>NC_058524.1:225216884-225841884 GCF_904849725.1 Hordeum vulgare subsp. vulgare | reverse complement strand
ATAAAATATTTGTCGCGACGAGCCCTTCGAAACTATATCCCATGTTAATATATTCCGCCGACTTTTTTCAGGTCAAAAGTTACCAGGCCCAAGCTAAATAAGTTATTAGGCCTCTATTAACTAAGTTGCCATCTTGTTTATATAGAAATTATCGGGACATAAAAATGGTCCTTCAACTTTCTCCCCACATGCAAATGAATTAGAAGACAAACACACTGATGTCGTCTTAGATTTCCCCTATGCCCGAACTTCAAAATAGTTTATAGCTCAAACCAAAATATGCGTCACGGCAAGAGCTTCGAAACTATATCCAATGTTTATATGTTCCGACAACTTTTTTCGGATCGGAAGTTACCCCTTCTAGGCTACGTAAGTCATCACACAAGTGCTACATATGTTACGGTGTTATTTACACAGATATTACCGGGGGATAAACCTGTTTCTCTAACCTTCCTATCAGGTCAGATCAAAGTTACCGTGACGTTTGTGCGTGAGTTATAACGTATACGATCGTATAGTACGAAGCTATTTACACAAAAGTTATTGGGGGTTTGTTTTTAAAAAACACCCCGCATTGGGTGATGTTTGTGCGTGAGTTATCACGTATACTATGCGTAGTACGAAGCTATTTACACGGGGGTTTGTTTTTAAACAACACTCCTCCTTGGGTCAAAGTTAACGTGGTGTTCGTGTGTGAGTTATCAACTATGTTGTGCGTATGTTATCATGCTATTCATATAAAATTTATGATAGATATGTTTTGAACATCTTTTGCCCGATTAAAATATTACTATGGTGTTTGTGGGTAAGTCGGGTTTGTGATTTGTATGTTGCCATGTTATTTAGATAGAATTTATCGGGGCATATTTTGAACAACTTTTTTCGCGGGTTAAAAAGTTATCTTAGTATTTGTACGTGAGTTATCAGGTTTATCGTGCATATATTACCATTCTATTTAAACAGAAATTTATTAGGGTATGTTTTCAATAACCGTTTATCTAGATCAAAATATATCATGATGATTGTAGGTGAGTTATCGACTCTATGGTGCATAAATTACACAAAAGTTATTAGGGTATGTTTTCAACAATTTTCTCCATGGGTAAAAGTTATCACCGTGTTTGTGCATAAGTTATCAGCTCTGCGGTACATAAATTATCAGAGTTCAATCCCAATTTCAAACACTTTTTTCCTTAAAAAATAAGATTAAAAAGTTACCACGGTGTTTGTATATTGGTTATGAGGTCTACAGTACGTATATTACCATAAAATTTACACATAACTTACGATGTCTAATGTTTTTAACAATGTTTTATCGCTCGACTACATCTCATGTGGAGACCTCTCCAATCCTATCATCAACATTGTGTTCACCATCATTTAGTATGTTCATGTTAACAATAGCCGTCTTACATCTCCACTACTATTAAACAATTGAGTTGTGGTAGAAACATTAAATCTCAGCCACACATCTGCCATCTCTCAATGGATCGGATTGCCTCAATGTTGTACACATCTAATTCACATCATTTACTATAATTAATTTAATTTTAATCATATTAGCAATAATTACCATGATCTGTGTCATCATAATTAAGCAATAATTATAAAATCTTGTTCCAATCTAGAGCCAGGCCTATTTTGATCAAAATCAATTAGCAATAATTACCATGATCCCCGTCATCATAATTAGACAATAATTACCGCGATCTCGCTACAACCTGGAGACCTCCACCTCGCATCGTCGAGGCCTTACTCAAACCTCTCAATCTGGTGACCCTCCTCTCGCCGTCCAGACTTCCCTGCTCCAACACCTCGGCGTCCTTGCTCCTTTGTGGTAGTGCACTCAACGTTCCATTGACCAAATGTCACCACCACATATACACCCACGTACGCGTGTAGACATCATCATCGGCCCCGAGAATCCATACGTACTGTTGCCTTGATTACTGAGGTGTGTGTTCTGATTTTTGTTGGAAATATGCCCTAGAGGCAATAATAAAATAGTTATTATTATATTTCTTGTTTGAAGATAATCATTTATTATCCATGCTATAACTGTATTGAATGGAAACATAAATACATATGTGGATATATGGACAAAACAATGTCCCTAGTGAGTCTCTAGTTGACTAGCATGTTGATCAAGGATGGTTACGGTTTCCTAGCCATAGACAAGTGTTGTCACTTGATGACAGGATCACATCATTAGGAGAATGACGTGATGGACAAGACCCAAACTATAAACGTAGCATATGATTGTATCATTTTGTTGCTATTTTTTTGCATGTCAAGTATTCATTCCTATGACCATGAGATCATGTAACTCACTGACACCGGAGGAATGTCTTATGTGTATCAAACGTCGCAACGTTACTAGGTGACTATAAAGGTACTCTACAGGCATCTCCGAAGGTGTCCGTTAAGTTAGCATGGATCAAGACTGGGATTTGTCACTCTGTGTGACGGAGAGGTATCTCGGGGCCCACTTGGTACTTCAAAATCACATACAAGCCTTGCAAGCAATGTGACTAAAGATTTAGTCAGAGGATCTTGTATTATGAAATGAGTAAAGAGACTTGCCGGTAACGAGATTGAAATAGGTATGGAGATACCGACGATCGAATCTCGGGCAAGTAACATACCGAAGGACAAAGGGAATGGTATACATGATTATATGAATCTTTGACATAGAGGTTCAATCGATAAGATATTCGTACAATATGTAGGATCCAATATGTACATCTAGGTCCGCTATTGGATATTGATGGGAGAGTGTCTCAGGTCATGTCTGCATAGTTCTCGAACCCGCAGGGTCTGCACACTTAAGGTTCGGTGACGTTTCGGTATTGTTGAGTTATAGGTGTTGGTGATCGAAGTTTTGTTCGGAGTCCCAGGTGAGATCTCGGACGTCACGAGGAGTTTCGAAATGGTCCAAAAACGAAGATTGATATATAGGAAGTTGGTATTTGGATTCCGGAAGGATTTCAGGCATTACCGGCAGTGTACCGGGAGTGACGAATGGGTACCGGGGTCCACCAGGTGGGCCCACTACTCCCCAAGAGGGCCACATGGACTTGATGGTGGCGCAACAACCCTTGATGGGCTGACTAGTCAACTAAAGAAAGCCCATGAGGTAAAAAGTGGAAAAACCAAAAGAGGTGGACAACTTGGGGAGGAGTCCTACTCCAATTGGATTGGAGGAGGACTCCTCCTCTCCTATTCGGTCAAGCCCAAGGGAGGTTCCCATGGTGCTCAAGGCTAGCCCGTCCTTCCTCCTATATATACTAGAGGTTTGAGGATTTTTGAGACACAATTTCAGCCACGTGCTACCCTCTCCTCTAGTTTGTAGTTCTTCCTCTAGATCGGATTTCTGTGGTGCTTAGGTGAATCCCTGCAGGAATAGATCACCACCATCACCGGCGCGTCGTCATGTTGCCGGAGAACTCATCTACTTGACCGTCTCTTTTTCTGGATCAAGAAGGCAGAGATCGTCATCGAGTTGTACGTGTGCTGAACGCGGAGGTGCCGTCCGTTTGGTGCTAGATCGGGACGGATCGTGGGACGGCGGCGATTTGGATCGCGAAAACGTTCCACTACATCAACCGTGTTTCTTAACACTTCCCGCTTAGTGATCTACATGGGTATGTAGATCTGATCTCCCTCTCGTAGATGATCATCACCATGATAGGTCTTTGTGTGCGTAGGAAATTTTTTGTTTCCCATGCAACGTTCCCTAACAGTGGCATCATGAGCTAGGTTCATGCGGAGATGAAATCTCGAGTAGAACACAAAAGAGTTTGTGGGCGTTGCTGTTCGATTTGCTGCCCTCCTAAGTGTTTTCTCTATTCGGCGGTATTGTTGGATTGAAGCGGCCCGGACCAACCTTACTCGTACGCTTACGAGAGACCGGTTTCATCGACTAACGTGCAACTTGTTGCATAAACATGACTAGTGGGTGTTTGTTTCTTCAACTTTAGTTGAATCGGATTTGACCAAGGCAGTCCTTGGAGAAGGTTAAATAGCAATTTGCATATCACCGTTGTGGCTTTGTGTAGGTAAGATGCGATCATACAAGACACCCATAGAAGCCACGTAAAACATGCAACAACAAATTAGAGGACTTCTAACTTGTTTTTGAAGGGTATGCATGTGATGTGATATGGCCAAAGACATGATGTGATATATTGGATGTATGAGATGATCATGTTGTAATAGTTAAATATCGACTTGCACGTCAATGCTACGACAACCGGTAGGAGCCATAGGGTTGTCTTTAAACTAAAGTTTGTGCTTGCAGATGCGTTTACTATATTGCTAGGTAGTAGCTTTAGTAGTAATAGCATAGTAGCACGACAACCTTGATGGCGGCACAATGATGGAGATCATGGTGTGGCACCGGTGACAATGAAGATCATGCCGGTGCTTTGGTGATGGAGATCAAGAAGCACAAGATCATGGCCATATCATGTCACTTATGATTTGCATGTGATGTTAATCCTTTTATGCACCTTATTTTGCTTAGAACGACGGTAGAATTATAAGGTGACCCCTCACTAAAATTTCAAGATAAAATTGTGTTCTCCCCGACTGTGCACCATTGCAGCAGTTCGCCGTTTTGAGACACCACGTGATGATCGGGTGTGGTAGACTCAACGTTCACATACAACAGGTGCAAAACAGTTGCACACGCGAAACACTCGGGTTAAACTTGACGAGCCTAGCATGTACAAACATGGCCTCGGAACACAAGCGACCGAAAGGTCGAGCATGAATCATATAGTAGATATGATCAACATGGAGATGTTCACCACTGAAACTTTACTCAGCTCACGTGATGATCGGACTTGAGTTAGTGAATATGGATCATGCGACACTCGAATAATTAGAGGGATGTCTATTTGAGTGGGATTTTATAAGTAATATGATTAGCTAAACTCAATTGTCTTGAACATAGTCTAAGTAATCTTTGCAAAATTTTATGTTGTAGATCAATGGCTCGCGCAGTAGCAACCCTAAATTTCAATACATTCCTAGAGAAAGCTAAGATGAAAGATGATGGTAGCAACTTTGTAGATTGAGCTCGAAATCTGAGGCTTATCCTCCAAGCAGGGCAAAAGAATTATGTCCTTGATGCAGCGCTAGGAGATGAACCACCCGCTACGGCTGACCGAGATGTTTTGAACGCTTGGCAAGCTCGTAAGTATGACTACTCACTAGTTCAATGTGCAGTTTTGTATGGCTTAGAACCGGGACTTCAAATACGTTTTGAACGTCATGGAGCATATGAGATGTTCCAGGGCTTGAAGTTTATCTTCGAGAAGAATGCCCGGATCGAGATGTATGAGACCTCCGATAAATTCTATGCTTGCAAAATGGAGGAGAATTTGTTTGTCGGTGAACATGTGCTCAAAATGTATGAGTACTCAAACCGTCTAGCTGAGCTGGGGATCGCTCTCCCGCAAGAAGCTATCACTGACAGAATTCTTCAATCACTGCCACCTAGTTACAAGAGCTTCGTGTTGAACTATAACATGCAAGGGATGAATAAGTCAACTGGTGAGTTATTTGCGATGCTGAAAGTCGCTGAGTCAGAAATCCAGAAAGAACATTAAGTGTTGATGGTCAATAATACCACTAGTTTCAAGAAGAACGACAAAGGCAAGAAGGGTAACTCCAAGAAGAGTGGCAAAGTTGTTTCCCCTCCGACGAAGAAACCCAAGTTGGGCCTAAGCCGGAAACTGAGTGCTATTATTGCAAGGGGACTAATCACTGCAAGCGCAACTGCCCCAAGTATCTAGCCGATAAGAAGGTGGCCAACGCCAAACAAGGTATATATGATATACATGTTATTATGTGTACCTCACCAACTCTCATAGTAGTGCCTGGGTATTTGATACTGGTTATGTTGCTCACATTTGCAACTCGAAACAGGAACTGCGGAATAAACGAAGGCTGGCGAAGGATGAAGTGATGATGCGCGTGGGAAATGGTTCCAAGGTTGATGCGATCGCCGTCGGCACGGTCTCACTTCAGTTACCATCGGGATTAGTTATGAACTTAAATAATTATTATTTAGTGCCTGCGTTGAGCATGAACATTATATCTGGATGTTGTTTATTGTGAGATGGTTACTCATTTAAGTCTGAGAATAATGGTTGTTCTATTTATATGAGTAATGTCTTTTATGGTCATGCACCCAGTGTGAGGGGTTTGTTCATATTGAATCTCGATTGTGATGATACTCATATCCATAACATTGAGACCAAAAGATGTAGAGTTAACAATGATAACGCCACTTTCTTGTGGCACTGTCGCTTAGGTCATATTGGTGTTAAGCGCATGAAGAAACTCCATGCTGTTGGACTTTTGGAGTCACTTGATTTTGAATCACTTGACACGTGCAAACCATGCCTCATGGGCAAGATGACTAAGACTCCGTTCTCTGGCACAATGGAGCGTGCCAGTGACTTATTGGAGATCATACATACTGATGTGTGCAAACCAATGTGCATAGAGGCACGCGACGGATATTGTTATTTTCTCATGTTCACTGACGATTTGAGTAGGAATGTCTATATCTACTTGATGAAGCACAAGTGTGAAACGTTTGAAAAGTTTAAACAATTTCAGAGTGAAGTTGAAAATCATTGTAGCAAGAAGATCAAATTCCTACAATCTAATCGAGGAGGAGAATATTTGAGTTACGAGTTTGGTGCTTGATGTCTACTACGCAACCTTCTCCTTGTAGACGTTGTTGGGCCTCCAAGTGCAGAGGTTTGTAGGACAGTAGCAATTTTCCCTCAAGTAGGTGACCTAAGGTTTATCAATCTGCGGGAGGCGTAGGATGAAGATGGTCTCTCTCAAGCAACCCTGCAACCAAATAACAAAGAGTCTCTTGTGTCCCCAACACACCCAATACAATGGTAAGTTGTATAGGTGCACTAGTTCGGCGAAGAGATGGTGATACAAGTGCAATATGGATGGTAGATATAGGTTTTTGTAATCTGAAACTACAAAAACAACAAGGTAACTAATAGTAAAAGTGAGCACGAACGGTATTGCAGTGTGTGGAAACAAGGCCTAGGGTTCATACTTTCACTAGTGAAGTTCTCTCAACAGTGATAACATAATTGGATCATATAACTAGCCCTCAACGTGCAACAAAGAGTCATTCCAAAGTCACTAATAGCGGAGAACAAACGAAGAGATTATTGACGGGTACGAAACCACCACAAAGTTACTCTTTCTGATCGATCTATTCAAGAGTCCGTAGTAAAATAACACGAAGCTATTCTTTCCGTTCAAACTATCCTAGAGTTAGTACTAGAATAACACCTTAAGACACACATCAACCAAGACCCTAATGTCACCTAGATACTCCATTGTCACCTCAAGTATCCATGGGCATGATTATACGATATGCATCACACAATCTCAGAATCATCTATTCAACCAACACATAGAACTTCAAAGAGTGCCCCAAAGTTTCTACCGGAGAGTCAAAACGTGTGCCAACCCATATGCATAGGTTCCCGATGTCACAAAACCCGCAAGTTAATCACCAAAACATACATCAAGTACTCACATGGATATCCCATTGTCACCATAGATAGACACGTGCAAGACATACATCAAGTGTTCTTAAAGACTCAATCCGATAAGATAACTCCAAAGGGAAAACTCAATTCATGACAAGAAGGGAGAGGGGGAAGAACATCATAGGATCCAACTACAGTAGAAAATCCCATGGTACATCGAGATCATGACATCTCAAGAACACGGGAGAGAGAGATCAAACACATAGCTACTGGTACATACCCTCAGCCCCGAGGGAGAACTACTCCCTCCTCGTCATGGAGATCGCCGGGATGATGAAGATGGCCACCGGAGATGGGTTCCCCCTCCGGGAGGGTGCCAGAACGAGCTCCCGATTGGCTTTTGGTGGCTAGAGAGGCTTGCGGCGGCGGAACTCCCGATCTAGGTTTCTTTTGGGGGGTTTCTGTATTTATTGGAATTTATGGCGGTGGAATTACGTCGGTTGGGCCCATGAGGAGGTCACAAGCCTGCTAGGTGCGGCCTAGGGGGGTGCCTCCTAGGCTTGTGACTCCCTCGTGGCTCTTATGGCCTTCTTCCAAAGCTTCAGGGGTCTCTTTTGGTCCAAAAAAAATCATCGCGAAAGTTTTATTCCATTTGGACTCCGTTCTGAAAAAGGTCAAAAACTCGGAAAAAACAGAAACTGGCACTAGGCACTGAGTTAATAGGTTAGTCCCAAAAAAGATATAAAATAGCATATTAATGCATATAAAACATCCAAAGTTGACAAGATAATAACATGGAACCATAAAAACTTATAGATACGTTGGAGACGTATCAAGCATCCCAAAGCTTAACTCCTGCTCGTCCTCAAGTAGGGAAGTGATAAAGACCAAATTTTTGATGTGGAATGCTACCTAACATATTTGTCCTTTGTAACTTATTTCTTGTGGCATGAATGTTCAGATCCGTAAGATTCAAAACAATAGTTTACTATTGACATGAAAACAATAATACTTCAAGCATACTAGCAAAGTAATCATGAACTTTTGAAATAGCAAGGCCAAAGAAAGTTATCCCTACAAAATCATATAGTGTGGCTATGCTCCATCATCCCCACACAAGGAATTTAAATCATGCACAACCCCGGTATTGGCCAAGTAATTGTTTTCGCACTCTTACTTTCTCAAAAAATTTCGACTCTCACGCAATACATGAGTGTGGGCCATGGATATATTACTATAGGTGGAATAGAGTGTGGTGGAGGTTGTGAGGCAAAAAGGAGGAGATGGTCACATCGACTTGGCGTACCAACGGGCTATGGAGATGCCCGTCAATAGATATCAATGTGAATCAGTAGGGATTGCCATGCAACGGATGCACTAGAGCTATAAGTATGTGAAAGCTCAAAAATAAAACTAGTGGGTGTGCACCCAACTTGCTTGCTCACGAAGACCTAGGGTAATTTTGAGGAAGCCCATCATTGGAATATACAAGCCAAGTTATATAATGAAAATTCCCACTAGTATATGAAAGTGACGAAACGAGAGACTCTCTATCATGAAGAATATGGTGCTATTTTGAAGCACAGGTGTGGAAAAAGATAGTAGCATTGTCCCTTCTCTCTTTTTCTCTCATCATTTGTCTGTTTGTTTGGGCTCTTTGGCCTCTTTTTTCATTTGTTGGTGGGCATCTTTGGCCTCTTTTTTTATTTCCTCACATGGGACAATGCTCTAATAATGATGATCATCACACTTTTATTTACTTACAACTCAATACTTAGAACAATGATGACTCTATATGAAATGCCTCCGGCAGTGTATCGGGATGTGCAACGATCTAGCTTAGTGTATGACGTTTAAACATCTCGCTAGCTATCTTACGATCATGCAATGGCAATATGAAAGTGACGGCACATGTCATGAGACGGAATGGTGGGAGTTGCATGGCAATATATCTCGGAATGGCTATGGAAATGCCATGATGGGTAGGTATGGTGGCTGTTTTGAGGAAGGATATATGGTGGGTGTATGCACCGGCGAAAGTTGCGCGGTACTATAGAGGCTAGCAATGGTGGAAGGGTGAGAGTGTGTATAATCCATGGACTCAACATTAGTCATAAAGAACTCACATACTTATTGCAAAATTTTATTAGCTATCGAAGCAAAGTATTAGACGCATGCTCCTAGGGGAAGGGTTGGTTGGAGTTAACCATCGCGCGATCCCGACCGCCACACAAAGGATGACAATCTATAAAAACATCATGCTCCGACTTCCTAGCATAGCGGTTCACCATACGTGCATGCTACGGGAATCACAAACTCTAACACAAGCATTTCTACCAATCCATAATTACTCACTAGCATGACTCTATTATCACCATCCTTATGTCTCAAAACTATATGCAAAAAATCAAACTTCTCATAGTACTCGATGCACTCTATATGAAAGTTTTTATTATATCCCTCTTGGATGCCCATCATATTAGGACTAGATTCATAACCTAAGCAAATTACCATGTTGTTTAAGACTCAAAATTATATAAGTGAAGCATGAGAGTAAAAGAAAAAATACTCCAAAAGATATAAGTGAAAATCAATGAGTAGTTGAATAATTATTTGGCTATGTGAAGACTCTCCCATCTAAGAATTTCAGATCCTAAGTACCTTATTCAAACAAAATAAAATGACACTCCAAAGATAGCACAAATCATGTGAAGAAGCAAAAATTTAGGTTCAACCGATACTAACCGATAATTGTTGAAGAAGAAAGGTGGGATGCCAACCGGGGCATCCCCAAGCTTAGGTGCTTGAGACTTCTTGAAATATGGATTGGGGATGACTTGGGCATCCCCAAGCTTGAGGTTTTTGTGTCTCCTTAATTCCTCTCATATGACGGTTTCTGAAATCTTAAAAACTTCATCCACACAAAACTCAATCAAGAACTCGTGAGATAGGTTAGTATAAATCAATGCAAAACTTTATCATCCTCTGCTGTAGCAAACCACTAAAATCATTATTTGACATTGCATACGAAATGCCTCTGCATATTTAAAACTCCCATCCTCAAATGGAATCATTAAACAAGCAAACATATGCGAACAATGCAAACATAACAGTCTATGAAGAATGCAGCAAGATCCATACTTAATTAACTCCAAAAATTCTGAATAAATTCCACGCTGTAGAGAATTCATAATAGCATAATGTGTCCAAATTTCAAGTTATTTTGACATATAGAAAATTCTAGGTAATTTTTTCACTGCAAGCAAACTTTCTGTTTTGGAACAGCAACTCCTATACTTGCAAATTAATCATGGCAAAGGCTATCCTTGACATTTTTATTGAACTAAAAGCTATAAAACATGATTAATACAGTAGCTTAATCATGTGAACACGTAAAAACTGGAAGGATACATATTGGGTTGTCTCCAAACAAGCGCTTTTCTTTAATGCCTTTCAAGCTAGGCATGATGATTTCAATGATGCTCACATAAAAGATAATGGTTGAAACATAATGGAGACATCATGAAGCATATGAATAGCACATTTAAGTCTAACCCACTTCCTATGCATAGGGATTTTGTGATCAAACAATTTATTGGAGCAAGAATCAACTACCATAGGAAGGTAAAAAAGCATGACTTCTAAAATTTCAACACATAGAGAGGAAACTTGATATTATTGCAATATGTAGAAGCATATGTTCCTCTCTCATAATAATTTTCAGTAGCATCATGAATGAATTCAACAATATAATCAGCACCTAAAGAATTCTTTTCATGATCTACAAGCATAGAAATTTTACTACTCTCCACATAAGGAAATTTATTCTCATCAATAGTAGTGGGAGTATCGTAAAAGACTTGAACACTACGAATTGTTTCCACATTAAAAGAGTAATGTTCAGTGAAAGGATACTCAAGAGTATGACAAGTTTTATCGTCCCTCTTCTTTATAGCATAAGTATCATCACAATAATCATCATAAATATGGGGGCATGCTTTCATCATAATAAATTTGATCATTCAAAGTGGGGGAACTAAAAAGATCATCTTCATCAAACATAGCATCCCCAAGCTTGTGGCTTTGCATATCATTAGCATCATGGGTATTCAAAGAATTCATACTAACAACATTGCAATCATGCTCATCATTCAAATATTTTATGCCAAGCATTCTATGTAATTCTTCTTCTAGCACTTGAGCACAATTTTCCTTCCCATCATTTTCACGAAAGACATTAAAAGACGAAGCATATGAGGCAACCTCAATTCCATTTTTTTGTAGTTTTCTTTTATAGACTAAACTAGTGATAAAACAAGAAACTAAAAGATTCAACTACAAGATGTAAATATATACCTTCAAGCGCTAACCTCCCCGGCAAAGGCGCCAGAAAAGAGCTTGATGTCTACTATGCAACCTTCTCCTTGTAGACGTTGTTGGGCCTCCAAGTGCAGAGGTTTGTAGGACAGTAGCAATTTTCCCTCAAGTAGGTGACCTAAGGTTTATCAATCCGCGGGAGGTGTAGGATGAAGATGGTCTCTCTCAAGCAACCCTGCAACAAATAACAAAGAGTCTCTTGTGTCCCCAACACACCCAATACAATGGTAAGTCGTATAGGTGCACTAGTTCGGCGAAGAGATGGTGATACAAGTGCAATATGGATGGTAGATATAGGTTTTTGTAATCTGAAACTACAAAAACAGCAATGTAACTAATAGTAAAAGTTAGCACGAATGGTATTGCAATGCGTGGAAACAAGGCCTAGGGTTCATACTTTCACTAGTGAAGTTCTCGCAACAATGATAACATAATTGGATCATATAACTAGCCCTCAACGTGCAACGAAGATTCACTGCAAAGTCACTAATAGCGGAGAACAAACGAAGAGATTATTGTCGGGTACGAAACCACCACAAAGTTATTCTTTCTGATCGATCTATTCAAGAGTACGTAGTAAAATAACACGAAGCTATTCTTTTCGTTCAATCTATCCTAGAGTTCGTACTAGAATAACACCTTAAGACACACATCAACCAAGACCCCAATGTCACCTAGATATTCCATTGTCACCTCAAGTATCCGTGGGCATGATTATACGATATGCATCACACAATCTCAGAATCATCTATTCAACCAACACATAGAACTTCAAAGAGTGCCCCAAAGTTTCTACCGGAGAGTCAAAACGTGTGCCAACCCATATGCATAGGTTCCCGATGTCACGAAACCCGCAAGTTCATCACCAAAACATACATCAAGTACTCACATGAATATCCCATTGTCACCACAGATAGACACGTGCAAGATATACATCAAGTGTTCTTAAAGACTCAATCCGATAAGATAACTCCAAAGGGAAAACTCAATTCATTAAAAGAAGGGAGAGGGGGAAGAACATCATAGGATCCAACTATAGTAGCAAAGCCCGCGGTACATCGAGATCATGACATCTCAAAAACACGAGAGAGAGAGAGAGAGATTAAACACATAGCTACTGGTACATACCCTCATCCCCGAGGGAGAACTACTCCCTCCTCGTCATGGAGATCGTCGGGATGATGAAGATGGCCACCGGAGATGGGTTCCCCCTCCGGCAGGGTGCCAGAACGGGCTCCCGATTGGTTTTTGGTGGCTACAGAGGCTTGCGGCGGCGGAACTCCCGATCTAGGTTTCTTTTTGGGGGTTTATGTATTTATAGGAATTTATGGCGGTGGAATTACATTGGTTGGGCCCACGAGGAGGTCACAAGCCTGCTAGGTGCGACCTAGGGGGGCGCCTCCTGGGCTTGTGACTCCCTCGTGGCTCTTTTGGCCTTCTTCCAAAGCTTCGGGGGTCTCTTTTGGTCCAAAAAATCATCGCGAAAGTTTTATTCCATTTGGACTCCTTTCTGAAAAAGGTCATAAACTCGGAAAAAACAGAAACTGGCACTAGGCACTGAGTTAATAGGTTAGTCCCAAAAAAGATATAAAATAGCATATTCATGCATGTTAAACATCCAAAGTTGACAAGATAATAGCATGGCACCATCAAAAAATATAGATACGTTGGAGACGTATCAGTGCTCACTTAAGACAATGTGGAATTGTTTCACAGTTGGCACCGCCTGGAACACCACAGCGTAACGGTGTGTCCGAACGTTGTAATCGTACTCTATCATGTCTCTTACCGATTTGCCACTATCGTTTTGGGGCTATGCATTAGAGATAGCTGTATTCACTTTAAATAGGGCACCATCAAAATCCTTTGAGACGACACGATATGAACAATGGTATGGCAAGAAGCCAAAGTTGTCGTTTCTTAAAGTTTGGGGATGTGATGCTTATGTCAAAAAGCTTCAGCCTGAAAAGCTGGAACCCAAAACGGAAAGGTGCGTCTTCATAGGTTACCCAAAAGAGACAGTTGGGTATACCTTCTATATCAGATCCGAGGGCAATGTGTTTGTCACTAAGAACAAAGCTTTTCTTGAGAAAGAGTTTCTCTTGAAAGAATTGAGTGGGAGGAAGATAGAACTTGATGAGGTTACATAACCTCTGCTTCAACAACATGGTGGCACAGGACAAAAAGAAATTTATGTCGAGGCAACACCAGTTGAAGAGGAAGCTGATGATGATCATGAAGCTTCAGATCAAGTTACTGTCGGACGTCGCAGGTCGACAGGAGCACGTACTGCTCCTGAGTGGTACAGGAATCCTGTCTTGTTTGTCATGTTGTTAGACAACAATGAACTTGCAAATTATGGAGAAGCAATGGTGGGCCCAAAATCCAACAGATGGTTAGAAGCCATGAAATCTGAGATAGGATCTATGTATGAAAACAAAGTGTGGACTTTGGAAGTATTACCTGAAGGTCGCAAGGCTATTCAGAACAAATGGATCTTTAAGAAGAAGACAAACGTGGACGGTAATGTGATCGTTTATAAAGCTCCACTTGTGGCAAAGGGTTTTTCACAAGTTCAAGGAGTTGACTACGATGAGACATTCTCACCCGTAGCGATGCTTAAGTCCGTCTGAATCATGTTAGCAATAGCTGCATTTTTTGATTATGAAATCTGGCAGATGGATGCCAAAACAGCGTTCCTTAACGGGTTTCTTAAGGAAGAGTTTTATATGTTACAACCCAAAGGTTTTGTCGATCCATAGAATGCTGACAAGGTGTGCAAGCTCCAGCGATCCATTTATGGACTGGTGCAAGCATCTCGGAGTTGGAATTTGCGCTTCGATGAGGTGATCAAGGCGTTTGGGTTTATACAAGTTTTTGGAGAAGCTTGTATTTACAAGAAAGTGAGTGGGAGCTCTATAACGTTTCTAATATTATATGTGGATGGCATATTGATGATTGGAAACAATGTGGAGTTTTTGGAAAAGCGTAAAGGATTACTTGAATAAAAAAAATTCAATGAAAGACCTAGGAGAAGGTGGTTACATATTGGGCATAAAGATCTATGGAGATAGGTCGAGGCGCCTAATAGCTCTTTCACAAAGCACATACCTTGATAAAGTTTTGAAGAAGTTCAAAATGGAACAATCCAAGAAGGGGTTCTTGCCTGTGTTACAAGGTATAAAGTTGAGTAAGACTTAATGTCCAGTAACTGCAGAATATAGAGAAAAGATGAGTGTTGTCCCCTATGCTTCAGCCATAGGGTCTATCATGTATGCAATGATATGCACAAGACCGGATGTCAGCCTGGCCATAAGTATGGCACGCAGGTTTCAAAGTGCTCCAGGAGTGGAACACTGGGCGGTGGTCAAGAATATTCTGAAGTACCTGAAAAGGACTAAGGAAATGTTTCTCGTTTATGGGGGTAACGAAGAGCTCCTCGTAAAGGGTTACGTCGATGCAAGCTTTGACACTGATCCGGATGACTCTAAGTCGCAAACCGGATATGTATTTGTTCTTGACGGGGGTGCGGTAAGCTGATGCAGTTCCAAGCCAAGCGTCGTAGCTGATTCTACATGCGAAGCGAAGTACATAGTTGCCTCAAAGGCGGCCAAGGAGGGTGTCTGGATGAAGCAGTTCATGTCAAATCTTGGAGTAGTGCCAAGTGCACTGGATCCAATCAATCTATTCTGTGACAACACTGGTGCCATTCCTCTAGCCAAGGAACCAAGGTTTCACAAGAGGACCAAACACATAAAGCGATGCTTCAACGCCATCCGCGATTACATCAAGGAGGAAGACATAAATATTTGCAAAGTCCACACGGATCTGAATATTGTAGATCCGCTGACTAAACCTCCACCACGAGTGAAGCATGAACAACACCAGAACTGTATGGGTGTTAGATTCATGTCATTGTAAATCACATGAAGATGTGAGGCTAGATTATTGAGTCTAGTGCAAGTGGGAGACTATTGAAAATATGCCCTAGAGGCAATAATAAAATAGTTATTATTATATTTCCTGTTTCAAGATAATCATTTATTATCCATGCTATAACTGTATTGAATGGAAACATAAATACATGTGTGGATATATAGACAAAACTATGTCCCTAGTGAGTCTCTAGTTGACTAGCCCGTTGATCAAGGATGGCTAAGGTTTCCTAGCCATAGACAAGTGTTGTCACTTGATGACAGGATCACATCATTAGGAGAATGATGTGATGGACAAGACCCAAACTATAAACGTAGCATATGATCATGTCATTTTGTTGCTATTGTTTTCTGCATATCAAGTAATCATTACTATAAACATGAGATCATGTAACTCACTGACACCAAAGGAATGCCTTGTGTGTATCAAACATCGCAAAGTTATTGGGTGACTATAAAGGTACTCTACAGGCATCTTCGAAGGTGTCCGTTAAGTTAGCATGGATCAAGACTGGGATTTTTCACTCCGTGTGACAGAGAGGTATCTCGGGGCCCACTCGGTAATACAACATCACATACAAGCCTTGCAAGAAATGTGACTAAAGAGTTAGTCACATGATCTTGTGTTACGGAACGCGTAAAGAGACTTGTAGGTAACGAGATTGAAATAGGTATGGAGATATCGACGGTCGAATCTCGGGCAAGTAACATACCGAAGGACAAAGGGAATGGTATACGGGATTATATGAATCCTTGACAGAGGTTCAACCAATAATATCTTCCTAGAATATGTAGGATCCAATATGGACAACCAGGTCCCACTATTGGATATTGACCGGAGAGTGTCTCAGGTCATGTGTGCATAGTTCTCAAACCCGCAGGGTCTCCACACTTAAGGTTCGATGACGTTTCAATATAGTTGAGTTATAGGTGCTGGTGACCAAAGTTTTGTTCAGACTCCTGGATGAGATCTCTGACATCACAAGGAGTTCCGAAATGGTCCAGAAATGAAGATTGATATATAGGAAGTTGGTATTTGGACTCCGGAAGGATTTCGGGCATTACCGACAGTGTACCGGGCGTGACGAATGGGTACTGGGGGTCCACCAGGTGGGCCCACCACTCCCCAAGAGGGCCACGTGGACTTGATGGTGGTGCAACAACCCTTGATGGACAGACTAGTCAATGAAAGAAAGCCCATGAGGTAAAAAGTGGAAAGCCAAAAGAGGTGGACAACTTGGGGAGGAGTCCTATTCCAAGTGGACTGGAGGAGGACTCCTCCTCTCCTATTCGGCTGGGCCCAAGGGCGGTTCCCTTGGTGCTCAAGGCTAGCCCCTCCTTCCTCCTATATATACTAGAGGTTTGAGGGTTTTTGAGACACAATTTCAGCAATGTGCTACCCTCTCCTCTAGTTTGTAGTTCTTCCTCTAGATCGGATATGTGCGGTGCTTAGGCGAAGCCCTGCAGGAATAGATCACCACCATCATCGGCGCGCCGTCACGCTGCCAGAGAACTCATCTACTTCCCCGTCTCTCTTGTTGTATCAAGAAGGTGGAGATCGTCATCGAGCTGTACGTGTGCTAAACGCGGAGGTGCTGTCCGTTCGGTGCTAGATCGGGACAGATCGACGGCGGCGATTTGGATCGTAAAGACGTTCCACTACATCAACCGCGTTTCTTAACGCTTCCCACTTAGAAATCTACAAGGGTATATAGATTCGATCTCCCTCTCGTAGATGATCATCACCATGATAGGTCTTCGTGTGTGTAGGAATTTTTTTGTTTCCCATGCAACGTTCCCCAACAATTTTAGCTTCAAGTTCAAACGGATATGAATTGTATAGTCACAGAGAGAATTAAGCACGATGTGGACGTGCTCCACGTACGATTCATACCTCTATGGTTACAAGTGCACGTACCTCTAGCTAGAGAAGAAATCAATTAACATGCATCTCTGCTTGTTTCAGGCTAGCTTTGCGTACGTTTGCAGTTTGCTACCGCTGCTCTATGAATTGGTTTAGCATTCTACATGCAACAATTTTTATTGATCTTTTGTAGGATGTTTCAACAACAACCCTGAGTGGCTACGTCGACGAGCGAGTGAGCAAGGGGACGTGTTACGTGTGATATGCAGTCGGTGATCAAATCCACAAGGACCGATCAACATAATTCAAAGGTGTGTGTATTGACCAAATCAATTCAACTCAAATTGTCACTGTTTTTGTTGTTAGCTCCCTCTTTCTGAACTGATCATTAGACCTTTCAGAATGTATTGTATTGATTATGAAAGGTTTTGGAGTGTGATAACTCGAAGCACATGATTACTAATAATTGTTTGAAAAGATTAATTTGAATGGTAGTATAGTTTGTTGCGCTTTGCTTTCACAAACAATACACAACTAGCCACCTGGGAATCTGACAATCTAAGTTTACTAATAATAGTAAACAAAGAAAATATTTTATAAACAAGAGTTAATTAGAATTGGAATTTTTAGAAAAAAGGCATTCATTGTGCTAACAAACTTTGGGGCCGACTTACATCTACCTAACATACTGGCATAATGTGTGTGAATAATACATAAGATTTTTCAGACTCCTAGGTGGTACTTTATGTTCTCCATCTCACAAAATCAGTGATAATTTTTTCATGTTCCTGTTCTCTTGTATGAGCATCATTCAGCAATTCCAACAACGATTATCATGCCTTATTATTGTAGTCATCCACAAAAATATCTCCTCTGCACTATCAATTTTAATTACTTTGCAAAAGCCATTGATAAGAGCATTTTATTCAAATCTGAATATGATTGGGCTGACAACCAACTAGCGTCCTATATGTTACCATCTTCAGTGCTCTTTGGTTATAACTATTCTCTATTTGCTAATCAAGATTCGAAAATCATTTGTTGCAGAATTTGGAATCATATATTTGTTTGGAGAATAAACGGACCAATGGTTAAGAGTGGTATGCTCTGTTGGATAATGAGCAACTACAATTCACAGGGGCCAAAGGCCAATACATGTACATGTGTGGTAAAGTGCAAGAAACCCCTTATACAATAGGAATATACGGAAAAAGGGGCTATGCACATCTAACACCCACCCAAACTCATGGTGGGTCAACAACACTGAGTTTGGAGAAAAAGAACCCATGCTGCGCTCAAGTCTGTGCCTTCGTGAAGAAGTCCGCCAACTATAATTCAGAGGCCCATAGTGAAGAGCAAGAACCACATCCTGCACAGCAGCACACACAAAGGATGCATCCACACCGATGTGCTTGGTGAGCTCATGCTTCACCGTGTCACATGCAATACTGATAGCGCCTGTAGTGTACGGCAATAAGGGAGTCGATGCAGTAGCAGACACACCAAAGTCGTGAAGTAATCATCGTAACCAGATCACTTCAGCCGTCAACATAGCCTTCACTCGCAACTCAGCCTCTGTACTCCAGCGAGAAACTGTAATCTATTTCTTTGTCTTCCAGACAATAAGAGGGCGACCAAGAAAGACATGGTAAGCAGAAAGCGAGCGAAGATCAGAGGGATCACTAGCCCACGTAGCATCACAGTAGGCCTCAAGCTCGAGAGAGCTAGAGTGGGGAAAGAAAAGGTGATGAGAGATCGTGCCACGAAGATATCGTAGAACACGGAGGAGGTTACTATAATGGACAAAGGTGGGCGCTGAAACGAATTGACTGAGAATATGGACAAGATAGGAGATGTCAGGACGCGTAACAGCAAGGTAGACAAAGCTCCCAACGAGATGGCGATAGTGAGTGGGATTAGGAAGAGGGTCACCATCAGACACATGAAGATGAACGTTGAGCTCCATAGGAGACACACTAGTGCACTCATCACCAAGAGCGGCTCTAGCAAGAAGATCCTAAATATATTTTCCCTGGGAGATTAATAAGCCTTCAGAGGTCGAAGAAACCTCAATCCCAAGAGAATAGCGAAGGGGGCCAATATCAGGGAGGGCCTTAACAAAGGCAATGTAGTGAGAGTCGTGGCGAGTGATGATCATGTCATCAACATACAACGAGAAGAGTCCGACCACGAGGAGATGGGTGAATAAACAAAGTGGGATCATGATCACTACGCGAGAAGCCCGCGACAGGCACGACAGAGGCGAACCACTCGAACCAGGCACGAGAGGCTTGTTTAAGAGCATAGAGAGAGCATCGAAGTCAGCAAACAATACCATCAAGAACAGAGTACCCCGATGGTGGCTGCATATAAACCTCCTCATGCAACTGGTCATGTGGGAACATCGAGAAATGCGTTCTGAACATCGAGCCGAGACACAGACCAATATTGAACATAAGCTACAGCAAGGAGTGTGCGAACACTGGTCATGTGGGCCACATGAGCGAATGTCTCATCATAATCGCGTCCCTGCTCCTTCTAAAAACCACGAGCCACAAGACGAGCTTTGTGGCGCTCAAGAGAACCATCGGAGCGAGTCTTAATCTTATAGACCCACTTTCAAGGAAGGGAAACCAGATCCCACATGCCAGAATGCTCAAGGGCAACAATCTCCTCGGCCATCGCATGGTGCCATTAAGGATGAGTCAAGGCCCCCCTATGGGAAGTCGGCTCAACAATAACAGAGAGGCCATACTGGTGAGGAGAATAGCGATCAGGTGGGGGTTGAGGTCGAGCACGGAGATTATGAAACGGTGGAGGCGTGGAAGGAGGTGATCCGGAAGTGGAATATGCATCACGAGAATCATCCTCAAGACGAGGGTGGAGAGTGTAGTGAAGAGGAAAAGGAGAGTGGAGCCGACAGACCAGAGAGGATGGTGGAGAGGGGGATGGAGGGGGAGGTGGTGTTGGTGGCGTGGGGGGGGGGAAGAGTGAGATGGGTCGGAGGAAGGTGAGAGACATGAGGCATAGAGGAGGATGTATTAGGAAGGAGAAGGAAAGAAATATAGTCCACAGAAAAGCTCGAGGAGGAAGGGAGGGGGTAGTAAGAACGAGACTCATCGAAAGTCACATCAAGCGGAACACGCAACCGACGATGAAAAGGATCCCAACATCATTAGCCCTTGTGATCATCACTATATCCATGAAAAATACACTCTACCGACTCAGCAGTCAGTTTGGTGCGTTCTCGCGGGCAAGAAGAACATAACACACACATCCAAACATACGAAGAGTTGAGTAGTTAGGTGAATGCCCAGTGAGACACACCATAGGAATACCACCCTGCAAGGGAGTCGATGGCTGAATGTTGATGAGATAGGTGGATGTAGAAATGGCCTTAGCCAAAAAGTGGGGTGGAAGGGAAGTGGCGATCATCAGCGCACGAGACATCTCAAGCAGATGATATGCTTACATTCTGCAACACCATTGTGAGCATGGGCACCAGGACATGAGAACTGGGCAAGAGTACCCTATTCCGCGAGAAAACCATGCAACATCTAGGAGATATAATCTCCAGCGACGTCGGCATGAAAAGTACGGATAGACGTGGAAACTGGGTGTTAACCATGGTAGTAAATCGTTTGTATATAGAGAGAACCTTGCTACGAGGTTTCATAAAGTAGATCGAAGTGTAGCGAGAGAAATCATCAATAAACCGAACATAATAAGGATGACCACCTTTTGAATCAAAGGGAGCAGGACCCCATACATTAGAATGAACTAAGTCAAAAGGACACTCAGATACAGACTCACTAGTAGGATAAGGTAACTGGGTCTTTTTTCCGAGTCTACAACCATCACAATTTGAATAAACATCTTGAGAGACACACCCTAAGACACCGTGACACACCAACGATGACAAGCGGGAGCCACACATGTGACCAAGTCAATGATGCCACTACTAGAAGTACGTAGAAGAGGAGGTGGCAAGAGCATGGGAACTAGCAGAAGTGCTATCAGCGGAAGGAACATGAAGCCACTGAACCTCCCAAAGGCCCTCTAACTCACTACACTGAGGGCCAGCACCAACCAACGCCTTGGTGCGAAGATCCTAAACAAAGCAACAGTGTGAAACAAGAATTACATGACAACCAGAATTTGTAAGTTGGGCAGCGAAAAATAGATTCATGGTAAGACAAGGAACATGAGAAATCTACGAACATAAAAAGATGGAGTAGAAAGAGTGCCATGAATAGCAACACAAAGGGATGTGCCATCGGCAGCGAGAACATTAATAGGAAAATAAAGAGGTCAAAGAGAAAGACAACGCAGAAGAATCAGAAAACACATGAAAAGTAGCTCCAGAATCTAGAACCCACGAAGATGTACCTAACTATGTAGGTGCCGACAATGATGGAGGGGTGGAAGCAGTCAGAGCTGCAGCGGAACCCGTCGATGAAGATTCGGAGGAAGCTAGGAGGCTCTTGAGCCGCACAATGTCCTGATTAGTGAGTGACTGATTCGAGATAGACGCATGAGTCCCACTAGAAGAAGAGCGCCTCTGGTCTCCCTGTTTCTTGTGATAACCAGACTTTGGGTGACCTGGCCTGGAGAAGTACCCGGAGAAAGTGTCATGGTGCGACCGACCCTTCTCAGCATAAGGAGGGCGACCCACCCACTCAAGGTGTGGGTGGCAGCGATGGTGAGACAAGCAAATGACACAGGAGCTTGAGCAACCAACACAGAAGGGACCGCAAGCAACCCAGCAGAGTAAAGGTGGGTCTCCTTAGCACGAAGCTCAGCAAGCACCTTCAGGATAGGAACACGACCATGAGCAAGCAAGTGAGCACGTCGAGGCTCAAATTCGGAACGGAGGCGAGATAAGAAATCATGGACATGCTAAAACTCCAAGTCATAATTCATAGTCTGGGAGCAACAACAAGTTCCACAAGCAATTATACGAATAGAGTCAAGCTGGTGCGAGATGGCAGAACTCTGTGTGTGGGACTCATCAACAAAAGAGTCACCCTACTGAATAGCGTGCTTCTGACGCACCACAGATAAGTAGAGCGCATCACCAGAGGAATGATAGCGTTGACGGAGGTAAGACCACATCGCTGCAACGGTGTTGAGGCCCGTGAACTCCAAAGCAGACTGAGGGAGGACACTCGTAGTGAGAACAATAGTAGCTCGAGCATCATCATTGCACCACTGAGTGTAAGTAGACAGATCATCTCAGTAGAGAGAAAGAGCATCTGAATAAGCTAATACCTACTGATTATAAGCATCAACCGAGCATTATCAAGAGCCTTGGTTGAATCTCGATTAGCCTAGGAAGCATCAGCAGCAAGAACAAGCGGCACCGGCGGGGTAGGAGCCATGGCAGCAATAGGGCAGGACGGACAGGGGAACTCACCACAGAGAATGCCCCATAGGAGAAGACCGCGGATGTGGATACACATGAAGCCCACAAACTCAGCATAGTTGGTGCCATCGAAGATCACCGAGCAACAAGGAACAACGACATAGCCCGAAGAGGACATGAGGAGCTCTCTTTTTTGGGTAAACCTTCACACGAAGCCCTATCTTAATTGGGCATGGGCGGGAGTCAGCCTGGACGCAGCGGCCGAGAGAGCTAGGCAACATAGCAGTGAAGCAGTCTGGCAGCATTGATGGCCGATCAACGCTAGCAGCGGCGGCGGCTGCCGGATAAGGCAGGCGACAGAGACAGCGGCCGGACAAGGAGGGGGAAGTAGCGACCGGACAAGGAGGAGGCGGCAACCGAGGAGAGGTTGGCAATGGCCGGATGGGTAGGCAGTGGCGGCTGGACGAGGAGGGGGCGACCGACGTCGGGCAAAAGGAGTCGGCGACGGGCAGAGATGAGGAGGCCGTCGGGGAGAGACAGATCCAGGCGGCGACGACCAGCGATGGGCACAGACGAGGAGGCCATCGGGGAGATACATATCTAGGCAACGACGACTGGCGATGAGTGAATCCTAGAGCACGCAGGGAGTTGCATCGTGTTGGAGAGAGGCTAACCTAGCATGTGATAACGTGTTGGATAACAAGGAACTACAATTCATAGGGGCCAAAGGCCAATACATGTACATGTGCAGTAAAAGTGCAAGAAACCCTTTATAAAAAGTGCAAGAAACCCCTTGAAGAATGGGGATATACATAAAAGGGGCTATACGCGTCTAACATGCTCGATTGCTTGGTGAGAAGAAAGCGGAAAACCTAAATAAGCTACGAATAGCGTGCGAGACAAAAAAGATGCAACTAAGTCATCTACACCGTCTAGCGGATTGGTTCAGGGTGAGCGTGCTCCATTTACTGATGTAACAAACACGTTTGTAAAAGGTCCATCTTTGTGCACCTTTGTGACCCATGGTTAAGATTATTCTCGGTGTGTGATAAAACCTCAAAACTATCATCTTTGTCTAATTTATAACCACGAATGATGGAGTTGTTTAAAAGATTCCTCTTACAGATGGCTCAAATAGCAATGGAAAATGTTAGATCATTCATACATGTATTTCATTATCAAATACTCCCTTTGGTCCATAATAAGTATTGCGATTTTAAACTAAGGTTGAACTAACCATAGTTCAAAATTGTGACACTTACTTTGGACCAAAGGGAGTAGTACTTTGTGATGTTTTCCATGATTCAGTTATGCTCTCATGTGTTGTGTGTGAAATTTTTGTGCTGGGTAAGAGTAATAATGGAGGCACACCACACAAAAATAGTGCTGAAATTTTGGATGTTACTCTACCGGTCTAGAAAAACAAAGGGGTCAAGATTGGTATGCCCAAATGAGTGAAGAAAGAGATTTGAATACCTACATAAGTAGCAACAGGCACGTCAATAAAAACAAGCCGTGGTTAACTCCGAAAACAATGACTCAACGACAGCGCTTGTAACCCCTGGTATTATCGCAACCTATATTGTTGTATGCCTATATATATATATATAATTCTCCTTGTTGAAGTTAAATGTATGTTTAGCAAAATCGACAGTTAGACCACATATTGCCAACCCAATGTTTAAACCTACAACATGCATCCAATGCACTTTAGGGGACATTAGAATTGCAAGCTTGCAGAAGTCAGGATTGACGCAAGATGCACACATTAGTCTTCTTGTGTTATCAAACATGTACTACAAATTGCTTAATTCAAGAGATTTTGCCACCTACAGATGTTAATGCAACTCCATTCAAAGATGTCACAATTCATGGTTCTCTCGTCATACCTAACACTACGAAGGTGTTTGGCTCGTCAAATTTTACCCGTAACCTGATTACAGTGTAACCTAAAAACGTTACTCATTTTTGGTTTGCATGGGCCGTAATCCCTTTCCTTGTAATCCAACCACTCCATCTGTTCCTAAATATAAGCCTTTTTAGAGGTTTCAATAGGGGATTACATATGAATGTATGTAGATATATTTTATAATGTGGAGTCATCCATTTTGCTCTGTATGTAGTCCCCTAGTGAAATCTCTAAACAGACTTATATTTAGGAATGGAGGAAGTACATCGCTACTAATGGTCGATACCGCTCGCCCCCCACCAGAAACAGTTAATGATACTAGAGTTATCCCTCCTGTTCTTTCTTGTGTCTTGATCTCCGGCAAGGAGGGGCCATAGTTCGCGTGGGATGTGAGAGGTGAGAGCAGCCGACCCAGCGCCAGCGAATGGATCATGAAAGTGGCCAGGTGGACAATGCGACGACCGTGGGGTGGCAGGGCATTGCAAAGAGAAGAGCGCCCCCGTCGACGGTGGCGGAGGAGCACCAATAGCTGCACAATCTTTTGGATTTGGATTCGGTGCTTGCAGTGTTCTTGCTGACCCATGGATGTTTTTCAGATAAAATCTTTCCAAGTCATGAATCGGAATGGAAAACTGTATATGAATACAGTTACGGTGACAAAAACAAACAAAGTTGAGTTTTTCGCATTTCATTTCCATTACCAGCGTATTCTGATTTTGTTACCATTAATGTTGCCATGATCTGAACCAAACACCTCCTATATGTATCAATACCAACTCCATTCCGAATGTAATTCAAAGTGACAATTCTATACAAAGCTTCCATATAAGCTTTGAAACTAGATGTGGCAACACAGGATAAAACTAGTATGTGTGCTCATAATATGTTTATTTTTTGATCAAATCAAAGATCACCTGGGATCTTTTTAGTTCAGTCCTCTCTGTAGCAAAGTACATAAGAAAAAAGGTTGCATGAGAGAGTCGCATACAATTGAATTAGTCCCGAACAAATGTCTTCTGTCTTGTAGAAAAAACGTGACTACAACAAAATGAGGAGCAAAGTTGTAGCATCAAACTTCAACTCTCATATGTCCCTAGGTACATGTCACATAATATTATTTCACTTTATATTTCACTTATTGTAACATTATAGTGATTAAAGAGCATATGTTTTGTGCGTGTACCTCGTGATATTATAAAGTCAATCTTGGCATACCTCATATTGTTCTAAAGTCTTATGCTCGCTATCAAGGACCAGACTCACCAAGATCACATGGCTCTACATCGCGGGCAAATGTGAATATCAATACAAGTGACAATTCTGATTGGTTGCACAGAAATGATATGTACAAGATGTAGCAAATTAACACATAAAAACACATGTCAATATGTTCACTGCTACCAAACCACGTGAAGCCCTTGCAAGTAAATATTATAGTATTTAATAACCGTATGTTGCCCATAAATTACTTATCTTCAATAATGATTTTTTACTAGAATCTGGAATTTTTCCATGAGACAAGGACGTGATTGAAGATCCCTATGGAATACTTGATCCCCATGAGGAAATATCCAACTTTTAGGGTATGTATATTGTTGTGTGCATGTTTTTCACTTCCTTTGGCCAAACATGTAATAGTGTGTAACTATCTTCCCCACAAGAATGATTGGAGGCCATACACCATGGTGAACACGCACAAGATGAGCTTAATGACGAAGCAAGGATCTTCACTAAACAAAGTAGGCATGTCTAAATCTAACTTGATTTACCAACAAAATGTTCTACCGTTTCAAACGTGTTAATTAACTATGTGACCATATTGGTGGTGTTCTAGATGCCCAGTTTGAAGCATGCCGTGTAGCTCCCGATGACATCTCCCTATATGATGGTAACCAAGCCTACCATAACCTGCCAAAGAAGCATCATGTTTTGAGGAAAGTTAAAGATTGCGACTATTGTAGAGCAATGTGACTTCAATACGAGGGGGCTGCATTCTGTTGTAGAAAAGGAAAAGTTAGCATACTTATTCTAGATGTGCTTGCTGAGTTGATCGATTGTTTACAAGTCAGGATGATAATGATGCTAAATATTACAGAGATAACATAAGGTATTCAACTCACACTTCTCATTCACGAGTCTTTTTTAGGAGCATTCACGAGTCTTGGAGTGACACTCGACCAGCGAGCCAACACTGCAAGCACTCGGATATATGCATTTCATGCACATGTACAGCTATACCACCGTTTGGATCATTTGGTTCATGGTGAACATGGTCCACAACATTTGCAAATATATATTTATGATACAGATGACAACTTAGCGCACCGGGTCCAGAGGTCTCGAGTTCTTAATATTGATCTCATTCACAAAATTCTAAGTATACTATAACACAACTGTTATGGGCACACTTTTAAAAATGTTGGTTCTTCAACAAGCCTTGATGAAGATAGAATTGAAGTAAACACAAATATAACCCTGGATCAGTGATGGTACAATGCCTCGACAACTTCCTAGGTTGCCATGATATGGGTTGAAGGGGTGACACACATGAACTCTTTGATCGACATGTTATCGTGCATGTATCACGAGAGCGTCCCATGTATATTAGAGCATACTATAGTTGTTATGACCCTTTGGCTTATCCATTATTCTTTCCTGGTGTGGAGACTGGTTGGAATCGGCAGTTGCCATATGTTCCTACACAAGAAGATGAATGGCACGAGTCTAACACATGTATGATTTTATAGTTTTAAATTTGTAACATGCTGAACTAAAATAACAACAAAAACTAATATTATGAACTTCTTGTGTTTAAAAGATCCAGCTGGTAGTTCGGAACGAGGTCTAGACCGGTCTAATGAATTGCCTACAAGGGATAATCTAATGGAAATAAATGATGACATAATGCAAAGTTCCAAATTACATTTGATAATTCTAAACAATTTGATGAACATGTGGTTGATTTGCCTCCAAGTATACGTGGGGACCACGAGTCATAAGTCGTGGTCACCAAATGCATGTGTAGAGTGATCGTAGAGATCAATCTCAGCAAACACACATAAGTTGAATATTAAGAGTCTTACAACAATACATACCGTATGATACAAATAAACACCATTAAGGTCAAGTCTTACATGGATAGGGCCTTGAAGGCCTACACATAAAACATAACATGCAGTGGAAATCTTGAACAACAGCGTGAACCCATGCCATCTGCCTTAACCCTATAGGCATTCTTACTGGGAAGTGTCCTAGTTCACATTTCCGTCTCCAACGAACTCTTCATCATACTCCTATTCTTCCGTGCCTGGACAATTAAATAACCAATGGCAAGCCAATGAGTACTTTGAATGTACTCGCAAGCAACCCTTGTTTGGAACAAGGCAATAATAATGCATGATATATCACTAATAGGTAAGTTGCATAAAGCTAGTTTTGAGTGTAATGACATGATCTATAAACTCATAAAAGCATGCATAATGGGGTTGCAGATATCCATACGAACAGGTTAAAGATATCAATATAACATGGGTTGAACATCCCGTGTGCACTCGTCATGTCAAGTCATCTGACTTATCTCAAGTATCCCCTTTCTCATACACATGCACACCAAGTTTGTGAAAACATCGGTCGTAGTTTAAGCAAGTCCACCCAACTGTCCTTGATGGTGGACACGTCTATTCGAATAGTTTTACACTCTAGAGAAGTTTGTGTGATGTACCCACAAGACTCGGAGAACTTCCATATCATCCATGACTCCCGGTATATTACATACCCGAGATAGGACAACCAGCCGAGCCAGGCCCAACCTGCCAGGACGGCCCACGCGAGCCAGCGCTCCCGTGCGCGTAAGGTTCAAACCTGACGGGCGAGGCCCGTGGCTCAGTGAGAGGGGAGAGGCACATGGCGAGGCAAAGGCTGACGAGTGGTGCCCCATGTCGGCGCCGTCATCAACCTCTGGCGAGAGGGGCGGCAAGCTCACTGACATTGGTGCACGGCATGGCGGGGCGAGTTGTGGTTGGGAATGGAGTTAGGGGCCTACCGTCGTTCGGGTGGTGGAGGAGATGGACGTCGGGGAGGCCCTGGTCACCGGCAACGGATGAGCCGCGGTAGAGGTGCTTGGGAGGTGGTTGTCATCGACGTTCCCTTCTGCAAAGCGCATGGGAAAGGAGGCAGAACACATCATAGGGGTAAGGGGAGTCCAGAGGAAGAGTAAACAGTGTTGGAGGGCCTCTCTACCTTGAGATTGCCGGCGGCTAGAGGTGGCGGAGCTCCGGTTTGATCCGAGAGTAGGGGGCTTGGGAGGAGACTTGGGTGGTGCAGGGACTAGATTAGTGGTGAGAGAGAGGATCCAAAGGGGAGATAGAGATCGGAGAGGGCTTTATATAGCCAGACGCTGATGCACCATGTACGTGGCTGTGAGAGTTGGTTGGGGAGGCAATGGGGACCACGGAAGGGCTCGACTTTGTGTCGGGAGTGATCGTGGGAGTCGTCCACAACCAGAGGGAGAGAGAGAAGGAGCAGGAATGCACACACGTGTGAGGCCAGCGATTGGGCGAGAGGGGCGGTTGCGGGCGCGCGCTGCAGAGGTCGTCGAAGAGAGAGAGGAGAGGGGGTCTGATACGTCTCCAACGTATCTATAATTTTTGATGGTTTCATGCTATTATCTTGTCAAACTTTGGATGTTTTGCATGCCTTTTATATATTTTTTGGGACTAACTTATTAACTCAGTGCTAAGTGCGAGTTCCTGTTTTTTCCATGTTTTTGACCCCTTTCAGAGGAGGATTTTAAACGGAGTCCAAACGGAACGAAACTGCCAAAAAGATTTTTTCCGAAACAGAAGAAGATCGGGAAGCCTGAGAATCAGGGCAGGGGGCCTACAGGGACCCCACAAGCCCCCTAGCCGCGACCAAGGGGGGGGGCCCACGCCTCCCAGGCTTGTGGGCTCCCTGGGCCACCTCTGCCCTAGGACTTTCGCCTATAAATTCCTTAAAATCCCAGAAAAATCAGGAGATCATCGAAAGTACTTTTCCGCCGTCGCAAGCTTCTGTCTCTGCAAGATCCCATCTGGGGCACGTTCTGGTGCCCTGCCGAAGGCGGGATTCGGACACGGAGGGCTTCTTCATCAACACCATGACCTCTCCGATGATACGTGAGTAGTTCACCATAGACCTACGGGTCCATAGCTAGTAGCTAGATGGCTTCTTCTCTCTCTTGGATCTTCAATACAAAGTTCTCCATGATCTTCATGGAGATCTATCTGATGTAATCTTCTTTTGCGGTGTGTTTGTCGAGATCCGATGAATTGTGGATTTATGATCAGATTATCTATGAATCTTATTTGAGTTTCTTCTGATCTCTCTTATGCATGATTTCATATCCTTGTAATTCTCTTCGAGTTGTGGGTTTTGTGTGGCCAGCTTGATCTATGATTCTTGCAATGGGAGAAGTGCTTGGTTTTGGGTTCATACTATGCGGTGACCTCACCCAGTGACAGAAGGGGTAGCGAGGCACGCATCGTGTTGTTGCCATCAAGGGTAAAAAGATGGGGTTTCTATCATTGGTTTTAGATTATCCCTCTACATCATGTCATCTTGCTTAAGGCGTTACTCTGTTCGTCATGAACTCAATACACTAGATGCATGCTGGATAGCGGTCGATGTGTGGAGTAATAGTAGTAGATGCAGAAAGTATCGGTCTACTTGTCTTGGACGTGATGCCTTTATGTATGATCATTCCTTAGATATCGTCATGACTTTGCGCGGTTCTATCAATTGCTCGACAGTAATTTGTTCACCCACCGTAATATTTGCTATTTTGAGAGAAGCCTCTAGTGAACACTATGGCCCCCGGGTCTACTCCACACCATATTTTCAGCCTTACTCTTTTACTTCGTTGCACTTTCCGCCTTCAGATCTCACTTTGCAATCAATCTTGAAGGGATTGACAACCCCTTTATAGCGTTGGGTGCAAGATCTTTGTGTTTGTGCAGGTACTCTGGACTTGACGAGATTCTCCTACTGGATTGATACCTTGGTTCTCAAACTGAGGGAAATACTTACTGCTCCCGTGCCGCATCATCCTTTCCTCTTCAAGGGAAAAACTGATGCAAGAAAGTCTCCGTCAACATGTCAATTTTTGGCGCCGTTGTTCGAGAAGTAGCAGGGTCGGCAGACCATCATGCTGCAGATGCCAAGGTACCTCGACTAGCACGGGGGGAAGGGCTCGAGGTGGCCAGGGGATGGGCAGGGACGAAGTCCACTCTTGGCTTGTCCCGTAGCATGCTTGATACGTCTCCATCGTATCTACTTTTCCAAACTCTTTTGCCCTTGTTTTGGACTCTAATTTGCATGATTTGAATGGAACTAACCCGGACTAACGCTTCTTTTAGCAAAATTGCCATGGTGTTGTTTTTGCGCAGAAATATAAGTTCTCGGAATGACCTGGAAATTTACGAGAATTTTTTGTGGAATACATAAAATATATCGGCGCAAGAATCAACCGGAGGTGTGAATCGAGTGGCCCACAAGCCCAGGAGGCGCGACCCCCCTGGCCGTGCCTAGCAGGCTTGTGGGGCCCTTGGGGCTCCGCCGCCTCCAACTCCATCTCTATTTAGTCCCTTTCGCCCAGAAAAAAATGAAGGAGGAGAGTTCATCGCGTTTTACGATACGGAGGCGCCGCCACCACCTGTTCTTCCTCTCGAGGGTAGATCTGGAGTCCGTTCCGGGCTCCGAAGAGGGGAGATCATCACCGTCGTTGTCACCAACCTTCCTTCATCGCCAATTCCATGATGCTCTTCACCGTTAGTTTTCATGGGGATTGATCCCTAGTATCCACTATGTTCTGAGATTAATGTTGCTACTACTTTGCCATGCTTAATGCTTGTCACTAGGGACCGAGTGCCATGATTTCAGATCTGAACCTATTATGTTCTCGTCAATATATGTGTATTCTTGATCCTGTCTTGCAAGTTGTAGTCACCTACTATGTGTTATGACCCGGCAACCCCGGAGTGACAATAGCCGGAACCACTCCCGGAGATGACCATAGTATGAGGAGTTCATGTATTCACTAAGTGCTAATGCTTTGTTCCGGTTCTCTACTAAAAGGAGAACCTTAATATCCCGTAGTTTCCATTAGGACCTCGCTGCCACGGGAGGGATGGAAAATAGATGTCATGCAAGTTATTTTCCATAAGCACGTATGACTACATACGGAATACATGCCTACATTACATTGATGACCTAACTGGAGCTAGTTACATATCTCCCCATGTTATAACTGTTGCATGATGAATGTCATCCGGCATAATTATCCATCACCGATCCAATGCCTACGAGTTTTTCCTACTGGTCCTTGCTACGTTACTTTGCCACTACTGCTATCACTACTGCTACTGTTACCGCTATTGCTATCACACTACTTTGCTACTGAAACTTGGCTGCAGATACTAAGTCTTTCAGGTGTGGTTGAATTGACAACTCAACTGCTAATACTCGAGAATATTCTTTTGCTTCCCCTTGTGTTGAATCAACAAATTTGGGTAGAATACTATACCCTCGAAAACTGTTGCGATCCCCTATACTTGTGGGTTATCATGACTATTTTCTCGCGCCGTTGCCGGGGAGGCATAGCACTATTCTCTGAGTCACTTGGAATTTACGTCTATTGACCACTATGAGGAAACCAAGAGATGCAAGAACTAAAGTCTTGCCCTCAACTACGAGGACAGGTAAGGAACTGCCATCTAGCTCTGTACTTTATTCACCTTCAGTTATGAGTAAGTTTGCGACACCACCACATGCTAGAAATTCTTATATGTCGCCTGTGCTTGATGATGCTACTTATTCTATCCATGATGCTTGTGATGATGCTTTGCTTGATACTTCTTTGCCGTTAGGTGCATTCCTTGATGCACAAATTGCTAGAGTTGCTGCTGAATGTGATGATACTTCTGAGACTGCTGAAATTATTGAAGTAGAACCTGCTATTTCACCTGTTAGAACTAGCTCTCCTAGATATGAATTGCCTGATATACCTGAGGGTTATGTTATGGACGGAGAGGTAGCTGAGGACTTTCTTTCTTGTAAGGATAGCTATGATCTTGAGAAATTACTGCGCAAGTGGAAATAAAAATCTCTAAACGCTAGGATGAGAAACGACCCGAAGTTTGCTACTTCGCCTATCTTTGTGACTGCTAAGGATTATGAATTCTGTGTCGATCCTGAGTTAATCACTTTGGTCGAATCTGATCCTTTTCATGGTTATGAGTCTGAAATGGTTGTAGCACATCTTACTAAGCTGCACGATATAGCCACCCTATTCACGAGTGAGGAAAAGATCCACCACTACTATATCCTTAAGTTGTTTCCTTTCTCGCTAAAGGATGATGCTAAGACTTGGTTCACTTCTCTTGCTCCTGGTTGTGTGCGTAGTCCCCAGGATATGATTTACTACTTCTGTGAGAAATATTTTCCTGCCCATAAGAAACAAGCTGCCTTGAAGGAAATAAATAAATTTGTGCAAGTTGAAGAAGAGAGTCTCCCACAAGCTTGGGGGAGGCTTGTCTAGTTGTTGAATGCTTTGCCTGATCACCCTCTTGAGAAAAATGAAATACTTGATATCTTCTATAATGGACTAACCGATGCTTCTAGGGACCACCTAGATAGTTGTGCCGGTTGTGTTTTGAGGGAACAAACCGTGGAACAAGCTGAGATTCTATTGAATAATACCTTGTGCAATGAGAATGCTTGGACTATTCCCGAACCACCTCCAAAGCCAACTCCGAAGAAAATAGGTATCCTATTCCTCAGTCCTGAAGATATGCAAGAAGCTAAGAAATCTATGCGAGAGAAAGGCATTAAATCTAAAGATGTTAAGAATCTACCACCTACCGAAGAGATCCATGGTCATGATAACCCGACACAGTTAGTAGAGGTAAATTCTCTTCGTAGATTCAGTGAGAGTGATATTCCTTTTGATAAACCTTCTAGCTTATGCTTAGATGAATTTGATAACTTTGTTGCCAAACAACAAAGTTTCAATGATTATGTTGGTAGACAATTGGAACAGAATGCTCGTATGCTTAGTCAGTTAAGTGCTTGTGTGGATAGAAATGTCAATGATCTTAAGATTTTGAGTAAACATGCCTCTATGGTCACTACTCAGGTAGAACAAGTACTTAAGGCTCAAAATGACTTGCTCAATGAGTTGAATGACAATTCTGTTAGAGTCGTCACTAGAGGTGGTAGAATGACCCAGGAACCTTTGTATCCTGAGGGTCATCCTAAGAGAATCGAGCAAGATTCTCAAGGAGTTAGCACCGAGGCACCTAGTCATCCTAGGAAGAAAAATAAAGATGATAGGAACTTGCATGCTAGCAAACCTGCTGCTGTTACACCCGAGAATCCAAACGATGTCTCTGTTTCTGATGACGAAACACAATCTGGTGATGAACATGAGCCTAATGATAATATTGATAGTGGTGTTCATGATGATGCTCAACCTAGCAATGATAAGGATGTGGAGATTGAACCTGTTGATCTTGATAACCAACAACCTAAGAATAGGAGATATGATAAGAATGACTTCATTGCTAGGAAGCATGGTAAAGAAAGAGAACCATGGGTTCAGAAACCCATGCCCTTTCCTCCCAAACCATCCAAGAAAAGGATGATGAGGATTTTGAGCGCTTTGTTGAAATGATTAGACCTGTCTTTCTGCAAATGCGTTTGACAGATATGCTCAAAATGTCTCCCTTTGCCAAGTACATGAAAGATATTGTGACTAATAAAAGGAGGATACCTGAGGTTGAGATTTCCACCATGCCTGCCAACTACACCTTCAAGGGAGGAACTCCTAAGAAACTAGGTGATCCCGGGGTGCCCACTATACCTTGCTCCATTAAAGGAAACTACGTTGGAACTGCTTTATGCGATCTTGGAGCCGGTGTTAGTGTTATTCCTCTCTCTCTCTTTATCGTAGAATTGAATTGGATAAGTTGACACCCACTGAAATCTCCTTGCAAATGGTCGACAAATCATCCCTATCGGCATTTGCGAGTATGTGCCTGTTGTGGTTGCTAACGTTACTATCTTAATAGACTTTGTTATTCTGGATATTCCCGAGGATGATGCCATGGCGGTCATCCTTGGAAGACCCTTTTTAAACACTGTAGGGGCTGTTATTGATTACAACAAAGGCAATGTCACTTTCCATGTCAATGGTAATGAACATACGATGCACTTTCCGAAGAAACAATATCGAGTACATTGCATCAATGCTATTAAAAAACTTCATCGATTCTTATTGGAGTTTCGAATGCCCTATACCTACTGTTAAGATGAAGTATGATTTGCTTTTTGGGGATATGCACATCCCCATTGAGGTAACCTAGTGACTATTCAAAAAATCTCCGGTTTTATGCGTTTCGAAAAAAGTTTGTCAAGGAGACTTGATCAACCTCATTGACGGATTTCTTTTGATGACCATGAGATGGATGAATCTAGGAGTCACAACCCTGTGTTCCAAACTTTTACTTTCCGTTGTTTAGAAGAAAAATGATAGATTTAGCTTTAGTTTTTCCTGTTTTCTGCTTTTTGCATCCCTTAGAAAAGTGTCCCGAAAATAAAAGTTCTTCAAATGCCCTGAAAATCAAGTATGATTTTTTCTGGAATTTTTGGAAAATTCCGAGACAAAGAGCTACTCATGGGATGCACCAGTGGGCCACAAGCCCAGGAGGCGCGGGCACCCCCTTGGTCGCGCCTACCAGGCTTGTGGGCTCACGTGGCCCCCCTCCACTTATTCCATCTCCCATCTCCTTCTCCTACCTCCAGAAAAATTCATTCTATAGCTCAAACCCGTGTTCTTGCTCTTCTTGCTGCGATTTTCGATCTCCTTGTGCAAAGCCCCGTTCACCGAACTATTTGGGGGGAATTGTTCCTTGGTATGTGACTCCTCCATTGGTCCAATTAGTTTTTGCTCTAGTGCCTTATTCTTTGTGTATTATTGCTGCCTTGGTGACCCTGTTCTTGATCTTTGCATGCTAATTCTAGCTGGTCCCAAGTAGTTTTGATGCATGATATGGCCTCTAGGCACTTGTAGGAGTAGTTGTATGAGTTTTGTTGAGCCTTGTTCACTTTTCCTTTGAGTCACTAAAAATTTCAGAAAAGGAAGATGTTCAGGAGAAACTATCATGGTGGTTCATCCAGCAAGAAGGGTCCCCGTCTCGTGATTCGGGAGCCCGATCCTTACCAACCGAGGAACGCACAGGTACAACCATGTGAATGGCCTTCTGATGAATTCATGATTGATGCAGGTTTCAAAGACGAGTTTGATACATTTGTTCACAATGCCGAGCTCGAAGAATTCATATCCGATAAATGTGAACAATATACTACACTCACTGCCTCTTTTGTTCGTAGATTCAAATTTTCAACTGGTCGTGACACATCCATACTGTTTGATCTATATGACAAATCGTATACCATGGATTTAGAGGATTTCAATTGAACTTGCAAGATACCTAATTGGGGTAGTCTCAATGATCCTCCAAATCTTCGGTTAGAGATTTTATCTCTAGTATAACTGTCGGAGAAACTAGAGATATTACGCAGGCTACCATGGGGAGCATTCATTTTCCTGCCTTGCATTACTTTGCCCTCTTCATAGGTAGATGCATTAACGGCAAGATTGAGCATTGTCACCTTTACGTACCTGACCTTAGTATTCTTAAGAGCGCAGTAACGGGTTATAGAAGTTTCAACATGGGAGCTATAATCACGAGGAGGCTAAATAATAATGCTAATGAAGGGGATTTCTTTGGTGGGATCTATGCCACTCGCATGGCAAATTTTCTTGGAGTACCCATCCGCGGAGGAGATCCCCCGCTCCATACAACTTTCCTTGATCGTGCCGCTATGACACGTTATCAGTTCCTTGAGAGGGATAATGAATCCCTCCTATACTGGTTAATATTTAACCGACAACGTGTTTTCCATATTACCCTTCATGCTCCTGCCTTGTTTGACTTTCAGGTAAAACGGAGATATTACATAACCAGAGGAGAGGCAGAGGAGTATGAGAGGGAGGCAATGGTTGCTCGCCTCCATGAGGCAGCTATTCAGGCGGTAGTTGTCGCGCTGCCGTACAACCCCCATTATGATTTTGGATATCGCCCGGACCAGCCATGGGAGTAGACCAACTTAGGCCAAAAGCCTAAGCTTGGGGGAGTGCGTGTTTCTCACAGACTTTATATTCTTGCTTAGACTTTCACTTTGATAGTCACTGTTCACACCTTGCCACTGTATCATCCATGCTAGTTTATTTCTTTTTCTCGCTTTCTTCTCGTGTGCTTGTTTAGATTGAGAAAACCCAAAAAGATTTCTCGTTTTTCTTTTGCTTATTGGGAGCTTTCCCGTGTAAATAGTTTTCTTTTTTCTTTGGGTCAAGGTAGAAGACCATGGTTACAATGTTAGTGGCTCTCGCATCATATCTATTTATCTGTCAAAGAGCCATATTATTTTGTCTTCTCCTTTGTGTTTGCTTGCAGATTCCAGCGTAGTCCAATGCACGAACACTCTCATTATGATTCACATCATTCGGTCGTGCAAGTGAAAGGCAATAATGACGATATAAGATGAAGTGACTGAGCTTGGAAAAGCTGGTATGAACTCGATCTATTTTGTTTTTGTAAATATGACTAGCTCATCGTTCCTAATTTAGCTTTGTTGTAAGAGAAACATGTTTGCAATGACAACTTAGAGATCATAGTTTCCGATGCCATGCTTAATTAGCTAGGAGCTTATAATGGTTTGTCTTGGATGCCAACATGAATTTCGAATAATTATGATGTAGTATGATAGGATGGTATCCTCCTTTGAATGATTCAAGTGGCTTGACTTGGCGCATGTTCACGCATGTAGTTGAAACAAAATCAACATAGCATCTATGATATTCATGTTTATGGTGATTTATGTCCTACTCATGCTTGCACTCAATGTTGGTTAATTTCAATGCATTTTGATGACTGTTGTCGCTCTCTAGTTGGTCGCTTCCCTGTCTTTTGCTAGCCTTCACTTGTACTAAGCGGGAATACTGCTTGTGCATCCACTTCCATAAACCCAAAGTTGTTCCATATGAGTCCACCATACCAACCTATATGTGGTATCTACCTGCCGTTCCAAGTAAATTTGCATGTGCCACTCTCTAAACCTTCAAGGAATAATCTGTTTTGCATGCCCGAACCGCTCATGTGGTGACAAGGGGTGGTCAATATCTTCCATGCTAGGCGTGTTATCCTCGATACATCTTTATTCACTATCATTCACGAGAAAGGGGCCGTTAATTGGAATGCACAGTTCCATGCTCAAATCGAAAAGATAATTGCAAACAAAACTCCCCTGGATTGTTGTTGGTATGGACGGCACCCGAGTATTCGGCTAGTCGTGGAGTGTGATTGATCGGTGGTGGGGGAGTCAAAACTTTACTTTTCTGTTTGGGAACCGCCTATAGCATGTGTAGCATGGAAGATGGTGAAAACTCTTGGTCATCGCGTTGACAATGAAAGCATGCCATCCAAAATTATTTATCTCTGTTTTAAAAGCTTGAGCTCTGGCACATCTGCAAATCAATGCTTTCCTCTGCGAAGGGCCTATGTATTTATGTTTCTGTTGAGTCATCCTCTTCTTTCAAAAAGCACCAATTAGAGAGCACCTCTGTCATTTTTATGCTTTGCTATTAATTGTTATTGAGTATGACTGTGACTGGATCTTCTTTCCCAGGAATTACAATGTTCAGTCAGCCCTTGGTCTTTGAAGGTGCTCTGCATTTATGTTTTGCGGTCTCAGAAAGAGCTAGCGAAATACCATCTGTTCATATTGTTTCATGATTGTTTTGATTGAAGTGTTGACGTTTGAAACTCATTATTATTGCTCGCTAGTTGATTATGCCTTTGATATGAGTACATCTTGAGACCTAAATGTCATTGCTTATGTGGTTAGCTTATGATCTTGCTGAAAATCTGAATATGAGTTAGACATAATTACAACAACAAGATCAAACAGAGTTCGTAAAAGTTTTTCTTATGTCTCTTTCAGTTGGTCAACTGAATTGCTTGAGGACAAGCAAGGCTTTAAGCTTGGGGGAGTTGATACATCTCCATCGTATCTACTTTTCCAAACTCTTTTGCCCTTGTTTTGGACTCTAATTTGCATGATTTGAATGGAACTAACCCGGACTAACGCTGTTTTCAGTAGAATTGCTATGGTGTTGTTTTTGCGCACAAATAAAAGTTCTCGGAATGACCTGGAAATTTACGAGGATTTTTTGTGGAATACATAAAAAATACTGGTGGAAGAATCTACCGGAAGCATGGATCGAGGAGCCCACAAGCCCAGGAGGCGCGACCCCCCTCGCCGCGCCTAGCAGGCTTGTGGGGCCCTCGGGGTTCCGCTGCCTCCGACTCCAGCTCTATTTAGTCCCTTTCGCCCAGAAAAAATTGAAGGAGGAGAGTTCATCGCGTTTTACGATATGGAGGCGCCGCCATCACCTGTTCTTCTTCTCGAGGGCAGATCTGGAGTCCGTTCTGGGCTCCGGAGAGGGGAGATCGTCACCGTCGTCATCACCAACCTTTCTTCATTGCCAATTCCATGAGGCTCTTCACCGTTCGTGAGTAATCTCATCATAGGCTTGCTGGACGGTGATGGGTTGGATGAGATCTATCATGTAATCGAGTTAGTTTTTATGGGGATTGATCCCTAGTATCCACTATGTTCTGAGATTGATGTTGCTACTACTTTGCCATGCTTAATGCTTGTCATTAGGGCCCAAGTGCCATGATTTCAGATTTGAACCTATTATGTTCTCGTCAATATATGTGTGTTCTTGATCCTATCTTGCAAGTTGTAGTCACCTACTATGTGTTATGACCCGGCAACCCCAGAGTGACAATAGCCGGAACCACTCCCGGAGATGACCATAGTATGAGAAGTTCATGTATTCACTAAGTGCTAATGCTTTGTTCCGATTCTCTATTAAAAGGAGAACCTGAATATCCCGTAGTTTCCATTAGGACCCCGCTGCCACGGGAGGTATGGACAATAGATGTCATGCAAGTTCTTTTCCATAAGCACGTATGACTACATACGGAATACATGCCTACATTACATTGACGAACTAGAGCTAGTTACATATCTCCCCATGTTATAACTGTTGCATAATGAATGTCATCTGGCATAATTATCCATCACCGATCCAATGCCTACGAGTTTCTCCTACTGGTCCTTGCTACATTACTTTGCCGCTACTGTTGTCACTACTGCTACTGTTACCGCTATTGCTATCACACTACTTTGCTACTGAAACTTTGCTGTAGATACGAAGTCTTTCAGGTGTGGTTGAATTGACAACTCAACTGCTAATACTCGAGAATATTCTTTTGCTTCCCCGTGTGTCGAATCAACAAACTTGGGTTGAATACTCTACCCTCGAAAATTGTTGCGATCCCCTATACTTGTGGGTTATCAATGCTCCAGATGGAGCTTTTGGCCGGCATGATGATGCCTTTGGCGCGCTGGTGCGACCACTAGTGTTGAGTAGCTGCAAGAAGATTAAACAAAGGGGGGATGGGATGCTATGGAGGCTGGCCAGGAGAGAGGAAAAGCTGAGAGAGAGAGAAGATATGGGGTTGTCCAGAGAGGTGCAACTAGGGTTTCACCCATTCAATCATGGAGTTAGTTGTTGGGGTTGCTACTGGAGGTGTTGTGGGTCTCAGGGAGGCTGCGGTAAAAGTTTAGGGGCATGGGGAATAACTTTGGAGGTCAAAACAATAGTTTTTAGATTGGACAGAAGGTGTTTGATGGATTTTTGGGTATGCTAACTTTGCCCACTTACTATGAGATTTAACATGATCAAATGTTGGGTAAAAATGAGATGGATCACAATGTTTGAGCTCATTTTAGCAAAGTTGACAATGTATACTCTGAAAACCCTAGAAATCAACAACATGAGGTTTATGTGGATCTAGCTAATCAAATTATTTCCACCAAATGCACAACTTGGTTTAGCATCATTATTTGGGGACTAGATCACTCCAACAAAGTTTGAGAGTAATTGGAGAAACTTGGCAATACAGAGTTGCTCAAATTTAATTCTGGACAAAGAGGGTTTTAGAATATTTTGGTGGACCAAATCTACTTGGATTGATATTAAGCTTGGCAAGATCATCACATACATCATGTGTGACTTTCTAGAATTTTCATGGAATTATTTGATAATATTTCCTATGGAAATATTTCAAAAGCTTGTAATAAGAAAAAAGGGTTTTGAGGGGTGTTTTCCAACATTTTGAACATGACCATGTGTTGAAACTCTTATATATGGAAAATATATGTCCACTTGGTTTCTCTAAATTTTCTCAAATATTTTTGAAGTAAAAAAGTATTTTTCCTCAATAAAAGACCATTTCTGTCCTCATAAAAAGGTATTTAATTAAAATAGGAAAATAACTTTTAAAATAATAACTTTCTGGTTTTGGGAAGTCTTTTTTATAATAGGATCCAAATAAAATTATTGGGGCAATCGATCTATCCTAATTTGAGGACTTGTAGTACAAACCTCAATTCAGGGGTTTATTGGAAACTTATATTAAAGAAAAGCTTTTTGGTCAAAATAATATTTAACAAAAAAGTTTTGGGCCCTCTAGACATTGTATGGTCATTGGTCAAGGATTTTGGAGCAACAAGATGAGTTTTGAGAGAAGGGTTTTTTTTGTGAATAAAATTCCAAATAGGAAAACAAGCATATACCAATCAATCCAATCATCATATGCACACCAAAAGTTTAAATGGTTCCAAATTTTATAAAAACATGTTGCGGCAAAGTCATACAAACACAAGGTGTGACAGACCTACCCCTTACAAGAATCTTGTCCCCGAGATTTCTAGGCTAAGCGCAAAAGAGATAAGGGAACTCAGATCTAAGGTAGTCTTCACGCTCCGAGGTCGCTTCTGCTTCAGTGTGGTTGCTCCATTGGACCTTGAAGTACTGGATGGTGCGGTTTCGGGTGCAACACTCGGCTTCATCCAAGATGCGAACGGGTCTCTCACGATAAGTGAGGTATGGCTGAAGATTGATGGCTTGATGATCGATGTCCTTGTAGAGATCGGGGCGGTTGGGAACTTGGAGGTACTTTCGGAGCTGTGACATGTGGAAAACGTTGTGCACATCCAAAAGCTCAAAAGGTAGCTCTAGTTGGTAGGCAACTTCCCCTTGCTTTGTGATGATCTTGAAGGGGCCAATATATCTTGGTGCGAGCTTTCCCTTGACGTGGAAGCACTTGTTTCTCTTGAGAGGTGTAACTCGTAGATAAACATCCTCTCTGACGCAGAAGTTTACTTCTTGGTGATGGGAGTCAGTGTAGCTCTTTTGTCTTTACTTGGCGATCTCTAGACTCTCTTTGACTAGCCGAACTTGATCTTCGGCTTCACGGAGAATTTCTAGTCCGAAGATTTCTCCTTCTCCCGTTTCTGAGCAATTGAGGGGAGTGCGGCACTTGCGTCAATACAACACCTCAAATGGTGCCATTTGTAGACTGTATCGACAACTGTTGTTGTAGGAGAACTCGGCAAAGGGTAAGTAGTCTTCCATTTGGCCCCATACGCCAAAACGCAAGCACGTAGCATATCTTGGAGTATCTAATTTACTCGTTCCATCTGTCCGCTTGTCTGAGGGTGAAAAGTAGTGTTGAAGCATAGCTCGATTCCCATGGTTTCTTGAAATTTCTTCCAGAACCTTGAGGCAAACTGAGTACCTCGGTATGACACGATATACTTTGGAACTCCGTGGAGTCTCACAATACACTCGATATAAAGACTTGCTAGCTCGTGTCCATCGTAAGAGGTATTGATGGGAATGAAGTGGGCTACCTTGGTCATGTGGTCGACGATGACCCAAATGGAATCATGTCCCTTGCTTGACCTCGGTAATCCGGTGATGATGTCCAACCCAACTTTGTCCCACTTCCATTCAGGCCCTTTGATAGGTTGTAGTAGTCCAACGGGTCGCTGATGCTCAACTTTGACACTCTGGCATATGTCACACTTAGCGACATAAGAGGATATTTCTCTCTTCATGCCATGCCACCACAATCTTGCTTTGAGGTCTTGGTACATCTTGGTTCCTCTAGGATCGACAGACTACAGAGTGTCCTGTGCTTCTTGCAAGACGAGGTTCTCGAGCTCAACTTTGTCGGGTACACAAATGCGATTCGCGAACCACACGACTTCTTGGTCATCGAATGAGAATCATGGGCCCTTACCTTTCTTGATCTTCTTCTTGATGACTTCGATGCTCTTGTGTACCTTATGATCCTCCTTGATATCATCCATCAATGTAGGCTTTGCTTCAAGGTTGGCCAGAAATCCTGGTGAAACTAGCTCCAATCCAAAGCTTTCAAGTTCTTCATACAAGGCGGGCAGCCTTTCCTTAATCATAGCATTCAAGGAACAAGCCTTTTTGCTAAAGGCATCAGCTACCACATTGGCCTTTCTAGGGTGGTATTGAGCACTGAGATCGTAGTCCTTGGTCAACTCCAACCATTTTTATGCCCCATGTTCAATTCCTTTTGTGTGAAGATATACTTGAAACTCTTGTGGTCTATGTATATGTCACAATGCTTTCCCAGATCATCAAGGCATGAACCACTACCGCCAACTGAAGATCGTGAGTGGCGTAGTTCTCTTTGTGGGGACATAGTTGCCTGGATAGATATGCTATGACCCTTCCTTCTTGCATCAGAACACCACCAAGTCCGATTCTCGATGCATCACAATATATCACGAACTTCTTGTAAATATTGGGAGTGGACAGAACTGGGGTCGTTGTCAATGTCTTCTTGAGCTCCTCATAGCTTTATTCGCACGTCGGTGTCCATTCGAACTTATTGTCCTTGCCAAGAGGTGAGTCATAGGTCGAGCAATGCTTGAGAATCCTTCAAAGAACTTGCAGTAATATCCGGCGAGTCCGAGGAAGCTTCTGACTTCCTTCACATTGCTTGGAGATTGTCATTCAGTTACGGCTTCAATCTTGGTAGGATCCACTGACAATCCTTTTGCCGTCAACGCATGACCCAAGAATCCAACTTCATGCAGTCGGAATTCACACTTACTAAATTTGGCATAAAGATGGTGCTCTCGAAGCTTATCCAAGACCATCCTCAAGTGTTGCTCATGAACTTCTTCGAACTTGGACAAGACAATTATGTCATCGATGAAGACAATGAAAAACTTGTCCAAATACTCCATGAAGACTTTGTTCATGAGGTACATGAAGTAGGGTGGGGCATTGATTAACCCAAATGATATGCCGTGTATTCATACAGGCCATACCTGCTCACAAATTCCGTCTTCAAAATATCTTGGGGTCTGATCTTGAACTGTTAGTACAGAGACCTCAGGTTAATCTTGGAGAACACATAGGCACCATTCAGCTGATCGAACAAGTCTTCAATCTTGGGTGTAGGTACTCATTCTTTATTGTGACCTCATTGATAGAGCGGTAATCGACACAGAGTCAGATTGTTCCGTCCCTCTTTGACATACATAGAACAGGTGATCCCCAAGGAGAGGCACTAGGGCGAATAAATCCTTTTCTGAGCTGCTCAGCTATTTGCTTCTTCAGTTCAACCAGCTCTTCAGATCCCATTCTATAGGGATTCTTATAGATGGGTCCTGATCCTCGCATTATCTCAATTATGAACTCAATGTCACGGTGAGGAGGCATTCCAGGCAACTCATCAAGAAATACATTCGGGTCTTCACATACCACTAGCACTTGATCCAGCTTGATTCTCGACAGACAATTGACCTGTGGGGCTTGAGCGGAGGTGGGGTTGGGAACATACTTGACCTCAACTCCTTGGCTATTAGTCATGGTAATAGTACACTTGGCACGGTCTAGCAAGCCTTGGTGCTTGGTCAACCAACTCATGCCAAGGATGACGTCCAAGCCTGGTGAATCCAGAACTAAAAGGTCTGATTGGAAGTCTATCTCGTTGATGTTAATCCCAACTCCCTTACATCCTATATTGGTCCTTAATACAACACTCGAGGTTTGTACCAACATGTGACTTCCTAGAGGTGTGGGCTTCATACCACTCTCTAGTGCGAACTTTTGGGTAACAAAAGAATGCGAAGCACCACAATCAAACAGAATTGTTGGTCGGGTTGAGTTGACAAGGAGCGTACCCAGTATGACATCCGGGTCTTCCTGGGCTTCCTCGGCGGTGATGTGATTCACACGACCCTTGCCATTGTTGGGCTTGTTGCACGGAGCTTGGTTCCTTTGTGGCGCTCCATGACATTGACCTTCATTTGGCGCATTGGGGTGCGGTGCTTGTGACTTCTTGTTGGGGCACTGCCTTGAGTAGTGCCTTGGCTGACCACGTCTAGAACAAGTGACCTGACCTAAGTTGTTGTTCTTGCCACCATTGTTGTTGGGGTTGTTGTAAGATGTTCTCGGATTGGCATACCGCTGTGGCTATTAGCTCGGACGAGGTGCAGGAGTCCTAGTTTGCTGAGGCTGATAGGTTGGATTCGTTGGGGCCGGTTGCTAGGGGCGAGGCTTCTGGTTGCTGGAACTGCCCATGTTGATCATCTTGCACTTGCGAGTGTCTTCCATGGCACGACACTTGTATTCAAGCATGAAGGCCTTGTTCACTAGCTGGAAGAAGGTCCAGTAGTCGCATACAACGAGTTGATACTCCATGGCTTGCTGGAGTCCTTCCATGAAGCGTTCTATCTTAGCAGCCTAAGTGCTGACGTCTTCACATGCATACCTCAACAGGAGGTTCAACTTCTGTAGGTACTCCTTGACAGAGCCACTTCCTGGGTTCAGTTCTCAAAATTCCCGCTTCTTGATAGCCATAATCCCAGAAGGAATGTGGGCAGTGTGGAATCCTTGCTTGAAGTCATCCCAGGTGATCACACGGTCGCCTTGCATGACCTTGAATCCGTCCCACCAAGCTCTGGTGGTACCTCCGAGGCAATGAGAGGCATAGAGAACATTTTCACAATCCTCATTGTAGTTGACCAGTGCAAGGAGGTCCTCGATGGTGCGGATCCAGTCATCAGCATCCAAAGGTTCAACAATATCAGTGAAGGTTGGGGGGAATTCCTCATGAACTCTGATATAGTGGAGCGGCCATTGTCGTTCCTTCCTTGCTACTGGTTGTTCACAAGGACTTGAGCCATCTGTTGCATAGCAGCAGAGTTGGCTTGACGTTCCTCCCGGAGAACTTGGAGAAACTGGGCTATGGTTATGTTCTCCAGTGGAGGTGGTGGCAGGGTAATGTCGCCTTGTGGCTGCTTCTGGTGATCTCCAGCTTGAGCAGACCCACTAGCCTCCGGCTGCTCCCTAGAGTTCCCGGCATTAGGGTTGCCAAAAATGCTGGTGCGGGTCGTAGTCACCATCCTGTTTGGAGAAGCCAAGTCAAAAAACTAGAAAAGGCAAGAGGGAATAGCAACAAGAGGAAAACGCACCTAAGGGGGTTGGTATAGTGCAAGTGTGGTAAAACGAAGGTCGAAAGACCCAACACATAAAATTAAGATAATATAGGAGATGTAGTCGCTTAGATGATTCCCAAGGAAAAAAGCGCGACTTGCATCAAAACACAAACAACAAAACAAACAAGAAGCACTCATGGCTTCATATGAACCATTACACGGACTCAATTTCGCATGAGGGATACATGACTTATCCTACCCTAGGGGGTTCTCGGACTCAAGTGGTGGAGTTCTCGGTCTTGTACTCACGCTCCTCATGGTCTTCCTCCTGGTCATCGTATGTACGGGTATCGTCTCCGATCGAGGGGGTCAGAGGATGAGGAGGTCCATCCTGACGATGCTTTGTCAGTGGGTCAGTGAAGAGTGCACGATACTCCTTCACACTCATGCGGTGAAGATGTGTGGGTGCATCTCAAGATGAGGGTACTCCTCTGTAAGCGATAGCCGGTCGTTCTTTGGGGGCTCCAACCTTATTGATTGTGTCTGGCTTCATCTTGGCTAGTTGATATAGCTAACGGGTGCAGTGCAGTTCCTCACCGAGCTTCACAGATTCTTTAATTAGGTTGTGAGCCAGATTGTTGGCAGAGAGGCTGAAGCAGTTCTGGAACTTGAGTGGTGTTCCATCCTCCTTGGATGGGACCAACATCCAACTCTCGTCAATATCATCCTTCCTGAAAGGAAGGTATCAGGTAGCTGGCTCATCCGCCATCTCTAGGATGATGTCTCAAAGGTGGATGAGTGCCTTCCGTGCAACAGTCTTGATTGCTAATGCCAGTGTCTCCATCTACGGTGCTTCAAAGAACTAGCTTGTCCGGGAGTTGGTTTCCTTCATAACCACATCAACGTGGTACTCCTTCGTGGTGGCATCGACCCAGTGCTCGTGGTAGAAGAAAATGGGTGATCGGCGAAATTCACACTTCTCCGGGCCATCCTCAAGGAGCAGGGGAAAGCCAGATGCTAGGTGGTCTTCGGGTATGATGACCATCTACGAGGTTTAAGGGGAGGGGTGTTAGTAAAGTTTGAAGGTAGAGTAGAAGAGGTAAGAAATGCACAAACTCCTAAGCACTGGTATTACATATAGTTTTTGAAAGGGGTCTTATCCTAACTAACGTCCATGCTAACTAAGGCTTCCTACAGTCAGGATGGCTCAGATACCAGCTCTGTGGGCACCCCGACTCATAAGTTGTGGTCATTGAATGCATGTGTACAGTGATCCCAGAGATCAATGCTCATTGAACACACACAAGCTGAATAATAAGGGTCTTACATCAATACATACCGTCTGATAGTCTGATACAAATAAAGACCATTAAGGTCAAGTCTTACATGGATAGGGCCTCGAAGGCCTAAACAACAAACATAACTAGCAATGAAAATCTTTAATGACAACGTGAACCCATGCCATCTGCCTTAACCCTACATGCATTCTGATTGGGAAGTGTCCTAGTTCGCATGTTCGACTCCAACAAACTCTTCATCGCACTCCTGTTCTTCCATGCTTGGCCAATTAAATAACCACTGGCAAGCCAATGAGTACTTTGAATGTCCTCACAAGCAACCCATGTTTGGAGCAAGGCAATAATAATGCATGATATAGCATTAATAGGTAAGTTCCGGAAAGTTAGTTTTGAGTGCAATGACATGATCAATCAACTTGTAAAAGCATATATCATGGGGTTACAGATATCCATGTGAACAGGTTAAATATATCAATATAACAGGGGTTGACCATCTCATGTTCACTCTTCATGTCAAGTCATCTCACATACCTCAAGTATCCCCTTTCTAATACACACACACCAAGTTTGTGAAAACAACAGATGTAGTTTAAGGAGGTCCACCCAATTGTCCTTGACCATGGACACGACTATTCGAATAGTTTTACACTCTGAAGAGGTTTGCGCGTTGTACCCACAAGACTCGTGGAACTTCCGTCTCACTCACAACTCGCGGTATATTACATACCCGAGGTAAGCACCAGAACAATGCCTTTTGTAACGTCCAAGATGCGACACTATCCATATTTGGGGACGAGGCCTTAATATGGATAGAGGCGCATCTCGGTGTTTTGCAAGTACATAACTCATTACAGATACATTTATGAAGAGATGAGTATATGGATTGGCTTACACTTGCCACATGCTAAATTACAAGTCACTCAACATTTATTCAAGCATCCATAAGACAGGGTCCATCTACGGACAAAATCAAACGATAAATTTGCAATGAGTCTATCTCGCTAGCCCAGGAGACGACCAAGGTCCTCTACTTGTCGGGGTACATCACGTACATGCGCCTGCTCCCCTTGTCCAACTCCCACTGGAGATACAAAGCATCGAACGACTCTGGATCTATGGTACCTAGACCTGTGGTGTTGTAGTAATCTGTGAGCCATGGGGACTCAACAATCTTGCGACTAGGATATCAGGATTAAATAACATATTGGGTGAGGAAAGGTTAAGTGGTGAGGTTGCAGTAACACTAAGCATTATTTGGTGGCTAACTTACGAGAACATAATTTAAATTGAGTGATCTATGCATAAATGGACGTGAGCTAATAGTGATCAAGAAGTGATCCTGAACACCTACTTACATAAGACATAACCCCACTGTGTCCTCAGTCGGAGTCGAAACTCACGAGCAGAGACAATCACGGTTACGCACATCGTTGGCATGTTTTAATTGAGTATACTTCAAGTTTTCTATAACCGGATGTTAAACAAGTTTCCTAGTTGCCACATAACCGCGGGCACAACTTTCTGAAAGATATTAACCATGGAGGGGTGCTCCAACTAGTCCACCACAAACTGTCACAAGCTGCTCTAGAGAGAAAACCCCAACCTAGAAATAACCTGAGGTATCACCGGTATCCCACTGCACATGACATTCGCAAAGAGTAAAAAAAATTCCAACAAGACCGCTCGACAGGTCACATCCCAATAGGAGTCGTGCATACCACTTTCTCAGGGCACTACCAGATGAGCTAGACGTCGGGTTGGCTGAAACCACGGGTGACCACGGGGTGGTGGACATTGCTCGGTTTGGACCAACACTCATGAGGAGCACTGGCCCAGGCTGTTGATTAAGATCCATGTGGTAGCTATTCCTTATGCACTTTTATTAAGTTGTTTAGCAAATTTAATAGAAATATTGGGCCTTGTGGGAAGAATCTTAACTCGAAATGAATTATCAAGAGGGTCCTCATAACAACCCAAAGCGTGTTAGGAGCACTTAGTATGGAACATAACACCGGTAACCGGAACTTGGGCGGAAAAAGCGGAACAAAACATCAAGGAAAAGGCCAAGCCTTCCACCTTCACCAGGTATATATGTGCATTAAATTAAATAGCATTAATAAGATGATATTCCAAAATATCCATGTCAACACATGGATCAGCGTGCACCTGCAACTAGCAATGATATAATAAGGTTTGAGCAAGCGCTAACTTAGCCAATCAATATTTCACTAGGATGTGGAAGGGTTAGAGGCTCTTCATGGCAAACATTTTGAGGCTTGATATTCAGGTGGTAGGCAATTATAAATAGCGATGGAAATGAGACATCTAAGCATAACAAAATTAGAAACAATATCAAGGTCACGATCATCTTGCATGGCACTTCTTCTGAGTGATAAAATTCTTTCTCTTCAAGAACGTTCTCCACGGGATCCTCGTACTCGTTCTCGGCACCCGATGCTACCCAAAAGAAAATACAACATACAATGAACACACAACCACTGCATAATGCTCAAACATATGACACATGAATATTATGTGAATGCAGCATGGCAATGCTACACTAGTCATCTTTCTCATGCAATTATTTAGTCATTACCATTCTATACAGAACCTCGAGATTAATTATCTGGACATGCATGAACATGGCAAAAATGAATGCATCATGAGTGAGGGATCGATAGAAGATGTGTCTAGAGGGGGGTGACTAGACTACTTGTCAAGATAGAATTCCTAACCTACCCCAAGTTCAAGGAAGGCAGAAATTCAACAGTTTTAACAAATCTAGAGCACCCTAGACATGCTAGTCAACATATAGGGCAGCGGAAAAGTAAAGACTTTGCACATGTAAAGGAGTAGAGTTTAGGGGATCAAACGCAAAGAGGTTGACACAACAATTTTTGGCATGGTTCCGATAGGTGGCGCTATCATACCTCCATGTTAGTGGAGACTTCAACTCACAGAGGGTAACAACTGCGGGAGTCCACGGAGGGCTCCACCCACAAGGGTTCCACGAAGAAGCGACCTTGTCTATTCCACCACGACTTCCGCTCACGAAGGACTAGCCTTACTCACGTTAGATCTTCATGAAGTAGGCGATCTCCTTACCCTTACAAACATCTTGGTTTAACTCCATAACATGAAGTAGGAGGCTCCCAAGCGACACCTAACCAATCTAGGAGGTACCACCCTACAAAAGTTAATAGATGTGGTAAATCAATGAACTCCTTGCTCTTGTGCTTCTAAAGATAGTCTCGTCAACACAAAATCACTGTCTCACGGAATATGCATGGGTAGGAGAGATTGATTTGGTGGAAAGTTGTTTGGGGAGGCTAAAGATCAAGTTTTCACATGGTTGGATTGGAATATCTTGGTCTCAACACATGAGTAGGTGGTTCTCTATCAGAAAATGGATCTGGCAATGAAGTGTGTGTTCTGAGTGCTTCTCCCACGCGTGAGAGGTGGGTGAAGGGTTATATATAGGCAACACATAAAATCCAACCATTACACCTAAAGTGGCAAACTCGGTGACTCCAAAGTCATAAACTCGGTGGTACCAATTCACACAAAGGCAGTAACTTTTGAATCTCGGTGGGACCGATATACACAACTCGGTGACATCGAAAAGGTAGCTAACAGTCAGATGGCCAAACTCGGTGGCACCGATAATAAAACTCAAAAATTCCGATTTTGTGTACCGAGGCAACAAAATGTTGGTCACCCAAACTCGGTAGTACCGATATGGATTCGGTTGCACCGATTTGGTGGGAGTGGCTAGGGTTTCTATCTGAGGTCAAACTCGATGAGTCCGAAATGTGAAAGTTGGTGACATGAATTTGAGTATGTGGAATTGGACAGAATGATTATGTGGGAAAATTGACTGAGTATTTTGGTGGCTAACTTTGAGCACTCTAAGCAATCAGTTCATTTTACTACCTCACCCCCTTTTAATAGTATTGACTTTCCTATGGACTCAAAAGTGATTTCTTACAAATATAAAATGAAGAGTCTTCTGGCTTGAAGCTTGAGCCAATCTTATTCCTTTCTTGTATCAAGGGGTATCTCCACATAAGCCTTTAGCCAAAGATCTCCATTGACTAAACGTGAAATATCTAGGTAAAAGTGTTAGTCCAAGAGACAATGTATGTTGTCATGAATTACGGAAACCACCAAGGGAGGATATTGTGATTTCAATTTCCCCATTTTTGGTAATTGATGACAACATACAATAAAAGATTCAAATAAGGATAAACATTAAAATATGACAGCTTTCAATGAAACATGACTGATACAGGCTCCTCTAAATGTGTGCAATTCCTTTAAAGGATAGTTGATTTGGAATGCATGGAAACACACAAGGTAGAAGGACCAGACAAATCATAGACATCATGGCTATATGCATCAAACATATGTGAATGAAGGACTTCCATGTTCAAGATTCCTTCTTGCAAACAATATGTGCAAGAAACAAGAGTTCATCATGAACAAAGATATGATTCATATACTTACCTTGAGGATCTTGAGCGTCTTAACATAGGAGTACACTTGGGAAAACAAATTTAGATAACACAAGAGTACTCTGCTGTAAAGATGCAAAGAGCTTCAAAAGTACCAAGATATTTAAGACATATTGAAGATAGGATTTGATGAAAGGATATGTCTCCACGAAGAATAACAACATTTCTCCCCTAAGGATGAATATGTAATAATTTCCTCTCCCCCTGAATCATAGCATTGCATATTGGGAGTAGGTAGGGTAATATAAGTTCAAACCAATAAAACAAGTTTATCCCTCTCCCCCTTAATATGTAAGGTTTGATACATCTCCCCTTAGGTAGATCTCCCTTCAGGTAGACCTTCCTTTAGGAACAAATATCTCCCCGATTGAAATTTCTCCCCTTTTGTGTAAGCTTCTTGGTGATATTTCTCCCCTATAAATAGGTTCATTTGATGGAAGCTTTGATATTTCTCCCCCTTTGGCATTAATTTCCCAAAAGGACAGAGGGTAAGGGCTCACTGAGAGAAAGGCATCCTGGATTCTTCTCTTTTTATAAGGTTTCCTAGATTTTGTCTTTTCTCCCCCTTAGATAGTCTGTCGGGTTCATCGAATGTTCTCCCCTTTGATATGGATAAGAGTTCCTTGAACTAGCTCCCCCTATGTTAGGGATACTAGATGAATCTCCCTCCTATATTGTATGGGATCACTGAGATGTCCCCCTGCTACTTCTCAAACAACAACGCCAAAATTTGACACGTTGACGGAGACTTGCTTGCGTTGGTTTTTCCCTTGAAGAGGAAAGGGTGATGCAGCACAGGAGCAGTAAGTATTTCCTTCAGTTTGAGAACCAAGGTATCAATCCAGTAGGAGAATCTCATCAAGTCCAGAGTACCTGCCAAACACAAAAGAGCTTGCACCCAATGCTATAAAGGGGTTGTCAAACCCTTCAAGTTTGATTGCAAAGTGAGATCTGAAGGCGGAAAGTGCAACGAAGAAAAAGTGTAAGGCTGAAAATATGGTGTGGAGTAGACCCGGGGGCCATAGTGTTCACTAGAGGCTTCTCTCAAAATAGCAAATGCTCCCTCCGTTCCTAAATATAAGTCTTTTAAGCGATTTCACTTTATGTCTACATACGGAGCAAAATGATTGAATATACACTCTAAAGTATGTCTATATACATCCGTATGTAGTCCACTAGTGAAATCTCTACAAAGACTTATATTTAGGAACGGAGGGAGTATTATGGTGGGTGAATAAATTACTATCGAGCAATTGATAGAACCACGCAAATTCATGACGATATCTAAGGCAATGATCATACATATAGGCATCACGTCCGAGACAAGTGGACCGATACTTTCTGCATCTACTACTATTACTCCACACATCGACCGCTATCCAGCATGCATCTAGTGTATTGAGTTCATGACGAACAGAGTAACGCCTTAAGCAAGATGACATGATGTAGAGGGATAATCTCAAACCAATGATGAAAACCCCATATTTTTACCCTTGATGGCAACAACACGATGCGTGCCTCGCTACCCCTTCTGTCACTGGGTGAGGTCACTGCACAGTATGAACCCAAAACCAAGCACTTCTCCCATTGCAAGAATCATAGATCTAGTTGGCCAAACAAAACCCACAACTCGAAGAGAATTACAAGGATATCAAATCATGCATAAGAGAGATCAGAAGAAATTCAAATAAGATTCATAGATAATCTGATCATAAATCCACAATTCATAGGATCTCGACAAACACATCGCAAAAGAAGATTACATTGGATAGATCTCCATGAAGATCATGGAGAACTTTGTATTGAAGATCCAAGAGAGAGAAGAAGCCATCTAGCTACTAGCTATGGACCCGTAGGTCTATGGTGAACTACTGACGCATCATCGGAGAGGTCATGGTGTTGATGAAGAAGCCCTCCGTGTCCGAATCCCCCCTCCGGTAGGGCACCAGAATGTGCTCCACATGGGATATTGCGGAGACAGAAGCTTGCGGCGGCGGAAAAGTACTTTCGATGATCTCCTGATTTTTTCTGGGATTTTAGGGAATATATAGGCGCAAAACCTAGGGCAGAGGTGGCCCAGGGAGCCCACAAGCCAGGGTCGGTGTGGTCCATGAGGGCTTGTGGGGTCCCTGCAGGCCCCCTGCCCCGATTCTCCGGCTTCCCGATCTTTTTCTGTTTTGGAAAAAATCTTTTTGGCAGTTTCATTCCGTTTAGACTCCGTTCAAAATCCTCCTCTGAAAGGGGTCAAAAACATGGAAAAAACAAGAACTGACACTTGGCACTGAGTTAATAAGTTAGTCCCCAAAAATATATAAAAGGCATACAAAACATCCAAAGTTTGACAAGATAATAGCATGAAACCATCAAAAATTATAGATACGTTGGAGACGTATCACCCCCCAAGAGAAGTTTTCTCCCCCTAGAAAAATAAAGCTAAAATGGACTTTGTCTCAGAGAATTTTCAATAAATTTTTAGGAGGAAATGAAACATGGGATCATTGATAGTGTTTCTCCCCCTAAGGCAAAAATCTAGAAGAAAATATCAGAAGAGATTTCTATGATAGTGATAATATCAGAGTCACCAAGGCATATTGGTTCGGTTGAGCCGAGAATGAGAATCAGGCCTCTAGGAGAAATCGGTTGGACTAAGTTTCCCACATCAATAAGACCGAGTTGCAATGAAAAAAAAAGCTCCGTAACGGAAAAAGGTAAAAATAAGAATCGAAGAATTGTTTCAAGATTCCAATTGTAAAAGATACGAAATGAGAAAGAAACAGAAGTAAAAGAGAAACATAAGGTGGCAGCAATTTTTTTTAATTTTGATTTTTTAAAATATACACACAAATAGATGAGAGTTGAATGGTTCCAAAGGAATATGAAATGTCAAATGTGAACTAATCAATAATCTCCATCTAGATGTGGGGCGGTGGCTAGGTCACCTATATTAGAGTATTTGACTTGAGGAGTGAAGCAAGAATGCTTTATCATAGGTCATACTCATCGTTAAGCGGGAAATGAGGTTACCATTTTTCGATTAAGCATTTCAATGTCTTCATATCACTTGAGTTGCTTTACCCCATGATTTGGTGTAGAGCTTTATCAAGGATATGAGTACATACCTTCGAATGATGTTGATGACATAGCATGTAGGTGAACTTGTTGTGGATACTCAAAGTTGAAGATCATCTTGAGTTGGGAGCTATCCATGTCGTTTTGGGTTCACTTTTTACCTACAATGGTTAGTCACTTAAGGAAGAACATGATATATCCAAATGACATGAGTGAAATTCAACATCATAGAATTGTGAAGGATATGATTTTGTTGTCGTCTTCCCCCATCTCCGAAGAAAAGGTTGTTGATACTTGGCCAGGTAAATATTGCTTTTGATGTTAGTTGGTTGAAATATCGTGGAGTGTATTTCTTCCAAGTACGTACAAAAGGTTAGATGCAATACAAGGGAGCATAGTTTCCAAGATATAAGATAGTCATATCAATGGCATCATGGAAAGGGCAATCAAGCTCATGCCCCTACATGCATCTGAGCGAGTCTAGCTTAGGTTTGAAGCATCAACGATGTTCAACTCACTCCTAAAATGAAAGAACACTTTCTCATCAAGTGGCTTGGTAAATATATCAACTAATTGTTTGTCAGTACGAACATGCTTGAGGTCGATATCTCCTTTATCAACATGATCACCAATGAAATGATGTCGCATTTGGATGTGTTTTGTTCTAGAATGTTGCACAGGATTATAGGCAATCTTATTATCACTTTCGTTGTCACATAACAATGGAACTTTTCTGACATGTATGCCATAATCCTTAAGCGTTTGTGTCATCCAAAGTAATTGTGCACAACGTGATCCAACGGCAATGTATTCAGCTTCAACAGTAGATAAGGATACCGAGTTTTGTTTCTTGGATGACCAAGACAAGAGATCTCCCAAGAAATTGACATGTACCTGAGGTGGAGTTTCTGTCAACCTTGTCTCCGGCATAGTCCGAGTCGGAATAGCCAACAAGATTAAAAGAAGATCCCTTGGGATACCATATGCCAAAGTTTGGTGTATGTATAAGGTATCTCACTATCCTTTTCACAGCCAATAGATGACACTCTTTTTGTGCTGCTTGGTATCAGGCACACATGCTAATGCTCAACATGATGTCAGGACGGGAGGCACATAAATATACTAATGAACCAATCATTGATCGATAAACCTTTTGATCAACTGGTTTGTCCTCCTTAGTGAGGTCAAGATGTCCACTAGTAGGCATGGGGGTTCTCATACCTTTGCATTCTTGCATGCTGAACTTTCTGATTAAGTCCTCGGTGTAGTTGGTTCGAGAGATAAATGTACCTTCTCTCGATTGTTTGATTTGAAATCCAAGGAAGAACTTTTGTTCACTCATCATGGACATCTCATACTTCTATGACATCAGCTTTCCAAACTTTTCACTAAAATGTGGGTTAGTAGAACCAAAGATAATATCATCCACATATATTTGGCAGAAAAAAAGTTCTCCATAACTCTTTTAGTGAATAAGGTTGCATCAATTTTACTAATCTCAAAACCATTTTCAATGAGAAACTTCGTTAGGCATTTGTACCAATCTCTCCGGGCTTGTTTGAGACCATATAAAGCTTTACAAAGTTTATAAACATGATCAGGTTTCTTAGGGTTCACAAATCCACAAGGTTGTTTCATATAAACTTCCTCCTCAATTTCTCCATTGAGAAAGGAACTTTTGATATCCATTTGGTAAAGAGTTATATCATGGTGATTGGCATAAGCTAGAAGAATGGGAATGGCTTCAAGTCTAGCAACAGGAGCATAAGTCTCACCGTAGTACATACCTTTGACTTGCGTGTATCCTTGGGCTACGAGACGTGCCTTGTTGCGTACGACTTCTCCATCTTCATCTCCCATGTTGTACCAATGATGTTCTGCTCACCTTCGGGCTTTTCAACAAGTGCCCATACTTGGTTCCTCTCGAAGTTGTGTAGCTCTTCGTGCATGGCATTCACCCAATCTGGATCTTGAAGGGCTTCTTCAACCTTCAAAGGTTCAATGCTAGAGATGAAAGAATAATGCTCACAAAATTTAGCTAAACAAGATTTAGAGCGAGTGATTCTCCAAGTTTTTATGTCACCGTAGATTTGATTCAACGGATGATCTCTGTCCGCTCTTGCTCTAACTCTTGACAGATTCTTCTCGTTGGATGGTGGAGCTTCTTCTTCATCATCATCATCTTGTACGTTGTCGTTGACGTGGTCATCTCCTTGAGGTGGTGGTAAGGAAGGTTGAGGTGGATATGTAACGCCTAAGATGCGGACCTATCCTTCTTTTGGCGCGAGGGCCTCGACACGATAGAAACGCATCTCGTCGTTTCGCAAGAATGGATATCGTTACAAGTACATGTACTTAAAGGGTGAGTATAAAGAGTTGGCTTACACTCGCCAAAGGGTGAGTAACCCTTTACTTGTACCTGCAACTGGTGTGGTAGTAATCTGTGATACACAGGGACTCAATAATCTCATTTCCAAAGGTATCAAGACTAGCAAAGCTTAATGGGTGAGGTATGGTTAAGTGGTGAGGCGGCATCAAGCGACTAAGCATTTATTTGAGGTAGCTAACTTACAAGTACAAGAATAAGAGGGGGATAATCTATGCATAATCAGACGTGAACTATTGATGATCAACTGAATGATCCTGAACACCTACTTACATCAGACATAACCCCACCGAGTCCTCGATCGGAGAAGGAGCTCACGAAAGAGACAGTCACGGTTACACACTAAGTTGGCAAGTTTTAATTAAGTTTACTTCATGTTGTCTAGAACCGGATGTTAAACAAAGTTTCCACATTGCCACATAACCGCGGACACGGCTTTCCAAAAGATTTAACCCTGCAGGGGTGCTCCAACTAGTCCATCACAAACTAACACACGCAGTGACGGAATGACCTCGATCAGGGAAACCCGTGATCTCCTCGGGTTCCTATTGGAAAACTTCAACCTCGAGATAACCCAAAGCTCCTCGGAATCCCTCGCACAAGATGCTCGAGAAAGGTAAAACAAGTCCATCAAGGCCGCCCGGCGTGTTGACGATCCCGATAGGAGCCGCATATCTCGTTCTCAGGACATGATGGATGAGCACTACGTACGGTGGCCGGATAGACATCCCTCGAGTTGCCCCGGGTGGACCCGCAAGTGGCTCAGTTTTGGACCAGCACCATCAACACCGGCCCTCCCTGTATTATATTTAATTACTCCTCAGGTTCATGACGCCCTGTGTTTTTCAGTATTAACAGAACTATTATGTTGTTCAAATATAGTACCAATGTTGGGCCTTGCTAGACGAGCTTTATCCCAAAACGAGAATCTAGGGGGTCCCCATAACAACCCCAAGCATGTTTGGAGCTCTCATTTATGGAACATAACACCGGTAGCCGAAACTAAGGCAACAAAGGTGGAACAAAACACCAGGCTAGAAAGCCGAGCCTTCCACCTTTTACCAAGTATATAGGTGCATTAATTTAAATAGAATTAATAAGGTGATATAACAAGGAACCAATGTTATAACATGGAAGCAACTGCACCTACAACTAGCAACGCTAACACATGGTTAAGCAAGCAGTAACATAGCCAATCAGTGGTTTACTAGGTTGTGGAAAGGTTGAAGGACATAATGGCAATGTTGGAAGGCTTATTAAACATGTGGTAGGCAGCGAGACATAGCGACAGAAATGAACAACTAGCATGGCAATGATAGTAATGGTATCTTGGGAAATGATCATCTTCCCTGAGATCCCGCTTGGAAGAAGAACGAGTCCGTGAAGCAGACGAACCGAAGTAGTCGAACGGATCCTCACATTCCGATACTCTTGCGGAACTCTATCGAGACAAAGCAAACCGGAAACAAGAATCAACACACGATATTCACCACAACACATCCATGATACGATACACACCCTAAAATGATGCATGTCAAGTTTAAATTATGCAAGGAATGGCATGGCAATTCACACAATCAAACGCTACACATTATGTGAAACGAGGTGCATATTGATGAAACTCCACATTTAATTATTTAGTTCACTCCCGTTTATGTACACGGCAATATTAAATGTTGTTAAACATGGCAAGGGGTGAAGCACAAATTAATCTACCTATCTAGGCATTTTAAATGAGGCCGGAAATGACATATAGCATCTCCGAAATGACCCCACGCACAACTATGTAACCTGTCCATATTTTCCTAACCACATTTTATGTTTGTTAAATGGCAAAAAAAAGTGCTTCACGTAATTCTACTCGTTGTTCTAGCTCATTTCCATATATGGCTCATCTCCAACGGAGCTACGATTAATTAACTACGACCTAAACCGTTTCTATCACGTCGACACGCGAACCGATAGAAACAACATGTCTAACAGTTCTAAATATGCGTGAGAGTTAAAAAAATCTTAATCTACGCGAAATTCTACACGTTTTACATATACAACTTGTTGCGATCCCACGCACGGTTTAAAAACCACGAGCGTTTTAAAATGATGTCTTTTCATGAAAATTACTAAATTCACCGGAATAAAAATAAACCTACGGGCCGAATATAAACAGTGCATCGGGCGCAACATATCTAACCGTCGCGTGGGCGTGGAATAGAGGGGCTTCTCACCTCAGGTCTGGCCCGGCTCGGTGGGGAGACTGGGCCGAAGCGGTGGTGGGCCGGCTCGGGGAGGAAGGCGGCTAGGGCACTGGCTGGGCCAGTCGGTGGCTCTGGGCGGCGGCCCACCCGGCCGATCAATGCAGCTGGCAAACATTTCCCGATCTGGATCCGCTGCGAGGCAGCCGATCGACGGGAGGAGGCGAGACTCCTGCCAGCGGGGCTGCGGCTGGTGGGAGGCGGTCGAGGCGGCGACGGACTGCATCGATGGCAGGATGGAACCGGCTGGTGGCGGCGCCGGCGAGCTGCGTGGTCGGGGGCCGACGGTTCGACGCGATGGTCGAACGGGGCCATGGTAGGCGCGGGTGGTGGCTCGGTGGGTTGGCGGTGCACTCCGGCGGGAACGACACGAGGCGGCCGGGCTGGGGACGCCGGTGGCCGGCGGTTGCGGTCCGAGTAAAAGGCGGTGGCGCGGTATCGTATCGAGATCCGACGGGGAGCTCGGCAGGAGCTTGGCAGCGAGGCTGCTGGCTCGGGAGCTCGGGGCTAAGCGGGGCGGATGGGCCAGCTCAGGCCCGATGTGGGCCTCGCGAGCCTCGCCGGCTGGAGGATAGAGGAGGTGGGAGAAGCTGTGGCTGGGCTAGGGTTAGCACGGGAAATGAGGAGGGTTAGGGTTAGCTGCCTATTTATAGAGAAGAGGGCTAGGTTAGGGGATTTGCTCCGTTTCCGGACCGTTGGATCGCGATCCGACGACTCCGGAAGCGGAGAAGCTTAGGATTAGCTTAGGTGGTCTGACGGGATGTGTTAGAGATGCTAGGCGGGGAACAGAGGGGAGATTTGCAGCCCGGCAACGATATTTTAAACACTGAAAAACGTCCGACGATAAACCGAAGACGGTGCCACTACGGTCGAGCGTTCGGGTATCAAACGAACTCCGATTGCGACAAACTTTGGCAGGCGGCCTACCTACATTAAAATAAGACCGCACGCCAAGTTTGAACCCAATCCGAGAATATTTTATGGACACCTTTAAAAACAATATTTTATCGACGTCGCGGGCGCGTGCGTGTGTGGTTGGTCTCAAAACGGTCAACGACGAACATGGAGAGAACCGACAACTAGTAACGGATGCAAGTTTGAAAACTGGTGGCAACGGAGTGTCGATGCAATGCGGATGATGCGCATGATGCGATCATGAATGCGACAACCAATAATTAACACAGCGATAATGGAATAAAAGGGTAATCTTCTCGAGTGTCGGTCTCGAGCTGTCACAACTCTCCTACACTAACAAGAGATCTCGCCCCGAGATCTAAGAATGAAAAGGGTAAGAGGATGAGAAGGCACGATGTAAAACTTAGTCGCTTCTTTGACAAACGAATGAAACTAATGAATCTTGAAGGTTGCAAGGAGATGAAGAATGATATATGAGAAACAAGGAAGAATTCAAACAAAATTTCGGCAGCACTTCGGTAGGAAATGAGGGCAAAATTTGCTAAGATGGAAAGATCTTGACAAGATTCACAACAAACCAACTAAATTGATAAGCAAGGAAAGAACATGATTTTTACAACCCGAGATGATTGACATAAAAAGAGCAACATCACAACAACTCCGGAACAAGAGAATAGAAACTAGATCATGGGGAAGAAGATAATGGGGAAGAAAATGGAAACTACTACCACAATTGAATTTGACAAGCAAACTTGCAAGAAGAAAATAATGGAGTTGTTAGAAATTCAACAACGAAAAGAACAAGCTTGTAGTGGACTTATGAAAATCATCTCAACAATTATGAGGTGACAACCAACCACTAACATAACAAGGATTGATTGCTTGGCAGCAACAAGAAAGGCAAGACTTCTTGCACCAAGAGGGTATATTGAGAACTTGGATCAACGATAATCACCATAATAGCAACAATCTTTAGAAAAAGCTTTAGGTGAAATTTAATCCAAGATAGCTCAAAGAAGAAACCATGGGTTAAAATATCTCATGTTCAAAGAGTCTGTGGGTTTAAATATCTCATTCTTGAAACAAAATTTTCTTCGGGACTCCTCCACTATCAAGAATGCTATAACACCACCTCAAAGGATAAAGGAAAAGAAAAGATGGAGCAGTTGGGAAAAGAATTGATATCATGAGCCACTCCGAAAGAAGAATTGAAATCACTATGAAACAAGAATAAGAATTATGTTATGCTTATCCTTCATCAAGTTAAATTGATGACAACCAATGATTTAGCATACCACTTATTCTTCTTGAAAATATTGAGGAGAGATATGAGCACATACTTGAATAAGTCTTGAAGGAGACACGGTAAGAATTGGAATGAATGGGGATAACAAAAATGAATGGAGATATATGAGAATGAAGAGATCATGATCCACCTGGGAGAAAACTTGAACAAGGCACCAGAATAATTGAGAGACGAACGAAGAGACAATAATTGAGAAGAATTTGAGGACAAAACCTGAAAGCTGAGAACGAAGAAATCTTCTGAAATGATGGCCTTCGGAGGATCAAGAAATGAAAACAACTTAGAAATGCACCAGATAGATATGGAGAATTTCTCATGATCGAGAACAATTCAAGATGATAACACAAAGATGAAATGACAATCTTCACCATAATGGAGAAAGATTTGAGAGAAACACTCCTTCGGTCTTCACAAGCTGAGAACAATGGCAAGAGACACCCCCAAAAATACTCATACACTCCGGAATAATGAATGAGGAAAAATTGAGCCAACGAAGTAATTAATTCTAATAGATCTTGGAGAAGAGATATGACTGATGGAAATCATACTTATGTCATATTTGAAAAGAATAGATCTCCGGAAAAAAATTAGAATAGCTAGGTAAGATCCTAGGAAAAACCTGTGGGTTATGGGCCCACTCAAAAGAAACACCGTTGAAAAGATTGCTCAGAAAGAGAGATAATGCACCGGTATAACTGAAAACTTGATGAGGTGAGAACCTCGAACTAATTGAAAGGATTGAAAACAAGAAACTGCTGAGAATCTTCAACACACCGGATAGAAAAGAGATGGATGACTAACCAAGAAAGACTTGAAGAGAATTTCCAAACAAATTAGAAGGATATGATGAACACCTATGACTTGAATTGAATACACCGGAGAGATATCAGAATGAAGAAAGATGAACATGAAGCTCCTGAGAATCTTCACAATGAATCACCGGTTACGAGACAAAAGAAGAAATAGGGGAATCAACAATGAATTGAAATGCGCTAGGATGATAATTACATCATTGGAGAAAAGGGGTGGGAGGGCGAGGAAAACAAAGACAACTTAGGACATATGAGATGAACTCCGGGAAAAAATGAGAGATAGATCTTGCAAACATTGGAGAGGATAGAATTCACTTGAAGAGAAGCAGACCTGTTGAAAAGAATTGACATGACGACTTTGGTTGACAAGAATTGATAAGACAACTTGATTGAGCAAAAGAATATGCATTCCCATAAAAATATGAGAACGCCTCTGAGAAAAAGATATGAAATCACCATTTGACATCGAAGCAACTAAAATTACCATATTCCAACAAAACAAAGGATTAGGCTTACGAAACAAGCCAGAACAAATTCATGACAGAGATTTCTCCCGATATTTTCGTGGATGAGGTTCGCACGGGCTCCAGCCTCTAGTAGCCATCATGTACAAGGCAGTGCACACGACATACAAAGTGCCCCTGAGTTGTAGCAAGCTACTAGGACTCTTTAAGACACAACGAGAACCGCTATAAGACGACCGTGAACAAACGAATCCACTAGATGTCGAACCCCAAACTCACGTCATCCATCTGTTGGAAGACTGTCCTATAAGTAACTACTTGAATTCACACCTAAGAACTCCCAAATTTTTTGGTCATGCAATCGGATTCACGGATACAAGGAGTAAAATCCATCACTCAACTCCTAGCGATAACACTACCATCTAGTGTATGACCGGTCAACACATAACCACAGATCTCGGAAACTCATCTATCTCAGATCCTCGTAATCACAACGATACTAAGTATGGCGGTACCGCCGAACTCTCTGCACAAGTACTGGAGATGCCGGGGTTATCTCGTCACTACTAATATTGAAGCAATTTCGAACATCGTTCATCCTGAGATACTAAGAAATCTGAATGTTAGCGATGTGCTCAAGAATCCCCTCGAGCTCAACTCCCTGGAATAAAATCAACACAGTAGGAGGCACCAAGTCAGAACTCTGTCACATCGACATCATATACATTCCAATAGTATCCGCGTGGTCCTAAAAAAAATTGGGTGAGAAAAGGAGTTGAATTAAAATTCTTACATCAAGATTCCTCATGAGAGCATAGAAGAGGAGAAAAAAGAATCCTACTCTCCAATATATAACTAGACTCAAAGTAGTTTTTACTAGACTCGACTCGGCCAAGTTCGATCAATCAAGGGGGCTCCTAAGTTGGTACTGCTCTGATACCAACTTGTAACGCCCAAGATGCGGCCCTATCCTTATTTTGGCGCAAGGGCCTCGACAGGGATAGAAACGCATCTCGTCGTTTTGCAAGAATGGATATCATTACAAGTACATGTACTGAAAAGGTGAGTATAAGGAGTTGGCTTACACTCGCCACAAGCTACGTCAGAGTCACATCAGCACAATACATAAAACCATCATGAAGAAGAGCAGGGTCCGACTACGGACAAAAACAAACGATAAAAGAACGACGTCCATCCTTGCTATCCCAGGCTACCGGCCTGAAACCCATCCTAGATCGATGATGAAGAACATGAAACTCCAAATGAACAATCAACGCGCTCGCGTCAAGTAACCCTTTACCTGTACCTGCAACTGGTGTTGTAGTAATCTATGAGCCACAGGGACTCAACAATCTCATTTCCAAAGGTATCAAGACTAGCGAAGCTTAATGGGTGAGGTATGGTTAAGTGCTGAGGCTGCGGCAAGCGACTAAGCATTTATTTGAGGTGGCTAACTTATGAGTACAAGAATAAGAGGGGGATGATCTATGCATAATCGGATGTGAATTACTGATGATCAACTGAATGATCCTGAACACCTACTTACGCGAGACATAACCCCACCGTCTCCTCGATCGGAGAAGGAGCTCATGAAAGAGACAGTCACTGTTACGCACTCAGTTGGCAATTTTTAATTAAGTTTACTTCACGTTATCTAGAACCGGATGTTAAACAAAGTTTCCACGTTGCCACATAACCGCGGGCACGACTTTCTGAAAGATTTAACCCTGCACGGGTGCTCCAACTAGTCCATCACAAACTACCACACGCTGCGACGGAATGACCTCTATCAGGGAAACCCGTGATCTCCTCGGGTTCCTATTCGAAAACCTCAACCTCGAGATAACCCAAAGCATCCTCGGAATCCCTCGCACAAGATGCTCGAGAAAGGTAAAACAAGTCCAGCAAGGGCGCCCGTCGTATCGACGATCCCGATAGAAGCCGCGTATCTCGTTCTCACGACACGACATATGAGCACTATGTATGGTGGCCTGATAGACATCCCCCGAGTTGCCCCGGATGGCCCCGCAAGTGGCTCTGTTTTGGACCAGCACCATCAACACTAGCCCTCCCTATATTATATTGAATTATTCCTCGGGTTCATGACGCCCTATGTTTTTCAGTATTAACATAATTATTGTGTTGCACAAATATAGTACCAATGTTGGTCCTTGTGAGACGAGCTTTATCACAAAACGAGAATCTAGGGGGTCCCCATAACAACCCCAAGCATGTTAGGAGCACTCATTTATGAAACATAACACTGGTAGCCGAAACTAAGGCGACAAAGGTGGAACCAAACACCAGGCTAGAAAGCCGAGCCTTCCACCTTTTACCAAGGATATAGGTGCATTAATTTAAATAGCATTAATAAGTTGATATAACAAGGAAGCCATGTTATCACATGGAAGCAACTGCACCTGCAACTAGCAACACTAACACAAGGTTAAGCAAGCAGTAACATAGCCAATTAGTGGTTTGCTAGGTTGTGGAAATGTTGAAGGTTATCATGGCAATGTTGGGAGGCTTATTAAACATGTGGTAGGCAGTGAGACATAGCGACATAAACGAACAACTAGCATGGCAATGATAGTAATGGTATCTAGGGAAATGGTCATCTTGCCTGAGATCCCGCTTGGAAGAAGAACGAGCCCGTGCAGCAGACGAACCAAAGTAGTCGAACGAATCCTCACATTCCGACACGCTTGCCGAACTCTATCGAGATGAAGCAAACTGAAAACAAGAATCAACACACGATATTCACCACAACACATCCATGATATGATGCACACCCTAATATGATGCATGTCGAGTTTAAATTATGCAAGGCATGGCAAGTGAATTCACACAATGAAACGCTACACATTAAGTGAAGTTGCATATTGACGAAACGCCACATTTAATTATTTAGTTCACTCCCGTTTATGTACACAACAATATTAAATGTTGTTAAACATGGCAAGGGGTGAAGCACAAATTAATCTACATATCTGGGCATTTTAAATGAAGCTGGAAATGACATACAACATCTTTGAAATGACCCCACGCACAACTTTGTAATCCGTCTAGATTTGTCCTAACCACATTTTATGTTTGTTAAACGGCAAAACAAAGTGGTTCACGTGATTCTACTCGCCGTTCTTGCCCAATGATAGGTCCCAAACGTATCAACTTTTCCAACCACTTTTGCTATTGTTTTGGCCTCATTCTTGCATGATTTGAATGAAACTAACCCGGACTGACGTTGTTTTTAGTAGAGCTGCGTGTATGGTTTTCTTGTGTGCAGGAAAATGGATTTTTAGGCATCTCGGAAAATTCCAATAAAAAATAGAGAAAATCCACGCACGGGAGGAACCGTGGGCCAGAAGATGGGCCAGAGGGGGCCCACCATGCCTCTAGGCGACCTGGTGGCGCGGCTTGCCCCCTGGCCATGCCGGGAGACCGCCTGGGTGGGGCCCACCTCCTATGGTGCCCTACCTTGGCTCCTATTTTTACCCGTGATGTAGAAATCCCATAACAGAAGTCGTTTTGCAAGTTCTCGACGCGGAGCCGCCACCACCCTCGGTTCTTCTCCGAGAGAGCTAATCTGGCGGCTGCCTTGGCCTCTAGAGAGGGGAAATCGTCATCACCATCACCACTCCATCACCCTTCCATGGCTTTCACCATCATGTGTGAGTAATTCCCTGTTGTAGGTGAAGGGGATGGTAGGGATTGGATGAGTTACATCATGTAATAGTTCGTCAAATTGTTGGGGGCATGTTGCCTATCATCTACTATGGTGTTTATCCTCTTTGTGACTACTGGTTACTCTTAATGCTTGTCACTTTGGGCCCAAGTGCCATGATTTCAGATCTGAATACCTTATTTTTTCATGAATATATTTGTGTTCTAAGATCCTATCTATGAGTATTATGCACCTATGATAGTCCGGAACCGGCGATCCAATGGTGACATCTTGGGACACCAAAGGGGATAGACTATAGTTTGAGTATTCCATGTATCCATTGATTGTTAATGCTTTGTTCTGGTGCTCTTTGACAGGAGCACCTTAATCTCAACAAGTTCCTTTTGGCCCCGTTGGTAGCGGGATGGTAGGAGAAAAGATGTTGTGCAAGTTCTTATTGCAAGCACGCACAACTACCTTGGGATACATGCCTATTTGATATTTGCCTAGATGATCATTACTTTCCTATGTGCCTTGCCCCAAGTTAAATACATGATATCTCTCATCCATGACCAACTGTGACGTCCTCGGTTTAATCATACGCTAAACATACACGCAAATGCATATGATCAAACCCAAGGACTCACGGGAAGATATCACAACACAACTCTAGACACAAATAAATCAATATCAGCTTCATATTACAAGCCAGGGGCCTCGAGGGCTAGAATACAGAAGCTTGATAAAAACACGAGTCAGCGGAAGCAACAATATCTGAGTATAGACATAACAAATGGGGTGCCTTAGAGAAGGCTAGCACAAAAGAAAACACGATCGAACGAGGCGAGGCCTCCTGCCTGGGAACCTCCTAAACTACTCCCCGGCTTCAGCGGCCTCCATGAAGAAGACACCAACGGGACGACACGCGTCGGCAGGAAACTCCATCTCCCGGGCTCCATCATCTTGTCGCAGCAACGGATCAAGGGGACAAAGGGGGAGCAAAGCAGCAGTGAGTACTCATCCAAAGTACTCGCAAGACTTACATCAGAATTATGCTAAATATGCACCAGTATCAAGGAAGGGGGTTTTATATGTGGACTAACTGCAGCAATGCGAGAATAGAGAGAGAAGGCCTAGTTCTATCGAAGACTAGCATCTTCAGGGTCTTGCAGCAATAGACGAGAGTAGAACAGGTGTAAAACATTAAATAGTCATATTGTTGCAGCATTATTAAAGTGAGGTCACGCCCAGAGATCCTGCCTCGACTCCCTGCGAGGAAGCAATCTCGAGGCAACTAATTCCAGTTAAGTAACAATTGTAGTTGTATAAGATCAGGGCACGACTCCAAGTCGCCCTGTAACCGTGGACACGACTATTCGAATAGTTAATTTTTATCCATGCCGGGGTGCACCACATGTCCCGACGCGCTCAATAACACTCTGGCCGGACACACTTTTCTAGGTCCTGCCCGGCCTCGGAATATCGACACGTCGCAGCCCCACCTAAGACTAATTAGAGAGGTCAGCCCGCCGGTCTAAATCCTAAGCGCAAAGGGTTCATGGGCCCAGTTCCCCTCTGCGCTCCTGCATGATGCGAGGGCGGCCGACGTCAGTCCTAACATCCCTTAATCACAAGCGCAATGCATCTCGGGACCACTCGGGCGCGCGCCACTACGTTGCTGACATTTGAAAAACTTCGGCTGATACCGAGACGTCGAGTACCCATAATTCTTCCCACGCAGACGGTTAGTGCGAAAAGGTCTCTGACCAACCCAGATCAAATACCAAAATCCATTAACATTTTAATTAGGCCATCGACACAATATCGCCGGAATCCACCCGTCTTAACAACTAATCACCAATGATCCCAGAACATGGTCGAGTAACTATGTGGTTGTAACATCGGGGGGAATCTGAGGTATCACCCTCGTTGGATTCCGAACGATGTAACCATCAAGGTGGGCTTAGAGGAATCACCCTCGGGGTCCCACACTTGAGGGGTTGCACGAGAGAGGCATCGTCGGGAATGGTGAAAGAGGAATCACCCTAGATAACCACGACCGACTAGTTATACTACAGAGATATCATCAGGAGTACATAGCGAGGTGTCACCCTCGGTACCCGATAGTATCTCTGTAGCATCGTACAACTAAGGGGGGTGTATGTGATGTGTCGGGTCTGGCTCGTCGATCAAGGATCGAGATTTGAAAACAAGCGGGGCAACTAGACTATGGGGTCAGAGGGGATGACTGTTCCACCTATACTAAGCAGATTAAAGTACATGACTGAAAGAGTAGTTCTTCAAAAATAGGCTATGCATCAGATATAGGAGCTAACTACAACAGTAGCAAAATACTAATGCAAGCAGTAGGAAGAAAGGCATAGGCGATATAGGAATGATCAAGGGGGGTTTGCTTGCCTTGCTGCTCTGCGGCAAAGGACTGATCGGAGGGTCGTAGTTGTACCTGGCAGCAGCGTCAGTCTCGGGGTCTACCGGTAAGAAGAGGGGGAACAAACAATAAATAATAGCAACGGTGCAACACAATGCATGACATGGCAAGATGCACGCTAAACATGAGCTAACGCAGCAACATCCATCATAGACGGGTCGGAAGAATATCTCACGATATTTTCCGGGTCTCGGGCTAATACCGGTCAGATGGAAAATGATGGAAATGTTCCATGTTTGCTATGCTAGGGACGCGTGATAGACGAATGGACCGTGTACCCGGGTTCGTCCCGTTTTGCTGATCAACTTTCATGTTGAAAATATTTTGATCTCACTTATGGATTAATTAATATTAATTTTTAAAGTTTTATTCAATAATTAGGAATTAAAAAACAGATTTAGATAATTTGATAAAATGCTATTATGACATCAGCATGATGACATGGTGACATCAGTAGTTCACTGGTCAACTAACTAGCGGGTCCCGAGCGTCATAGACACGAGTTTTTAATTAAGATTAAATAGTAATTAATCAGATTAATTTAGTGGGGGACCCACGTGTCATACTCTAATTATTCTAATTACCCAATTAATTAATTAACTAATATATCTATTTATTTGTTAAATAAAAACATTATTTTTATATTTATTATTTTAATTTTCACCTATCTTAAAGAGAGGGTGTGGGGCCTCCCTGTCATAGACAGCGGGGTGGGTTGGCCCCACCGGTAAGTGGCTTAGGCCAAATACACAAATTTCCTACATACACGTATTATCCATATACCTACATACATAAATACATACATCGTGCATCTCATACATACAAAATACGTACGACATTTATACATACATATATACACAAATACAATGTTTATTTTTATTTCTCTCAAGGACTCTCTCTCCAACCTCTGTGTTTAACAGAACTCAACATCACACAGAGAGGGACACACCTCCAAGATCACCTACGCGAACCTAACGGCGCCAGATCGGAATGTCATTTGCCGGAACGTAACCGGGATGGAGCGAGGAAGGAGATGGTGGGAGGAGCCCAAGGAGGGGCTCACCGACGTTGATGAGAGGGCCCGGTGAAGCCGGAGTTCTCGGGAGGCGGAGGAGACGGCGAGGAGGAGGACGAGGCGGTGACGGTGTTGACGGGGGTGGTGGTGCCGATGAGGTCTGTCGCCGGAGAGGCCTCCCGAAGGGGGCCGAGCGGCGTGACGAGGAGGAGGGGTCTCCCTGCCCGGTCCCTCCTGGACCGAGCGGGAGGAAAGGGCCTTCGCGACGGGGTGACCAAGAGGGGCCTCGGTCGCCGGATGGTGTTGGAGGTCAGACCGGGGGTTGATGGGTTCGATCTCTGGAGGTGGGAGGGATCTGGCGAGAGGGAGGCTCGGGAGGGAGAGGAGCCGATCTGGGAGGCTGTGGGGCCGACGGGGGTTCACTGGGAGGGAGAGAGGAGCCGAGGGGAGGAGGGGTCGACGGGAGAGGGCTCGGTTGGCGGGGCTCCTCTCGGTCTCCATGGAGGACGAGGGGGGATCGATGGGCTGGGATGGGGTGGATCGGGCAGGGCTGGTAGGTGGGGGTAGGTGCGGGAGGTGTCGGTGGGGGGAAAGTGGGAGGAGAGACCGAGGGGTGGCTCGGCCTCGTGGGGGGTGGGTCGTGGGGGATCAAGCAGATGGGGGAGGGGGTTCTCGCGCGCTCGTGGGGGGGGGTCGCTGGGTGGCGGGGCGGCGGCTGCGAGGGGAGCGAGGGGAGGTACCTGGCTCGCTAGGGTTGCCCCCGCGGATGGCTGTGGCCTGGCCGGCTGGGCCACTAGGCCCAGTTGGGCCAGGGGGTTTAGACTTTTTTATTTATTTTATTATTTTAATTACTTTCTTATAATCTTATTTTGTTTTTACACATATAGCTCATGTTTTAACTATATAGGGATTGTAGTAACTTCAAAATGCGCGATTGACTTTTATAACTTATTTAGGAAATCCTTAATAACTTTTTCCGACAATTTTTATCTAAAACGTTATAAAACTTTTCCCGTTTGATTTATTTTTAGACTTCGAACTTTGACTCGGTTTCGACTACCACGAGATCAACAATAGAACCACAGTGACGTGGCATCCTTTGCATAGATTTACTGTAGTTCAAGTACTGAGATTACTGTAGCCTAATCCGGGGATGTCACAACTCTCCCCTACTAACAAGAATTCTCATCCGAGAATTAAGAGGTAGAAGGAAAGAGCTCGGGGTATTTATCATGAAGATGATCCTCGCGTTCCCAAGTGGCTTCACCTTTAGAGTGCTTTGACCACTTCACCTTAAGGAACTTGGTGACTTTGCGGCGAGTCTTACTTTAGCTTGGTCGAGAATGCAGACCGGATGCTCTTTATAAGAGAGGACTTGTTGCAGCTCCAGCATATCATGATCCACTGCTCGAATAGGATCCTTGAAGCAGCGGCGGAGCTGAGACACATGGAAGACAACGTGAACTTGAGAAAGGTTCGCCGGCAGTTCCAACTCATAAGCCACTCTTCCACGCCTTTCAAGAATAATGAAAGGACCAATATAGTGAGGGGGTAACTTGCCCTTGATCACAAAACGGTGTGCACCTCTGATCGGTGTGACGCGAAGGTAGGCCCTTTTGCTAGGTTGATAGACCATATCCTGATGATGACGGTCATACTAACTTTTCTGACGAGACTGAGCAGCCTTCAGATTCACATGAATAATGCAGACTTGATCTTTAGTATGTTGGATAATATCCGGACCGAAGAGCGATTGGTCCATTGAACGGTGGCTCTGGAATTCCATACGAAGCCAAGTGTAAAGGATACTTTGGAGTCAAAGATGTACAGGAGAATCAGGTTTCAATCTTGTGGAACTTTGGGTTATGGGGCCTCCATGTGGACCGAGAGTAGATAGAGGGGTGGCATATTATACGGTCTTGGTAGCAAGACATGTCAGAGGGTAGCCTGTCAGTTATGTTGGCAACAACGTCGGTACCAAGGGCGGGGGACGAATAGAACCATTTTCCTGTTCGTCGAAACGAGGCGGGCCAATAGGCAAAGTTCTCGTCCACCGGTGGCTACCGGAATGTTATCCACAATAGTAATACGGTCCTACTGACAGAGTTGTACACCAAGGTTTATACCTAAACAGGGAATTAACACTGCTTAGGTAAGTTATGCCACAAGAAGGTCAAAAAGGCCAATGGGAATGAGAATGTGTTCACACACACAAGTATTAAAGTATACCATTCCCGAGGAAAACATAGAGTATGGTATACATGATATGTCATCAAGTACTTAACCATTTAGATAAAGAGGCAAGAATAATCATCATGTTTATCCATACCATGCGGTTTGGATAATTGATCAGGAACAATTTAGCATTGCGCTTCCAATGTTCCTGTTGAAATTTAAAGTACCACATCCATGCTTTGGGTTAGTCTCGACATGGCCATCAGGTAAGGGCCGGACCAATAGGCACACAAAGAGGATCTATGAGGAACAACTTATGAAATAAGTCATATAGTTTCTGAATGAAAGGATGGTGAATCTTTCATATGGAAGAATTTATAACGATAGGTCCTTCGGCCTAGTGTGCTAGACAAGACATCACCGTACCAGATTACATAAGACCAAAGTCATAAATATTTGAAAATGTTCCAAACATCATATCTGCCTGAGATTCGGATATGATTGGTGTCAGGTCACCTCAGGCTCAAGATGCCTGAGAAGAAAAATGAAGATGCAAGATCCTCAGGGTATGAACTTCACAAGCAATCCTTGAATCACGAGTTCGATTGTAAGACACATGAACACCATGTCAAGACATTCGTGCCCACGTGAAATTCTTATCTCAAAAGGCAACTGGGTTCTCATTTTCGGAACCATCATTGAGGATGACAAGGTTCCATGTGCAAGTCTGGATTAGCTCTTATGAAAGAACTTATTTTGATCAAATCATTCAGTAGCTTGGCGTGCTAAGAGAAATTATATGGAGTGGAGATAGTAAATCTTCAAAACATATAACACTTCGCACATGCATGAATGATTTGGTATTTCCCAAGAGGAAACGAAACAAAACTTTCACATATTCACGGCGGAAAGAGTGCATGTGAACTTTGGGAAAACACTTCTTATATCAAACATATCCTCCATGAGTTTGGCACAAAGATAGTGCTTTCAAAAGCTTCATCACGAACCATGGAGAACTTGAGGGTGCGACCGATGGGCTCAGCAACAATCCCTCAAGATTTTGACAGGGACGAATTTCAAAAATTATAATATCAAGGAGATAGCATTTGTCAAATCAAATGGTATAGTGTCGTATGTTCGAGGGAACAACAACAATTAAACATTGGTAAAAGGGTGCACTCGGAAATACTGAGTGAGTAGCACGACCAATGCTAAAATGATGAGTCAACACCCAACACACTAAGGAGGAAACAATCAGTTATTACCCTCAAGGTGATAGGGTTGACAAAAGTATTGGAATCACACATCAGAGTTCACTTGTCGGTATACCGGTTAGAAACAACTCGGGACCAAGAAATCAATGGTGATGGCGAGAGGTATTACTATATCAAGAATTTTTAAGACGTGTGCAATTCTCACGACATCCTTGACATAAAGATGGTAATACTCCAGGTAGAAGATAACATAAGCTAAACAACAAGGAACTTAAGGGACAACAAAAAACATGAACACGTTTGTGTTGGAGGGGAGGCAAACAAGGATGTCGATGATAATACAAATTATCGAGGGGCAAGGATGGTGTTTCTTATCGTGCATTCGGTCGATACACTGCAAGAGCTCAGAATGTTGATGATTATCACGACACATTTGTCGATAAGCTTCACGAAGATGTAATCGTCAGCGACGACAACAAGAAAGGGAATGATGAAGCAAGAGGTTGTCGGAATCACAGATAAGACTGCTAGCTTAGAATTGAGATTGCCTTTCAAAACAACCAACATGATGTGGAAAGCTCGATGTAACTTAGTGCACTGTTGGAATGTTGTTCCAGGGATGAAGGACGTATTTAGCATGGTCAAGCTTTAGCATGACGATGATGTTGTAGCTTAACAGTTTGGAATGACATGATCGAGTACAAACTCATAAACAAGGAAGATTACTAAAAAGTTGTTGAATCGCAATGCATACTCGATTCAGTTATCGATGTACTCGTGTGTCCAACAACTTAAACACGAGGCAACTGGAATTAAGGATAATATCATAGTTGATGAGGAGCTCACAAGAAGTTTCATATCTCCGCGATATCCTCGAGATACAAGGAATAATACTCAGAGGTAGATCAACTTTAAGGTTTGGACCGGTGTGTTGATCTGAAGAAGACAAGCACTTTAACTCCTCTGAGAATGAAACCCAGGTAGGACAACATGGTCGGAACCATGATTGCAAAGGACAAGATCACAGATACCAGATTTAAAACACAGAATGAATGATTATTGTTACGAGAAATTCCTATGATAGGATCAACGTCGTTTCCATGGGCATGAACACAAAGTTCAAGGTCGACTCCCACTTCATCAATGCATCACCTGCCATTTATTCCTCGCCTTTGATCAGGTTGTAGCTTTCAAAGAATATCTGGCAGAACACCAAAAGAGTAAGACTCGTGAAACTCTTCGGGTCATATTGATTTAGGAAGGCCTAGGTTCAACCCATCGAGGCATCTTAGGAACATATACCACAAACTTCAAGAGTAATTAACACATGCTTGACAACAGAGCATGACCGACAAAAGTATAGGATACAATTTATCAGAGGGAGAAGACACAATTTACCAAGGGCATTATGTATCAGTGGAACACTATCACAATTTTTTTTAATGTAAATGGATGCCGTCGGATAATAACTCAGAATGAGTCTGGCAATCCACAAATGATCAGATGTGAGTATCGGTACTCAATCAGAGGGATATAGGATGCAATGCATCGGGTTATAGAACATCTGAAAAATATTGATACTTAGTTACCAAAGGAATTAAGATTTCCAGATTGGTGTATCATAAACAGATGCTCTGGTCAAATGACAGTAAGTTGAATGGACTTAGATGGAAAGCCAACCAAAGTTGATTTGTCGAGAACCCGCTCCGTCTGGAAGGACGTCTGAGCCGGAAGATAATTCAGGAGTATCAACAGATCATTGTGTGCATTCACCCAAAGGTAGAATCAATAAGATCACAGGAAAATTCACAAAGGAATTTTAATGAATGCGGCTAGTCATATGGATTTAACCATAATGCAAGCAGGTGAGGAAGGTCATGAACATTAGGCTACGGAGGATTTCGGAAGACCGAATAGTAAGTCGAAGAACTTTTGAAACCCATGACAATTGATGATGGAGGAATACCCGATAAGATAATTCGTTGCATCTCGTAAAACAAGAGCAATTGGAGAAGAAAGTATGAACGACATTTTTATGTAGTCGTCCGTAGTGGTTGACGAAGGAAGGGAAATTTGCACAAGCAATGAGCACAACAGCTCAAAAGAACATCGAAGAGTAACTGCAGTTCTTCTGAGGGATAAAGTCATCGTCTGGAATACGGGGCTCTCCGGGAGGAAGTATTTACGAGAACCTAATGTTAGAGTTAGCAAAATATTTATGCCGAAAGAGAAGAGAGAGTAGAACCCAGAGTATAGGAAAGGAGTAAAAGATGCTAATACCACCCAATTGAGATGCGGGCCCGTAAGCCACAACATCAGTGTTAGTAAAGTTTTTCAAACACTAGACTCAACTTTGGCCAAGGAGTTGGAAAGGGGGCTACCTACAGGCAGTCGACTCTGATACAACTTGTGACGCCCTCGGTTTAATCGTACGCTAAACATACACGCAAATTCGTACGATCAAACCCAAGGACTCACGGGAAGATATCACAACACAACTCTAGGCACAACTAAAACAATATCAGCTTCATATTACAAGCCAGGGGCCTCGAGGGCTAGAATACAGAAGCTCGATAAACACACGAGTCAGCGGAAGCAACAATATCTGAGTACAAACATAACACATGGGGTGCCTTAGAGAAGGCTAGCACAAAAGAAAACACGATCGAACGAGGCGAGGCCTCCTGCCTAGGAACCTCCTAAACTTATCCTGGGCTTCAGCGGCCTCCATAAAGAAGACACCAACGGGACGACAGGCGTCCGCAGGAAACTCCATCTCCTGGGCTCCATCATCTGGTCGCAGCAAAGGATCAAGGGGACAAAGGGGGAGCAAAGCAGCGGTGAGTACTCATCCCAAGTACTCGCAAGACTTACATCAGAACTATGCTAAATATGCACGAGTATCAAGGAAGGGGGTTTTATATGCGGACTGACTGCAGCAATGCGAGAATAGGGAGAGAAGGCCTAGTCCTATCGAAGACTAGCATCTTCAGGGTCTTGCAGCAATAGACGAGAGTAGAACAGGTGTAAAACATTAAATAGTCATATTGTTGCAGCATTATTAAAGTGAGGTCACGCACAGAGATCCTCCCTCGACTCCCTGCGAAGGAAGCAATCCCGAGGCAACTAATTCCAGTTAAGTAACAATTGTACTTGTATAAGATCAGGGCACAACTCCAAGTCGTCCTGTAACCGTGGACACGGCTATTCGAATAGTTAATTTTTATCCCTACACGGGTGCGGCACATGTCCCGACGCGCTCGATAACACTCTGGACGGACACACTTTTATGGGTCCTGCCCGCCCTCGGAATATCGACACGTCGCAGCCCCGCCTAAGACTAATCAGAGAGGTCAACCCGCCGGTCTAAATCCTAAGCGCAAAGGGTTCATGGGCACAGTTCCCCTCCGCGTTCGTGCACAATGCGAGGGCGGCCGACGTCATTCCTAACATCCCTTAATCACAAGCTCAATGCATCTCGGGACCACTTGGGCGCGTGCCACTACGTTGCTGACATCTGAAAAGCTTCGGCAGATACCGCGACGTCGAGTACCCATAATTCTTCCCATGCAGACGGTTAGTGCGAAAAGGTCTCCGACCAACCCAGATCAAATACCCAGATCCATTAACATTTTAATTAGGCCATCGACACAATCTCGCGGGAATCCACCCGTCTTAAGAACTAATCACCAATGATCCCAGAACATGGTCGAGTAACTGTGTGGTTGTAACATCGGGGGGAATCCGAGGTATCACCCTCGTTGGATTCCGAACGATGTAGCCATCAAGGTGGGCTTAGACGAATCACCCTCGGGGGTCCCACACTTGAGGGGTTGCACGAAAGAGGCATAGTCGGGAATGGTGAAAGAGGAATCACCCTCAATGACCATGACCGACTAGTTATACTACAGAGATATCATCAGGAGTACATAGCGAGGTGTCACCCTCGGTACCCGATAGTATCTCTGTAGCGTCGTACAACTAAGGGGGGTGTATGTGATGTGTCGGGTCTGGCTCGTCGATCAAGGATCGAGATTTGAAAAAAAAGCGGGGCAACTGGACTACGGGGTCAGAGGGGATGACTGTTCCACCTATACTAAGCAGATTAAAGTACAGGACTGAAAGTAGCAGTTCATCAAAAATAGGCTATGCATCAGATATAGGAGCTAACTACAACAGCAGCAAAATACTAATGCAAGCAGTAGGAAGAAAGGCATAGGCGATATATGAATGATCAAGGGGGGTTTGCTTGCCTTGCTGCTCTGCGGCAAAGGACTGGTCGGTAGGGTCATAGTTGTACCCGGCAGCAGCGTCAGTCTCGGGGTCTACCGGTAAGAAGAGGGGGAAGAAACAATAAATAATAGCAACGGTGCAACACAATGCATGACATGGCAAGATGCAGGCTAGACATGAGCTAACGCAGCAAGATCCGTCATAGACGGGTCGGAAGAATATGTGACGATATTTTCCGGGTCTCGGGCTACTACCGGTCAGATGGAAAACGATGGAAATGTTCCATGTTTGCTATGATAGGGACGCGTGATAGACGAATGGACCGTCTACCCTCGTTCGTCCCATTTTGCTGATCTACTTTCATGTTGAAAATATTTTGATCTCACTTACGGATTAATTAATATTAATTTTTAAAGTTTTATTCAATAATTAGGAATTAAAAACAGATTTAAATAATTTAATAAAATGCTATTTTGACATCAGCATGATGTCATGCTGACATCACAAGTTGACTGGTCAACTCACCAGCGGGTCCCGAGCGTCATACACAAGTTTTTTATTAAGATTAAATAGTAATTAATCAGATTAATTTAGTGGGGGACCCACGTGTCATACTCTAATTATTCTAATTACCCAATTAATTAATTAACTAATATATTTATTTATTTATTAAATAAAAACATTATTTTTATATTTATTATTTAAATTTTCACCTATCTTAAAGAGAGGGTGTGGGGCCTCCCTATCATAGACACCGGGGTGGGTCGGCCCCACTCGTAAGTGGCTTAGGCCAAATACACATATTTCCTACATACACGTATTATCCATATACCTACATACATCGTGCATCTCATACATACAAAATACGTACGACATTTATACATACATACTTACACAAATACAACGTTTATTTTTATTTCTCTCAAGGACTCTCTCTCTCCAACCTCTGTGTTTAACAGAGAACTCAACATCACACAGATAGGGACACACCTCCAAGATCACCTACGCGAACCTAACGGCGCCGCATCGGAACGCCGTTTGCCGGAACGGAACCGGGACGGCGCGAGGAAGGAGATGGTGTGAGGAGCCCGAGGAGGGGCTCACCGACGTTGACGAGAGGGCCCGGTGAAGCCGGAGATCTCGGGAGGCGGAGGAGACGACTAGGAGGAGGACGAGGCGGTGACGGTGTTGACGGGGGTGGTGGTGCCGATGAGGTTGGTCGCCGGAGAGGTCTCCTGGAGGGGGGCGACCGGCATGACGAGTAGGAGGGGTCTCCCTGCCGGTCCCTCCTGCACCGAGCAGGAGGAAAGGGCCGGCGCGACAGTGTGACCAGGAGGGGCCTCGGTCGCCGGATGGTGCTGGAGGTCCGGCCGGGGGTTGATGGGTTCGATCTCTGGAGGTGGGAGGGATCTGGCGAGAGGGAGGCTCGGGAGGGAGAGGAACCGATCTGGGAGGCTGTGGGGCTGACGGGGGTTCACTAGGAGGGAGAGAGGAGTCGAGGGGAGGAGGGGTCGACGGGAGAGAGAGGAGCCGAGGGAGAGGGCTCGGTCGGTGGGGCTCCTCTCGGTCTCCAGGGAGGACGAGGGGGGATCGATGGGCTGGGATGGGGTGGATCGGGCAGCGCTGGTAGGTGGGAGTAGGTGCGGGAGGTGTTGGTGGGGGGAAGTGGGAGGAGAGACCGAGGGGTGGCTCGGCCTCATGGGGGGTCGTGGGGGATCGAGCAGATGGGGGAGGGGGTTTTCGCGCGCGCATGGGGGGGCTGTGTGGCATGGCGGCAGCTGCCAGGGGAGCGAGGGGAGGGACCTGGCTCGCTAGGGTTGCCCCATGCGGGTGGCTGTGGCCTAGCCGGCTCGGCCACTAGGCCTAGTTGGGCCAGGGGGTTTAATTTTGTTTTTATTTGTTTTTATTTTTTTAATTACTTTCTTATAATCTTATTTTATTTTTACACATATAGTTCCTGTTTTAACTATATAGGGATTGTAGTAACTTCAAAATGCCCGATTGACTTTTATAACTTATTTAGGAAATCCTTAATAACTTTTCCGACAATTTTTATCTCAAACATTATAAAACTTTCCCCGTTTGATTTATTTTTAGACTTCGAACTTCGACTTGATTTCGACTACCACGAGATCAACAATAGAACCACTGTGACGTGGCATCCTTTGCATAGATTTACTGTAGTTCAAGTACTGAGATTATTGTAGCCTAATCCGGGGATGTCACACCAACCATCCATCTCCCTAGCCTATAGTGTTTTAATCCTGCTGGTTACAAGTCGCTTTACGTTTGTTGTTTTACTTCCGTTGCTTTGCCACTATTATTTATGTTGCCACCATCACTTCCATATCACCATTGCTACTAATATTTTGTTGCCAAGCAAGTATCTTTCAGGTGCGGTTGAATTGACAACTCAACTGTTATAGCTTATAAATATTCTTTGGCTCCCCTTGTGTCGAATCAATAAATTGGGTTATCTTACCCGCGAAGACTGTTGCGATCCCCTACACTTGTGGGTTATCAAGACTATTTTCTGGCGTCGTTGCCGGGGAGCATAGCTTTATTTACAAGTCTACTTGGAGTTATTTTGCTTGCTGCGATTTATCCACTATGGGTAAGAAAGGAGACCCCAAGGTTCCAATGTTACCATCCACTACACGAAAAGGTATTGTTCTTAGCACTAGTGCTACGCTTGATTCACCTTCCGTTATGAGTAAGTTTGCTTCACCACCACCACATGCTGCTTCTACCGAGTCCGTCACTATGCCAGATACTTTTGATGATGCTTCTACTACTGGTGATGAGACTGGATTACTTGGTTATTTTATTGAGTCTCAGATTGCTAAGGCTGGGAAGCAGTCTCGAATTGAAATTCCTGTTACACGCTACCCCATTGGTAGATCCTTTGTTTACCCAGACTTGAGTGGTCTCAGGGAAAGAATTCTTGATCATGATTATATTGAACTTGATGATGATTTATGTAGGGAGCTTACGGAGTGTGCTGACTCTGACCCTGCTTCTGTTAAGAAGCTATTTGAAAAGCATTCTATGAAGAACAAATTTACTCCTCATCCTAAATTTGCTTCATCTCCTATTTGCATTGAGGATGCTGATTTTTATTTCTCTGTCAATCTGTCACTTATATCCACAGTTGAAGATGACCCCTTTTATGGTAGAGAAAATGACGACGCTATTGCACACCATACCAAACTCACTGAGTTGGGTGGCTTATTCACTACAGAGGACAAGAAGAGAAATTATTATGTTACTAAGCTACTTCCTTTCTCTTTGAAGGAAGATGCTACAGCATCGTATGATGCACTACCATGTGGTTCCATTAAGAGTCCTCAAGATTTAGCTCAATCTTTTGTTGCTAAATATTTTCCTGCTCATAAGCAACATGCTGCTTTACAAAGAATATATAACTTTAAACAGTTGCAGGATGACCACCTCCCTAAAGCTTGGGGGAGGTATTGCACTTTACTCAAGGCTAGACCGGGACATGGAGTCCCTAAGAACGAATTGCTTGATATATTTTATGTTGGTTTAACCGATGAATCTAGAACCTATCTTGATAGTTGTGCTGGTTGTGTTTTCAGGGAAAGAACATCGGACAATGCTGAAGAACTAACGGGCAAGATAGCTAAAAATCATGATGATTGGTCCGTTCCTGAACCACCTCCACCACCCAAGAAGAGGGGTATGCTTTTCTTGAGCTCCGAAGTTATACAAGAAGCCAAGAAGTCTATTAAAGAGAAAGGTATTAAAGCTGAAGATGTGAAGAAGCTACCTCCTATTGAGAAATTATGTGAGACTACCACTCACCCACCTATGGTAGAGGTACACTCTCTTTTAGAATTCAATGCAAGTGACATCCCTTATGGTAAGCCTCCTGATCAATGTTTAGATGATCTTGATAATTCCATTGTCAAGGAAAGTCACTTTAATGAGAGGATTCAAAGCCAATTGCATGATAATTCCCTTGCTATCAAAAGTTTGCTTGATGTTTTAAGTAGAACTGTTAATGATGTTAAAGGTCTTGTTAAGCACTTTCATATGGTTCAAACTCAGCTTGAACAAATTTCTAATGTGCAAAAGGATTTGTTTGCTAACAATGCCAAACAAGTTGATATACAGGCATATGGTATAAAGACCCGAGGTGGTACACACACCCAGGACCCCCTCTATCCGGAGGGGCATCCAAAGAGGATCGAGCAAGATTCTCAATTGCAGGAAGAAGACGTTGTCAACTCCCCGAAGAAGAAGAAGAAACAGAAGGAAGCTGACAACTCCAATGATCCCATAATTGATGAAGAACCTATTGTTGATCCTAATAGTATATCTATTTCTGATGCTGAAACTGAAGATGGTGCTGAACCTGATAAAGATAATGAGAAGAATGATCCTCCTGAAGTACAAGAAGAAGAAGCACCCGACAAGCGCAAGAGATATACTAGAGAAGAATTTGTTGCAAGAAGACATGGGAATGAAAGAGAACAATGGGTACATAAATCAATGCCTTTCCCATATAAGCCTTTCAAAACCAAAGAAGAAGAGCATTACAATAAATTTTGTGAATGGAGAAACCTCTTTTTCTTCAAATTCCTTTGACTGATGCTATTAAGTTGCCTCCGTACTCGAGGTATATGAAATATATTGTTACTAATAAAACAAAAGTTCCTAATGAGGCAATATATACTATTCATGCTAATTACTGTTTTAGTGGTAAGATTCTCGAGAAGCTTGGTGATCCAGGTATACCCACCATTCCTTGCTCCATAAAAAATAATTATGTCAAAACTGCTTTATGTGATCTTGGTGCAGGAGTGAGTGTTATGCCTTTCTCTCTTTACAAAAGTCTTTGTCTAGATAAACTAATCCCTACAGATATCTCTCTTCAAATGTCTCATAAGTCAACACCGTTCCTGTTGGTATTTGTGAGGATGTTCCTGTTGAAGTTGCTAATTGCTTGATCCTTACTAACTTTGTTGTGCTTGACATGCCCGAGGATGGGAGCATGTCTATTATTCTTGGTAGACCTTTTCTTAACACCGCAGGTGCTATTATTGATTGCTATAAAGGAAAGGTGACTTTCAATGTTAATGAGAAGGAGCATACGGTATATTTTCCGAAGAAGATTGATAAAAGGCATGGCCTTAATTCTATTGAGAATATTGAGACCGTGAAGGTTGGAGAGTGGGATTGTCATCTACATGTGCACCACAAATACAAAAGCATTATGGTGGGGACAATATCCATTAAAATAAAGGTACCATGATTGCTTTATAAGAAGTGAAACTTTTTGCTCGATATAACACATGTTTGGTAGTAAGACTTGATCAACCTTGCTAACAAATATGTTTTATATGAGTAAAAAGAGAAGCCTGTGATGTTTTCATTTCCTTTATCTTTCATCCTCCTTGTTGTACCAAAGTTTTATGTTTTTGAAGCTTCATATGTTTAACCATTGCTTCGAGCTTTCCGGAAGTTTTGCAGCTTTCGGTACTACGAATTTTTTTCAAAGTGAAGTTGTCAGAAAAATTATAATAAAAATTTCCATCAAAAAGAGACGCAAGGGCACCTGGGGCCAACTAGGGGGGCCACCTCTGGTCCAGGCGGCCAGGTGGCGCGGCCTGGCCCCTAGCCGAGCCCACAGGTTGTCTAAGCCCACCTGGTCCCCTTTCGAGGTACTTCTTCCTCCCTTCTCTCTCTCTCTCTCACTCCAAAAATCCCGATTTTTCTCCTGGAGCTCGAGTTCTTGCTGCTCTTGGTGGCAAATTTCAATCTCTCTCTACAAGCCATCATTTGCATCGAGAATTTGAGCATTTGCTCCTTGGTATGTGACTCCTCCACTCCTCCAATTAGAATTTTGATTGGTAGTCTTATTTGTGAGTATTTAGGAGTTCTTGGTGCTATTCATATGAGCTTGCATGCATGTTTAGAAATTTATCTATGAAGTTTTGATGCAAGTTTATGCCTCAGGGAAGTGAGTAGAATAGTTTGCTCCAACTCATTTTGCTTAAACCTTCGTTTTTGTGATGTACCAAAAATTTCAGAAACGAGTTTGTTTGGAAAAGCAAAAGGATGGCTTGGGAAGAAGAGACCCGAGCCTACCGATAGACTAACTAGAGCTGCAGCTGCACCATCTATTGTGAGGACAAGTTACAATGATGATATCGTGCCACCAGAGTTGCTCCATGAGACGGACACGACACGTACCATGGCATACCCGTGTTCAGATTTCCTTGCGGCGGCACGTATTAAGGATGAGTTTGATAACATCTGTGCAGCTGCAGGTTTGACACGTCTCATAACACGACGCGTGCCACAATATCCAAAACTCACCTATTATTTTGTCAACTGGTTTAGATATAATGATAAAACTTCCATGATTGAATTCAAATTATATAAGGATGTCTTTACCATGTCTTTGGGAGAATTTTGTGACGTTATAGGTGTGAGGAATGTCGGGAAGACTACCAAAATGAAAGTTCAGCCCTACGAGCTGAAATCCCTATTCGCTTCCCTTTGCAGCAAGGATCTGCAAGACATTCACCAGGGAAGATTTCCAGCATCTTGTTTCCCCACATCAGGTATTTCACATACTATATTGCTCAAGGGGTGTTAACTCGTGACAACATGAGCAACATTTCGGCTCCGGATCTTTCTATCTTGGCAGCCGCCCTCTTAGTAGATAACACGTATATTATTGGTGCTTTGATTGCTCATCGCCTCGTCGCTAACAGCGGCAAAGAGCCTCACTTTGGTGGCATTTATGCCACGCTTATCCTCGAGCACCTCGAGCGCACTATACGCACGGATGATACGCCTTTTCATTCATAATCTTTGATCTTACCACTATGAAGAGGCATGAGTTTGTTACTAGTACTTTTGAGTTTGGTAACCTTGTTTATATTATGAGGTTTGGCAAGCTTACTACTCGCGAGATCCGTCTACCTGCACTAATTTTGTTTGATTACACTAGCAGGAATGGATGGTCCTTCACCTTGATTGAGCTGGACGAATTCGTGATCCAGCAGCAGTTCCACAATCCCCTCGAGGGGTTGTTCCCAAGGAAGAGGAGCCTTCTTCTTGGGAAGACAGTCGTGCATCAGTCTATGCACCCGAGGCCCCATACGATTCTTGGAGCTACCCGTACCACCCCGGAGCCAGAGAGAGCTCCTTGAGCCCGCAGTATCCAAGCCCAACTTAGGCCAAAAGCCTAATCTTTGGGGAGTACGTACGCTTCTCCCCTTTAATTGTATCATTTGTGGTTTCCTTTTTAATCTTTTCGGAGTTTTTGCCTGTTCTTCTTTGTTCTTTCTTTGCAAAAACAACAAAAAGATTTCTCTTTTCTTTTCTTTCGTTTAGCCTGTGGAAAACCCAAAAAGATTTCCTTTCTCTCTTTAGTTTGCTTTGTTTGTAGAGTTCAGCTCACGTCCATGGTTGCAATTGCACTTGATTATATCTATCTACGTTCGATCGTGCAAGTGATGATGCAATAATGACGAAGTTCGACGGAAGGGATGCAAAAAGGAAAGCCGGTATGAACTTTATTTGTTTCTACTTTTGTACATATGCATGTACTTATGATCTAGAGACCAGCTTGTAGCGACATAGTGCTATGTTGACAATGCTTTCACAGTAGTTCATGCTTTCTTTGTGACTTGTCCCAAATAGCTGGAGTACATAATGTGTTATTGAAATGATTTGCATGCATTGCATTGTTCATGGTTTGGCATATTGGATTGATATTTCCCTTCGGAGAGTTTTTGGATTGACTTGGCACATGCTTGCACATGTTTATGACTAGAAGTCTATCAAGCCTTGATGATCTTTTTATTTTAGAATAGTTATATCACTTTCATGCCCGATTCAATGTAGCTTTGTCGCTCTGCATGATTATGACCGTTATTGCTCTCTAGTTGGTCGCTTCCCTGTCTTTTGCTAGTCTTGCGTGTACTTAGTGGGATGACTGCTTGTGCATCCAAAATCCTTGAAACCAGTTGCGCCATGTGAGTCCACCATACCTACCTATATGCGGTATTTATGTGCCGTCCTAAGTAAATTTGCATGTGCCATAATCTAAATCTTCAAATAAATATTTTGTTTTGTATGCCTGAATCGCTCATGTAGCGACTAGGGGCTACTAGTATCTTCCATGCTAAGTGGGTTATTCTCAAGATATGTATTGATTCACTATCATTCACGCCAAAGTGGCTGGTAACCGGGATGCCCAGTTCCATGCTCAAAAGTCAAATCAAATTTAATGACACAAAACTCCCCAAGGATAGTTGTTTGTATGGACGATACCCGTGGATTTGGCCCGCCGTGGAGTGTGATCGATTGGTGGAGGGGGAGTAAAAACTTTACTATTCTATTTGGGAACCGCCTATAATGTATTTAGCATGGAAGATATTGAGATCTCTTTGTTGTTATGTTGACAATGAAAGCATACCATCCAAAATTTTGATTCATCTCTGTTTAAAAAGCTCAAGTTCTAGCACCTATGCAAATCAATGCTTCCCTCTGTGAAGGGCCTATCTATTTTACTTTACTGATGAGTCATCCTCTTCTTATAAATGGCACCAACTATAGAGAGCATAATTTTCATTCTGAGTGTAATGTGCATTGTCCCAAAGTACGACATTGTCTTCTGCATGATTGTGAAATTACTTATTCTGAAATATTTATTTCTAGTTTCCTTTAAGACTCCGAAGGAGCGTCTGCATTTATGTTTTGCTTCACTCTTGGGGGCTAGCGAGATACCACTCTAGTATGTTCGAGTCATGTGCATTGTGATCTCGTCCTGATTTTCAGTTGCATATTATTCATTCTTAGTTGTTTGAAACTCTTCACATGATCGAAGGATTGCTTCGTGCATAGTCTTTGTAGCATTGCTTCAATACTTGTTGGACTTGTTCGTAGTGCATGCTTATATACATCTAATGAAGCAAAAGAGTTTGTCAAAGTTTTCTTTGTCGCGTCCAGTTCGTTGAACTGAACTGCTTGAGGACAAGCAATATGCTAAGCTTGGGGGAGTTGATACGTCTCAAGCGTATTGACTTTTCCAAACACTTTTGCTATTGTTTTGGCCTCATTCTTGCATGATTTGAATGAAACTAACCCGGACAGATGTTGTTTTCAGCAGAGCTACCTTCTTGGTTTGCTTGTGTGCACGAAAATGGATTTTTAGGCACCCCAGAAAATTCCAATAAAAAATATAGAAAATCCACGCATCGGGAGGAACCCTGGGCCAGAAGATGGGCCAGAGGGGGGCCACCAGGCCTCTAGGCGACCTGGTGGCGCGGCCTGCCCCCTGGCCGTGCTGGGAGGCTGCCTGGGTGGGGCCCACCTCCTCTGGTGCCCTACCTTGGCTCCTATTTATACCCGTGATGGAGAAATCCCAGAACAAAAGTCGTTTTGCAAGTTGTCGACGCGGAGCCGCCGCCACCCCCGGTTCTTCTCCGGGAGAGCTAATCTGGAGGCTGCCTTGGCCTCCAGAGAGGGGAAATCGTCGCCATCGTCATCACCATCACCACTCCATCACCCTTCCATGGCTTCCCCCATCATGTGTGAGTAATTTTCTGCACTAGGTGAAGGGGATGGTAGGTATTGGATGAGTTAGATCATGTAATAGTTCGCCAGATTGTTGGGGACATGTTGCCTATCATCTACTGTGGTGTTTATCATCTTTGCTACTACTTGTTACTCTTAATGCTTGTCACTTTGGGCCCGAGTGCCATGATTTCAGATCTGAATACCTTATGTTTTCATGAATATATTTGTGTTCTAAGATCCTATCTATGAGTAGTATCCACCTATTATAGTCCGGAACCGGCAATCCCAATGGTGACAACTTGGGACACCAAAGGGGATAGACTATAGTTTGAGGATTCCATGTATCCATTGATTGTTAATGCTTTGTTCCGGTGCTCTTTGACATGAGCACCTTAATCTCCATAAGTTCCTTTTTGCCCCGTTGGTAGCGCGATGGTAGGAAAAAAATATTTTGTGCAAGTTCTTATTGCAAGCACGCACGACTACCTTGGGATACATGCCTAATGTTTGATATTTTCCTAGATGATCATTACATTCCTATGTGCCTTGCCGCAAGTTAAATACATGATATCTCTCATCCATGACCAACCATCCATCTCCCTAGCCGAAGTGTTTTAATCCTGCTGGTTACAAGTCGCTTTACTTTTGTTGTTTTACTTTCGTTGCTTTGCCACTACTATTTCCGTTGCCACCATCACTTCCATATCACTGTTGCTACTAATATTTCGTTGCCAAGCAGGTATCTTTCAGGTGCGGTTGAATTGACAACTCAACTATTAAAGCATATAAATATTCTTTGGCTCCCCTTGTGCCGAATCAATAAATTGGGTTATCTTACCCGCGAAGACGGTTGCGATCCCCTACACTTGTGGGTTATCACCCATTTACATATATGGCTCGTCTCCAACGGAGCTACGATTAATTAACTACGACCTAAGCCGTTTCTATCACATTGACAAGCAAACCAATGCGAACAACATGTTTAACAGTTCTACATATGCGTGAGAGTTACAAAATCTTAATCTTCGCAAAATTCTACACATTTTACATATACAACTTGTCGCGATCCGACGCATGGTTTAAAAACCACAGGTGTTTTAAAATAATGCCTTTTCCTGAAAATTACTAAATTTTCCGGAATAAAAAAACCTATGGATCGAATCTAAACAGTGCATCGGGCGCAACATATCTAATCATCACCTCGGTGTGGAATAGAGGGGCTTCTCACCTTGGGTCTGGCCCGGCTCGATGGGGAGACTGGGCCGAAGCGGTGGTGGGCCAGCTCGGGGAGGAAGGCGGCTCGGGCGCTGGCTGGGCCGGGAGGAGCTAGCCAGCTTGCCCGGTCGATGGCGTTGGGCGGCGACCCACTAATACGTCTCCAATATATCTATAATTTTTTATGGTTCCATGCTATTATCTTGTCAAACTTTGGATGTTTTGTATGCCTTTTATATCTTTTTTGGGACTAACTTATTGACTCAGTGCCAAGTGCCAGTTCCTGTTTTTTCCGTGTTTTTGACCCTTTTCAGAGGAGGATTTTAAACGGTGTCCAAACGGAATAAAACTAACGAAAAGATTTTTTCCGAAACAGAAGATATGCACGGGACGTGAGAACCAAGGCAGAGGCCACCAGGGGACGCCACAAGCCCCCTAGGCGCGACCACGGGGGCCCGTGCCTAGCAGGCTTGTGGGCCCCGTGTGGCTCGTCTGGCCTACCTCTTCCGCCTATAAATTCTCTAAAAAACCAAAACTACGCGAGAGATCCACGAAAATACTTTTCCGCCGCCGCAAGCTTCTGTCTCCGCAAGATCCCATCTGGGGCACGTTCTGGTGCCCTGCCGGAGGGGGGATTCCGATACGGAGGGCTTCTTTATCAACACCATGACCTCTCCGATGATGTGTGAGTAGTTCACCATAGACCTTCGGGTCCATAGCTAGTAGCTAGATGACTTCTTCTCTCTCTTGGATCTTCAATACAAAGTTCTCCATGATCTTCATGGAGATCTATCCGATGTAATCTTCTTTTGCGGTGTGTTTGTCAAGATCCGATGAATTGTGGATTTATGATCAGATTATCTATGAATCTTATTTGAGTTTCTTCTAATCTCTTATATGCATGATTTCATATCCTTTTAATTCTCTTCGAGTTGTGGTTTTTTGGCCAACTTGATCTAGGATTCTTGCAATGGGAGAAGTGCTTGGTTTTGGGTTCATACCATGCGGTGACCTCACCCAGTGATAGAAGGGGTAGCGAGGCACACATCGTGTTGTTGCCATCAAGGGTAAAAAGATGGGGTTTACATCATTGGTTTGAGTTTATCCCTCTACATCATGTCATCTTGCTTAAGGCGTTACTCTGTTCGTCATGAACTCAATACAGTAGATGCATGCTGGATAGCGGTCGATGTGTGGAGTAATAGTAGTAGATGCAGAAAGTATCGGTCTACTTGTCTCGGACGTGATGCCCATATGTATGATCATTGCCTTAGATATCGTCATGATTTTGTGCGCTTCTATCAATTGATCGACAGTAATTTGTTCACCCACCGTAATATTTGCTATTTTGAGAGAGGCCTCTAGTGAACACTATGGCCCCCGGGTCTACTTCACATCATATTTTCAGCCTTACACTTTTACTTCGTTGCACTTTCCGCCTTTAGATCTCACTTTGCAATCAATCTTGAAGGGATTGACAACCCCTTTATAGAGTTGGGTGCAAGATCGTGTGTTTGCGCAGGTACTCTGGACACTTGGATTGATTCTCCTACTGGATTGATACCTTGGTTCTCAAACTGAGGGAAATACTTACTGCTCCTGTGCTGCATCACCCTTTCCTCTTCAAGGGAAAACCAATGCAAGCTCAAGAGGTAGCAGAAGGATTTCTGGCGCCGTTGTGGGTGGGATCAAGTTCTAGGTGAAGCTCATCCAAGTAAGTGTCTTAAACTCATATCTTGCATTTACTTTTTTGCCTCTCGTTTTCCTCTCCCCCACTTCTGAAAAACAAAAATTTACAAAAATAGTTGCCTTTTTCGTTCACCCTTTTCTCTCGCTTGCTTTCGGTTCGCTTGTGTGCTTGTTTGCTTGTTGAAGTCACCATGACTGAAAACACCAAACTTTGTGACTTCTCGAATACTACTTAATAATGATTTTATTAGTACTCCGATTGCTCCCACCACTAGTGCGGAATCATACGAAATCAATGCTGCTTTGCTGAACCTTGTTATGAAATAGCAATTCTCCGACCTTCCTAGTGAAGATGCCGCATCCCATCTTAATACCTTCATTGAGCTTTGTGATATGCAAAAGAAGAAAGATGTGGATAATGATGTGAGTAAATTGAAGCTTTTTTCCTTTCTCTTTGCGAGATCGAGCAAAAACTTGGTTTTCATCTTTGCCCAAAAATAGTATTGATTCTTGGAACAAGTGCAAAGATGCTTATATATCCAAGTATTTTCCGCCGGCTAAGATTATCTCTCTCCGTAATGATATCATGAATTTTAAGCAACTTGATCATGAACATGTTGCACAATCTTGGGAGAGAATGAAATTGATGATTAGAAATTGTCCTGCTCATGGCTTGAGTCTTTGGATAATTATACAAATCTTTTACGCTGGTTTGAATTTCGCTTCTAGAAATATCTTGGACTCCGCCTCAGGTTGAACGTTCATGGAAATCACATTAGGAGAAGACACACAACTCCTAGACAATATCATGACAAACTACTCTCAGTGGCACACTGAAAGGTCACCTACTAGTAAGAAGGTACACGCTATAGAAGAAATTAACTCATTGAGTGCTAAGATGGATGAGTTAATGAATTTGGTTGCTAGTAGAAGTGCTCCTTTAGATCCTAATGATATGCCCTTGTCTTCCTTGATTGAGAGTAGCAATGCGAGCTTGGATGTTAATTTTGTTGGTAGGAATAATTTTGGCAACAACAATGCTTTTAGAGGAAACTATGTTCCTAGGCCTTTTCCTAGTAACCCCTCTAATAATTTTGGCAACTCCTACAACAATACTCATGGAAATTACAATAAATTACCCTGTGATCTAGAGAGTAATATCAAAGAGTTTATCAACTCGCAAAAGATTTTCAATGCGTCCATAGAGGAAAAACTACTCAAAATTGATGATTTGGCTAGGAGCGTTGATAGAATGTCTATTGATATTGATGCTTTGAAAGTTAGATGTGCTCCTCCCAAGATCAATATGGATGAAACTTTGAAAGCTATGCGTGTTTCCATGAATGAGAGCAAACAAAGAACCGCCCAAATTCGTGCTAGACATGAGTGGCTTAAAAAGGCGTGTTCTCGTGATAAGAATCACGAAGATCTTAAAGTGCTTGGTGTGACTACCATTGAATCCTTCTTTTCTAGTGCCAAACCTAATGATGATGGGGCTAGATATGAATCCACTTTGGTTGAAAAATTCCCCAATGATTCGGAGTCCATCTATCTTGACGCTAAAAGCATTGAAAGTGGAGTAGAAGATATCAAAACTTTGAGTAGTAATGAAACTACTACTTTGGATTTCAAGGAATTCAATTATGATAGTTGCTCCTTGATTGAATGCATTTCCTTTATGCAATCCATGCTAAACTCTCCACACGCTTATAGCCAAAACAAGGCCTTTACCGATCATATCGTCGAAGCTATGATAAAATCTCTTGAAGAGAAACTTGAGTTGGAAGTTTCTATTCCTAGAAAGCTTCATGATGAGTGGGAACCTACTATCAAAATCAAAATCAAAAACTATGAATGCAATGCTTTGTGTGATTTGGGTGCTAGTGTTTCCGCGATTCCAAAGTCTTTATGTGATGTTCTAGGCTTTAATGAGATTGAGGAGTGCTTTCTTAATTTGCATCTTGCGGATTCTACTGTCAAAAAACCCATGGGAAGGATCAACGATGTTCTTACTATTGCAAATAGGAACTATGTACCCGTGGATTTCATTGTGCTTGACATTGATTGCAATCCTACATGCCCTATCATTCTTGGTAGACCTTTCCTAAGGACTATTGGTGCTATGATCGATATGAAGGAAGGGAATATTAGGTTTCAATTTCCTTTAAAGAAGGGCATGGAGCATTTTCCTAGAAAGAAAATAAGATTGCCTTATGAATCCATGACGAGGGCTACTTATGGTTTGAGTACCAAAGACGACGATACGTGATTCTATCGCCTTATGCCTAGCTAAGGGCGTTAAACAATAGCGCTTGTTGGGAGGCAACCCAATAAATTTATCTTTTTCTTTCTGTTTTGTTTCATCCACACCATCATAATTCTGTTATTATTGTGTTTTTTGTGTTTATTTTTGTGTTCCAGCCAAGCAAAACCTTTATGATTAGTTCGGTGATGGTTGTTTGATCCTGCTGGAAAAAGACAGAAACTTTTCGCTCACGAAATTATTTTTCATTTTTATTCAGAAAGATCTTTTGAGTTTATTGTTTTTGCTTATGGTTGATATGCCTTTTTCCAAGGTTGTCGTAATTGTTCAGAATTTTGGAGGTACCAGAAGTATACGAAGTATATAGATTGCTACAGACTAGTTTGTTTTTGACAGATTCTATTTTTGTTGTGTTGGTTGCTTGTTTTGATGAAACCATGGATAGTATCGGGTGGTATTAGACATGGAAAAGTGAGAATACAGTAACCTAATACCAATATAAATAGAAATCAAGATTGATACAGTACCTAAAGAGGTGGTAGTTTGTTTTCTTGTGCTAGTGATATCACGAGTTTCTGTTTAAGTTTTGTGTTGTTAAGTTTTCAAGTTTTGGGTGATGTTCTCATGGACAAAGGGATAAAGAGTGGAAATAGCTCAAGCTTGGGGATGCCCAAGGCATCCCAAGCCAAATTCAAGGACACCAAAAATCCTAAGCTTGGGGATGCCCCGGGAAGGCATCCCCTCTTTCGTCTTCAATCCATCGGTAACATTACTTGGAGCTATATTTTTATTCACCACATGATATGTGTTTTTCTTGGAGCATCTTGTATCGTAGGAGTCTTTTCTTTTTGTTGTGTCACAATCATCCTTGCTACACACATTTTGAGAGAGACACGCACTCATCGTGAATTTGCTAGAATACTCTTTGTGCTTCACTTAGATCTTTTAGAGCACGGCGGTGCGTAACTTGGTAGTTGGCTTGTGCTATGAAAGTAGTCCCAAAGGTGATAGGTACCCAAAGAGGATTGTCCCATGTGAGGAAAAAAAGAGTCCAAAGTTTCCCACAAAAAAAGGAGATATGGAAAGAGGCCAAAGAGACCAAACAAAAAAAGAGAGAAAAAGAGAGAAGTGACAATGCTACTATCTCTTTCCACACTTGTGCTTCATAATAGCACCATGTTCTTCATGATTGAGAGTCTCTTGTTTTGTCACCACCATATGCTAGTGGGAATCTTCATTATATATCTTGTCTTGTATATTCCAATGATGAGCTTCCTCCAAATTGCCCTAGGTCTTCGTGAGCAAGCAAGTTGGATGCACACCCACTAGTTCCCCTTTTGAGCTTTCACATACTTATAGCTCTAGTGCATCTGTTGTATGGCAATCCCTAATCATTCACATTGATATCTATTAATGGGCATCTCCATAGCCCTTTGATACGTCGAGTCAATATAACCGTCTCCTCCTTTTTGTCTCACAACCTCCACCACACTCTATTCCACCTCGGTGCTATATCTATGGCTCACGCTCATGTATTGGGTGAGAGTTGAAAAAGGTTTGAGAAAGTAAGAGTGCAAAAACAATTACTTGGTCAATACCGGGGTTATGCATTATTTAAATTAGTTGTGTGGGGATGAGGTAGCATAGCCAGACTATATGATTTTGTAGGGATAACTTTCTTTGGCCTTGTTATTTCGAAAGGTCATGATTACCTTGCTAGTTTGCTTGAAGTATTATTGTTTTCATGTCAATAGCAAACTATTGTTTTGAATCTTACGGATCTGAAACATTCATGTCACATGAAATAAGTTACAAAGGACAACTATGCTAGGTAGCATTCCACATCAAAAATTTAGTCTTTATCACTTCCCTACTCGAGGACGAGCAGGAGTTAAGCTTGGGGATGCTTGATACGTCTCCAACGTATCTATAATTTTTTATGGTTCCATGCTATTATCTTGTCAAACTTTGGATGTTTTGTATGCCTTTTATATCTTTTTTGGGACTAACTTATTGACTCAGTGCCAAGTGCCAGTTCTTGTTTTTTCCGTTTTTTTTGACCCTTTTCAGAGGAGGATTTTAAACGGTGTCCAAACGGAATAAAACTTCCGAAAAGATTTTTTCTGGAACAGAAGATACACACGGGACATGAGAACTAAGGCAGAGGCCACCAGGGGACGCCACAAGCCCCCTAGGCGCGGCCAGGGGGGCCCACGCATAGCAGGCTTGTGGCCCCCTGTGGATCGTCTGCCCTACCTCTTCCCCCTATAAATTCCCTAAAAATCCAAAACTGCGCGAGAGATCCACGAAAATACTTTTTCGCCGCCGCAAGCTTCTGTCTCTGCAAGATCCCATCTGGGGCACGTTCTGGTGCCCTGCCGGAGGGGGGATTCGAATACGGAGGGCTTCTTTATCAACACCATGACCTCTCCGATGATGTATGAGTAGTTCACCATAGACCTTCGGGTCCATAGCTAGTAGCTAGATGGCTTCTTCTCTCTCTTGGATCTTCAATACAAAGTTCTCATTGATCTTCATGGAGATCTATCCGATGTAATCTTTTTTTGCGGTGTGTTTGTCGAACTCTGATGAATTATGGATTTATGATCAGATTATCTATGAATCTTATTTGAGTTTCTTCTGATCTCTTATATGCATGATTTCATATCCTTGTAATTCTGTTCGAGTTGTGGGTTTCGTTTGGCCAACTTGATCTATGATTCTTGCAATGGGAGAAGTGCTTGGTTTTGGGTTCATACCGTGTGGTGACCTCACCCAGTGATAGAAGGGGTAGCGAGGCACGTATCATGTTGTTGCCATCAAGGGTAAAAAGATGGGGTTTACATCATTGGTTTGAGTTTATCCCACTACATCATGTCATCTTGCTTAAGGCGTTACTCTGTTCGTCATGAACTCAATACACTAGATGCATGCTCGATAGCGGTCGATGTGTGGAGTAATAGTAGTAGATGCGGAAAGTATCAGTCTACTTGTCTCGGACGTGATGCCTATATGTATGATCATTGCCTTAGATATCGTCCTGATTTTGTGTGGTTCTATCAATTGCTCGACAGTAATTTGTTCACCCACCATAATATTTGCTATTTTGAGAGAAGCCTCTAGTGAACACTATGGCCCCCGGGTCTACTTCACATCATATTTTAAGCCTTACACTTTTACTTCGTTGCACTTTCCGCCTTCAGATCTCACTTTGCAATCAATCTTGAATGGATTGACAACCCCTTTATAGCGTTTGGTGCAAGCTCGTTGTGTTTGCGCAGGTACTCTGGACACTTGGCTTGATTCTCCTACTGGATTGATACCTTGGTTCTCAAACTGAGGGAAATACTTAGTGCTCCTGTGCTGCATCACCCTTTCCTCTTCAAGGGAAAACCAACGCAAGCTCAAGAGACAGCACCCACCCGGCCGGTGAACGCGTCTGGCGAACAGCTCCCGATCTGGATCCGATGCGAGGCAGCCGATCGACGGGAGGAGGCGGAACTCCTGCCGGCGGGGCTGCGGCCAGTGGGAGGCAGTCGAGGCGGTGCTAGACTGCGCCGATGGCGGGGTGGAATCGGCTTGTGGTGACGCCGGCGAGCTGCGTGGCCGGCGGTAGATGGTCTGACGCGGCGGGGCGAACGGAGCCATGGCACGCGCGGGCGATAGCTTGGTGGGTTGGCGGCACACTCCGGCAGGAATGACACGAGGCGGTTGGGCTGGGGACGCCGGTGGCCGGCAGCTGTGGCCGGAGCTGAAGGTGGCGGCGCGGGATCGGCGTGAGATCCAGCACGGAGCTCGGGAGGAGCTAGGCAGCGAGGCTGCTGGCTCGGGAGCTCGGGGCTGAGTGCGGTGGATGGGCCTGCCCGGGCCCGATCTGGGACTCGCGGGCCTCGCCGGCTAGAGGAGAGAGGAGATGGGAGTGGATGTCGCTAGGCTAGTGTTAGCACGGGAAAAATTAGGGTTACGGTTAGCTACCTATTTATTGAAAATAGGGCTAGGGTTAGGGGATTTGCTCCGGTTTTAGACCGTTGGATCGCGATCCGACGGCTCCGGAAGCGGAGGGGCTTAAGGTTAGCTTAGATGGTGTGACGAGATGTGTTAGAGACACTAGGTGGGGAAGAGAGGGGAGATTTGCAGCCTGACAACGATATTTTAAACACCAAAAAACGTCCGACGATAAACCGAAGACGGTGCCGCTACAGTCGACCGTTCGGGTATCAAACGAACTCCGATTGCGACGAAATTTGGCAAGCGGTCTACCTACATTAAAATAAGACAACACACCAAGTTTTAGCCCAATCCAAGAATATTTTATGGACACCTTTAAAAACAATATTTTATCGATGTCACGGGTGCGTGCGTGTGTGGTTGGTGTCAAAATGGTCAACGACCAACAAGGAGAGAACCGACAACTAATAACGGATGCAAGTTTGAAAACTGGTGGCAACGGAGTGTCGATGCAACGCGGATGATGCACATGATGTGATGATGAATGCGACAACCAATATTTAATCCGGCGACACCAGAATAAAAGAGGAATCTTCTGGAGCGTCGGTCTCGGGCTGTCACAGGATCATCACGATGTTCTTCTTCCTCTTCTTCATCATGTCGTGTACCATTTGTGGATGCTTCCATGTCGTTTTGTGGTGCGCCTTGACACAAAGTAGGAGCTTACACTTGAATTGATGAAGTGATTTCTTTCACCTTATGGGATGAATCTTGCCAATGGACAATTCTTTGATGGCTTCCGAAGGTTCCTTATCTCCTACATCATTTGGCAATTGTTCGACTTTTGAACCGTTAGTCTCATCCAACTTCACATCTACCGTCTCTTCAAATTTTCGAGTGAAGTTGTTGTAGACGCGGTAAGTGTGAGAGTTTGATCCATAACCGAGTAGGACACCTTCATAAGATTTAGGTGCAAATTTAGAGCGACGATGCTTATCAAGAATATAGCACTTAGAGCCAAATACCCGAAAGTATCCAACTTGAAGTTTTTTATCGGTGAGTAGCTCGTATGTCGTTTTACCGGGAATCTTGTGTAGGTAGAGTCGGTTTATGGCATGGCAAGCTGTTTCCACGGCCTATGCCCAAAAGTGTCTTGTAGTCTTGTATTCGTCAAGCATCGTTCTCGTCATCTCTATGAGAGTCCGGTTCTTCCTCTCACCCCAGCCTCCCTCCAGCGCCCCACCCCCTCCTGCGCACCCCCACCCCCCTAACCCCGCCACCCCTACCTACCCCTACCGCGCCCCCCTCGCCGGAGTAGCCCACCTCGCCGGAGCACCCCTGCTCTGTCCAGCCACGGGAGGTAACTCCTCATCTTTTTTTTCTTCTTTTATTTTTTTTATTTTTTTGTTTCGTTTACCTTTAGATCTAGATCCAACGATGCACAATAAAAGTAACTTACCCCTTCGGTTTTCCTTAAAGAACCGGCCAACCAGTTAATTGAACCGAATCGTTTTTCCTACATAGCGGCCGTTTGTTAGTTAGCTCTAGCAGCGCACGGATTTCAGCCAATCAGATCGTGTCACGTCGCCGTATTCTTTTCTATATTAAATCTGTAACAGAAATAGTTCTGTTTTCGTTTTCTTAATAACTTTTAATATACAAATCCAATTAAAGTGATTCTTTCTTCGTTAGATCACAAATTTCTTGTCGTTTCCGGAAACATATAATGTGACTGTGTTTGAATTTATAAAATTTGAGTTAGAACAGATTTGGCTTAAATCTTGTTTTGCTTATACCGGGAGTTTAAAAATAGATTTTTAATTGATTCTTTTTGCTACTGATCACTAGTGACCTTATTTATAAGTGGGTAAAAGTTAAGAATTTTTGGAGTAGTTAACTCATGATTTCATGTGATACAAATTCTGTTTTGGTTCACGAAAGGCAATTTTTCCTCTCACATGTTATAGCTACTTTTGTTTATTGCTTTATTTTGTTCTTGTGATGCTTATTGTGTGAAATTGTTTGCTTCGTTAGATTATTCGGAGTGCGAAGCTTGTTATCTAGACGCGCTCGAGTTCGACAATCGTCAACAAGGAAAGTCACGTTGATCATATCTCCTATGTTTTATATGCATTGTAGATCAACCTTTCTTCACCTATTGCATGCTAAGTAGGTACTGGAAAATTTGGTTCTTGATGTAGTATCATGTGGTAGGCACCCATCATCCTTGTGACTTGGCCCGTGACGATACCTTTTATTTTGCCATGCTTAAGTAGATGGGGTTTGGTTGAGTGTTTATCATGAGTGTTGCGAGAACTTAATAAATCAAGACCTGGAGACTCAAAGACTTGCAAGACCTCAGAACGAAATATACCTCTGGGTGAAGGATGGTTTAGATGGGCTCCCTGGGGAAACAAGTGGACGACCCGGGATGCATGGAGAAGCGCCATGACATCTTGCGGAAAGCTTCACCTAGGCACAAAGAGATGGATGGGTACTTTAAGACCCAAGGCTTACCTGCACAGCCACAAGTCATTATGGGCTCCGGCTTGGTTGGACAACGTGGTGACTCTGGACAGGCGGTGCTACGAGATGTGGAAGAACGGTAGGATTGGATGGGCGCCGTCAGAGTCTCAGAGGAACCTGTTGAAAGACCATGTTTTGATCATCCGGTTCTCAAACACCCTGAAGTGCGAGGACTTCAACGGAGGCGATCAAATCTTGTGGGGAACGTGTGCAAAACTCAGCAGAGTACTCAAACCTAATCGATTAGCCGTGTACACTGTCATGGACAACTTGGGCCAAAGGAACTGAAACTATCAGGAATTCTCAACACCATTAACTTATTGATGTGGGTATTATTGACAAGTTGGGTATGAGAATTGGTTGGTGGAACCATCTCGTTAACAACCAACAAAGTAGTAATATTTTGCTTTTAGCCATCGCTTGTTATAGGAGAAACTTTGCTTTCCGCTAAAAACTTACAAGCCCCACCTGCCATATATGCATGTAGAATAGATGATACTTTTCATCTCTCTTTTTTGTGACTTGCCAGCATATTCAATATGCTGACCTACACGGCTGCAACGTCTTATGTTGCAGATGCATTTCTTCGACGAGTAAGAGTATGATTCAGGGTTATGGTCTGCACTCAACCTGTCATTGGTGTTTATTGGGACTCCACTCCCTTGACTGTTTACGCTAAGATTTTGAGGTATATATCAATTTAACGTTATTTACATGTGATTGTACATTTATATATACATTGATGTACTGTGTGTGCCACCATACTAATCCGGGGATGGCACAAATACACAGAGTCTTGACTCGTTTTGAGTTGGATCGCTACAGATATGGTATCAGAGCACATGTTGACTGTAGGACGTGACCCTAGAAACTGGAAATTTCTTAGGATAGGATCTCTCTAAAAATTTATTTCAAAGAACATCCTTTATTTCTCATCCCTTCTGATTTCATCAAATGTTCTCTCTCACCTCAAATAGTTAGACAATACACTTACCCCTTTGACCACATGAAGGATCAACTGAGTCCCACTTCAAAGTAAAGAGGATTTCATCTTGCATTTGAAGAATTGAAGCCGCGCCAATTGAAGACTCTCAAGACCCGAAGTATTCAAAGACCCTGAAGCGTTCGAATATTTATATGACCATTAGAAGTCCAAACCCCTGTTATATACCCACGTTAGATATGATGAATTGTGAGCCGTCATTGTTGTGTGTTTTCTGACAGCCACAAATAAAACCTATTCTCAAAAATATTGTTTGTATTGTGTGTATCTCCCTCTCTCTCTTACCCATCTCATCCCCAAAACCTCAACCCTACCAGATGGAGTATGAAGTTGGACTTGTAATCTCTGGACCAATGACCCAGCTGGAGGCTGATATATGGATTCAGAACATGGAGAACCACTTCGTGAACAATTTGATTTCAAGGAAATATGAAGTGGCACACGCTCTTCAGTACTTTACCCAAGGTGCTGCTATTTGGTGGAAAATGCACCATGCCATACAAGGATTTAGTGGAGCAGAAACCTGGGGTGAATTCAATAAGACTGTGTTAAGATCCCATCTTATTCAAAGGTGCTATGATGGCCCGATGAAGAAGCCTTGTGCATGCAAGATCTATGAAAAAATAGGACACACCCAGGAAGAACATAAGGAAGGATGCCCTCAATGTGAAGAGAATCACCCAGCGGAGGAATGCCCAACTAGTCACGTGACTTGCTTCTTGTGTGAAGGAACCACCCACTATCCAGCTCAGTGTCACATTTACCCCAAGGTGCAACAAGTTGTCAAGCAGCAAAAAGAAGCAATGAAGGAAACACTCAATAAGAAGATTTTAGAAGAACCTGTGATGAAGGAAAATATAGAAGACCCTGATGGACAAGGCCTAACTAGATTTTTCTCCAATGCATGTTACTCATGTGGAGAAGAAGGACATTTCTCAAAGGATTGCACGAAGGAAAGCCATAAATATATGGGAAACTTCCCGACGGAAAAAGTAGAGTTTGATCCACATGAAATGGAAGAACTGACGAGAACAAAGAATTCCAGAAAGAAGAGAAAGTACACTCGGAAAGGGCAAATATGTGCAGATAAGGATCTGAGTCATATCTCATGTTTTAAATGCAAGACGTTAGGTCACTATGCCAATATGTGCCCAACAAGGAAGCGGGAAACACGAGGAGCAAAGAACAAACACCAAGAAGCCTCGAGATAGGTCGAAAGTCATTTCTCTTCGTTGCAAGGAAGCAGGACATTATGCTACTAATTGTCCACAGTGGAAGAAAGCTAAAGATGGAGTAGTTAAGTGTAACATGAAGTCATCTTGTTATCGAGAGCTTATGGAGTTAAAGTTTGTAATGGAAGTCTCTAAGATTGTAATAACTTCATGAGTCAATAAAAAAATTTGTGTCACGATTGCCTATGTTGAAAACTGTATGCGTTGTTTCTCTTCGAGCAAAGATCTCTGAACATTTATGAGGATATGAGAAAATATGGTCTATGCAGGCATGAGTATATTTCATGTTAAGTGTGGTAGTATCGGTAAAACCACAGGATCCAATGAGTAGGAATGTACCATGCATTCCAAGGAGACACATACATTCCTCTGAGTACCCATTTTCTAACACCTGCAGATGACAACCCTCTACGAGTCCTTCCTTAAGGGCCCAGAAACGATCATGACTCTGACTAGTGATCATGATTACCCAAAAATCCTGAAGGACATGATGAAGCACATTCATCTTGAAGGAGATGCAGTCTACAAAGGCTACCCATTCATGGAAAGTGGAGTGGAACTTTGGTATGTGGAAGTACACATCCACCATGTGAAAGGAGTTTGTCCAAAGACTATGGGGCAATACTTTTTCATTTCACGTGTACCACGAGCAACCTTCTTTGATGTTGTTCGTGAAGCTGTCATGGAAGCCATACGTCAGATTGGAGAAATAATTGAAGCAAGACTCCGTCATACCCAGGAATACCTGAGTGAAGCGCATGCGGAGATGATGGAGATGAAGCTCATGGCCACCATGATAAAGCAAAATATGGATGATTTCAAGGAGCACCTCGGAAAGTTCCAGTGGGACTAAAGTATCTCCAAGGGAGACGAATGAATAAAGTTGGCAGAAATGCTTGACCATACCGAACAATGTGGATGGCAGCATTTGTAATAAAGTACTTTTCAATTGGAGTTTTGAGAAGAAATTAAGGATGTAATAAAGGATTGAGTATGAAATAAATATGATTTATGGATGAACCAATACCATTTAATGGTAAACACACGCATGGAAAAAAAGAAAAGTATCCCACAGAGTGGAGTGTGAACCAAAAATAAGTCTGAGGATTTTTATTACATGATGGTTACCCCAAGAGTATGATGGAATGAAACACCATAGGATTTAAAGGCGGAGTAATTTTAAGTATGAGTTAAAGTGGGCCTGCAGCACACAGACCACGGGACTAATAAGGATCAATCCTACCTTTATGAAGAAAGAAACTTGGAAGAAACAATGATGGATCAGCAGACGTTTTCTTAGGAGAATACGAAAACCCGAGAGTGGTGAAGAAACGATAGATGTTTGTTCGGCTTGCAGAATCATTGGATTTATCCGAACTTCGTTCGTGTACAAGAGAAATTCTGCAATGCTTGTGAGGATGCCCAAGCGTTAGAATACGAGATTCACTAAGCCTTATAGAAGGTAATGTTTTCAGTGCGACATGGCTTGGCCACCATGACGACTTACTCTTATCATTCTCTTGCTATTCGGAATGGTAAATCTTAGAGACTTACCCATAGTGAGAGACGACCTTCTTTGAAGCTTTTGTTTAAGCCTTAGAATGGTATGATGAAGACCCATGTACATGGCACTTGTTGTCACGTGTAGGAAATTTTACGGTGAGGATGAAACCAAGACCCTCTCTCTGCAGGATAACCACAAATGGTAGACCACCATGAGAATCATCGATAGGTTATTTAGAGCGATCACGAGACTGTCAGTTAAGAGCACCCACAGGCGGAAGAAGCTTATAACAACAGAAGAACCCTCGATTTTGATGGAAACATTATGAATATAATGGAAGAACTTCACCAAAGATGTTACCATGAAGAATGTGAGGAGTCAGATGCCAAGACCCCAGAGGATTGTTAAAATTTTGAGGGACCAGTAACTCTCATTTCAAGTGTGGTAGCATCCCACTTTGCAGGATATTGGATTTGTTTGAAGACCTCCAAAACCCTAACCTTTCTTTCTAGCCTCTTCGAATCTCGAGGACGAGATTCATTTTAAGTGTGGTAGGTTTGTAACATCCCAAATTTTGGAATGTTAACATAATTATTAGATTGATTGTTTGTTTGTTTGAGTGATTGAAACTTGAGTGAAGTTTGAATTTTTTTTTAACTTTTGAATGAGAGGGAATAAAATGACTTTCCCGTTTTCCTGTGAATTCAAATTCATCCCTTTAAAAACAGTGAGAGAAGATAGCATGACTTCTTCAACTATAGAGAATTTGACTCCAGGTGGCATTTGAATATCTTTCAATTTTTTCCTTTGCATTTTATTCATTCACGGAGTACCGAGAACATTATCTTGCCAAACAAGAAAAAGAGAGGAGGAACATGACCGTCCAAACCAGGGATATGTTTTTGAAATATTTGAACCATAAACCCAAAGGGTATTTGTAAAATATTTGCAAAAAGGAAATAAACCAATTTAGGGAATTTTTTGGAAAACATTTCTTCTCAAGTTTTTATTTTGGCCATGGAAAAATGTCCATCATATAGGTTTTATTTTTCTGATAATTTTAGTATATTATAACCCTATATTCTGAGTTTATTTGGTTTCCTTTATATCGTTTAGTTTCCGGTTTTTTAAAAAAGGAAAAAATCTCATTTAAATGGAAACAGATCGTTGGCCCATTAAGAACTTTCCAAAAGCTGACCCGACAGCATCTTCTTCTTCCTCACGTCTCCCTCCTCACAGGACCTTCCATGGTGAGGAGACACAGAACCTTCTCTTTCGCGATCTCCCTCTCCCTTCCTTCCCAACGCCTCCCGAGCCCCTCTATTTAAAGCCACGCCCCTCCTCGTTCCATTTTCCTCGCCACCACCTCGAACCGCTGCCTCCACGCCTCTCTGCGAACCTCGCCAGAGTCGGCCCCTACAACCCCTACAAGAGCTCCTCCTAGCGCCCCACCCTCCCTCCAGCGCGCCCCCACCCCCCTCCTGCGCACCCCCCACCCCCTCACCCCGCCGCCCCCTACCAACCCCTGTCGCACCCCCCTCGCTGGAATAGCCCACCTCGCTATAGCACCCCTGCTCTGTCCAGCCACGGGAGGTAACTCATCATCTTTTTTTTTCTTTTGTTTGTTTTGTTTTTTTGTTTTGCTTACCTTTAGATCTAGATCCAACGATGCACAATTAAAGTAACTTACCCCTTCGGTTTTCCTTAAAGAACCGGTCAAACAGTTAAGTGAACCGAATCGTTTTTCCTACATGGCGGCCGTTTGTTAGTTAGCTCTAGCAGCGCACGGATTTCAGCCAATCAGATCGTGCCACGTCACCGTATTCTTTTCTATATTAAATCTGTAACAGAAATAGTTCTGTTTTTGTTTTCTTAATAACTTTTAATAAACAAATCCAATTATAGTGATTCTTTTTGCGTTAGATCACAAATTTCTTGTCGTTTCTGGAAACATATAATTTGACCGTGTTTGAATTTATAAAATTTGAGTTAGAACATATTTGGTTTAAATCTTGTTTTGCTTATACCGGGAGTTTAAAAATAGATTTTTAATTGATTCGTTTTGCTACTGATCACTAGTGACCTTATTTATCAGTGGGTAAAATTTAAGAATTTTTGGAATATCTTAACTCATGATTTCATGTGAAACAAATTCTATTTTGGTTCACGAAAGGCAATTTTTCCTCTCACATGTTATAGCTACTTTTGTTTATTGCTTTATTTAGTTCTTGTGATGCTTATTGTGTGAAATTGCTTGCTTCATTAGATTATCCGGAGTGCGAAGCTTGTTATCTAGACGCGCTCGAGTTCGATAATCGTCAACAAGGCAAGTCACGTTGATCATATCTCCTATGTTTTATATGCATTGTAGATCAACCTTTATTCACCTATTGCATGCTAAGTAGGTACTGGAAAATTTGGTTCTTGATGTAGTATCATGTGGTAGGCACCCATCATCCTTGTCACTTGGCCCGGGACGATACCTTTTATTTTGCCATGCTTAAGTAGACGGGGTTTGGTTGAGTGTTTATCATGAGTGTTGCGATACCTTAATAAATCAAGACCTGAAGACTCAAAGACCTGTAAAACCTCAGAATGAAATATACCTCTGGGTGAAGGATGGTATAGATGGGCTCCCTAGAGAAACCAGTGGACGACCCAGGATGCATGGAGAAGCGCCATGACATCTTGTGGAAAGCTTCACCCAGGCACAAAGAGATGGATGGATACTTCAAGACCCAAGGCTTACCTACACAGCCACAAGTCATTATGGGCTCTGGCTTGGTTGGACAACATGGTGACTCTAGACAGGCGGTGCTACGAGATGTAGAAGAACGGTAGGATTGGATGGGCACCGTCAGAGTCTCAGAGGAATCCGTTAAAAGACCATGTTTTGATCATCCGGTTCTCAAACACCATGAAGTGCGAGGACTTCAACGGAGGCGATCAAATCTTGTGGGGAACGTGTGCAAAACTCTGCAGAGTACTCAAACCTAATCGATTAGCCGTGTCCACGGTCATGGACAACTTCAACCAAAGGAACTTAAACTATCAGGAATTCTCAACACCATTAACTTATCGATGTGGGTATTATTGACAACTTGGGTACGAGAATTGGTTGGTGGAACCATCTCGTTAACAACCAACAAAGTAGTTATATTTTTCTTTTAGCCCTCCCTTGTTGTAGGAGAAAACTTTGCTTTTCGCTAAAAACTTACAAGCTCCACCTGCCATATATGCATGTAGAATAGATGATACTTTTCACCTCTATTTTTTGTGACTTGCCGGCATATTCAATATGCCGACCTACACGGATGCAACGTCTTATGTTGCAGATGCATTTCTTTGATGAGTAATAGTACGATTCAGGGTTAAGGTCTGCACTCAACCTGCCATTGGTGTTTATTGGGACTCCACTCCCTTGACTGTTTCCGCTGAGATTTTGAGGTATATATCAATTTAACGTTATTTACATGTGATTGCACTTTGATATATACATTGATGTACTGTGTGTGCCAGCATACTGATCCAGGGATGGCACAGATACACAGAGGGTTGACTCATTTTGAGTCGGGTCGCTACAGTTCTGAGTGCTTGTCCCATGAGTGAGAGGTGGGTGAAGGGGTAGGCAGCCCACAAAATCCAACCGTTACACCTAAGGTGGCAAACTCGGTGACACCAAAGTCATAAACTCGGTGGTACTGATTCATACAAAGGTAGTGACTTCTGAATCTCAATGGAACAGATATACACAACTCGGTGGTACCGAAAAGGTAGCTAACGGTCAGATGGCCAAACTTTGTGGCACCGATACTCAAACTCAAAAATTCTGATTTTTTGTACCGAGGCAACAAAATGTTGATCACCCAAACTCGGTAGCACCGATATGGATTCGGTTGCACCGATTTGGTGGGAATGGCTAGGGTGTCTATTTGAGCTTAAACTCGGTGGGTCCAAAATGTGAAAGTTGGTGACACCGAATTTGAGTATGTGGAATTGGACAGAATGGTTATGTGGGAAAAATGACTGAGTATTTTGGTGGCTAACTTTGAGCACTTTGAGCAATCAGTTCATTTTACTACCTCACCCCTTTAAATAGTATTGGCTTTCCTATTGACTCAAAAGTGATTTTTCACAAATATAAAATGAAGAGTCTTCTAGCTTGAAGCTTGAGCCAATGTTATTCCTCTCTTGCATCAAGGGGCATCTCCACATAAGCCTTTAGCCAAAGCTCTCCATGGACTAAACCTGAAATATCTAGGTAAAAGTGTTAGTCCAAGAGACAATGTATGTTGTCATGAATTATCAAAACCACCAAGGGAGCATATTGTGCTATTAATGATAAAACGATACAAATGCATATAAAAAACATCGCAAACCGAGTTAGGGATCTCTCGGAACTCACAATACAAGATACAGAAGGTAACGATGATAAAACAGAATTTGAGAGAGGCTATGGGCAATTCCTTGGCATCCCAAGTATGCCACTGGATTGGGTACAAAATTCAAGGAGCACATCTCACAAAGCACAAAACAATTTAATAAGTAATCTGTCCACAAACAGCAACATACCACTTTGTTCATATTGAAACTAGTAGCTACAACCACCTATGAAGCTCAACCAAGACATGGATATGAAGCATTCAAAGAGTACTAAACCCCCCAAATATCAGCAACATGGATATGTTCATGGTTCGATGGCAATCAAGCTCACAACATGGCAAAATTATAATAGTTTAGGACTTAGTGAAATTCTCAGTTTTGCACAAGAAGATTTATTATGATGGCATGTTGTAGCAATAAAACTTTATCCTATAGTAACTTTAATGGCATCAAATTTAACAGGGTGATAGAGGGCAACAACTACTGCAATTCACTCGCACTAAACATGACCTAAAACTGTACATAATCGATGATAGCATATTCTAAACATGGCATGACGATAACAATAGATTCTCACACTTAGCCAAATTTCACAAGGTGAATTCACAACACTTTACATCAACATGTCATGTTTGACTGAAGAATAACTAAGATGCAAAACCTATTTTGCAAAGTGATGTCACCATTTGACGCAGGGAAACATGCTCTTTAATTCACACCAAAGTACCAGCACAAATAATTGTCAGATGCTTGGCAATCATCATGGCAACAGAGCAACTTGAAACATTTTTCAGACTTAGTCAGATGCCAACATATCCTAAAACAATAATATTGAAATGACATGTTCACAACAAGAAACCCACAAATACACAAATTTTCCATGGAAATTAAAAATACCAGCACTTAGTACTCCCTAAACACTACAACTTTCATGTTGACAAGTCTGACATAGGGTGCAAGGATTGCTCCAGACAAAAGTAACAAAATGGCATCTTAGCACAAAATAGCACCCACACAAACTTGCTTAAAAGACAAAACCAATGACACTAATGGATTCCTTGGATTTTCTACCCCAATTCCATATATCACAAGCATATGTTACAGAAGTAAGAACACACATAATCACAAACGAAAAATACCCCCAACTACTTATAACAAGTTATATGCCAAATTTGGCATATTCCACTTCTGGACAGATCCAGAATTGGAAAATTTCCTAAATTGGAATATTCCTAAATGCAATTTAATTAAAAAAAATAAACAAAATTAAGAAGAAAAAACACAAGGGGGGTCTGACTAGAAGTGACATCAAGGCCCCCGTGAGGGTATGACATGTGGGCCACGAGCCCACTAACAACTGTCACCCATATGGCTAAAGCAGTAAAAAGGGGGTTATACGGCGTGCTCGGGTGGGTGGGTGGATCGAACCCATGGCCACTCGCGTGGGGAAGCTTGGTCCGTCCAGTGGTCTAGGTGGGGGTGTCGAAACTAGGGGGCTTTGCTCCTTTTGAGCTAGCCCCTCTAACAACCCCGCTCTGCACCTGCTACTACAAAGACAACGACCACGACGTTGGCGCTCTCTCTAGCGTCCTAGGGCAAGGGTGAACTAAGGCGGGGACTGCGGGGCTCACGAGAATTCCATCCACTACAAGAAATATGGTCAATTTTGGTCACTGAATCATCATTATTGTATGTTTATGACCTTTTTATGACAAAATTCACGAGGTCAACAGTTGGCCATCAAGAACGATAAAGCATGACCTTCGTAAAATTTTGGTCATGGAAATTATGACCAAAACATCTTTGTCATGGAATCTTTGACGAAAATTTTGATCGTTACTCATACGCCTGAACTAGATGGAGGTTGACGTGGCTAGTTGATGTGGCATCATCCATTTGGCAAATGTGATAATGTGGCAAACTTGATGACGTGGATGCCACAAAGAATCTGACCTGGCAGGATCCAAATTAGGCGTCTAAATGGACCAAGCCCAATTTGTTAGCCCATATATTTCCTTTACAATCAGTTTTTTGCAGGCCACATCTACACGTAAGGCCCATTTAGCATGTTCATATTTTCACCTAATCTGTTGACATGGTCCATTTTATGTTGGGCTGAAGCCTTGATTTTCACAGTTTAGGTCCATGATCGGAATAGGCCCATCAAAATAGGTGTATCACATATAATTCAAGCGAAAATTCAATATATTGCAAATAAGTAGTTATAGTATTTCCAAAATAGACATCACAGAAAATACTTCATCCTTGAAATCCTCGGCAAATCATAGGCCCAACGAATGTCAATACAATACTTTTCCAGTATTAACTTAAACAAAGCCAAAACTACTTCTGCTTCATGGAAACAAAGAAGAAGGAAGAAAAATTTCATGTGTTCACATGTAACAACAAATGAGGAACAACGGATTGATCTGTCTTCCACTTCTTCCGAGTAGCCAGTTCTTTGGGATTGTAGAACATCCTGGCATTTATAAGGAGCAGACATGAGAAAAACATACAAACCACAAGGAAAAGAAAAAATACAGGTGCACGTTTCACATTTAGCAATTGGATAAAAACCACATCAATGAACAAAAACATTCACACGACATGTCTTTTTGCATGATGCATATTGTAACTAGAAGAAAACTAAATTCTAGTTTTATAGTACATTAAGCCATGACATCACACTATCGAACAAAGGTTGGACAAATGATTCTCATTGCCGCTTAACAAGGATTATCATGACAGTACAATAGAGAAAAGAGAATTATTTCAATCAATTATTTTCGTATTTTACTAGCGGTTTAGTAACCATGCATGCATAATACTACATAGATGCTTGTACATAATAGACACTTCTACTGTAAGAGCATCTTTAGTAGAACCCTCAAACCCTTAAAACAAAAACCAGTTTTAAGGGTTGAGAATTGCACATTTTTGATACTTTTAAGGGTTGAAAAACAGGGGCAAAGACTAGAACCCTCAAACCCAACCCTTATAACGGAATATTCCGTTATAAGGGTTGGGTTTGAGGGTTCTAGTCTTTGCCCCATCCCCAAACCTTAAAACTGTCATTTCATATATCACACATTTCATCACATTTCATCATATGACATATCACAAATTCAATCACATTTGACATAAAACAATAATCATTCTAGTTATTATTACACCACAGAATAAAACAATAATCATTCAAATTATTACAACAATGTTTGAGCAAAGTTACATCAATTGTTCGAATCAAATAGGACATAGAAAATTATTACAACGATGTTCGGCATACCATATTCCATGTTTCTCTCCCTGTTTGAGCATCCCACTGTCGAACAGATTGATCCCATGATACCGAATATATTGTTCGCTGCTCAGGCCAAGCAACAGAAGAAACACATTGTGTATGTCCCAGAAGTGTTGAAGATGTTGAACCCTGGAGTACAACAGGATAAAAACAGTGAGTTCAAATTAAACATGAGTTCATGGCAACAAATGAATCCATTATAGCACAAGGATTTCAAAAACAAGACCAGGCTCATTTCCAAGTGAATAACTAGAATGAAGTGATCCAGTCCAACATGAGCTCACAAGTTTAACAGAACCAAACCATTTTAACTCCGCTGAGGATGTTCATACTATTTATCAATTGTTCCTCAACCAAAAAAACAGCAGCATACACAAAATGGAATTAAAAAAACACCAGCATATACAAAATAGCGTACTTGGCTTCCTTACTGGAGTAAATCAAGCAATAGATAAATATACTGCACAACGTAGGTATGCTCATCGGAACCAAGAATTTGGATTTCGACGAGCCAGTCACGACATGCAAACTTCGGCCAGGCGGGGCGCGGGCGGCCGGCCGGCCGGGGCGGCGTAGGGGCGGCCGTGGCGGGGCAGCGGCGGCGGAGGGCCGGCCGGTGCGCGGAGACGGAGGGGTGGCCGGGGCGGGGCGGCGGCGGCGGAGGGGCGGCCGGGGCGGGGCGGCGGCCACGGGGGATTGTGGGAGGGGGCTGCGCGCGGGATGAAACTTCCCTCCCGCGCTTTGGTGGAAGACGAGTGCGGGTTGGGGGGAGTTTTCCCCCCACCCTCACTTCTACAGGTTGGGATGATGTTTGCAGGTTAGACCTCTAAATTATTTTACGGGTTTAAGGGTTTAGGGTCCGACGAAAACTGTAAAAAACGGTTATTTTTAAGGGTTTGAGGGTTTGAGGGTTCTACTAGAGATGCTCTAAGGACATAAGAGCATCTCCAACAGGCGTGCTATACAAGCGTCGCGCCGCAAAAAAGGCAGTTTTAGCGCGCGCGCAACACGGCGGGCAGCTCCAGCGGGCGCGCAAAAATGATGCGCGCGCCATTTCCAGTTCAGCTCGTTGGTCGAAACGCAATCCCGCGCCCCTTATTTGCTGCGCCGACTCCCGCGCGCGCGACTCTCCCTCGCTCGCTCCTGCTATCTCCCGCGCTCCCGCGCTCGCTCCCCTCATCCGGTCGCGCCGCCACCGCCGCTCGCGCCACCGCGACCGTTCAGCGCTTCCCCGGCCTATCCCCGCGCCGCCGTCGCCGCTCGCGCCCGCCGGCGACCACTCAGGCGCTTTCCCGGCCTATCTTTGCTGCGGGCGCCGCCCGCGCCCCCGGCGACCGTTCAGGCGCTTCCCCGGCCTCCCCGCGCTTCCGCCCCACCCCCTCCTAGTCCGACCGGCCCTCTCGCGCCTCCGACGTCCGAGGAACAGCGCCCGAGAGCTCGCTGCCGCGCCGCGCCCGAAAGGTGTTCGACAAAACGCCTAGAAGATTTTGGGATCAAAAAATGCTTTGGTACATCATGCACGCTTGTGTGATCATGCACAACATGATCATCGAGAATGTGCGTGGCCAAGATTTAGATTACTCACAGTATGAGCTCTTGGGACATCCCGTGCGAGTGCGGCGGAGGGCTGAAAGGGTAGCCTGTTTTGTTGCCTCCTATCATGCCATTCGGCGTCCCGCAACGCATAATGATCTTCAGAAGGATCTGATTGAAGAGTGGTGGGCATGGCATGGACGACAAAGAGCATGATTTGGTTGTGTTTATTGCATTATTTGTATTGTATTGTTCATGAACTATTGGTTGTGTTTATTGCATTATTTGTTGTACTGAAGGATAAACTATTTGTTTTTGAGTTGTAATGACTATTTATTGTTGATTTATTTTGTTTGTTTGATCGTTTTTGCTTCTATTTTTTGAAATGTATATGTGGTGTATATGTGGTTTGTGCGTGCTGCGTGCTGCATTTTTGGGCACTGCTGGAGCAGCGCGCGCGCTGCATTATAGCGCAGCTGTTGGAGCCAGCGCTTATCCCCGCGCTAAACCAGCCGAAGCGCGCGCGGCAAACGCATTTTTTGGGCTCGGCATGAAGGGCGGATGTTGGAGATGCTCTAATGTCCAATCAAAAAAATTGAGAAAAAAAGCACAATGACATGTTACTGGAAGGTTGTTGTATGAACAATGACCATACGATCTACTAAAAAAACATGGTGTACATGTTGTATAACAGTTAGAACCATATATAATACTTCCTAAGTCTGGAATTACTTGTCGCACAAATGTATAAAAATGAATGTATCTAGAATTAAAATACATCTAGATACATCCATTGCTATGACAAGTATTTCCAGACAGAGGGAGTACTTAATTATGAGAATTTTTGTCTATTCATCTAGATATATGGTTTGCATAATGTGAAAATGTTAGAAATAGTTCTATAAGAAATTGAAGATTCTTAAATTCCCTTCATGCTTTTGCTAGACTAAATCATCCATGTTCATGCAGCAAGAATACAAGAGATTTATAATAAAATTTAGGATAGATTTTATAACAAACATTGTAACATTAAAAAAACATGATAGTTTTTATAACAAATATTGTAACATTAAAAAAATAGGATAGATTTTATAACAAATATTGGAACATCAAAGAGTAATATTTGCATGTGTTTGCAGTGTAGTTAATCATGATAAACTTAACAGTATCAACAGCTCCTTTGTCAATTTAAAAAAAACAATATCTACAGGGCATTGACACTGACAAGGAGGTGCTACTGATCATTGATGTATAATTTTGCACATAGTATATATATTAGGGGTATGTTTCTAGTTCCGATTGGGTAAGAACCACAACAGAAATTCCTTAAATTTGGTTGTACCCAATGTATTACAGTGAGCTGATTATGCTTATAAAGTATGGAGCGATATAGAAAGTATTAGCAAACTGAGAGGGGCATTTTGGAGACCGAGCTACATGGGTCGTGTTATCTCGTCCAACCATTGACACATTATGACTTGCGCGGCCTGCTTTTCACACTACTATACCTAGCTGTTTGGTGGGAATACAACAGTGCCTGGTGGGAATACAACAGTGCCATGCGTTGTTGTGCTTGCCGTGTACATGGGTATCCGTTCTGTCTGATTGCACGAACAAGTAGAGGCAAGCTGTGCTGACGGCTGCAGTTTATGTCACAGTAGATGGTTCAGTTTAATGCTGAACGGGAATGGAAGGAAAGGATTTCTAGCAGTGAGACAATGCATACAGAGACCGCTAGTATTATGCTACAGACCAAGTAAATTGCTTATTATATTTGAAAATTTCTGAGAATAAAATATGACATTGTTAATTTTAGCTGATATTAGAGAACAAAAAAATGATCTACAATAGAAAATACATATACATTAACATATAAAAAGACTGGAATACTTGGCGAGTTATTATTTTGAAAATATCTGAAAATGGAGTGGCATCCTCGATATGATGTGCTGTCATGCTATTGCGACAAAATTATTAAATCCTGTAACCATGGAACGGTCGGAAGGATAAAACAACCAACGGTTTTAAAAATGCAGTCGCATACTCAATATGATGTATTGTCATGCTACGCGAGAAAACAGATTAGTTCTCTATCTATGGGACATCAAAATGAGGAAATGGCCAAAGGGTTCGCAATGCCTCCTAGCATGCTAGGACTGTAGGTATCGAGAAAATTGAAATAACTCAATTCACACAATAATTTTTGGTGCATGGTTAGTTGATCGATGAACATTTTGGTTGGACTGATCACAATTTTGATTTTTGATTTTTGTTTGTTTTTATCCACATGCCGAGATGGCCGAATTTTGCGACAGTAATACAGGGTTGTATGTGATCATCACAAAGATTGACACGTAGGATAAAGAGCACCATGGAGCTCGGTCTCCAAACAACATTTTCGCAGCAAACTCACAAATTGAAAGCAAGAAGGCCAAACACGTAAATAAAAGATACGGTACAATCGTACTAATGAAAAGAAGGACACTACGGTTACTGAAGGTTCTCTCAGAGCAGAAGGGGAGGATTTCACCTGCAATGCTCGCACGTAGTTTTTCCAATGGCAGTTGCTCGCATCGGCTAATCCACCTTCAATATCTTTGCTTCGGCATGGTTTCTGAGAGCTGCGTTGAAGCTTCAGCCTAAAAGAAAAGATCAATCATATGATGCATATGTATTTGATAAACGTGGCATGCACCATATACCAAAATTACAAGGACTGATGTTTAAGTATGGGAAGAGATTCATACTTTGGAAAAATGTTGCATCTTTTTTTTTGCCCAACAGAAGTAGATTCATATTAAATTTGCATGCACTTAGTTGGAAAAATCTATTTAATAATCACTTGATCTTAGTTATAATGATAAAAAGTTAACAAACTAAGAGAGCTCATGGATTAACTAAGATAGCTCAAGATTTATTACAAATATACTAACAAATTTCTTACAAGGCATTATCCAAAACAACATATGCTTTTCCTCCAAACAGTATATGCTTTTACAAATATACTCCAAAATGCGTAGTCACAAAATAGTATATGCTTTTATCAGTATAATCACAAATTTCTTAAAGGCAGTGATCAACCAAGATAGCTAAAGACCTATTTAAAGTTAACAATATATGCTTTTCCTCCAAAACAGTATATGCTTTTACAAATATACTTCAAAATGCATACTCACAGAATAATATATGCTAGGGTGGGGGATTCCTGTGAGCTAGGCCCCGCGGATATCCGGTGAGATGGCAACTCACGATGGAGATGAAGAGGGTGTGGTCGTATCGAAGTCACAAGGATCTTGTCGGACTCGAAGATTATTTCATGTTCCCTAATTAATCATGTTCATGATGTTTAGTTGTGATGTTTTTGCAGTGATGTTATGTGGTATTCAGAAAAGGGTTGTGTTATGTTTTGCTGCTAGTTCAATTTATGGGCACGGCACTTGTGTTGCATTTTCAAACAAACTTAGTTTCTCATTAGTTGATGTGTTCATCGTTCACAGGATCAGAATAGTTACGACGTTATGTGCAGTTTCTTTTTGATGATAAAGGACCTGCCATTCACAAGATGGTCCTTTTAAACACTTTGTGGTAAGATGAACCATAGTGAACTAATCGCACTACCTGAACATGAAGGGCGAAATGATGGCACGTCGAACCAGTCTGGCAATGTGTGGTTTACGTAAATAGAGAATACGGTGTGCTGTGAATACTTGTCAGCTGATATACATGTGAGTAAATGCGAGCCTGTAGCTGATCCACGTGCTCTCTGACGATGGATATTACAAGTTGCATGGAGCTTGGCCTCCAAACAACATTTTCGATCAAAGCATTACTATAATCGTATTCCTCCGCAACTACCAATCAACTTCTAGCCACAAAAGTATGTCTCCAAATGTCCTAACTTAACATAGGAAAGGCCTAAAGTCCTAAACTGGTAGAATTGGCAATAGCATGACTGAGAATGGATCCAGGATGAACACATGGGAATACCTTGGGAGAACAAACCATCTAGAACGATCTTGTAGGTACAGTACTCATGCTCACGACCCTCTCATCCACCAAGAACAAGTGTCAATTTCTCCGATCCACGCATTTCAGGTACAACCAATCCGCGAGCTTCCTACGAGACCAAAACTAAAATCAAGATCCCCCGTACAGACAGGGAACGCGTACGGGAAGGATGGGCCGGGGACGAACCTGAGGCCCTGGCGAGGGATCCGCCGGAGCGCGTGACTGTGAAGATGCCGCTCGACATCAAGCTTCTCGGAGAGCTCCACCGTGTACGTGGCTGCGAGGGCGGCAATGCTGGTGTCCATCGCGGTGCAAGTGTTGAGGACGAGGGGGCGGGAAGCATGACGCCATGTGGGAGACAACGCGGTGGTTGTGCTCGGGTGGTGCTGGGGAAGGGTGCGCGGATCTGGACGTGGTGGATGGGCTTGGGTGGTGCTGAGGGAGGTGGAGGCTGGCGGCTGGCAAGAAGAGAGGCAAGGGGACGGGGCTGGGAACTAGGGTTAGGGTTATGTGGGAGAGAGGATTTATAACATATTGGGTCTTACTAGGCTGGCTCAACTGCGCATAGATCTTGGTATAGGAAGTTTTTGGCCCATAACGTTATATGTAGTCTGTTATTTCTTTCCCTTTCCCTCGAAAAAGTTATTTGTTCCCTTAAAAATAAAGTTCTTTGTCGCCGACTCGAAAATAATTGCCGAAGAAAAAGTTATATATATATTTTTTAATTTCCTTTCGAACCAATGTTGTTGTTGAGAACACTTTTTTTTATTTAATTAAGATATGACTTATATCAATAAAAGTATTAATTACAATCTCGCATTGTTGGAAAAGCCATTAACATTATTATGTTTCTATCACATCAAGTGGAACAAACTACATTACCGTATCATGTGAGTTGGAGATAACATGCAAAACCAACACAAATGAGTTATGATAAGTAGTGGTGTTGGTGAACAAGAGAATAATCTATCATTACGCATGTTCATGGCTATCCACTTTTTTACATGGAAAACACTACATCATATTTTTGATGTCAAAATTATGGATTTTACATTGGTGTGTGCTATTATGTAAACGTTAAATGATGTTTAATCTATTTACTAGATATAATTAAAATGTGAACCACGTGAATCTCAAATAAAGTGTCTAAAGACAACATTATTGTTTTAATAAATTTTATAAAATCTTTTTATCATATTCATAAATGTATAAAAATTCAAATATTTGTTGGGAACAAACAAACATATACATGTATCTTAGTGCACTTTTATTTTACAAAATCTAAATTGGACTACAAATTATTGAAATTGGCATGGCCTCTCATATGTTTTTATTTTAGCAATGTTTTACTTTATACATATTTAGAACAAAAAATGAGTAATCTTGTTTGTTTATAATACATTTCGTATTTATCAAATATTTCTTGCATGTGTAGATATAAGAAATACTCACTATGTAAGCTAATAGACGGATATCTAATATTTCGAGACCCACGCATGGTAGTGTATCACCCCGTGGGTTCGACATGTCAACATGTGATCGGTTCAACGATCATCGGTCCTAAGCCTTTGGGCCCCACATTTTAGAGTGTGTCCGTTCATCAACTAGAATAACATGTTTTGGTGACAAATGGGCCCCACATGTAAGTATGGTTGACACATAGGCAAAAACTGACACGTAGACACGACACGTAGGAAAAATTCATGAGGTGTCGTCCAGTCACCTCCCCTCGTATGATTCTGACCATATAGTTTGGTCATGATAGTGAGAATAAACTCAGAAATAGCAATACATATCTTAATGACCATTTTGCGCAAGATGATAATGACCTTATGGACACAGCTGGTCATAAAATTATGCTATTTGGACTATCCCAAACACTTGATGACCAATATTTGAATTTTGGTTATAAATCCATGACCAATTTTATGCCCATCAATATTTTTTGTCACAAACTAGCCTTTTTCTTGTAGTGATCCCACGTGGCAGTATCGGTGAAGCAGTGAGCAGAGGGGTCCTCAAGGTCGAGTAGAGGCTCTGTTCGTGCCACGGCGACATGAGGCAGAGGCGAGGCGCTGCGGTGCACGACAAGGGTTGCAGGGTGACTACATAGCGACCATGTGTGCATCAAGCACTGGGCGCAAGAGTGCTAGGGACTGGAGCACGAAAGCGTGCGCTTTTCCGTTCTGAAGATCACCTTCAGAATTCCACCCAGAGCGCGGGGAACACGGCGACGACATGACTACGGTGGCATCTACGGAGGTGTAGCGACGGGGATTAAGACGGGGATGGAAGAGGCGCTCACCCAATGCCCTACCAGACATGAAGACGGGGCCGATCATGCGACGGAGACGATGCGAGGCTCGGAAGAAGACCGGAGAGCCTCAGATCCCCACGCAATAAAGTTTTTGTGACGGCGAGGCGGCTTCGGGGGGTGGTGGCGTCGCGTGCATAGGGGAAGAGATGGCAGGGGCTCTAGCGGTTCGATCTACGCCGTCAGGGAGGTCGGAGATGAGGCGAAGAAGCTACCCCGAGCTGGAGCTTGTGATCAGTCGGAGCATGGCGGCGGCTATGGTGGCGACATGGCTTACCTAGTGGAAGCAGCATGAATAGTACTAGGGAGGAGAGGGGAAAACCCTAGGGCTGCGGGCTGCTTTATAGGAGGAGGGCTCGGGGCCACGACCTGCCATCGAGGCCATGGTGTTGGCCCCCTCAGCTCACCGCTATGAGAGGGAGGTGGTAAGGGGGAGGAAGAAGGCAGGGCGAGGAGAGGCTGCAGGTGGGGAAGCCTAGAGTCCACTCTAGAAAGGAGGGGCAAGGCGCGTGGGGAGGGGCTCGGCTGGGCAGTGCCCTACGTTGTTGCTCCTCGGCGGTGAAGATGGGCTGCACTGTTGTTGGGCTGCATAGTGTTGGCTGGCTGCTGCCGCTAAGGCTACGACCCGTGGGTAAAAACCTTTTATCTTTTTAAAATTAACACATAGTTCACAAATCCCCTCACAAATAAAGAAGGCTTTGGAAAAATAAATAAAATATGTTTTACGCTCACAAAATTATGCCCTATTTAACAAATTTGATTTGACAATTTTAGAGAGATAAAATAAATGCACTTATTTCAACCATTGCCTTTATTTTGCAAGTTTTAAAATTAGCAGGAAAATTAGGGCAAGCATGAACCTTGATTCTAAATTACCAACAGAATATTTACAGAATTCGCAACATTTTTAAAGGAGGCGTTGGCAAAGCAAGATCTCACTCTAATGCAATAATTTGAATTTAATGAGAGAGATAAGCTAAGGCATTTGAAAGGAGGGTTTCACTCCATACCCTAACACTCTTGCAAGCACATCACCACCAACACTCACTCAACATCACACAAGTCACAAGGAGACATAAGAAGAATGCATGGCATGATGATATGATGTTATGATGCAAATGGAGTCATGAATCAAACTTTGTTTAATTCTAACTCATGAGGCACAACCGTGAAGGTTTACTCATGAAAATATTACAAATGTTTGGAAATTGCACTTGGGGTGTTACAACTCTCCCACACTATAGGAGGATCTCGCCCTATGATCTAGGATTGAAAGAACTCAGGATATTCGGAACGAAGAAGGTCCTCATGTTCCCAAGTGGCTTCTTTATCGGAATGGTGTGACCACTTAACTTTGAGGATTTTGATAGACTTGTTGCAAGTCTTGCGCTTGGTCTCTTCGATAATAGCAACTGGATGCTCATGATAAGAAATGTCTTCTTGGAGATCAATGTCTTGGAAGTCAAGAGTGCGCACAGGAGTCTTGAAACACTTCCGGAGGTGAGATACATGAAAGACATCATGCACATTGGAGAAATTGGGAGCAGGCTCTAGTTGATAAGAAATGTCGCCTCTTTTGCCAATAATCTTGAAAGGACCCACAAAACGTGGTGCAAGCTTTCCTTTGATGCCAAAACGTTGAGTATCCTTCATGGGAGAAACCCGAAGATAGACAAAATCATCAATATGTAATGCCAAGTCACGATGTCTGATATCATAGTAACTCTTCGGACGTGATTGAGTAGTTTTGTTATTATCCTGAATGACACGACACATTTCTTATCCTTCAATGATCATGTCATTCCCAAGAATTTAACACTCACTTGTTTCAGACCAGTTGAGCGGGGTATGACACTTCCTGCCATAGAGAATCTTGAATGGGGCCTTGCCTGAACTTGCTTGAAAATTATTGTTGTAGGAGAATTCAGCAAATGGGAGGCAGTCTCCCCACTTCAGGTCGAAAGATATAACACACGCTCTGAGCATGTCTACAAGAATTTGATTGGCTCTCTCCACTTGACCACTATTCTGAGGATGGAAGGTTGTACTGAAACGGACCTTGGTGCCCATTGCAATTTGGAAGGAATCCCACAACTTGGAAGTGAAGATGTTTCCTTGATCTGAAGAAATAAGCTTAGGAACACCGTGCAAAGAAAATATCCTTGAAGTGTACACCTCTGCCATCTGAGTTACTGAGATAAATTCTTTGACCGAAAGTAAACGGGCAACTTTAGTGAGCTGGTCGATGACCACAAAGTTGGCATTATTGCCCCTCTTGGACTTAGGAAACCCAGTGACAAAACCCATCTCAACATGATCAAATTTACACTCGGGTATAGGCAAAGGATGAAGAAGACCTGTTGGACGTTGATGTTATGCCTTCACTTTGCAACGCACATCACACTCGTTCACAAACTAAGCAATCTCACGTTTCATGCGAGTCCACCACAAGTTTTTCTTAAGTTCTTGATACATGTTAGAACTGCCTGGATGTATCGAGAGGTGAGAATTGTGGGCTTCATCCATGATAACTTTTATGAGCTCTCCTTTTGGAACCATTAGGCGATCCTCGAAGAACAAAGTGTCTTTATCATCAACACGGAAGCACTTATACTTTGGAATCCTCTTTGCCAAGCCTATTTTCACTTTCTTCACCATAGCATCAAGAAGTTGAGCTTTACAAACTAGGTTTTCCAAGGTAGGATAAATCTGAAAGTTGGCATGAAACCCTTGAGGAACTATTTGAAGGTTGAGCTTCCTGACAGACTCACACAGGTGAGGCTGGAATGGCTTGAGAATGAGATTATTGCAATAAGCCTTTTGAGGGAGTACCGGATTAAGGGGTCCTTGGGCAGTCAGGTTGTCCCTTATGGGCCGATTATCGGGACCCCGATCCTAAGCCATAGGAATCCAGCCTGTAACACATCGCATCTCTTTGTGGTCCCACGCACGGTTATCCCCACGGGTGCAGCCTTACCTTAGCCGGGACCGTTTGCGCCTTTTGACTCGCGTATGCGATTGTGTTGCTAGCAATCCAATGTCAAAGAACCCGGATCGACATGTCTAGTCATAAACTAAAGTGGCAGTTTTGTACAGGGACATGCATACATGACCCAGCAAAGCAGGTGTCGGTCATCAACGAATGTAGACGAGTCGTAGCAAGCTACAAGGACTCCATTACATACGTGTGACATTTCCCAAAGGGACAGACACAACAGCTAAGAAGGACACATGCCGGTCAAGCAATGTGTCTGGAGCAGTAGCGAACTACCATGGCTCAATGGAATCAAAAAGGGGCATTTCCCTGTAAGGAGTGCTACTAAGGCATACAACTAGGTATTCGAACCCCATACATATCAAGTACAACACACATACGCATGGCATACCGATATGTATAGATACATCGATGGCATCACAACATAACCATAACATACAAACTTTATTTAGAAGGCTCGGAAGAGCCTCACATATAATATTACACAGATAGGGGTCTCACGATCCATCATCATAATTCATACATACAAGTCTTACAAGCCAGCGGAAGAGTAAAACTGTGTGAGTACAGACAGATGTAAAGAAAAGGCACGTGGCCTGACTATCTACAGACCCATCCTAGGGCCAGATCGTAGCTGGGATACCAGCTACTCGTCGTCGTCAACGTCTAGGTAGAACCCTCCATTAGGGTCATTAACAACCTCTGCAACAATTTATTAAGCAAACGTGAGTACGAAAGTACTCAGCAAGACTTTAGGAAATCTATCTACTCATGCAATGTATCAACAAGGAGTTGTGGGGTTTCATGCGGAAAGCCAGTATTTGACTCTTGGCTAGACAACTTGCATTTTTAAATAGTTTTGACAACTTTGATTTCTCGCACTCGAGTCCACTAACACCACAACAATACTCCATCGTGGGATCATTCTGTCTCCCTACGGAAATGCCGTCCACGACACTCACGCTTATCTTGACAATTTTATGAGTAGCCATTATAGTTATCTATGAACAACATATGTTTCCAAGTAGTCCATATCCGCGGACGCGTCTATTCGAATAGATCATAACCCTGCAGGGGTGTACTTCTTCACACACGCTCTCGCCACTTATCGCCATGTGCATGTCATGCACCTCGGCAACCTTCAAGCGGAAGCCCAGCGAGGGAGTCGGCCATGACCGTTAACCACGCTAATACTTAGTCCAGGTCTATCGCCTATCTGAGGGTAACCCGCACGAAAGTCCGGCCGAGGTTTCCACCACGGCCCCAAACGATGTGTGCGGGGTTTCCAAGCCCACGATCCGGGTGCCACTTGGTACACCGTGCCACTGCCTACCGCATCATATCCCACCTCTAAGGTCAGCGCTATGCACGGCCTCGAGCATGACTATAAACAACAAAACTCATGCATGAAGTGTGGTGTTTATAGTCATGCCGGAGGCCGTGCGTAGCGCTGACCTTAGAGGTGGGCTATGATGCGGTAGGCAGTGGCACGGTGTACCAAGTGGCACCCAGATGGTGGGCTTGGAAACCCTGCGCACATCGTTTGGTGTCGTGGCGGAAACCTCGGACAGACTTCCTTGCGGGTTACCCTCAGATAGGCGATAGACCTGGACTAAGTATTAGCGTGGTTAACGGTCGTGGCCGACTCCCTCGCTGGGCTTCCGCTTGAAGGTTGCCGAGGTGCGTGACGTGCACATGGCGATAAGTGGCGAGAGCATGTGTGAAGAAGTACACCCTTGCACGGTTATGATCTATTCGAATAGCCGCGTCCGCGGATATGGACTCTTGGGTAACGTAGCATAAATTCAAAATTTTCCTACGCATATTCAGATCTTCCTATGGAGAGACCAGCAACGAGAGAGTGGTAAGAACATCTTCATACCTTTGAAGATCGCTAAGCGGAAGCGTTTCTAGAACGCGGTTGATGGCGTCGTACTCGCAGCGATTCTGATCTAGTGCCGAACTACGGCACCTCCGCGTTCAACACACGTGCAGCCCAGTGATGTCTCCCGCACCTTGATCCAGCAAGGAGGAGGGAGAGGTTGGGGAAGAACTCCAGCAGCATGACGGCGTGGTGTCGATGGAGAGACGAGGTCTCCCGGCAGGGCTTCGCCAAACACCGACAGAGAGGAGGAGAAAGAAGGGCAGGGCTGCACCGAGGGAGAGGGAGAAGTCTGTCTCCCAAGGGCCAAAACCCCTCTCTATTTATAGGAGGAGGGGAGGGGGGTGCGCCACCCCTAGGGTTTCCCCCTAGGTGGTGCGGCAGCCACCAGATGGGAGGGGCGGCGGCCAGGGCACGGAAAGGGGGGGCGCCCTAGGTGGGCCTTGGGCCTCCCCTGGGCCTAGGGTTTCCCCCCTTCCGCTTCTCTGGTGCGCATGGGTTGGGTGGGGGCGCACCAGCCCACCTAGGGGCTGGTTCCCTTCCCCACTTAGCCCATCTATCCTCCCGGGGTCGTTGCCCCCTTCGGTGGACCCCCGGGGCCACCTCCGGTGGTCCCGGTGGTCCCGGTACGTTACCGGTGACGCTCGAAACACTTCCGGTGTCCAAAACCATCCGTCCTATATATCAATCTTTACCTCCGAACCATTCCGGAGCTCCTCGTGACGTCCGGGATCTCATCTGGGACTCCGAACAACTTTCGGTAACCTCGTATAACAATTCCCTATAACCCTAGCGTCATCGAACCTTAAGTGTGTAGACCCTACGAGTTCGGGAGACAGGCAGACATGACCGAGACGCCTCTCCGGCCAATAACCATCAGCGGGGTCTGGATACCCATGGTGGCTCCCACTTGCTCCACGATGATCTCATCGGATGAACCACGATGTCAAGGATTCAATCAATCCCGTATACGATTCCCTTTGTGTGTCGGTATAGAACTTGCCTGAGATTCGATCGTCGGTATACCTATACCTTGTTCAATCTCGTTACCGGTAAGTCTCTTTACTCGTTCTGTAGCACGTCATCGTGTGACTAACTCCTTAGTCACATTGAGCTCATGATGATGTTCTACCGAGTGGGCCCAGAGATACCTCTCCGTCACACGGGGTGACAAATCCCGATCTCGATTCGTACCAACCCAACACACACTTTCGGAGGTACCCGTAGTGCACCTTTATAGTCACCCAGTTACGTTGTGACGTTTGATACACCCAAAGCACTCCTACGGTATCCGGGAGTTGCACAATCTCATAGTCGAAGGAAAAGATACTTGACATTAGAAAAGCTTTAGCATACGAACAATACGATCTAGTGCTATGCTTAGGGTTGGGTCTTGTCCATCACATCATTCTCCCAGTGATGTGATCCCGTTATCAATGACATCTAATGCCCATGATAAGGAAACCATGATCATCTATTGACTAACGAGCTAGCCAACTAGAGGCTTGCTAGGGACACATTGTGATCTATTTATTCACACATGTATTACTGTTTCCTGTTAATACAATTATAGCATGAACAATAGACGATTATCATGAACAAGGAAATATGATAATAACCATTTTATTATTGCCTCTAGGGCATATTTCCAACAGTCTCCCACTTGCACTAGAGTCAATAATCTACTTACATTGTGATGTATCGAACACCCATAGCATTATGGTGTTGATCATGTTTTGCTCGTGGAAGAGGTTTAGTCAACGGGTCTGCAATATTCAGATCCGTGTGTACTTTATAAATATCTATCACTCCACTCTGGACATGGTCCTGGATGGAGTTGTAGCGGCGTTTGATGTGCTTCGTCTTCCGGTGAAACCTGGGCTCCTTGGATATGGCAATGGCCCCAGTGTTATCACAGAAGAGTGCCATTGGACCTGACGCGCTTGGAACCACTCCAAGGTCGGTGATGAGCTCCTTCATCCAAATTCCTTCATGAGCTGCTTTTGAAGCAGCTATGTACTCCGCTTCACATGTAGATGCTGCCACGACTTCTTGCTTGCTGCTGCACCAGCTCACTGCCCCACCATTCAACACATATACGTATCCGGTCTGTGACTTAGAGTCATCCGAATCTGTGTCGAAGCTAGCGTCGACGTAACCCTTTACGACGAGCTCTTCGTCACCTCCATAAACGAGAAACATTTCCTTAGTCCTTTTCAGGTACTTAAGGATATTCTTGACCGCTGTCCAGTGTTCCATACCGGGATCACTTTGGTACCTCCCTACCAAGCTTATGGCAAGGTTTATATCAGGTTTGGTACACAGCATGGCATACATTAGAGAGCCCACGGCTGATGCGTAGGGGACAGAACTCATCTTCTCTCTATCTGCTGTCGTGGTCGGCGACTAAGTCTTACTCAATCTCACACCTTGCAAAACTGGCAAGAACCCTTTCTTTGAGTTTTCCATATTGAACTTCTTCAATATCTTGTCAATGTATGTACTTTGCGAAAGACCTATGAGGCGTCTTGATCTATCTCTATAGATCTTGATGCCTAATATGTATGCAGCTTCTCCAAGGTCCTTCATTGAAAAACTTTTGTTCAAATAGGCCTTTATGCTCTCCAACATCTCTATATTATTCCCCATCAATAATATGTCATCCACATACAGTATGAGGAAAGCTACAGAGCTCCCACTCACTTTCTTGTACAGACATGCTTCTCCGTAAACCTGTATGAACCCAAACGCTTTAATCACCTCATTAAAGCGAATGTTCCAACTCCGAGATGCTTGCACCAGCCCATAGATGGAGCGCTGGAGCTTGCACACTTTTTTAGCACCCTTAGGGTCGACAAAACCTTCTGGTTGCATCATATACAACTCTTCCTTAAGGTTCCCTTAAGGAACGCTGTTTTGACGTCCATTTGCCAAATTTCATAATCATAAAAGGCGGCAATTGCTAACATGATTCGGACTGATTTCAGCTTCGCTACGGGAGAGAAAGTCTCTTCGTAGTCAACTCCTTGAATTTGTTGAAAACCCTTTGCGACCAATCGAGCTTTGTAAACGGTTACATTACCGTTTGCATCAGTCTTCTTCTTGAACATCCATTTATTTTATATGGCTCGCCGGTCATCGGGCAAGTCCACCAAAGTCCATACTTTGTTCTCATACATGGATCGTATCTCGGATTTCATAGCCTCAAGCCATTTGTTGGAATCCGGGCCCGCCATCGCTTCTTCATAGTTCGAAGGTTCACCGTTGTCTAACAACATGATTTCCATCATAGGGTTCCTGTACCACTCTGGTGCGGAGCGTGCCCTTGTGGACCTTCGCGGTTGAGTAGTAACTTGATCTGAAGCTTCATGATCATCATCATTAACTTCCTCTTCAGTTGGTGTAGGCGCCACAAGAACAACTTCCCGTGCTGTGCTACTATCCTGTTCGAGAGGGGGTGTAATTACCTCATAAAGTTCTACCTTCCTCCCACTTACTTCTTTCGAGAGAAACTCTTTCTCTAGAAAGGATCCGTTCTTGGAAACAAAGGTCTTACCTTCAGATCTAAGATAGAAGGTATACCCAATAGTTTCCTTAGGGTATCCTATGAATACGCATTTCTCTGCTTTGGGTTCGAGCTTTTCTAGTTGAAGTTTCTTCACATAAGCATCGCAGCCCCAAACTTTAATAAACGACAACTTAGGTTTCTTGCCAAACCATAGTTCATACGGTGTCATCTCAACGGATTTTGACGGTGCCCTATTTAAAGTGAATGCTGCAGTTTCTAATGCGTATCCCCAAAATGATAGCGGTAAGTCGGTAAGAGACATCATAGATCGTACCATATCTAATAAAGTGCGATTACGACGTTCAGACACTCCGTTGCGTTGCGGTGTGCCAGGCGGCGTCAGTTGTGAAACGATTCCACACTTCCTTAGGTGTGCGCCAAACTCGTGACTCAAATATTCTCCTCCATGATCAGATCGTAGACACTTAATTTTTCTGTCACGTTGATTCTCGACCTCACTCTGAAATTCCTTGAATTTTTCAAATGTCTCAGATTTGTGCTTCATCAAGTAGATATACCCATACCTACTCAAATCATCGGTGAGAGTGAGAACATAACGATAGCCACCGCGAGCTTCAACGTTCATTGGACCACATACATCAGTATGTATTATTTCCAATAAGTCGGTTGCTCTCTCCATTGTTCTTGAGAATGGAGTCTTAGTCATCTTTCCCATGAGGCACGGTTCGCATGTGTCAAATGATTCAAAGTCAAGAGACTCTAATAGTCCATCAGTATGGAGCTTCTTCATGCGCTTAACGCCGATATGACCAAGGCGGCAGTGCCACAGGTATGTGGGACTATCATTATCAACTTTACATCTTTTGGTACTCACACTATGAATATGTGTAACATCACGATCGAGATTCAACAAGAATAAACCATTCACCAGTGGAGCATGACCATAAAACATATCACTCATATAAATAGAACAACAATTATTCTCTGACTTAAATGAGTAGCCGTCTTGCATTAAGCAAGACCCTGATACAATGTTCATGCTTAAAGCTGGTACTAAATAACAATTATTAAGGTTTAAAACTAATCCCGACGGTAGATGTAGAGGTAGCGTGCCGACGGCGATCACATCGACTTTGGAACCATTCCCCACGCGCATCGTCACCTCATCCTTGGCCAGTCTTCGCTTATTCCGCAGTACCTGCTTTGAGTTGCAAATGTGAGCAACAGCACCGGTATCAAATACCCAGGAGCTAATACGAGCGTTGGTAAGGTACACATCAATAACATGTATATCACATATACCTTTAACGTTGTCGGCCTTCTTGTCCGCTAAGTATTTGGGGCAGTTCCGCTTCTAGTGACCTTTTCCCTTGCAATAGAAGCACTCAGTCTCAGGCTTGGGTCCATTCTTTTTCTTCTTCCCAGCATCTGGCTTACCGGGCGCGACAACAGCTTTGTCGTCTTTCTTGAAGTTCTTCTTACCCTTGCCTTTCTTGAAACTAGTGGTCTTGTTGACCATCAACACTTGATGCTCTTTCTTGATTTCTACTTCTGCAGACTTGAGCATCGAGTACAACTCGGGAATGGACTTCTCCATCCCTTGCATGCTGTAGTTAAGCACAAAGCCTTTGTAGCTTGGTGGGAGAGACTGGAGGATTCTGTCAATTATAGCATCATTCGGAAGTTCGACTCCAAGTGAAGTTAGACGACCGTGTAACCCAGACATTTTGAGTATGTGCTCACTGACAGAACTGTTCTCCTCCATCTTACAACTAAAGAACTTGTCGGAGACTTCATATCTCTCGACACGGGCATGAGCTTGAAAAACTAGCTTCAGCTCCTGGAACATCTCATATGCTCCGTGTTGCTCAAAACGCCTTTGCAGCCCCGTTTCTAAACTGTATAACATTCCACACCTAACTAGAGAGTAGTCATCACTCCGTGTTTGCCAGACGTTCAGAATGTCCTGGGTTGCTGCGGAAGTGGGAGGGTCACCTAGCGGCGCAACAAGGACATAAGCCTTTTTAGCTGCTTCAAGGATGAGCTTCAAGTTGCGAACCCAGTCCGCATAGTTGCTACCATCATCTTTCAGCTTGTTTTTCTCTAGGAATGCGTTGAAATTGAGGTTGACGTTGGCCATCTACAATATTTATAAAGACAACTTTTAGACTAAGTTCATGACAATTAAGTTCATTTAATCAAATTAAGTATGAACTCCCACTTAAATCGACATCCCTCTAGTCATCTAGGTGATACATGATCCATGTTGACTAACCCGTGTCCGATCATCACGTGAGACGGACTAGTCACCATGGTGAGCAACTTCATGTTGATCGTATTCAACCATACGACTCATGTTCGACCTTTCGGTCTCTTGTATTCGAGGTCATGTATGTACATGCTAAGCTCGTCGAGTCAACCTAGGTGTTTCGCGTGTGTAAATCTGGCTTACACCCGTTGTATGCGAACATTAGAATCTATCACACCCGATTATCGCGTGGTGCTTCGAGACAAGGAACCTTCGCAACGGTGCACACTTAGGGGAATACGTTCTCAAAATTTTAAGAGGGATCATCTTATTATGCTACCGTCGTTCTAAGAAACAAGATGTAAGACATGATAAACATCACAATGCAATCATTTAGTGACATGATATGGCCATTATCATCTTCGCCCTTTCGATCTCCATCTTCGGGCATCGCATGATCATCATCGTCACTGGCGTGACACCATGATCTCCATCATCGTGTCTCCGTGAAGTCGTCACGCCAACTACTACTATCACTACTACTATAGCTAACCGTTAGCAATGAAGTAAAAGTAGTAAGCACATGGCGTTGCATCTCATACAATAAATTAAGACAACTCCTATGGCTCCTCCGGTTGTCATACTCATCGACATGCAAGTCGTGAAACCTATTACAATAACATGATCATCTCATACATCATACATGCAACATCACAACTTTGGCCATATCACATCACATGTCAAACCCTGCAAAAACAAGTTAGACGTCCTCCAATTGTTGTTGCAAGTTTTACGTGGCTGATTTGGGTTTCTAGCAAGAACGCCTTCTTACCTACGTGACAGCCACAACGATGATATGCCAAAGCTATTTACCCTTCATAAGGACCCTTTTCATCAAATCCAATCCGACTAGAGTAGGAGAGACAGACACCCGCTAGCCACCTTTATGCACGGTGTGCATGTCTGTCGGTGGAACCAGTCTCACGTAAGTGTACGTGTAAAGTCGGTCCGGGCCGCTTCATCCCACAATACCGCCGGAAAAGAATAAGACTAGTAGAGGCAAGCAAATTGACACATCATCGCCCACAACTTTTGTGTTCTACTCATGCATAGAATCTACGCATAGAAAACCTGGCTCGGATGCCACTGTTGGGTAACGTAGCATAAATTCAAAAATTTCCTACGCATATTCAGATCTTCCTATGGAGAGACCAGCAACGAGAGAGGGGTAAGAGCATCTTCACACCTTTGAAGATCTCTAAGCGGAAGTGTTGCTAGAACGCGGTTGATGGAGTCATACTCGCAGCGATTCCGATCTAGTGCCGAACTACGGCACCTCCACGTTCAACACACGTGCAGCCCAGTGATGTCTCCCGCACCTTGATCCAGCAAGGAAGAGGGAGAGGTTGGGGAAGAACTCCAGCAGCACGACGGCGTGGTGTCGATGGAGAGACGAGGTCTCCCGGCAGGGCTTCGCCAAGCACCGGCACAGAGGAGGAGAAAGAAGGGCAGGGCTGCGCCGAGGGAGAGGGAGAAGTCTCTCTCCCAAGGGCCAAAACCCCTCTCTATTTATAGGAGGAGGGGAGGGGGGTGTGCCACCCCTAGGGTTTCCCCCTAGGTGGTGCGGCAGCCACCAGATGGGAGGGGGCGGTGGCCACGGCAAGGAAAGGGGGAGCGCGCCCTAGGTGGGCCTTGGGCCTCCCCTGCGCCTAGGGTTTCTCCCCTTCCCCCCTTCTCTCGTGCGCATGGGCTGGGTGGGGGGCGCACCAGCCCACCTAGGGGTTGGTTCCCTTCCCCACTTAGCCCATCTATCCTCCCGGGGTCGTTGCCCCCCTTCGGTGGACCCCCGGGGCCACCTCCGGTGGTCCCGGTGGTCCCGGTACGTTACCGGTGACGCCCGAAACACTTCCGGTGTCCAAAACCATCCGTCCTATATATCAATATTTACCTCCGGACCATTCCGGAGCTCCTCGTGACGTCCGAGATCTCATACGGGACTCCGAATAACTTTCGGTAATCTCGTATAACAATTCCCTATAACCCTAGCGTCATCGAACCTTAAGTGTGTAGACCCTACGGGTTCGGGAGACACGCAGACATGACCGAGACGCCTCTCCGGCAAATAACCATCAGCGGGGTCTGGATACCCATGGTGGCTCCCACTTGCTCCACGATGATCTCATCGGATGAACCACCATGTCAAGGATTCAATCAATCCCGTATACGATTCCCTTTGTTTGTCGGTATAGAACTTGCCCGAGATTCGATCGTCGGTATACCTATACCTTGTTCAATCTCGTTACCGGTAAGTCTCTTTACTCGTTCCGTAGCACGTCATCGTGTGACTAACTCCTTAGTCACATTGAGCTCATGATGATGTTCTACCGAGTGGGCCCAGAGATACCTCTCCGTCACACGGAGTGACAAATCCCTATCTCGATTCGTACCAACCCAACAGACACTTTCGGAGGTACTCGTAGTGCACCTTTATAGTCACCCAGTTACGTTGTGACGTTTGATACACCCAAAGCACTCCTACGGTATCTGGGAGTTGCACAATCTCACGGTCGAAGGAAAAGATACTTGACATTAGAAAAGCTTTATCATACGAACAATACAATCTAGTGCTATGCTTAGGATTGGGTCTTGTCCATCACATCATTCTCCCAATCATGTGATCCCGTTATCAATGACATCTAATGCCCATGATCAGGAAACCATGATCATCTATTGACTAACAAGCTAGCCAACTAGAGGCTTGCTAGGGACACATTGTGATCTATTTATTCACACATGTATTACTATTTCCTGTTAATACAATTATAGCATGAACAATAGACGATTATCATGAACAAGGAAATATGATAATAACCATTTTATTATTGCCTCTAGGGCATATTTCCAACATGGACTACTTGGAAACATATGTTGTTCATAGATAACTATAATGGCTACTCAAAAAATTGTCAAGATAAGTGTGAGTGTCGTGGACGGCATTTCCGTAGGGAGACGGAATGATTCCACGATGGAGTATTGTTGTGGTGTTAGTGGACTCGAGTGCGATAAATCAAAGTTTTCAAAACTATTTAAAAGTGCAAGTTGTCTTGCCAAGAGTCAAATGCTGGCTTTCCGCATGAAACCCCACAACTCCTTGTTGATACATTGCATGAGTAGATAGATTTCCTAAAGTCTTGATGAGTACTTTCGTACTCACGTTTGCTTAATAAATTGTTGGAGAGGTTGTTAATGACCCTAATGGAGGGTTCTACATAGACGTTGACGACGACGAGTAGCTGGTATCCCAGCTACGATCTGGCCCTAGGATGGGTCTGTAGATAGTCAGGCCATGTGCCTTTGTCTTTCCATCTGTCTATACTCAGACAGTTTTACTCTTCCGCTGGCTTCTAAGATTTGTATGTATGAATTATGATGATGGGTCGTGAGACCCCTATCTGTGTAATATTATATGTGAGGCTCTTCCGAGCCTTCTAAATAAAGTTTGTATGTTATGGTTATGTTGTGATGCCATTGATGTATCTATACATATCGGTATGCCATGCGTACGTGTGTTGTACTTGATATGTATGGGGTTCGAATACCTAGTCTTATGCCTTAGTAGCACTCCTTACAGGGAAGTGCCCCTTTGTGATTCCATCGAGCCATGGTAGTTCGCTACTGCTCCGGACACATTGATTGACCGGCATGTGTCCTTCTTAGCTGCTGTGTCTGTCCCTTTGAGAAATGTCACGCGTATGTAATGGAGTCCTTGTAGCTTGCTACGACTCGTCTACATTCGTGATGACCGACACCTGCTTTGCTGGGTCATGTATGTCTGTCCCTGTACGGAACTGCCACTTTAGTTTATGACTAGACATATCAATCCGTGTTCTTTGACATTGGATTTCTAGCGACACAATCGTATACGCGAGTCAAAAGGCGCAAACGGTCCTGGCTAAGGTAAGGCTGCAGCCGTGGGGATAACCATGCGTGAGACCGCAAAGAGATGCGATGTGTTACAGGCTGGATTCCTATGGCTTAGGATCGGGGTCCCGACAGCGTTGGTATCAGAGCCTGACTGATTGTAGGATTACTAAGCCAAACTGGTCGAAGTTGAGTCTATAATTGCTTTAGTTATACATAAGGGAATTATTTGTGGAAGGGAACGTAAGACTCTTGCTTCTCTTCTCAATTTATTTTATTCTGGTCATCCTCGTCTTTTCTGCGGGGATTAAGGACTAGGTTACTTATCTTTAGGCTCGTGTTTCTGATCGGTAGGTTATAGGACAACGAGTCGAGAGTTACTTCGGGTTTATTTTATTCCAAGGAAAACAAAGTAAGTTTTGATGACCATGGAATTGAACTTGATAGTTGAGTGGTTATGCTATCCTATCTTTGTGGGATGTCTCAAAATTGTTTATGAGCATTTACAGCCGTTATGCTGCCCAATTTTGTCTTTAGAGCTCTAATGCTTTTGCATTACTCTCTATTTTCAGATGCCTGCTCGTCCTTCTCGTCAGGTGGTCCGCCATGCTAGTCAGGATGATGTCAGTATCCGTTTACCATTGGTACCCAGAGTACACAGTGGAGGAGCAGTACCGGGATTTTAATCAGAGCCAGTACCTCTGCACTGTTAGGGTATTCCCAGATTACCCTGGAGCTGAGGAGCCGATCCATTGGTCTTATGGATTGGGGGTCACTGTTGACATGGCAGTACAAGATGCTGCCAATTCAATGCTGACCATCATGAGGGCCAGACATGCACTGTTGCAGAATTCAGAGTTCTGCTATGTTCCTGCCTCTCAGCCAGGAGAAGAAGGATACCTCAGTGGGGTCTACTTTGATTCCTCTATGGATGATCCGTTGCTGCAGTCCACTGCTGAGATGCTAGAGAATAGAGACAAGGATGCTCGTGCCCTTCGTATGGAGCTCTATGCTACACGTGCCCGCCTGTGGACGGCTTTGACACAGCTGGCACCTGTAGTCCAGATAGGGTATGGAGATATGGAGATGTTGAACCCTATTAGGACCCATCTTCCGGCTCATGTTGACTGGCCTGCTATAGGAGGAGTCATCCCTCTTCGGGGACCTCTACTACCACCAGTCAGGGGACCAAGGCCACACCCGTGTCCTTACGGTTCCGAGGGGTCTCGGGCTAGAGTATTTCCTGATCCGCAGGTTGAGCTCCCATGCCATGGAGACAATCTTTATGAGATGTTCTATGCGGATGCCTGAACCCGTGAGTGGAAGGATAGTATGGTAGTAGTTATACTTCCACAGTCCTGTGTGACTTGTGGAGTACGCTTGTGTTGTGAGATGAATTCCGGAGGCATAGATAAATAATGTATAGGAAGCTTGGAAAGCCTCTGATGAGTAGTTTCATGTTTTCAGTAGTTTGCTCTTTGGTTAAGGTTGTACTGAACTATGTAATGGTCTCTATGAACCATGGTGTATATATAGCAGTTGCTTGTTACCATGTTGTTCGGATGTTCATTTCCACATTCCATGTGTTCAGTGCATTCTTAATCCATAGTTAGTGTTGATGTTGATATTGATCTAAGCTGTGAGTTTGTTTTTGAGGATGGTGTTCACCAGGTTGAACCGTGCCCCTGCTCATGAGCAGGGAGAAGGCAGTCAAGCATCACAGGAGGAACTGCCTCACCCGCCCTCTCTGGCGGAAGTTATGCTTGAGGCAGAAAGAAACAAAAGGGAGACCAACCGTCTGTTAGAGCGTATTGAGCAAAATATGGCTCGTCAGCCTAGGAATGATGAAGTGTCCCTCAATGATTTTGTGAAGTTGAATCGTCCAAAGTTCCATCACTCCGTCGATCCCCTCGACGCTGATGATTGGTTGTGCAGTATTTCGTGCAAGATTCGCTCTGCAAATGTTTTTGAGGCCGACAAGGTGACCTTTGCGGCGTACTTTCTGGAAGGACCCGCCAATCTGTGGTGGGAGAACTTTGAAGCTATGCGTCGTGGTGAACCAGTAGCCACATGGGCAGACTTCAGTGCAGCCTTCCGTCTGCACCATATTCCAGAGGGCCTGATGGACAGAAAGAGAGAGGAGTTCTGTGCATTCACCCAGGGAAAATTGACCGTGGATGCCTATAGCCGCGAGTTCAGTAACCTCGCCCGCTATGCAACTGAGGAGGTGTCAACTGACGCCAAGAAGCAAGCAAGATTCCGTAAGGGTCTGAGCCCTGAACTTCGTCGTGATTTGCACCTCCACGAATGTACAAGCTTTCAACCTCTTGTCAACAAGGCGATCAGTGCTGAGACTGGTCATACCGACTATGAAGCCACAAAGAAGCACTCCCATGACTCTGGCTCGTCATGTGGTTCTGCGTTCCCAAAATGCAGGTTGTGGGTTCGAAATAGTTCTCTGCCGCCAAGATATACTCTGAGGCCATCCTATGGGGCGCCTCAGGCAAATCAGACCAACCCTCAAGCAAAAACCTATGGTGGCCCAACTAGCAATGATGCACCACATGCCAATCAAGTGATCTGTTACAAGTGTGGAGAACCAGGGCACTATTCCCGAGAGTGTCCTCAGAATATGGGTGCCAAGCAAACCATAAAGTCCGTTGGGCAAGGCAAGTCGGGCAAAGCTTACTATGTGAAGCCAACTCCTGCACGTGGCCGTGTCAACTATGTTTCAGCAGAAGAAGCTGCACAGGATCCCGACGTCATAGTGGGTACGCTCCTTGTTAATCATCACCCAGCGTATGTTCTTTTTGACACTGGGTCATCTCATTCCTTCATTTCGGAAAGTTATGCATAGTTGCATAACATGTCTTTCTGTGATATGCCAATTCCGTTGGTTGTCCAAACCCCTGGTAGTAAGTGGCAGACCTCCAGGATAACCTATGGCAATGAAATCTTCGGATATCAATATCATCTTGGGTATGGACTGGATGTCAGCTCATTATGCCAAGATTGATACTCATTCTACAAATGTTCAGCTTACCCATCCCTCGAGTGAGATAGTCAATGTCTCTACTCGAGTTGCCAAATGCCAACTCTATTCCCTCAGTGCCAACCCTCTTCCAGAACTTGAAGACATTCCGGTAGTCCGAGACTTCCCGGATGTTTTTCCAGAGGAACTGCCAGGAATTCCACCTGACAGAGATGTAGAGTTTGTGATAGACCTTGTTCCGGGAACTGTCCCAATAGCCAGAAGACCTTATAAGATGGCACCCCTGGAGCTAGCCGAACTTAAGAAGCAATTAGATGAGGCCTTGAATAAAGGTTTCATTCGTCCTAGCTCTTCTCCTTGGGCTTGTCCCATCCTCTTCGTCAAGAAGAAAGACGGAACGGATCGGATGGTTGTAGATTATCGACGAGTTAACCTGGTCACCATAAAGAACAAGTATCCGCTCCCCAGGATCAATGACCTGTATGATCTGCTCGCTGGATCCTCAGTCTTCTCCAAAATGGATTTGAGGTTGGGTTACCATCAAATCAAGATTAAGAACGGGGACATTCCAAAAACGACTTTTGTCAATCGTTATGGCCAATACGAGTACACCGTCATGTCCTTTGGTTTAACCAATGCCCCAGCCACCTTCTCTCGCTTGATGAATTCAATCTTCATGGAGTATTTGGATAAATTCGTCGTAGTATACCTCGATGATATTCTCATCTACACGAAGAACAAACAGGAACATGCTGAGCATCTAAGGCTGGTATTGATGAAACTTCGAGAGCATCGCCTTTATGCCAAGTTTTCAAAATGTGAATTTTGGTTACCAGAAGTGACCTATCTAGGTCACGTAATCTCTGGTAAGGGTATTGCTGTCAATCCCGAGAGAGTTCAAGCTATCCTTGATTGGACTCAACCTGAATCGCTTAAGCAAGTTAGGAGTTTTCTTGGTCTAGCGAGCTACTGTCGCCGCTTTGTCAAGAATTTTTCCAAGGTTGCAAAGCCTCTAATTGAACTCCTCAAGAAAGATAAAAAGTTCGAGTGGACACCATAGTGTGAGCATAGTTTTCAGGAACTGAAAAGACGCCTGACTTCCGCACCTGTGTTGTTACCACCAGATTTTTCTAAAGACTTTGTTATCTACTACGACGCCTCGCGACAAGGATTAGGTTGCATTCTCATCTAGGATAGTCATGTGATTGCATACGCATCTCGACAGTTGCGTCCACATGAGGATAATTATCCCACACATGATCTTGAGCTTGCAGCTGTAGTCCATGCACTTAAAACCTGGCGACATTACCTTCTTGGTAATCGTTATGAAATATTCACTGATCACCAAAATCTGAAATATATCTTCACCCAGCCGGATTTGAATCTCAGGCAAAGACGGTGGGTTGAGTTGATCACAGATTACGACTTAGGGATAACTTACACCCCGGGGAAGGCCAATGTTATGGTCGATGCACTAAGTCGTAAGTCTTATTGTAACAACCTGATGCTACAACGAGGTCAACCACATCTCTATGAGGAATTTCGGAAGTTAAATCTTCACATTGTTCCTTAGGGATTCCTTTCTACCCTGGTGGCGAAGCCCACTCTTAAGGATCAAATCATAGCTGGTCAGAAGCGTGATAAGGGTATATCACGGATCAAGAGGAATATTATTAGCGGAAACGCTAAGGAATTCTCCATGAATGATCAAGATGTTGTGTTCTTCCAGAATCGTCTAGTGGTTCCTAAGAATCCACATCTAAGGCGGTTAATCCTTAAGGAGGCTCATGATTCTCCTCTCACCATTCATCCTCGTAGTACTAAGATGTATCAGGACCTACGCCAGAGGTTTTGGTGGACTAGGATGAAGAGAGAAATTGCTGAGTTCGTTGCTAACTGCGACGTTTGTCGTCGAGTTAAGGCAGAACATCAAAGGCCTGCTGGCACCCTTCAACCTTTAGCTATTCCTGAATGGAGATGGCATAGAGTCAGTATGGATTTCAACACCGGATTTCCCAAGACCAAGAAAGGAAATAATGCTATCTTTGTGGTCATTGACCGTCTTTCCAAAGTAGCTCATTTTCTTCCAGTTCGTGAGAGTATAACAGCTAGCCAGCTAGCAGAGTTATATATCTCTCGAATAGTGTCTCTTCATGGTGTTCCTCTAGAGATTAACTCAGACCGTGGAAGTATCTTTACTTCTCGCTTCTGGGAGAGTTTTCAGAATGCCATGGGGACTCACTTATCTTTTACCACTGCTTTCCATCCTCAATCAAGTGGTCAAGTAGAAAGGGTGAATCAAATCCTAGAAGATATGCTTCGAGCTTGTGTTATATCGTTCGGTATGAATTGGGAGAAGTGCCTTCCATTCGCCGAATTTGCTTATAACAATAGTTATCAATCAAGCTTGGGCAAAGCTCCTTTTGAAGTTCTCTATGGACGAAGATGCCGAACACCTCTTAATTGGTCAAAAACCGGAGAGAGTCAACTCTTTGGTCCGGATATGATCCAGGATGCAGAAGAGCAAGTTCGCATTATTCGTGAAAAGTTGAAAACAGCCCAGTCTCGTCAAAAGAGCCAATATGATCATCATCATAAGGCTGTGACCTTTGAAGTTGACTACAAGGCTTACCTTCGGGTTACACCTTTGAAGGGTACCCATCGATTTAGTATCAAGGGCAAGTTGGCTCCTCGTTACATTGGTCCTTTTTGTATTCTTGCCAAACGAGGAGAAGTTGCCTACCAATTGGAACTTCCTCCGCATCTTTCCAAGGTTCATGATGTATTCCACGTCTCGCAACTCACGCGTTGCTTTTCGGATCCTATCCGCGAAGTGGACCACGAAACGCTTGATCTCCAAGATAACCTTTCATACCGAGAATACCCTATACGTATTCTTGATCAAGCTGAGCGTACCACTCGATGTCGAAACCTCAAGTTTCTTAAAGTTCAATGGTCAAATCATTCCGAAAAAGAAGCAACATGGGAAAGAGAGGATCGTCTCTGACTTGAGTATCCCGCGCTATTCCCAACGACTTCCAAATCTCGAGACGAGATTCTTTTGAGTGGGGGTGAGTTGTCACATCCCTGATCCCTACTAGGGTTTAGCAACTTGTGCTCATATCTTCTTTCATTGCATTCAAGAATTGGAATTAAACTCAAAAGAAGTGATGAAATCCAAAGCAAAACCCTAGCCAGCTTTTATTCAAAAGAATTCCAACAAGTGCCAAATCAATGAACCCAAAATGGCCATTAGAAAAGTTCACCTTTTCTGATAAATGTTGAAAACAAAATATCATAGATGAAACTTATTTTCAAACTATCTTTGGCATTTTAAATTTAAGTTAAAAGCTACTAAAATCAATTATATATTTGTTCTCAAAGAATTCAAAGTTTCCAAAAATGTTGAAAACTTTATGAGTGGTTGGAAATATTCCAACTAACACTTTGGTATTTTTCAAACTATTTTAGGAATAGTTTGGAGCCAAAAATAAAACAAAACAAATATCAGAAAGAATAAACAGAAAACAGAAAAGAAGAAAAATGGAAAAGACCTATCTAGCGCTCACCTGAAGCCCAGCCCACTTAGCCCTGTCGTCTTCCTCCTGCCAGTCGGAGCAGGAGGTGGCCACCGCGTTCCCCGGCGCGCCCACGCAGCTGCGTGCCTGCCTGGCCACCACGTCGCGCTGGCGCGAACGGGGATAAGCTCCCCGAGGCCTCCCCGTGCTCATCCCTTCTCCATTCGTCCCCTGTTCTTCTCCCCCTCTCGGACGCCATGACCGCAAGCTTGAGCTTGAGCTCGTCGTCGCTCCAGTCCTTCTCCCTCTCACCTGAGCCGTGCAACAGCTTCGCCGTGATCCCCTGAAGCTCTCCAGTTAGTCACTCGATGCCAAGAACCCCTGAGACGCCGTGACGCCGTCATCTTCTTCCTCGGGTCACCGGAGCTCGCCGCCGTCGTTCTCCCTCCTGAACCCATCCCCGAGCCCACTCTCGACGCCTCTGCACTCCCCGTGAGCTTAGGGTTCTTTCCCCCAAGTTTTCCCCTTCGATCCCGAGCTCTAGGCCCCGATTCCACCGGAGCCCGACGAGATCCGCCGCAGGACCTCGTCGCCGGTAGCCCTCCGGTGATCGGCTGGTCATTCTGAGGCCATCACTGGCTTCAGTGCGTCGCTTAGGTGCTCTAGGAGCTAAGCCCCGCTCGTTTTGCCTTCAGTTTCGTCGATCCCGACATAGTCCGAGCTTCGGTCGCTGCCAAGCTCGTCGCCGGTGTCATCTCCGGCCATTTCATCCCCTATTGCGTGCAAAAATGGAGCTGCGAGTGAAGTGTCATTCGTCTGGTGCCCTCTGCGTGAAGTTTGGTCATCGGAGATGCATTTCCGAGCCCCTCCGCCGTTCTGGTGGTCGCCGGAGGCTCACCGCCGGCGAGATCGACCTCGCCGCCGGTCGAATTGACCCCCCTGAGCCTATGATAGGTGGGGCCAGCCCCCTGGCTAATTAAGTTTAGGTTAATAAAAATAATTAATTAAATAAAAACTTAAACATAAACTGACAGGTGGGTCCTACTCTGTTAATTAGCTAATTAAGTTAAATTTAAACTAAAGACTGGCCAGAGACACTGACCAGTGGATCCCACTGGTCAGGTTTGACTTTCAACGGCCAGTTGGACCTGCTGATGTCATGCTGATGCAATAAAAGCTTTTTTGTTTAAAAATAATTCCAGAATAAGTTCAAAATTTGGAAATTCATAGAAAATTGAATATAACTCCAAATTTGACAAATAATATATGTAAATGGATCAGAAAAATCCAAGGAATCCAATGGTGCTATTTTCATGCATGAAAAACAAAGTTATGAAACAGCATCAGGTCAAATAAATTAATAGAATTTGATAAATTATAATTCAAATGATATTTGAATTATGATTTCAAATCAAGATCACCCCAAAGGGTTTTGCTAGTCATCTCAAACCATGCTACATTGCATTTCATGCATCATTTTGTTGCATATGTTTGATATTGATTGATTGTTGTTATTCCGGTAGGCTCCGCCCCTCCGGATACGTCTGATTATCCGACTGACGGATATCACCCCTCAGCTGAGCAACAAGGCAAGCAACCATTTTGATCATCCCGATAAATCCCATGTTCTCGCTCCTGCTCTTATTTATTGCATTAGGTTCAAATGCTTCAAATGCTTTTACCACGCTAGTTGAACCCACTTCCTTTGCATGACCTGTCCTTGTCACAGTAAATAGCTGAACCTTGCAACCTAGCATACCTGTTAGATGCTTGAACCATGATGTGCCTTATCCTGCTATGCATGCTATGCTTAGAGTTGTGTATGGTCTGTCATCTGGGTGATGAACAGAATTGTGAGAATGTGTTCAGTGAGTAAAGGTGGTGTGTTGAACCTGATTTGGTAAAGGTATCGGTGAAAGGCTATGTAGGAGTACATGGCTGGTTGTTTCATTGGATCCGTCCTTAGGAACTGAGTTCCGTGTATGTAATCCAGTACAAGATACTACCACATGCTGGGACCTGAAATATGACCCCGCTCGACTTATTAACTGCTTAGTACTCGGTCCGGGAGTTGCAAGTAGTTTCTGGTGTTTATAGTCATGCTGGAGGCCGTGCGTAGCGCTGACCTTAGAGGTGGGCTGTGATGCGGTAGGCAGTGGCACGGTGTACCAAGTAGCACCCGGATGGTGGGCTTGGGAACCCTGCGCACATCGTTTGGGGCTGTGGCGGAAACCTCGGCCGGACTTCCGTGCGGGTTACCCTCAGATAGGCGATAGACCTGGACTAAGTATTAGCGTGGTTAACGGTTGTGGCCTACTCCCTCGCTGGGCTTCTGCTTGAAGGTTGCCAAGGTTCATGACGTGCACATGGCGATAAGTGGTGAGAGCATGTGTGAAGAAGTACACCCCTGCAAGGTTATGATCTATTCGAATAGCCGCGTCCGCGGATATGGACTACTTGGAAACATATGTTGTTCATAGATAACTATAATGGCTACTCATAAAATTGTCAAGATAAGCGTGAGTGTTGTGGACGGCATTTCCATAGGGAGACGGAATGATTCCACGATGGAGTATTGTTGTGGTGTTAGTGGACTCGAGTGCGAGAAATCAAAGTTGTCAAAACTATTTAAAAATGCAAGTTGTCTATCCAAGAGTCAAATGTTGGCTTTCCGCATGAAACCCCACAACTCCTTGTTGATACATTGCATGAGTAGATATATTTCCTAAAGTCTTGTTGAGTACTTTCGTACTCACGTTTGCTTAATAAATTATTACAGAGGTTGTTAATGACCCTAATGGAGAGTTCTACCTAGACGTTGACGACGACAAGTAGCTGGTATCCCAGCTACGATCTGGCCCTAGGATGCGTCTGTAGATAGTAAGGCCATGTGCCTTTGTCTTTCCATCTGTGTGTACTCAGACAGTTTTACTCTTCCGCTGGCTTGTAAGACTTGTATGTATGAATTATGATGATGGGTCGTGAGACCCCTATCTGTGTAATATTATATGTGAGGCTCTTCCGACCTTCTAAATAAAGTTTGTATGTTATGGTTATGTTGTGATGCCATCAATGTAACTATACATATCGGTATGCCATGCGTACGTGTGTTGTACACTTGTACTTGATATGTATGGGGTTCGAATACCTAGTCGTATGCCTTAGTAGCACTCCTTACAGGGAAATGCCCCTTTGTGATTCCATCGAGCCATGGTAGTTCGCTACTGCTCCGGACACATTGGTTGACCGGCATGTGTCCTTCTTAGCTGTTGTGTTTGTCCCTTTGGGAAATGTCACGCGTATGTAATAGAGTCCTTGTAGCTTGCTACGACTCATCTACATTCGTTGATGACCGACACCTGCTTTGCTAGGTCATGTATGCCTGTCCCTGTATGGAACTACCACTTTAGTTTATGACTAGACATGTTGATCCGGGTTCTTTGACATTGGATTGCTAGCGACACAATCGCATACGCGAGTCAAAAGGCGCAAACGGTCCCGGCTAAGGTAAGGCTGCAGCTGTGGGGATAACCGTGTGTGAGACCGCAAAGAGATGTGATGTGTTACACGCTGGATTCCTATGGCTTAGGATCGGGGTCCCGACATACCCCACCCCCATAAACACCTAGCGGTGGACCGGAACATCTACTTACGATGTTTACATTGTTGACACGCCTCGCGATACAAATAACTTCACACCCAAGCAAAATGCCGATAAGCCCACGGAAGAACCCTCAAAACGCAGAAAGCTGCATAAATGCTCCAAGGCAAACAAGGGAAGGGGATCCGCACAAGCCACAAGGGAGAATGTGGCCCCTGATGGGCACGACAACCCCGAGGCTCTCGAACACCAACCAGAGGATCCAACAAATGATGACCCCGACGACCGCAACAATTCAGACGACGACTACAATTACCTCCCTCCTGTTGATGACCTCGACGGCCTTGAAGCTGAAGAATTCATAATCCCCGAAGACCCTGAAGGCGAGGAGCAATTCCGGCAGTAGCTTATAGCCACCGCCCAAAACTAAAAAAGCAAAGAAACAACAGCTCCATGATGACCATGATACCATCAACAATAGGTGGACCAAAATCCTAGCGGCTGAAGAAGGATACGACATAGAATGGCAAGACCAGAAGAAAACATACCCGTGTCGACGACTGCTCTCACAATTCGATGATGAGGCCCCAGAACATGTTTCCCCCCGATGCATCGACTACGACCAGCCTGATCGCCCATCGAGAGGACGTGACAAACCGACTAGAGAGGACGGGTATAGACCCGAACCTCCGCATAGAAAAGGTAAAGAGCATGTGCACGAGGAGGACAAACCTGACCCACGATGCGTCAAGTTAGGTCACAACACGTCTATCTACGGATTCAGGAGGCACTCTCCCACTCGATGGGATGACGAACAACCTCCAGCCGCTTACAAGAGCAGAGGCCGGGAAGCCTACCGGGCTCAACCCGGAGCCGATCTCCGGCACATCATAGCCCGGATCAAAGGTGCCGCTCACCCACTGTGTTTCACGGACGAGGTCATGCAACACCAGTTCTCGGAAGGGTTTAAACCTTTAAACATTGAACAATATGATGGGACAATAGACCCCGCCGTGTGGATAGAGGATTTCCCTCTCCACATTCATATGGCAAGAGGATGTGATCTCCATGACATAAAATATTTACCACTAAAACACACAGGAATGACACGATATTGTATAAACGGCCTACCTAAAGATTCCATTGGATGCTGGGAAGACCTCGAGGAGGCTTTCCTATCTAACTTTCAAGGAACATATGTTTGTCCACCTGATTCATCCGATCTAATCAACGTCATCCAGTAGATGGGGGAGTCAGCCAGAGAATTCTAGAACCAGTTCCTCACCAAGAAGAATCAAACCGTAGACTGTCCAGATGCCAAAGCAATAGCTTCTTTTCGGTACAATATCCGGGACGAATGGTTGGCCAGACAGCTCGGCCAAGACATGCCAAGAACTATGTCCGCGCTTACCTCCCTCTTGACCTCTTTTTGCGCACGTGAGGATAATTGGATAGCTCGACACAGTCATAATGTGGACGACCCCAAAACCTCTGATGTTCAGGATGGAAATGACAAGCCAAGGAAAAACAAGAACAAACGTGCCACCGTAGTGGTGATGCCGATGATACAGCAGTGAATGCTGGATTCCGTAGTACAAAACCAGGACAGTGGAAGAAACCCTTCAAAGGGAACATGGATGGACCAACCCCATGGGATAGAATCATGGAACAACCCAGCTAGATTCATGGCACCCAAGATAAGACCGCCATCCACACCAACCGTAATTGTTGGGTGTTCAAACAGGTAGGAAAGCTTGCCACCGATGAACAAAACTGGGGCCCACAAAGTGAAGACGATGAGGAGCCCCGTGGCCCAAACAATGGAGGCCAAAAGCAGTTCCCTCTTCAGGTCAAGACCGTGAACATGATCTATGTCACCCATATACCCAAAAATGAGAGGAAACATGCATTGCGGGAGGTACATGTCGTAGAGCCCGTAACACCTAAATACAACCCATGGTCGGCTTCCCGATCACTTTCAACCATAGGGATCATCCGACAAATATCCGTCATGGAGGGTCGGCCGCCCTAGTCCTCAACCTCATCGTCGATGGTTTCCCTCTCACTCGAATTCTTATGAATGGAGGAAGTAGCCTTAATCTGATTTATTTGAATACGGTGAAAAAGATGGGCATATACCCGTCACGAATCAAGCCAAGCTGCACTACCTTTAAAGGAGCGATTCCATGCGTCGAAGACCGCTGCTCGGGCACAATAACACCGGAAGTCGTGTTTGGTTCTCCCGATAACTTCCGTAGCGAGGACTTGATCTTTGATATCATCCCCTTTCAGAGCGGATACCATGCCATGCTGGGCCTCACAGTTGTCGCCTGCTTTAGTGTGGTACCCCACTACGCCTACATGAAGCTCAAAATGCCCACACCCAAGGGAGTCATCACGGTAAACAGAGATACATAGTACTCTCTCCGGACCGAGGAGCACACTGCCGTATTAGCAGCTGAATGTCAACACGACAGCGACACTTCAAGCCATAGGCTGGCAACAAAGGGGTGGAGGGGAGGCAAATGACCCAAGATCAATTCAACCAATCGGATACTTCTTCGGCTTAGAGTACATAGGTATATGGCTCCCACGGCACGGCCCGAACACCATCAAGGTATGTCCCTCGACAACACAATTTCATCCTTAAAATTCCATGGGCAGCCGTGGGAGCAACCCACCAGGGATTATGTGATAGGGTCAACCGAGCTATGATCTAACACGCTCCTACGAACCAAAGGCAGGGAAGCATGAAGAACCCAAGCATCAAGCTTCTCCGTTCATCAGCAGCTTCTCAAGACCCTCTACCCAAGGTCCGCTTGCTGATAGCAGCTTCCTTTAAAGGATAGTACCTCGACGCCTAGCAGGGACAATAGATATAGTGCAGCCGAACACAGGGCAGACGTCAAGTCACCCATATAAGGTCACTTGAAAAGTTGCTTCAAAAACTTGTATCGATAGTTACCTGTAACAAGCTGTCTTGGTGCTACGAGTTATAAAAATTCATTGCATACATTATTCAAAGTACTTTTGTATACATGTATTCTATGCTTATTGGCGCTGCTAGGTCAAAATTACTTTTTAGACACGCTAAAGGGCTATCAATCATAGACCGAGGGCTTGGATGGTAACACCACCCCGATTACTATACCGTCATTGCTTCTAAAGTGTCCAGTCTCTTGGGTCTTGGTGTTATATGCATCGGTTCCAATATGACTTGGGTCTACAGTTAGGTTGCCCTGCTCATGTGCTTACCTCCTTACGTTCCGCTAGTTCGGCTAAGGGGTAAAGGGAGAACCACTTCAATTGTATTGCCGACTAGTTTGGCTTAAAATACCTCAGTGGATAAAGCCGAAAACTAGCCGTCATAATAAGCGAGAACCGGTTTGCAACCTGAGCTCAACAACAAAAAGACATTGGAGGGAATTATGTTTATACAGAGAGTTTACGCCTTTGCAGACCCTATGGTAGCTATTTCGAAATTCGGCTTACCCGACTACCATAAAAAAACATGGGGGTTTTCGATCAGCCCCATAATTTCAACTCCTAAGGCTAAGTAAAAGAGATAAAACCGCATGTCTAGTTGTCTCATTTCCTCCGCACACTACCACCTTCGGGCGCTGACTCTTCGGCTAAGGGTAACCATGCGACGAAACACCCCGAGTAGTATCTACCTCGGGGCTGAAGTCGACGACTGGTAACTTTCAGATTAAACTGGCCAACTGATAGGAGTCAAAATAAAACACAAAACACAAATGCTAAACATTATAAATATAATTTGTTCTCGAGGCACACGACAATAGAATTACTCGAAGATTACATCTTTCGAGCACTGGGTCTCTATAAACCGAGCACCCTCCATCGCGGAGGGAAATACAGCTCGGGGCTGTGTGATCCTTCCCAGCTAGTGGATGAGTGGTCACCATCGCCAGGGATTGCATCCCCGGATAGTGCACCATGGTTGTTGCAAAGGCCATCCGAGCTCCTTCTATGAAGACGGAACGCTTCACGGCCTCAACCCACGGCATGGCGTTAGCCAACTTCTGCACTAAGCCGAAGTAACTACTCGACAACGGCTCGACATGCCATAGCTGGATACATAGATCCTTCATGGTCGGCTCCGCCATCCTAGGCAGCTCCATGAGTTGTTTCATTTGATAACTCAGACTGGGGTTGAGCTCGGGAGTCTGAAACTGAGCCCAGAAGAGCCTCGGCTCAGCATCCCCGTCATGGGCCGAGTAGTGCTTGTTTCCTTCCGGCACACTCCTTGGGAGGTCCGTGAAGGCACCTGAGGAACGCCATATCCGTGTAAGCAATGCATACTTGTTTCCACCAAAGGCACATTGGAATAAGTATTTCTTACCAGTTGCCATCTGCTTGGCCTTGCGCACTTCTTCTTCATAGAACCTCCATTCCACCCGCTTTGATTTGAGCTTGGCGGATAGCTTGGAGAGCTCGGTCACCTCGTCCCGAGACTTCTGGTCCAAAGCCTCACATTTGGAGCGAGATTCTTGCAACTCCTGTTGCATCTCGACCATCCTAGCCTCATGCTTGCTACTCTCCCCCTTAATGGAGCTCAGCTCGACAGTTGCTTGTTCGGCCGCCGCCTTGTGAGCAACAACCTCTTTCTTGGCCTGCTCCAGTTCGGCCTTGAGTTTCTCAAACTCTTCATCCTGTGTTGTTGGCCAAATCAGCATAACAAGGTCACACATTGTAAATTAGGAGAGGCCTTCTATATTAAAAGGGAATAACACTATTTATAGCAGTACTTGCAACTTACCCTACTTTTCATCAAGCCGAACATTCACATGACTGAGCTCATCATCAGAAACCTTCAGTTTCAAGTTTATCTCAGCTATCTCCAACGCGTTGGCACTTGAAGTGCAGCATGAAGCCTGCTCGGTAGAATTATAAAATTCCAACGACTATGAGTTACTAGCATACAAGGCATTTGGCCGGAATTACTTTAGAATGCCGTTACGATTAGAAAATATTAGCATTACTCTTCCTGCACAGGAGTTATTCTGAGCGACGAGTAAGCTTGTTAAACTTACCCCTCGCTCGGGTGTTGTTATGCCCATAAAAGCATATATATAATTTTGTAAATAAAACCCAAAAGATTACAGAGCTTACCTTAAAAACCGTTAGCAAGCCGTTTAAGGCTTCGTTCAGTCTGTTATTAACGAACATAATACTTTTTAAGACCACACGCATAAGGTTGCGATGTTCTTCGGCTATAGAGGAGCCGATCAAGGCGTCCTCAATTATGGTCAGCCACCTAGCCATAGCTTATTCTATTGTGGGCGGTGCTGGGGGTAGCATAGAAGACACCGGAGCATCTGGTCCCCCCGAAGCTGTCCCTGGGCAATGCTCGGGGGGAATTTGGTTATTTTCTCCACTTGCGGAAACAGAACCACCCCTGGATCTCAATGACCGAGGTATGTACCTCGGCCAAAATCTCGTGGTCCTCGACGACCGGTGTGTTAACACCACCCGGAACCTCTCGGTCCTAGGAAGCTGGTGTATTGACTTCGGTTGGGACCTCCCGATCCTTGGCGTCCGATGTATCCGCCTGGACCATCACCACCTCGGTAATGGACGGCGGGGCCTCATGGGACGTCACCTCGGCCAGCTCGTTCAAGGACCGGGGAGGGGTATTGTGGGATGCGTTCCCACTCTACGCCAGCTCGGCGGGCAGCGAACCCTGTGACACTTGATATGTCGGAAGATCTTGGACCGAGTTGTGACAGGAAACAACTCGGTTCTCATTATTGATAAAAATTCGGTATAACTCTGTTAAATTAAGGAGTGGATATTGTACCTTCGGGACGGGAGATTGACCAGGAATCGCCCCGTAGTCTCCGACCTCGTCATTAGAGTCCGGGCTTGCACCGAGAAGGGCGACCTTGCGCTTGCGAGGTTTTTTCGGAGCCCGAGGAGGTAGTCCCTGCTCGGCCCCCTCCCGGGCTCCCCTCTTCATCGCCTGAAGAGAGTCTTTCCCTTCCTCCTCTTCTGCCTCCCCCTCGTGCGTAGAGGAGGCATGGGTGTCCTTGGATCGAATGGAGACCCCCACGGGTCTCGTACGTCTTATTGTCCGACGCCGCGTATGGAGCCTCTACTAGCATCAACTCCAGTAGAGGAGCCCGGGGTTCCTCGGGCAGGGGAGCTGGGCCTTCTATGTTCTTGGCCAGTTCCATCCACTCCTGCAAAAGAAAAGGGGTAGTAAGACCTTCAATGAAACATAAACTCCAAGTAGATATAAGAGCTCAGACGTACCTCCACCAGGGGAGTATTGTCGTCCAAGACGGTGCCTTCGTCATCGGTCGGCAACTCCTATTGCAGTTTGAGTAGTATCCGCCACAGATCTTCATGAGTGGTGCAGTAGAAATTGAGCACAGTCCAAGGCTCGTCAGCCTTGTGAGACCACATCCGATTGTCCCAATGCTGGCAGGGAAGGACGTGGCGATGGAGTGTAACTTGGACCACATCGGCCAGTCGGATGTTGGACGCCACCATTTTCTTGTTGCGTTTTTGCAGCTGCTTCACATCCGAAGACGAGCCCTAGTCCAGACCTTTCATGACCCATGAGGTCAGCCTCACCGGGGGACCAGACCTAAACTCGGCGAACATGGCCCAATTTTCTTCTTGGGGTTTTGTGATATAGAACCACTCCTTCTGCCAGTTCTTGATGGCATCGATTAGTGTGCCTTCCGGCTATGGTACGCGGTAGATCTTGCTTATCAAGCCTCTCTTGTTATTCTTCCATCTCTGTTCTAGCCGTAGTGTTCAAATGTCTCAAAGGTTCTTGTTTTCAATCCTTTCAATTATTTCGAGGTGCTCAACCTCATCAAGTTTTCTTTATACTGGTGCGATATCTCTCTTTTAAGCAATCTTTTCACCCGTGGTTTCTTTGAGTGGGCCCATAACCCACAGGTTCTTTCCCACGATCTTTTATGGCTCTTGTAATATTTTCGGAGATCCTTAATTCTTTTCAACTATAACATAAGTATGAATTTCATTAGTCATATTCCTTCTTCAAGCTTGCTTCAAATTTATTTTCGTCATTGGCTCAATTTTTCCTTGTTCTTATTCTGGAGTGTCTCAAATCTTGGTCCATTCTCTTGAAGATTCATCATTTCAGCTTTGTGGCATCATCTTGAAATGTCCCAATCATGAGAATCCCTTTCTTGCTATCCGGCGCATTTCTGAGTTGTTTTCATTCTTGATCCTCCGAAGGCCATCATTTCAGAAGATTTCTTCTTTCTCAGCTTTCAGCTTTCATCCTCAAATTCTTCTCAATTATGTCTCTTCGTTCGTCTCTTTATTACTTCGGTGCCATGTTCAAGTTTTCTTTCAGTTGGCTCATGATCTCTTCATTCTCATTTATCTCCATTCATTCTCATGTATCCCCATTCGTTTCAATTCTCACAGGTGTTCCTTTCAAGATTTCTTCTAGTTTGTGCTCATATCTCTCCTCAATATTTTCATGAATAATAAGTGCTTTGCTAAATCCGTTGCTTGTCATCAATTAACTTGATGAAGGATAAGCATAATATAATTCTTATTCTCGTTCATAGTGAATTGAATTCTTCTTCCGGAGTGGCTCATGATATCAATTCTTTTTCTCAAGTGTTCTGCAATATTCTTGTGGTAATACCTCAAGTATTCTATCTCTTGCATTTCAAAGTGCAATTCTTCCTCCTTTATCCTTTGAGTTGGTATTATAACATTCTTGTTAGTGGAGTCTCGAAGAGATTTGTTTCAAGAATGAGATAATTAAACCCACCATTCTTTGATCATGAGATAGTTTCAACCCATGATTTCTTCATTGAGCTATCTTGGTTAAGATTCACCTGAAGCTTTTCCTATGGTTTGTTGCTACTATGGTGATTATCGATGATCCAAGTTCTCAATGTATGCTCTTGCTGAAATAAATTTCCCTTCTCTTCTTTCTCCCAATCAATCTTTGTTTCCGTTAGTGGCTCGTTGTCAAGTCATCGTTAGAGATGGTTTTCGTAAGTCCACTACAAGCTTGTTCTTTCGTTGATTTTCAACAACTCCATTCAATTCTTCTGTCAGGCTGCTATTAAATTCAATTGTGCTAGTAGTTGTCTTTCTCTTTTTGATTCTTTCTTCCGAATGATCTAGTTTCTATTCTCTTGTTACGGAGGCATTGTGATGTTGGTCTTTTGGGTCAATCATCTTGTTCTATCAAGATCTTGTTCTCTCCTTGCTTATTCAATTTAGTTAGTTTGTTGTGAATCTTCTCAAGATCTTTCTATTGTATCAAATTTTTGTACCTCTTTTCCTACCAAAGTGCTGCCGAATTTTTGTTTGAATTCTTGCTTGTTCGTCATGTCATTCCTCATCTCTTTGCAACCTTCAAGGATCGTTGGTTCCACTCGTTTGTCATAGAAGCAACTAAGTTTTACCTCTTGTTCTTTCTCATCCTCTTCCCCTTTCTTTCTTGGATCTCTGGTCGAGATCCTCTTGTAGTGTAGGAGAGTTGGGACAGCCCGAGACCGACGTTCCAGAAGATTCCCCTTTTCTTTCCGTTTTCGTCATGTTTTTATTTTATTTGTCGCATCATCATCGCATCATTCGCATCATCCGCATTGCATCGGCATCCCATTGTCGCCATTTTTCAAACTCGCATCCGTTATTAGTTGCCGGTTCTCCCCGTGTTCGTCGTTGTCCGTGTTGAGCCCGACCACACTCGCACGCGCCCGCGACATCGTCAAAATCTTGTTTTTAAAAGTGTGTGTAAAACTTTCTCTGATTGGGTTGAAACTTGGGGTGCGGTCTTATTTAGATATAGGTAGGCGCCTGTCAAATTTCGTCGCAATCCGTCTGGTACCCGAACAGTCGACCATAGCGGCACCGTATTCGGTCTATTGTCGGATGTTTTATCGGTGTTTGAAAATGCGTTGCCGGGTGCCCGTTTCCCTCTCATTTCCGGCTAACCTACTCTATACGGCCACTTAGCCCATCCCGTGTTCGAGATCGTTCGATTCCAATCGCACGGTTGGAACCGGGGCGAAAAACTGCTAAACCTAGCCCCCCATTGTTATAAATAGACCCCCATGCCATTTTTAGCGGAACCTCTCTCTCCCTCATTTTCCGTGCAAACGCTAGCCTCCCACCTCTCTCTCCAGAGTCTACAGGGCCCGCCCGAGCCCATCGCCGGCCCTCCCGGGCCCATCCGGCACGCCGCCGCCCGACCGAGCCGCCTTGCGCCTCCCTGCCTCCCTGCTCGCACCCATGGACGCAACCATGGAGGAGCAGGCTCCTCCCTCCGGCAACCCCCAAGCCGGACCTCACCAGATCCCAGGCCAGGACTGCCGCCGCCGAGATCAACCTCTCCTTCCTCCTCTTCCCTCTCTCCCTATCTCATCTCATCTTTCTCCTCGTTGGATGTGCAGGATCCGCCAGAGTCGTCGAAGACCGACGTCCTGCTACCCCGTCGCGAGCCTCGATCCGGCCGCTACCGACCGGATCCGCCGGTTCTGGTCGTCGTCGTCTCGTTCCCGGCCGGCCTGAAGCGTGCGTCAGCCGCCGCCCCGTGTTCCCGGAGCCTCCGCCGCCAAGTCTGGTGCCTCGTGCAGAGGCACGAGGAGGACGAAGCCTCCGCTCGCTCGCCTGGGCTGGCCAGCGCCTAGTGGGCCGCTACGCCACCCAGGCCCAGTGCCTCGCCTTCCGAGGCCCAGCAGCAAGGCCAGTCCACCCTGGCCTAGGCCTGCCTCCCCCGCTGAACCAGGCCGGCCCATGGTGAACAGCTCCCGCCCAAGCCCGCTATTCTTCGCCCCGGGCGAGAGATAGCTATTCTGCGCCTATCAGTTTGGCCCGTTTAGTATTTAGGATTTATCTGCGATTTAATTATTTTCAGGAATATATTAAATATTAAAATGCTCGTAGTTTATTATCCGTATATCGGATCGGAGTGATTTAAATATGTAACTTGTAGTTTTTCGCGTAGATTCGTAATTTGCAACTTGCATGCATGTTTGAAATAGTTTGACCCCCGAATGCCTAGTTTTGCGTGTTGTCCTAATATGTTAATTATCCCGTATTTATTTCCGTGCATGTACGGATTGCTCAAACCCCATAGATGAAATGCTCATGTTTTTAGGGACCTTTTTCCATGTATTTTAGAGTAGTTGTTTGTATTTTTGCATGTAGGATTCCGTCGCTAGTTTTCTATTTCATGCTTAGGACATATTCTCGCATATTCGTGTGGCGATATTTTTATTTTGCAACCCCTCATGTTATATATGTTCGGGGTAAAAAAATCCATAGAATTTAACTGACATTTAGTTTTAGCTTTTGAGCAAGTTAGTTCGCGTGATATTTTGCCATATTGACCTTTTGTTTATTTTGTGTGATTTAATCCATGCATGATATGAATAAGTTGTCAACTAGAGATATGCCCTTGGATGTATAGGCTAGCCTCTGGTAATTTTGGTTGCAATACAAATCCATGTTTAGGTGTGGTTTGCTTGCTCTCAACTTGCTAGAAAATAATGTTGTTTTAGAGATGCTGAAATATTTGTAAGTCTGAAATCTATTATATTTTGTTGCTGTCTTGTCATGATTTTATCTGGTGATTTGTAGCTCTTTTGAGGTTGGTGCAATGGAGTTAGTTGTCGACTTTAAGATTCTCTAGCATGCTGTAAATTTTCATGCCATTTGGAGTCCTGTAGCTTATGGTTTTGCTGGTCTCAATATGCCTTCAGATAAAAAACTGCACTGTCATAAAACTGAGATTTCACCAAGTCTGAAACTGCGTGTGAGCAACCATTTTGTGAGTTCTTTTCCTAGTGTTCCATGCTTCCTTGCTAAATGTTATTAGCAGTATGTTGTAGTGCATCTTGCCCTATACTGTCTCATGCCTTGGTTGAGCATATTGGATTTGTGTAGCTCGTAGTTGTGGGGCGTAGAAAATGCTATGTGGCTGATTTTGGCATAATATAGTGATTTCTTGTTTAGCTCGTAGTTGTTGAACCGTTGCTCCGTTTTGATCATGTCCTATATTAAACTTGCTTAGAATCTCGTGTAGTTTCATATTATATTGCTGGTTGTGTGTTTTGAAATGCTTGTGACTGTCGTTCCACACATATTGCATGCATGCCATCATATCTTGCGGTGATCGTATCTTTTGAACCGCAGCTCCGTTGAAGATGTTCTCTATGTATAAATTGATTGGAACGACGCGTAGAATCCAGTGAACCTATTTATTTTTCTGTTTAACAAACATTTAAACGCGTTAGCTCAGATCTGGATAGAATCGTAAATTAACATGTGAGCTCGTTTCGGAGATGTTGTATGTCATTTCCGACCTTATTTAAAATGCCTAGATAGGTAGTTTAATTACGCTTCACCTCTTGCCATGTACAACCACATTTAATATAGCCTTGTACCTAATCGGGATAGAACTAAATAATTCGTATGTGGAGTTTCGTCAATATGCAACTCGTTGCATATTGAACTTCACTTAATGTGTAGTGTTTGATTGTTGTGAGTTGACATGTCAAGTCTTCCATTTATTCAACCGTTCATGCATCATATGTGTCGTGCATCGCGTGGTGAATATGGTGTGTTGATTCTTGTTTCCGGTTTTCTTTGTCTCGATAGAGTTCCGCAAGCGTGTCGGAAAGTGAGGACACGTTCGACTACATCGGTTCGTCTGGTTCACGGAGTTGTTCTTCTTCCAAGCGGGATCTCAGGCAAGATGACCATTTCCCCAGATACCATTACTATCATTGCACTGCTAGTTTTACCGTTTCTATCAATATGTCTCTCTTCCTACCACCTGTTAAATATCAGCCTCTCAACAATGCCATGAAACCTTCAACCTATTCACAACCTAGCAAACCACTGATTGGCTATGTTACCGCTTGCTTTACCATGTGTTAGCGTTGCTAGTTGCAGGTGCAGTTGCTTCCATGTGTTAACATGGGTTCCTTGTTATATCACCATATTAATTTCTATTTAATTTAATGCACCTATATACTTGGTAAAAGGTGGAAGGCTCGGCCTTTCTAGCCTGGTGTTTTGTTCCACATTTGCCCCCTTAGTTTCGGCTATCGGTGTTATGTTCCATAATTGAGCGCTCCTAACATGATCGGGGTTGTTATGGGGACCCCCTTGATAATTCGTTTTGGATTAAAGCTGGTCTGGCAAGGCCCAACATTGGTACTACATTTGCCCAACATAATAATTTTGTTAATACTGAAAGCATAGGGCTTCATGAACCCGAGGAGTAATTCTACATAATACAGGGAGGGCCAGTGCTGATGGTGCTAGTCCAAAACAAAGCACTGTACGGGGCCAACCCAGGGCAACTTGGGTGATTTCTATTAGGCCACCGTACGCGTAGCTTATCCGTCGTGTCCTGAGAACGAGGTACGCGACTCCTATCAGGATCGTCGACACGTCGGGTGGCCTTGCTGGATTAGTTTTACCTTTGACGAATGTCTTGTGCATCGGGATTCCGGTGATGCTTTGGATAATCTCAGAGTTGAGGTTTTCCACTAAGGAGTCCGACGATATCATGAGTTTCGTGATCGAGGATTTCTATGCGGCTTGTGGTAATTTGTGATGGACTAGTTGGAGCACCCCTGCAGGGTTAAATCTTTCGGAAAGCCGTGCCCGCTGTTATGTGGCAACGTGGAAACTTTGTTTAACACTGGTTCTAGACAACTTAAAGTTAACTTAATTAAAATATGCCAACTGAGTGCGTAACCGTGACTGTCTCTTTCGCGAGTTCCTTCTCCGATCGAGGACACGGTGGGGTTATGTTTGATGTAGGTAGGTGCTCAGGATCATTCATTTTATCATCAGTAGTTCATCCCCTCTTTATTCTTGTAGTCGTAAGTTAGCCACCAAATATATGCTTAGTCGCTTACGACAGCCTTACCACTTAACCATGTCTCACACATTAAGCTTTGCTAGTCTTGATACCTTTGGAAATGAGATTGCTGAGTCCCCTATGGCTCACAGATTACTACAACACCAGTTGCAGGTACAGGTAAAAGGTTACTTGATGCGAGCACGTTGATTGTTCATTTGGAGTTGCTTCTTCTTCTTCTTCATCATCATCATCGATCTAGGATGGGTTCCAGGCCGGCATCCTGGGATAGCAAGGATGGACGTCATTCTTCTTTTCTCGTTTGTTTTCGTCCGTAGTCGGACCCTGCTCTTCTTCATGATGATTATGTATTGTACTGATGTGACTCTGATGTAGCTTGTGGCGAGTGTAAGCCAATTCCGTATACTCTTCTCTTCAGTACATGTACTTGTAACGATATCCATTCTTGCGAAACGACAAGATGCGCTTCTTTCCCTGACGAGGCCCTCGTGCCAAATTAAGGATAGGGTCGTATCTTGGGCGTTACATGTTGGCTGCTAACCGACTTTGACTTGACATTGAAGACCTTGAGCCAGAGACCGAAATGTGGATGAACCCATAGGAAAGCCTCGCAGACGGTGATGAAGATGCACATGTGCATAATGGATTTTGGCGGGAGGACATGGAAATCTACCCCATAGTAAAACATCAGACCCCTGACGAAGGCGTGAAGCGGGAAGCCAGTACCCGGAGGAAGTGGGGGACGAACACCACCCTCTCCACGGGCCTTGGCGTAGGGACCACGTGTCCCTTTTCCGGTGCTTGGTGGGAGATGCCGGCTGTGATGTAGCTGCAGCGTTTCAGCTCCTGGATGTCTCCTTCAAAGACACATGATACCTCCCATTTGCCTTGAGAGCGTGAGCCGACCATTGCTGAGCTTGAGATGGAGGGCAATTGTAAGGGGTGGGAGTGTTGGGGAACGTCGCATGGGAAACAAAAAATTTCCTATGCACACGAAGACCTATCATGGTGATGTCCATCTACGAGAGGGGATGAGTGATCTACGTACCCTTGTAGACCGTACAGCAGAAGCGTTAGTGAACGCGGTTGATGTAGTGGAACGTCCTCACGTCCCTCGATCCGCCCCGCGAACAATCCCGCGATCAGTCCCACGATCTAGTACCGAATGGACGGCACCTCCGCGTTCAGCACACGTACATCTCGACGATGATCTCGGCCTTCTTGATCCAGCAAGAGAGACGGAGAGGTAGAAGAGTTCTCCGGCAGCGTGACGGCGCTCCAGAGGTTGGTGATGACCTTGTCTTAGCAGGGCTCCGCCCGAGCTCCGCAGAAACGCGATCTAGAGAAAAAACCGTGGAGGTATGTGGTCGGGCTGCCGTGAAAAAGTCGTCTCAAATCAGCCCTAAAACCTCCGTATATATAGGTGGGAGAGAGAGGGACTTGCCCCCAAGGGGGTCGGCCGAGCCAAGGGGGGAAGGTCTCCCCCCCCAAACCGAGTTGGACTTGGTTTGGTGGGTGGGAGTCCTTCCTTCCCTTCCCACCTCCTCTTTTTTTTCTCTTTGATTTTTCTTTCTAATGCGCATAGGGCCCTTTTGGGCTGTCCCACCAGCCCACTAAGGGTTGGTGCGCCACCCTCAAGGCCTATGGGCTTCCCCGGGGTGGGTTGCCCCCCCCCCCCCCCCCGGTGAACTCCCGGAACCCATTCGTCATTCCCGGTAACTCCGAAAACCTTCCGGTAATCAAATGAGGTCATCCTATATATCAATCTTCGTTTCTGGACCATTCCGGAAACCCTCGTGACGTCCATGATCTCATCCGGGACTCCGAACAACATTTGGTAACCATCCATATAACTCAAATACGCATAAAACAACATCGAACCTTAAGTGTGCAAACCCTGCGGGTTCGAGAACTATGTAGACATGACCCGAGAGACTCCTCGGTCAATATCCAATAGCGGGACCTGGATGCCCATATTGGATCCTACATATTCTACGAAGAACTTATCGTTTGAACCTCAGTGTCAAGGATTCATATAATCCCGTATGTCATTCCCTTTGTCCTTCGGTATGCTACTTGCCCGAGATTCGATCGTCAGTATCCGTATACCTATTTCAATCTCGTTTACCAGCAAGTCTCTTTACTCGTTCCATAATACAAGATCCCGCAACTTACACTAAGTTACATTGCTTGCAAGGCTTGTGTGTGATGTTGTATTACCGAGTGGGCCCCGAGATACCTCTCCGTCACACGGAGTGACAAATCCCAGTCTTGATCCATACTAACTCAACTAACACCTTCGGAGATACCTGTAGAGCATCTTTATAGTCACCCAGTTACGTTGCGACGTTTGATACACACAAAGTATTCCTCCGGTGTCAGTGGGTTATATGATCTCATGGTCATAGGAACAAATACTTGACACGCAAAAAACAGTAGCAACAAAATGACACGATCAACATGCTACGTCTATTAGTTTGGGTCTAGTCCATCACGTGATTCTCCTAATGACGTGATCCAGTTATCAAGCAACAACACCTTGTTCATAATCAGAAGACACTGACTATCTTTGATCAACTGGCTAGCCAACTAGAGGCTTGCTAGGGACAGTGTTTTGTCTATGTATCCACACATGTAAATGAGTCTTTATTCAATACAATTATAGCATGGATAATAAACGATTATCTTGATACATGAATTATAATAATAACTATATTTATTATTGCCTCTAGGGCATAATTCCAATAGGGAGATGGGATGGATCTGGGCGCTTGAGCTTGGAAGGAGAAGGAGCAAGGGTTTGGAATGTCCGTGGTGGGCTTTGTGTATTTTCCCCTTTTAAAGGGAGGTCATGAAACCAAGAGTTTCCTCTTAATGCGCCACCAGCTCCGCCACTTCCCAAAACAACCACACCGTTGGAACGTGCATAGGTTGGCTCGGGTCATTAATTAGAATCCCCTTAAGTACGGGACACGATCTCTGTTGTTGATAGAACGTGCCCCGGGGAAGTGGCCTTGAGCCGCGACTCGAGTTTTACTCATATTTTGTCATCACAAATTTTTGTCAGAAGAGTTGTCAGATAGACTATTGTTCACCTTCGGGCCTTTAAAGGCCTTTGGATTTAATGACACCCATTTTTGAGGGTACTACGTCATTGGAGCTACTAAACCGATACCAGCCGAATATAAATGGAACTCGTCGTGCAAGCCGGTTTGTCTACGTGCTTGGTTGTCAAAGACTTTACACATCGACGTTGAAGGCCAGTTCGGGGGCTATTGAGGGAGTTCCGGGTTAAGGGGTCCTCGGGCAATCAGGTCGTCCCTTATGGGCCGATCATATCGGTGACATCATTGAAGACCAGATTATCTCACAACTGTGTAATTAAGATGGAAAGCTCCAAATACTAGGCGTACAATCCAAGACAGGAGGACCAGTTCGGCCCATCTACCCCCGATCTAAGTCGGTAACATGTAAACCCTAGGGGCCCTGGTGTCTATATAAACCAGGGGCTCTTCTGCATAGAGGCAGGTTATCTCATCTAGGGTTTAGCTCATACGATCTCGAGGAAGATCAACTGTGTAACAATCGTTCCCCGTCAATATAATCAAGCAGGACATAGGGTTTTACCTCTTCAAGATGGCCGAACCTGGGTAAACATCGTCTCCCCCTCTTTCCTGTAACCCATCAATCTAAACCCCACAGTTCGGGACCCCCTACCCGAGATCTGCCAGTTTTGACGCCGACACCTTTCAGCTCAAAGCATGTGCCATCACATTTGCTTTGCCTGGAGTATAGTCAATGCTTGGATTGTAATCTTGGATCATCTCCACCCAACGAGTTTGACGAAGGTTGAGATTCGGCTGACTCAAGATGTATTTCACACTCTTGTGGTCGGTGTAGACTTCAACATGTCTTCCCAACAAGAGGTGTCTCCAAGTAACCAAAGCATGGACAACTGCCGCCAACTCATCATCGTGAGTAGGGTAGTTTTTCTCACTTGGCTTCAACTTACACGAGGTATAAGTTACCACTTTGTTGTCTTGCACGAGAACACCACCAAGACCATGCAAAGAATCATCACACGAAACTTGGAATGGCTTGGAGTCATCAGGAGGAGTTAGAACTGGAGCCGAGGTGAGCTTCTCCTTGAGTGTATTGAAAGCCAAATCACACTCTGGAGTTCAAACATATTTTACGCTCTTCTGAAGAAGGTTGGATAGAGGCTTACCAATCTTGGAGAAGTTCTCAACGAATCTTCTGCAATAGCTTGCAAGCCCGAGAAAGCTTTGAAGCTGCTTGACATTCTGAGGAGGCTCCCACTTCACAATGGCTTGAACATTTTTAGGATCCATCTTGATGCCCTTGGGAGAGATGATATGCCCAAGGTACACCACTTCATTAAGCCAAAATTCACATTTTTAGAACTTAGCATAGAATTTATGCTCTCTTAGCTTATCTAGCACAAGCCGGAGATGTTTTGCATGTTCTTCCTCAATCTGTGAGAAGGCTAGAATGTCATCAAGATACACCAAGACGAATTCATTCTTGAAGGGAGAGAAGACATAACTCATCATGCAAGAGAAAGTCGGAGGAGCATTGGCGAGACCGAAATACATCAATGTGTACTCGTAAGAGCCAAAGCTTGTCCTGAAAGCAGTCTTAGGAATATCTTCTTCACGACAGAGGATTTGATGATAGCCCATCCGAAGAACAAGCTTGGAGAAAACCTTCTCCCCTTTTAATTTCTCAAACAATTCATTGATGCTAGGAAGTGGATACTTGTTTGTGATTTTCTTCTTATTCAATGGGCGGTAATTGACACAGAGTCGGTCCGTGCCATCTTTCTTCTTCACAAAAAGAACACCACAACCCCAAGGAGAATAACTTGGTTTGATGAAACCCATACATTCTTGTTCATCTAGTTGCTTCTTCAACTCTTCGGGACCAAGTTTATAAGGATGCTTGCAAACCGTTTCAGTTCCAGGCTGAAGTTCAATCACACGCTATACTGGCCGGCGAGGAGGCATTCCTGGAAATTTCGCTGGAAAGACATCTTGATACTCACAGAAAACAGGAACATGAGAAATGGCTGAGATTTCACCCTTCTCACTGAGAGAAAACAGACGGATTGTGTCATCGCGAGTGGCGAAAATGATCACGTCTTCACAAGGACGAGTCAATTTGACTTCTTTGGCTTCACAATCGACATAAGCCTTGTTCATCGCCAGAAAATCCATGCCAAGAAAAAGATCAATATCGTAATTGCCGAGAACAATTGGATAAGCCAGAAAAGAATAACTGCCGATCTTGATTGAAACATTTGAGGCTTTCGTGCTTGCATGCATTAATTTTCCCGGAGAGACAACCGATAATGGCCTAGGTAACTCCATCACATGAAAATTATGCTTGGATGCAAAAGTTATAGACATGAATGAATGTGATGCACTAGTATCAAATAAAACCTTTGCGGGAAAAGAATTAACCAAGAGTTTACCAATAATCACATCTAAGGAATCCTCCGCTTTAGCTGCATTTACCATGTTCACTCTTGCAGACTTGTGATTATGCTTCGCCATTGCATTGCTTGGGTGCCTAATTGGAGGAGGGTGTGGAAGACGTCGCTGGTTGGTACACTTATTGGAGTAGTGGCCCTTCTGACCACACTTGTGACAAGTAACCTCTGACAGTGGACGGAAGTGAGCTGGAGGAGCTCCTGACTTGGGGGGCTAAGACTTCTGTTGGAAACCTGGGTTGGGTGGGTGGGAACATCCACGACCACCGTTCTACTTGAACTGTTGATGAGGACGAGGCGGAGGAGGAACCCAAAACTTCTGCTACTTTCGAACAATCTGAGGTGAGGATGAAGAAAAATGAGAGTCTCTGAAGCACTCTCTTGAATTCTCGACCCCGAGCAGAGCTGACTCAGAGCTGAGAGCCAAGTTGTAGAACTAATCAAACTCAGGAGGGTTGTGTAGGGTAAGAGAAAGCTGCAAACTTCCATGAGACCACCTCTGAATTGATAGATCTTGCTCTTCTCTTCAGGAACATCCTCCTTAGCATAACGGGCCAAGTTTTGAAAGTCGATGTTATAATGATAAACAAATGAGCCTCCTTGTTGAGATTCTTGAACTTCTCACGCATACCCTCAACAAAGCTTGCCGGAATATGATGACTCCAAAATCAGGACAAAAGTAATCCCAACTAATCAAATGGCCACCTTTGGAATCCTTGAGCTTCCGCCACCATTCTGCTGGAATGTAGCTAATCTGACATAGTCCTCACGCCTCATATTGCTGCATTCGAAATGCTTTCTCATGTCGCATAGTCAATCTCCCACATCAAACGGCTGATCACAACAGGTGAAGGACTTGGGTCGATTTGCAAGGAATTGATTGAGATAAGCAAACAACTGCTAGTTGTTGAAATTCCCTTGCTCGCCTTGGTTCCTCTCTTGCATCATTTGAAGCAGCATCTGACTATTTGCATTGGTTGTAGCCATCAAAGCTTGCCACACCTCCGGAGGAGGAGGACGGGGTGGCGGAGGGTCTGATTGCTCCCCATCACGACTTGGATTCTGGCGAGTTGCTCGAGCCATCCTCGAGACGGGCATGAATATTAGATCATGGATGAAAAGATGAAGCTGGTAAGCTGAATCAAAGGCTTGAATATTGCAACTTAAAGTCTTAGAAATTTGCATTCAAACTAGAATTAGTAAGAATGCTTCCATGAAATTAGTGACGACAACATATGATTGAAAGCCGCTTGCAATTGTCCAGTTTGAGCTAGAATTGCTTGGAACAAATGTATGTCCCAACATACATCCGATGAAAGATTTTTCCAGGTGACTACTTCAATCCCCACGTGAGAATTTCAGATATCTTTATTTGTTATGCTATCATGTTGTGGGTCGGGGAACCTACTCAATGTAATCAGCTACACCTTTCCTGCAACTATCAACACATATCCGAGAAGTTCCGCAAAATCATCCACCCCAGACTTTCAAAACAAAGACGATACCAAACCAGGTAGATCATCCGATCTATCTCCACCAGTACTGGGGAAAAGTCACGGAATTATTTGCCACCATGCAAAGTATAGTTGCGTTTCAAGGTCTGCTTCTTGAGATACTAAGTAAGCTGAATGATAACGATGTGTCGAAAACCCCTTGGAGCTCAACTCCCCGGAAGAAATCAATTCAGACAGGAGGCATCAAATCAGAATTCCATCACACTCGAATCATATAGATTTCAAAATACCCGCATGATCCTAATTTTTTTGAGCTAGAAGAGGTGTAATATTAAAATTCCTAAGTCTTAAACTTCACAAGCACTACAAGAAATAAACTTGTTCATGACAAAAAATAACGACCACAGTTGAATTGGTCATAGATCTATGACTATAATTTACGAAAACGTCATGAGGTGTCTAAGAGGGTCCAAACCCTATAAAATTTTGACCATCCCTATCAAGAAGGTCATAATCCCATTACACAAAATGGTCACCGGCATGTGTAACTCTATTTATACCCGTATTGTAGGTCCTCGATGTCTGTTCCTAACTAGTGGTTGAATCTTGGAAAACTTTTTGTTCTCCGATTAAATAGATACTTTTGTACCTTGAAATGTTTTTTTGCAAAAAATCATGAGCAAACTATAAGGCAGTTGTATTTCAAATTTGACCCGCTTCGAGCTGAATGAGTGGAAATTTGTCTTTTTCACTAGAGGTCGACCGGAAGATTTTGGCACCCAACAATTTGTTCAATTGGACATTAATGTGACCTAGTATTTTAGAAAATTGATTTGGACCAAATTTGCAAAAAATATATGATAGGTCCTTCACAAAAAAACTCATTTTGAACACTCGAAAAAGGAAAAACGAAATTTTCATGCAAAGAAAATGAGAACTCCCTTTGAAAACATTGCTTGCCATTACAATATGAACCCCTCTGTAGAATAAAAAATATGTTTTTGAATTTTTCATGTGAAAAAATAGAAGAACAAAAAAAGAAAAACACAATTACATGTGCTCTTTTCTAATTGATGGAATTAGTTATCACACGGATCGGTGAGGTGGCGTCCATCCATTCATCCATCTCTTCATTTGACATCCATCCAACCATCTACAATATATACAGAAAAAATGAAAAAAAACCCACCCGCAACCAACTACCCAAACCCTACCTCCTCCCATTGCACTCTCCCCCGCACCCGCATCTTCTCTCTGCGCTCCCACGCCCTAGGGTTAGCCGCCGCCTCCGACGACCTTATTCCGACGAGCTTCGACAGCCATGGCCTGCGCGCAGCATCCTGCGAAGCTCACCTAGTACCGCTCCGTTGATCCCTCCATCCATATCCGCCCCTCCCTACCTCCAACGCTCGCGCTCAACCATCCCCCGCGGCTAGGGTTCGGGGCGCGACCTAGTCTCCACCACCGACATTTCATTGCGGAGCCTCACAGATCTTAGAGAGCCCAACACCCACCCTCCACCAACTCCTAGGTTTTCTCCATCGACGCTGCCGCCGCCACCCGCCTGATCTTCGGCCACCGGAGTCCCTCCTCTCCTCTGGCCGGTGGTTTGAGATCCGCCTCGCCCGTGAAGCACTCCGTCCAGATCTCCCCCTCCCACCTCCGAGTGCGTGGAAATCTTCCACCGATTTGCATCTCCCATCATGAACTAGATGTCGTCCGAGCTGCCTCTCCTGCAGCTTGGCGCGGCTTCTCCACGGATGCCACTAGTTACCCCTACTGCCACCGGACCTGCATGTTCAACAAAGACCAGCCGCTGCTTCTCCCTCCACCGTGCACATCTTCGCCATCATCGCCGCCGTCCTACTTTTATTCCCCTCCTGAATCGAGGTACCTCTGTCCTTCCCGCCTTCCACTTTTGCTTGCTACATTGGTCCAATTATAACTTGTTTTAGGTTCCCCTACATTCCTTGTTGTATAAATTTGATGTTCTATTTCGGATACAAGTGTTGCTTGTCCATACTTGTGAGTTGCGTTGCCTCCATGCATGTACGAGGTGTTCATAGCTTAATGAGTTTATGTTTTCAGGGAGCAAGAGAGATGAGGCGCTGATCCTGGAGGAGGTGTCTAAATACAACTCCAAGGATGGCTGCTGGCTCATCATTGTTGGCAAGGTATATCCACACATCTTCTCCCCCACTGGCCTTCCTGATTGTTTTCTTGCATTATTGTCATGCCAAGATTCATATTTTGTTCTGCATGATTGTTTTCTTACATTATTGTCATGCCATGATTCAGTTTTTCTTTCTTTCTCTCGGAGGGTCGCGATACTAGTAGCTTGCAGCACAACATGCCCTTGTCAATTTGCCAAAACATCTGGAAAAGAAATTGATACATGTTGGTTACGTGTTGGCCAGCTGGTAGCGATGAAAGTACATTAGCCGACATATTTGTCCAGTACAGTCAGACTATTTATTGAATTCTTGGTTATGGTGAAGAATTAGTTTGGCTTAGTACATGTTTAGTGATTCCTGGGGTTAAAATCCAGAGGCAATTCTCTGAATTGTGAAATGGTCTGAGAGATTACACTCTAATTTACTTCCAGATTTTCACCCTGTCGGAACCGATAAATTATGAGTACCCTACTTCTAGACTTTCACCCCGCTTTATACAAGGTCGGAACACTTCTAGCGAGTGTGTCTAATTTTCTGATGGTCATCAAAAACTAGGCTTTCACCCCATTAAGAATCACATTTGTTAATGTGGGTTCCAATTCTCTATCTGAAGTCTGGGCATAACTTCGGATCTTTTGTCAGTTTTTTTCATCTTCAATGCATTCAAAAATTCATTCCTTGCAATAACAGCTCTTTGAAAAAAAACTCATTTCATTTTCAACAAAGGCCTGAACAGGAATTAATACAGTCATCCATGCATTTTTAGAAAAGTACACATGCTTTTTAGCAAAGTATGCATGCCATTCCTTTTCTTCTTTTGAAGAACAAAATGGTACATGTTTTGATGCTGAGTCCACAAGTTATATTTTATATACTTATTAATGAGCCTTGACTTCTAAATAGATGTCATTTCATTTTGGTTAAAAGGAAACTCAAAAACTTAATTTTTCCTATACAAATAAATAATCTAAATCACTTTAGATATAGATGGACACATGTTTATTTAGAACAAAAGAGATATACGCGGACATAAAAAGGATAGAAAATCTTTGCCTATTATCGATAAACATTCTTAATTACATATGGCCAAATTATACACGTGCAATTTATCAATTGCGTGCATACACACTTAATATGTTATCCTGTGCAACATACCTGGCTACATTATACTTATGTTATTAATTTATTGCACTATTTGAGTGTACAACATCATGCCATATTTAAGTTAGCTTAATTTGGAAATCACATGGATGCCGGAGCGGGTCATGCCCCAAGAGGCCGAAATCACATGGATGTTTAACAACTCTTGTGTGTGCTATGGCTGTGCTCAGTTTGTTGTTGAGTATATGTTGGTCCTAATATCCCCATGGTTGCAATGCTTCTCCTAACCATGTCTACTGTTTAGTGCTCCTATTTATACATGACTTATAATGATGCTATGGTTGGGTTTGTGTAGGCTATTATTTACGATTTAGGCACTGTACTGTTCACAAACTTGCTACTTGTTATTGGCATGGTCTCTAGTGTTAGCAGGAAATGATTAACTATAATTTCTAGAATTGGCCATGAGCTAAAATTACTATCATTAATTTTACTTGTGCTCTGCAACTGCTTAATTGGAATGTTGTGTGTTTGCGCATTATGCATATTTACATGTTATTATATGTATGTTGCCTGATTGGTCGCTCATGGTCAAATTATTGTAAGCGCTGGGTGGTGGCGTCCTTCCATCATCACCTGCCCCTTGGCAACTCATTTTATTTATGTACCAAGTACACCAACTTCAACTACTCCAGCCTCCATGTGCAGGTATTTACGCCACTCACCACAAACCCTAGGTCTAGCTTGGTTTGTATAATATGTTGTGACTTTGCACTATGCTCTCATTTATTTATGTCGAAGAGAGATTTCAAATGTGTCGTTATGCTGGAGTCTGTGTCTAGTGGGGCCAGCAACAGTGGGGAGCTGCAAATTATCTTTCCTTATCCGAATTGTGAACATATGATGATTTTATTACTGCAAATAAATGGAAGGCAATGCTTTTAGCTGTTGCTTGCTATTCCTTAGCTTGTACGCCTGTCTTAGTTACCGTCATTTTTTCAGAACACAACATTGGTTAAACTAACTGCACATGGCTTCATTTTCCTGAGAATATTCTTACAGAGTATAGCGATATTTATTGCATCGGTATGTGAATCAAACCGTATTGAATAGTATTTAACCACATGAAATGACATTTCTTTATTTGATAATAGGCATGTAAACCACAACCTTCTGGTCTGTATGTTCTTCTCATTTGTGATCCTTTTAACGCGAGGAAGTTCCTCAATCCAGAATTGGCTACTCAGAAGAAGTGGAAAGTGGAAGACAGACGATGCTATGGTTTCTCAATTTGCTGTTACATGTGAACAATTTAATTTTATGTTCTTTAATGTGTTCCATTGAAGCCACAGTGGTTGTATTGGTCATATAGTACCAACACTTGTTGGATTTGTAGTGGAGTTGAAGGTTGAATTATTTTATGTGATGCATGTTTGTAAAGTATGTGCCATGATGTGCTTAAATGAACGGAACTACTTATCATAATGTTCTTTCGTTGGAATTATCTACAATGCCTTGTGTACCAAAACTGTGCAATAACAAGACCTTGACGGAGATAAAAAATAGTAATGGGCTGAAATATCAAATATTGGTTTATGAACGCAGCACAAAATTTGTTGGGCCTGGGCCATTTAGGTGCTTGATTTGGACAGGGCTAGTAAAATTGCGACCTTATTTTTCAGTCACTGGTGATCCGCCCACTACTCCACGACACTGCATTTCCAACAAATAGGTTGGTCGGGAAAACCGCCTTTGCTGACATACAGTCGGTCGGGAAAGAATATTGCCGAAAAGAATAATGTCGGCAAAGAATATTGCCGATCGAAAGCGTCTGTTGGGGTAAATCCAGACGGGAAAGCCTTTTTCCCGACCGACATATCTTTGCCGACCGATTGTTTGACGCCTCTGAAGAGCATTGCCAACCGATTTTCTGATGGCACAGGTAGGGATCTTTCCCGACCGACTTGCAGTTGAATCTTTCCTGACCGACTGTTTGACGGCAACACCTTTGCCGACCGATTTTCACCTGACGCTGTTGTTGAAGCTTTCCCGACCAACAATTTGATGGTAATATCTTTGGCGATCAACTTTCCATTGGTCCTAGCATGAACCTTTCCCAACCAACAGTATGACGATGCTTCCTTTTGCCAGCTGACAGTTCGTCTGCACTCCATTGGTATTTATCATATTATCTTATCAAAACAATATCAATCAGGTTACATATCTCATAATTATCTAACAAGTTGCAATAAATTTCACGTACTCTGAAATATTAAACCTGAAGCAAACAAAATAACACTAATAGTTCTCACAATAGAGGTAAATAAATAAGTGGAAATATTTGTCTTAGTGACCGAAATAGCCGATAGATTTATAAAATAATAGATGCATGTCCGATAATTCAATGCTTGTTCCGTTACACAAGATATCCTTTACAAAATGGTAGCTACAAGATGCATTGCTATTGCTCCATTTTAGAAGATATCTAGCCGACGCAAAGTGACAGCTTCATGGTTCCTTCTTGGTCCTCTTGTTTTCCCTAGACAAGCTGACAACAACTGGAAAGACAAAAAACATACAATTAATATACATGCAAGCTAGTGAAATTTCCTTCTCAGTGAGTACTACTATACTACCTGTTCAACTTGAGAGTAAAGAGCATCAGACATGAAACATAGAAACCGAATTAATAAACAGTCATCTAACTTTGAGGTGAATAAGTTTGATTTGCAGGCCTGTAAACTTGGCATCCTTACGGAAATGTGAAACTAAGAATAACAAAAGTCGGCAAGGAGATGCGACCCCAAGTTTTGAGAAATAATTGGATGATTGAAACATTTCATGACTATCTTCACATGATTTATATCACGAGGTGAAAAAACATTCTTGTGTATTGAAAATTTATGTTATGTTGTGAATCTGAAAATAATTCATGTAGAGTTGCGTAACAGAAAGCATAAACAAATGGTTTAGTTGTAGCTATCTTGTCTCCTACACTCATCTAGTTATAACTATAAGAAGCTAAGTACTAGCGGCCTTTTGACAATGATGATGAAGAAAAGGCAAAGGGAAGTCCAGTTCACTATAGGTTTCACATGCATCTGTCATCTGTTGATGTTTGACTCTTTGTAAGATAATACCTCACACAAGATTAACATGGAGGGTGGTTTAAGACGCATAATTGAAACTGTAATTTTTATTTCTTGAACACAAGAAAGAGCTATGTGGTCATGTAACTTGTTTTCCTAGGGAACTGCTACTTTCAGCTATCTTTGTTTACTCTTCAATAGTGAACACAAGAAGCTCTTGTACAATACGAAGTTGTATAGACAAACACCATGCTAACACAAGGTGCAGTTTACAAATTTTAAGCAAAATTATCACTAGCCTCATCATACATCAAACCATACAGATCAAGCAGTGAAAATTATCACTAGTCACTACAACATCATACATCAAGCAATAAAGATTTCAACCAAAGAGCACGTTATGAGTTTGTCTACATGACAAAACCTTCAATTGCGCACATAACAACATAAATAGCCAGAGAGCACCTCATGAGTTTATCTACAAAACATAATTGTTTTGCAATTTCGACCTGCAATAGAAGTATATATAATCATTTCACTATTTACTAACCAATAGAAGGACACGCTAATGATTTCACTACAGACCACGTGGACATACAAACTTCCCTTACCTCACTAGGTTTGAAGTTTATGAGTTAGCTTGGATTCCCAGATGCATATGTATGTGAACGTACATAATTAGACAGACCAATATATGTGAGATGATGTATAACTGCAAATTCAGCAACATTGTGCTTTGCTTAATGATATCTTTCCCCTTCCCTTGTTGATGAGTATAACTCCAAATTCAGCAACGATGTGCTATGTTCCTCCATCCTGTAGTAAATAGGGAGCAGTACATTGAATCAAATCCACGCATCAAAAGCCCAAAAGGTTAAATCCAAGGGGGGTACATACTACAAACCGAGAGGGGATGAGCTAGACCATACCGGGGAGAGAGATCTTACCTAAAGCAAGAACCTAGAAGCTGCATGTGGATTACAAAGTAGTTGGTGCTCGAACTGATGACGCCGCTCGCTGGGAACCCAAGCCTGAAAGCTTCTAGGCAAGCCACCAAATCGCGCCGCTGCCAGGAGGAGGAATCCGAGAAATCAAATGATTTTGATGGTTTGGATTTTAATTACGATCAAAAATTTATTTCCTCCGTATCAAAATACAAGACATTTTTAGGTTAGTTTAGCCTACAAAAATGTATTTTATCTTTGTACAAAGATAGTACTTGATAGCAATGAAGAAATCAATCATAATGGTGTTATATTTGCAATGAGCTGATACACTTTGATGGAATATGAGGAATCACTCAAGATAATAAGGTTGTTGAGGGCCATACTTTCTTGGGAATTAAAGTAACTAGAGACAGGATTAGGAATCGTATGCACTTGATTTTGGTGTGGCTTTTCGTTTCACCATATGCATATGTTGTGAAAGATATTTCTATAGTTTTACCAAATGATGGTAGTGTTACAGGATTGAGAATTTGGAGCTGATTCTGAAAAATGATGTCTATTTGGGAGCTCCAAAACATAAAATTGGATTTAGTGACTCTCTGTAAGTGTTCCTATAGTTTAGGCAGTTGGTATCCGCTTGAAAATACATCTGGGCATTACAGTCCTATCTATATCATGAACAAATCTGAACCCATCCCGCTTCACGTGGAAAAAATAAACTACAGGAAAAGCGAATGTAAAGCTAACAGATATACAAAGGCTGCCCTTGGTCTTCTTCCATATCCAACTTTTGGCACAATCACGATGAAGACAGGTTTATGAATATCCTTACCGGGGGTTCTAGATCTGATGGGGCGAAGTTGAACTGGGCGGAGGCGTGAACTCTATACGGCCGCTTTTGCCACAACAACAACCGCCATCACTTGGAGGCCTAGATCTTGGACATGTGCCGCTTCTACAGCTGCTTGTAGGATTCATGGATGGATTCAGGTCTAGCAAGTAACCTGCACGCCCAACACGTTAATGGCAGGGGGATCGTTGATGAGGAACCAAAACTTGGAGGCGTCAAGATTGGTACCGGAGCAGATGACGCCGCTCACCTTGAAATCAACCCTAAAATCTTCAAGGCAAGGTAGGCGAGGGCGTCGACGGGGTTGGACACCACGAGCAGCAGCGCCTCCGGGGATCTGCAGCAGATTAAGCCCCAGATCTGCCCTGCGCCCGACGTGACAACGACGAGGTGAGGAGATAGCACCTAGGCGAAGGAGAGAGTTTGAGCGTGTGGGGAGGCAAGCCAGCAGGGTTGTGCCGCAGGCGAGGTCGTCTCCGAGGTTGGCTACCACTAGCAGCAGCACATCCGAGACGTGCCCCGCCATGGCTGTAACGCCATTCCATAGGGAAACTCTCCTCTGCAGTAGGTGGAGAGGCGGCCGACACGATGGAGAACCCGACGGCAGCGTGGTGGAGCGCGGGGGCGTGGTGGAGAGCCCGACGGTGGGGCCAACGACGCGGTGGAGCGCGGAGGCGTGGTGAAGCACGGGGACGAGGTGGAGAGCCCAGCAGTGGAGGCCAACGGCGCGGTGGAGCGCGGGGGTGCGGTGGGTAGCCCGGCGGCGCCGTGGTGGAGCACGGGGGCGCGACGGAGACACATGCGGCGGCGTGGTGGAGCGTAGGGCGTGCTGCAGCGCGGGGGTGTGGGGAATGAAGTTAGGGATGTGGCTGTGCGCGGGGTTGGTGATTTTGGGCGAAACCCTTCGCGTGTTGGGCCGGGTATTGGCGCGAAAAAATTGGCTCTTCGTGTGCGAGGGGCTCATAGCGTCGGACAGTCGGTCGGGGTTATTTGCCGACCGATGGTCCATGGGTTATAATAGATTTTCCAACCGATAAATGGATGATATAGAGTGTAACATTGCCGACCGATGATGGGCCACCGTATAAAGTTTTCCCGACCAACAGTCCGTTAGAATTTTTCCTAGCTGACTGTCGGTCGGCAATATTGACTTTTTCCCAACACCCGTCAGTAGGGAATATAGTGTCGTGGTGTAGTGGCCACTTCATCCCCTTAGCCACGTGGTTGATGCCATGTCAGCTCCTGCGTGGTTCAGGTACACATGTAATGACCGAAAATTTTGGTCAAAGATTTTATGACCTATTCTTTTGGTCAAAGAATACTTGACCAAAACATTAAAAAGGTCATGTTTGTTCATTCTTGACGACCAACTGTTGACCCTCTGAATTTTGCCAAAAAGGTCAAAATTTGATATCAATGATGATTCTTTGACCGAAATGGAGGGTCATTGATAAGTGTTTTTCTTGTAGTGAAGCAAGAGGAGTAAAAAGAATCCTACTCTCCAATATCACTAAACTCAAAATAGTTTTTCACTAGACTCGACTAGGCCAAGTTCGATCAAGCAAAGGCTCCTATGATCGTATGGCTCTGATTACCAACTTGTAACGTCCAAGATGCGGCACTATCCATATTTGGGGATGAGGCCTTAATATGGATAGAGGCGCATCTCGGTGTTTCACAAGTACAGAAATCATTGCAGATACACTTATGAAGAGATGAGTATATGGATTGGCTTACACTTGCCACATGCTAAATTACAAGTCACGCAATATTTTTTTCAAGCATCCAAAAGACAAGGTGTGGCTACGGACGAAATAAAACGATAAAATTGTAATGAGTCTGTCTCGCTAGCCCAGGAGACAACCAAGGACCTTTACTCGTCGGGGTGCATCACGTACATGCGCCTGCTCTCCTCGTCGAACTCCAACTAGAGCTGTGAAGCATCAAACGTCTCTACATCTGCGGTACCTAGACCTGTGGTGTTGTAGTAATCTATGAGCCACGGGGATGCAACAATCTTACGATGATGATATCGGGACTAATTAAGTTATTGGGTGAGGAAAGGTTAAGTGGTGAGGTTGCAGCAACACTAAGCATTATTTTGTGGCTAACTTACAAGAACATAATTTAAATTGAGTGGTCTACGCATAAACGGGTGTGAGCTAATAATGATCGAGAAGTGATCCTGAATACCTACTTACGTCATACATAACTCCATCGTGTCCTTAGTTGGAGTAGAAACTCATGGGCAGAGACAATCACAGTTACGCACACCGTTGGCATGTCTTAATTGAGTTTACTTCAAGTTTTCTATAACTGGACATTAAACAAGTTTCCAAGTTACCACATAATCGTGGGCATGGCTTTTCAAAAGATATTAACCTTGCAGGGATGCTCCAACTAGTCCATCACAAACTGTCAGAGTATGCTCTGGAGAGAAAACCTCAACCTTGCGATAGCCCGAAGTATCACCGGTATCCCAGTGCACAAGACATTTGCAAAGAGTAAAACAATTCCAGCAAGACAACCTGGCAGGCTAGATCCCAATAAGAGCTGCACTTATATCTTTCTTAGTGCCCTACCATATGAGATAGATGTCGGGTTGGCTGAAACCCCTGGTGACTAGGGGGCACCGGACATCGCTCAGTTTGGACCAACAGTCATGAGGTGCACTCGTCCGGGTTGTTGATTAAGATCCATGGGGTAGCTATTCCCTATGCATTTTTGTTAAGTTGTTTAGCAAATTTAATACCAATGTTGGGCCTTGCCACAAGAATCTTAACTCAAAACTAATTACCAAGTGGGTCCCCATAACAACCCCAAGCGTGTTAGGAGCACTCAATATGGAACATAACACCGGTAACCGAAATTAGGGTGGCAAAAACAAAAAAAAACACCGAGGAAAAGGCCAAGCCTTCCGCCTTCACTGGGCATATATGTGAATTAAATTAAATAGTAGTAATAAGATGATATTCCAAAATATCCATTTCAACACATGGATCAACCTACACCTAGAACTAGTAATGCTATAAGAAGGTTTGAGCAAGCGCTAACTTAGCGAATTAATGTTTCACTAGGATTTGGAAAGGTTAGAGGCTTTTCATGGAAAAAAGTTTTGGAGGCTTGATATTCAAGTGGTAGTCAGATATAAATAGCAATGGAAATGAGACAGCTAAGCATAATTTTTTTGGAAAGGATATCAAGGTCACTGTCATCTTGGCTGGCATTTCTTCAGAGGGATAAAAAATTCTTGCTCTTCTGGAACGATCTCAACGGGATTCTCATACTCATTCTTGCCACCCATGCTATGCAAAAGAAAATACTACATCCAATGAATACATAGTCATGACATGATGCACAAACATATGACGCATGAATATGATGTGAATGAAGCATGTCAATGCTACACTAGTCGTCTTCCTCATGCAATTATTTAGTTATTACCTTTCTGGAAAAAACATCAATATTAATTATCTGGACATGCATGAACATGGCAAAAATGAATGCATCACAACAAAATGATCCAAATGCATATAAAGAACGTCGCAAACCAAGTTACAGATCTCTCGGAACTCACAATACAAGATACATAAGGCAACAATGATAAAACAGAGTTTGAGAGATGCTATGAGCAATTCCTTGGCATCCCAAGTACCCCACTCGATTGGGAACGAAATACTAGGTGAAATAGACCTACATTTTACACAAAACAAAGGAGCACAACTCACACAGAGCACAAAACAATCCAACAAGCAATATGTCCACAAACAGTAACATACCACTTTGTTCATATTAAAACTAGCAGCTACAACCACCTATCAAGCTCAACCAAGACATGGATATGAAGCTTTCGAAGAGTACAAAAACCCATATCTAACCTCAACATGGATATGTTCATGGCAATCAAGCTCACAACAGGGCAAAATTATAATAGATTAGGGCTTAGTGAAATTCTCGGTTTTACACAAGCAGATTTACCATGATGGCATGTTGACAGCAATAAAACTCTAGCCTACATAAATTTCATGGCATGAAATTTATCAAGGTGATAGAGGGTAACAACTACTACAATTCACTCCCACTAAACATGAGCTAAAACTGCACATAATCGATGATAACATCCTGTAAACATGGCATGATGATAACAACAGATTCTAACACTTCGCCAAATTTCACAAGGTGAATTCAGAGTAGTTTACATCAACATGGCATGTTTGACAGGAAGAATAGCTAAGATGCGAAACCTATTTTGCAAAGTGATGGCTCTATTTTATAGAGGGAACATGTTCTTTAATTCACACCGAAGTACCAGCACAAATAATTGATAGATGCTTGGCAATCATCATGGCAACACACCAACGTGAAATAGTTTTCAGACTTAGTCATATGCCAACATATCCTAAAACAGTAATATTGAGATGACATGTTCACAGCAAGAAACCCACAAATACACAAAGATTCCATGGCAATTAAAAATACCATGACTCAGTACTCCCTAAACACTACAACTTTCATGTTGACAAGTTTGACATAGGGTGCAAGGATTGCTCCACGCAAGAGTAACAAAATGTCATCTTAACACAAAATAACACCCACACAAACTTTCTCAAAATATAAAACTAATGACACTAATGGATTCCTTGGATTTTCTACCCCATATATCACAAGCATATGTTACAGTAGGAAAAACACCCATAATCACAAACGGAAAATACCCCCAACTACTTATAACAAGTTATATGCCAAAATTGGCATATTCCACTTCTCGACAGATCCCGAATTGGAAAATTTCCTAAATTGGAATATTCCTAAATGCAATTCAATTAAAAAACAAAGAAAAATTAAGAAGAAAAAAACATAAGGGGGTCCCACTAGGAGTGACACCAGGGCCCGTGTGAGGGTATGAGATGTGGGTCGAGGGCTCACTGTTAGCCAGAGGGCTGAAACTATAAAAAGGGGTTATATGGTGCGCCGAGGGGGATCGAAACCGCGACCACTCCCATGGGGCAGCTCGGTCGGACCACTCGCCTAGGTGTGTGTGTGTGTGTGTGTGTGTGTGTGTGTGTGTGTGTGTGTGTGTGTGTGTGTGTGTGTGTGTGTGTGTGTGTGTGTGTGTGTGTGTGTGTGTGTGTGTGTGTGTGTGTGTGTGTGTGTGTGTGTGTGTGTGTGTGTGTGTGTGTGTGTGTGTGTGTGTGTGTGTGTGTGTGTGTGTGTGTGTGTGTGTGTGTGTGTGTGTGTGTGTGTGTGTGTGTGTGTGTGTGTGTGTGTGTGTGTGTGTGTGTGTGTGTGTGTGTGTGTGTGTGTGTGTGTGTGTGTGTGTGTGTGTGTGTGTGTGTGTGTGTGTGTGTGTGTGTGTGTGTGTGTGTGTGTGTGTGTGTGTGTGTGTGTGTGTGTGTGTGTGTGTGTGTGTGTGTGTGTGTGTGTGTGTGTGTGTGTGTGTGTGTGTGTGTGTGTGTGTGTGTGTGTGTGTGTGTGTGTGTGTGTGTGTGTGTGTGTGTGTGTGTGTGTGTGTGTGTGTGTGTGTGTGTGTGTGTGTGTGTGTGTGTGTGTGTGTGTGTGTGTGTGTGTGTGTGTGTGTGTGTGTGTGTGTGTGTGTGTGTGTGTGTGTGTGTGTGTGTGTGTGTGTGTGTGTGTGTGTGTGTGTGTGTGTGTGTGTGTGTGTGTGTGTGTGTGTGTGTGTGTGTGTGTGTGTGTGTGTGTGTGTGTGTGTGTGTGTGTGTGTGTGTGTGTGTGTGTGTGTGTGTGTGTGTGTGTGTGTGTGTGTGTGTGTGTGTGTGTGTGTGTGTGTGTGTGTGTGTGTGTGTGTGTGTGTGTGTGTGTGTGTGTGTGTGTGTGTGTGTGTGTGTGTGTGTGTGTGTGTGTGTGTGTGTGTGTGTGTGTGTGTGTGTGTGTGTGTGTGTGTGTGTGTGTGTGTGTGTGTGTGTGTGTGTGTGTGTGTGTGTGTGTGTGTGTGTGTGTGTGTGTGTGTGTGTGTGTGTGTGTGTGTGTGTGTGTGTGTGTGTGTGTGTGTGTGTGTGTGTGTGTGTGTGTGTGTGTGTGTGTGTGTGTGTGTGTGTGTGTGTGTGTGTGTGTGTGTGTGTGTGTGTGTGTGTGTGTGTGTGTGTGTGTGTGTGTGTGTGTGTGTGTGTGTGTGTGTGTGTGTGTGTGTGTGTGTGTGTGTGTGTGTGTGTGTGTGTGTGTGTGTGTGTGTGTGTGTGTGTGTGTGTGTGTGTGTGTGTGTGTGTGTGTGTGTGTGTGTGTGTGTGTGTGTGTGTGTGTGTGTGTGTGTGTGTGTGTGTGTGTGTGTGTGTGTGTGTGTGTGTGTGTGTGTGTGTGTGTGTGTGTGTGTGTGTGTGTGTGTGTGTGTGTGTGTGTGTGTGTGTGTGTGTGTGTGTGTGTGTGTGTGTGTGTGTGTGTGTGTGTGTGTGTGTGTGTGTGTGTGTGTGTGTGTGTGTGTGTGTGTGTGTGTGTGTGTGTGTGTGTGTGTGTGTGTGTGTGTGTGTGTGTGTGTGTGTGTGTGTGTGTGTGTGTGTGTGTGTGTGTGTGTGTGTGTGTGTGTGTGTGTGTGTGTGTGTGTGTGTGTGTGTGTGTGTGTGTGTGTGTGTGTGTGTGTGTGTGTGTGTGTGTGTGTGTGTGTGTGTGTGTGTGTGTGTGTGTGTGTGTGTGTGTGTGTGTGTGTGTGTGTGTGTGTGTGTGTGTGTGTGTGTGTGTGTGTGTGTGTGTGTGTGTGTGTGTGTGTGTGTGTGTGTGTGTGTGTGTGTGTGTGTGTGTGTGTGTGTGGGGGGGGGGCTCTAAGAGGCTGGTTCTGCACCTGGTACTACAGAGACAACAGCCATGACGCCGATGCTCTCTTTGGCGACCGAAGGACTGGGCATACTATGATGGGACCGTGGGCCTCACGGGGATTCCATCCTAGGCGGCTGTACACGGTGAAGTAGTGGGCAGAGGGGTCCTCGAGCTAGAGCATAGGCTCTGCTCGGGCCATAGCGACATGAGGTTGAGGCGAGGCGCTTCGGTGCACGACGAGGGCTGCAGGGCGACTACGCGGGAGCATGGGTGCGGTAATGAGCGCTAGGGGTGTGAGTGTTGTGGACTAGAAATGGAAAGCCTGAGATTTTGCCTTCTGAAGATCTCCTACAGAGTTCCGCCCGGAGCGCGAGGAACACGGTGGTGACATGACTAAGGCAACGTCTACGAAGATCTAGCGAAGGGGATTAAGACGGGGATGCAAGAGGCGCTCACTGAGTTCCTTACTAGACACAAAGACGAGGCCGATCACGCGACAGAGACGATGTGAGGCTCGAAGGAAGACTGGCATGCCTCGGATTTGCATGCAATGAAGTTGATGGCGATGGCGAGGCGGCTCTGGGGGTTGCTGGCATCGCGTGCGTATGGGAAGAAAATGGCGTGGGCTCCAGGGGTTCGATCTACGCTGTCAGGGAGGTCGGAGATGAGGCGATGGAGCAACCCCAAGCTCGAGCTTGTTCTCGGCCGGAGCATGGCGACGGCTATGGTGGCGGCGTGGCTTTCCTAGAGGCGGCTACACGAAGAGGAATTGGGAGGAGAGGGGAAAACCCTAGGACTGTGGGCTGCTTTATTGGAGGAGGGCTAGGGGACACGGCTTGCCACCGAGGCCATGGAGCTGGTCCCCTTGGCTCGCTGGTGTGAGAGGGAAGTGGAAAGCGGGAGGAAGAAGGCAGGACAAGGAGAGGCTACAGGTGGGGATGCGTAGATTCCACACTCGAAAGGAGGGGCACGGAATGCGGGGCGGGGCTCGGCTGAGCCACGCGCTACGCTGTTGCTCGTGGGCCGCGAAGCTAGGTCACACTCGTGCTGGACTGCATGGCACTGGCTAGCTGCTGCCGCTGGGGCTGCGGCCCAGAGGGAAAAACAATTTATCTTTTTAAAATTAACACAAAGTTCCAAAATCCTCTCACACATAGAGAAGGCTTTGGAAAAATAAATAAAATATGTTTAACACTCACAAAATTATGCCCTATTTAATAATATTGATTTGACAACTTTAGAGACACAAAACAAATGCACTTATTTTTAACCATTGCCTCTTATTTGCAAGTTTTAAAGTTAGGATAAAAATTAGGGAAACCATGAGACTTGATTCTAAATTACCAACAGAATATTTACAGGATTTGCAAAATTTTTAAAGGATATGTTAGCAAAGCAAGATCTCACTCTAATGCAATAATTTGAATTTAAAGAGAGAGATAAGCTAAGGCATTTGAGAGGAGGGTTTCACTCCACACCCTAACACTCTTGCAAGCACATCACCACCAACACTCACTCAACATCACACAAGTCACAAGGAGACATAATAAGAATGCATGGCATCATGATATGATGATATGATGCGAATGGAGTCATGAATCAAACTTTGATTAATTCAAACTCATGAGGCACAACATGGAAGGTTCACTCATGAAAATTGTACAAAGGTTTGGAAATTGGACTTGAGATGTTACATCTTTCCCCTGGCGAGACTAAACAAAGAGTCCACTCGTTGGCTCACGTCCTCATGATGTACATCATACGAGCCTCGCTCAAGATCGTACCATCCCCGTGGGGACACAATGGTGTGCTCGGTGTTTGTAAAAAACAGCCCATGGTCTCCCTAACTGTCACAACCCTGTATCAACAGGGTAACTCTGGCCCTCTTGCCACTAGTAATGCAGGCTCTCTGCTAGCATTAGCCAAGGTAACCACAAAAGCCTCGTCCCATAAAGGGGTATCATGGTCGCACATGTAAGGTCGGGACGGTCAGCACATCTTAAATCTCTCTGTTTTCGAAAACATCCACACACATCTTGCCTTGGTACACACTTCTTCTCAAGTGGTCACCTAACTCATCACCATATCCCTCGGGCAGTAGTGGCACCCGATAGGGTTTTCGGAAAGTCTTTGAAATCACTTCCTTTTTCCGACACCATGCATATTCCAATCCCATTTGCATAGCAACTACTAGCATCCTAACAACGTCCCACCAGCACAACCCTCAGATGATGGTAATGTAATGCTCAGTGCTAGTATTAATGAGGAAATATCAGAGACAACCCACCAAGGTGGTCACCGATTCAACACGATTCAGATGCAACGAAATAAAGTGCCATATGACATGCATAAAACGGTTTCATAGTCATGGTTAAAGGGTTTCTTGCGTGGCTCAACAAAGTCTTCAAAGTCTTCAAAATCTTCGTGTCCAACTCCCTCATCAACAACTAAATCTATCATCCGAAAAATGAGACCAAAAAAATTGGAAAAATAGGACCAAAAAAATGGAAAAATATAACACCCACAAAATGTCAACTCATTTTTCTAAAATACTACGGTGAATATTAGCTTTGTAAAAATTATATCGTGTAACTGAGAGCTAAAATTCATAAAACAAGGTTTTTAAATAATATAGTGTATAAAACCTTTTTAAAAAATTACACAAGTGACATTATTAAATAGGTGGTATTTTACAAGATTTTACAAAGAGGAATTAGTGTATTCGGGCTTTTATTTTTGGTTGTGGATTTTTTGGAGATAGTATCAAAAAAGGAAAAGAAAAAGGGCTACTGTGCCCGTGGGCCAGGACAACCAGTCGAGCTAGGCCTAGCCAGCTAGGCCGGCCGAGGCGAGTCAGCGCTCCGCACGTATGAGGGTCAAACCTGATGGGTGGGGCTCACGGGTCAACGAGAGGGGAGTGACACAGGGTGAGGTAGAGGCTGGCGAGTGGGCCCCCGTGCAGGGCCGTCTTTGGCCCAGTGCGAGAGGTGCGACGGCCCGGGGCCCAGCCTAAAGAGGGGTCCATAGTATATATGCAGTATGTATATATTACCGAGTAGAGGTACAAACAAATGTTTAGTTTTTTGCACACTGTAACTTCTATGATACTTGGTTTGGAACAAAGCCAGTGAAAATAACGAATTTTTGATTCTAGTAAAAAATGTTTAGTTTTATGAATTTATAGAAATTATATATGATCATGTATCATGTTGGAAATATGCCCTAGAGGCAATAATAAATTAGTTATTATTATATTTCTTAGTTCATGATAATCGTTTATTATCCATGCTATAATTGTATTGATTGGAAACACAATACTTGTGTGGATACATAGACAAAACACTGTCCCTAGTAAGCCTCTAGTTGACTAGCTCGTTGATCAAAGATGGTCAAGGTTTCCTGGCCATAGGCAAGTGTTGTCACTTGATAACGGGATCACATCATTAGGAGAATCATGTGATGGACTAGACCCAAACTAATAGACGTAGCATGTTGATCGTGTCATTTTGTTGCTACTGTTTTCTGCGTGTCAAGTATTTATTCCTATGACCATGAGATCATATAACTCACTGACACCGGAGGAATGCTTTGTGTGTATCAAACGTCGCAACGTAACTGGGTGACTATAAAGATGCTCTACAGGTATCTCCGAAGGTGTTAGTTGAGTTAGTATGGATCAAGACTGGGATTTGTCACTCCGTGTGAACGGAGAGGTATCTCGGGGCCCACTCGGTAATACAACATCACACACAAGCCTTGCAAGCAATGTAACTTAGTGTAAGTTGCGGGATCTTGTATTACGGAACGAGTAAAGAGGCTTGCCAGTAAACGAGATTGAAATAGGTATACGGATACTGACGATCGAATCTCGGGCAAGTAACATACCGAAGGACAAAGGGAATGACATACGGGATTATATGAATCCTTGGCACTGAGGTTCAAACGATAAGATCTTCGTAGAATATGTAGGATCCAATATGGGCATCCAGGTCCCGCTATTGGATATTGACCGAGGAGTCTCTCGGGTCATGTCTACATAGTTCTCGAACCCGCAGGGTCTGCACACTTAAGGTTCGACGTTGTTTTATGCGTATTTGAGTTATATGGTTGGTTACCGAATGTTGTTCGGAGTCCCGGATGAGATCACGGACGTCACGAGGGTTTCCGGAATGGTCCGGAAACGAAGATTGATATATAGGATGACCTCATTTGGTTACCGGAAGGTTTTCGTGCATTACCGGAAAAGTTTCGGGCTCATCGGTAGTGTACCGGGAGTGCCGGGAGGGGTGCCGGGGACCATCGGGAGGGGTGTCATGCCCCAAGGGGTCTCATGGGCTATGGGAAGAGATAAACCAGCCCCTAGTGGGCTGGAATAAGTTCCCACTAAGGCCCATAAGGTTTGAGAAGGAAAAAACACAAGGTGGAAAGAGTTTCCAAGTGGGAAGGTGGAATCCTACTCCAAGTAGGATTGGAGTAGGACTCCTCCACCTCCAATTTCGGCCAACCCTTGAGGTTTTGAGGCTGCCTCCTCCCCTCCCTCCCACCTATATATACGGAGGTTTTAGGGCTGATTTGAGACGACTTTTCCACGGCTGCCCGACCACATACCTCCATAGTTTTTCCTCTAGATCGCGTTTCTGCGGAGCTCGGGCGGAGCCCTGCTGAGACAAGATCATCACCAACCTCCGGAGCGCCGTCACGCTGCCGGAGAACTCTTCTACCTCTCCGTCTCTCTTGCTGGATCAAGAAGGCCGAGATCATCGTCGAGCTGTACGTGTGCTGAACGCGGAGGTGCCGTCCGTTCGGTACTAGATCGTGGGACTGATCGCGGGATTGTTCGCGGGGCGGATCGAGGGACGTGAGGACGTTCCACTACATCAACCGCGTTCTCTAACGCTTCTGCTGTACGATCTACGAGGGTACGTAGATCACTCATCCCCTCTCGTAGATGGACATCACCATGATAGGTCTTCGTGCGAGTAGGAAAATTTTTGTTTCCCATGCGACGTTCCCCAACAGTGGCATCATGAGCTAGGTTCATGCGTAGATGTCTTCTCGAGTAGAACACAAAAGTTTTTGTGGGCGGTGATGTGCGTTTTGCTGCCCTCCTTAGTCTTTTCTTGATTCCGCGGTATTGTTGGATTGAAGCGGCTTGGACCGACATTACTCGTACGCTTACGAGAGACTGGTTTCATCGTTACGAGTAACCCCCTTTGCTCAAAGATGACTGGCAAGTGACTGTTTCTCCAACTTTAGTTGAATCGGATTTGACCGAGGAGGTCCTTGGATGAGGTTAAATAGCAACTCATATATCTCCGTTGTGGTGTTTGCGTAAGTAAGATGCGATCCTACTAGATACCCTCGGTCACCACGTAAAACATGCAACAACAAAATTAGAGGACGTCTAACTTGTTTTTGCAGGGTATGCTTGTGATGTGATATGGCCAACGATGTGATGTGATATATTGGATGTATGAGATGATCATGTTGTAATAGATAATATCGACTTGCACGTCGATGGTACGGCAACCGGCAGGAGCCATAGGGTTGTCTTTATAACTAACGTTTGTGCTTGCAGATGCGTTTACTATTTTGCTAGGACGTAGCTTTAGTAGTAATAGCATGAGTAGCACGACAACCCCGATGGCGACACGTTGATGGAGATCATGATGATGGAGATCATGGTGTGACGCCGGTGACAAGAAGATCGTGCCGGTGCTTTGGTGATGGAGATCAAGAAGCACGTGATGATGGCCATATCATGTCACTTATAAATTGCATGTGATGTTAATCCTTTTATGCACCTTATTTTGCTTAGAACGACGGTAGCATTATGAGGTGATCTCTCACTAAAATTTCAAGACGAAATTGTGTTCCCCCCGACTGTGCACCGTTGCGACAGTTCTTCGTTTCGAGACACCACGTGATGATCGGGTGTGATAGACTCAACGTTCACATACAACGGGTGCAAAACAGTTGCACACGCGGAACACTCGGGTTAAGCTTGACGAGCCTAGCATGTGCAGACATGGCCTCGGAACACATGAGACCGAAAGGTCGAGCATGAATCGTATAGTTGATATGATTAGCATAGGGATGCTTACCACTGAAACTATTCTCGACTCACGTGATGATCGGACTTGAGATAGCGAATTTGGATCATGTACCACTCAAATGACTAGAGAGATGTACTTTTTGAGTGGGAGTTCTTAAGTAATATGATTAATTGAACTAATTGTCATGAACATAGTCTAATGGTCTTTGCGAATTACGATGTAGCTTGCGCTATAGCTCTATTGTTTTTATATGTTCCTAGAGAAAATTTAGTTGAAAATTGATAGTAGCAACCTTTGCAGACTGAGTCTGTAAAACCGAGGATTGTCCTCGTTGCTACGCAGAAGGCTTATGTCCTTAATGCACCACTCGGTGTGCTGCACCTCGAGCGTCGTCTGTGGATGCTATGAACATCCAACATACACGTTACTGATGACTACACGATAGTTCAGTGCAAGATACTTGATGGCTTAGAAGCAAGGCGCCGAAAACGTTGTAAAACGTCACGGAACATAAGTGATGTTCCGAAGAGATGAAATTGTGATTTCATGCTTGTGCCCTTGTTAAGAGGTACGAGACCTCCAAACAAGATTCTTTGTCCACAAAGTAAAGGAGAAAAGCTCAATCGTTGAGCATGTGCTCAGATTGTCTGAGTACGACAATCGCTTGAATCAAGTGGGAGTTAATCTTCCAGATGAGATAGTGATGGTTCTCCAAAGTCACTGCCACCAAGCTATGAGAGCTTCGTGATGAACTATAACATATCAAGGATAGATACTATGATCTTTCGAGTGATTCGCGATGTTTGACACTGCGAAAGTAGAAATCAAGAAGGAGCATCAATAGTTGATGGTTAGTAAAACCACTAAGTTTCAAGAAAGGCAAGGGCTAGAAGGGATACTTCGTGAAACAGCAAAACAGTTGCTGCACTAATGAAGAGACCCAAGATTAAACCCAAGACCCGAGACTAAGTGCTTCTGTAATAAGGGGAACAGTCACTGAGGCGGAGCAACTCTAGATACTTGGTGGATAAGAAGGCTGGCAAAAGTCGAGAGAAGTATATTTGATATACATAATGTTGATGTGTACTTTACTAGTACTCCTAGTAGCACGAGGGTATTGGATACCGGTTCGGTTGCTAAGTGATTAGTAACGCGAAATGAAAGCTACGGCATAAGCGGAGACTAGCTAAAGGCGAGGTGACGATACGTGTTGGAAGTGTTTCCAAGGTTGATATGATCAAACGTCACACGCCCCCTCTACCATCGGGATTGGTGTTGAACCTAAATAATTGTTATTTGGTGCTTGCGTTAAGCATGAACATGATTGGATCGTGTTTATTGCAATACGATCATTCATTCAAAGAGAATAATGGTTACTCTATTTTGCTTGAATAATCACCTTCAATGGTTTATTGAATCTCGATTGTAGTGTTACACATTGGTGCCAAAAGATACGAGTTAAATGATGATAGTACCACTTACTTGTGGCACTGCCGCTTGAGTCATGTTAGTATATAAATTGCATGAAGAGGCTCCATGCTGATGGATCTTTACTCACATGATTTCGAATCACTGGTGACATGCAAATCATACCACATGAGCAAGGCCTTGTTTTCATTGAGATGAAACAAGATAGTAACTTGTTGGAAGTGATACATTTTGATGTATGCAGTCCAGTGAGTGCTGAGGCACGCAGTGGATATCATTATGTTCTTACTTCACTGACGACTTGAGTAGATACAGGAGTATTTACTTAATGAATCACAAGTCTGAAATATTGAAAAGTTCGATTCTGTTTCAGAGTGAAGTTCGTCGTAACAAGAGGATAAACTGTCTACGATATGATCATAGAAATGAATATCTGAGTTGCGAGTTTTTGGTACACAGTTAAGACAATGTGGAAATTGTTTCACAGTTCGTGCCACCTGGAACATCATGGTGTGATGATGTGTCTGAACGTCATAGCCACGCACTATTTAGTATGGTGCATGCTGTGATGTCTCTTATCGAATTACCACTATCGTTTATGGGTTATGCATTAGAGACAACCACATTCACTTTAAATAGGGCACCGCGTATTTCCGTTGAGATGACACAGTATAGACTGAGGTTTAGAGAAATCTAAACTGTCGTTTCTTGAAAGTTTGGGGCTTCGAAACTTATGTGAAAAAGTTTCAGTCTGATAAGCTCGAACCCAAAGCGGATAAATGCATCTTCATAGGATATCCAAAACAGTTGGGTACATCTCCTATCTCAGATCCAAAGGCAAAGTGTTTGCTTCTAGAAACGGATCCTTTCTCGAGAAAAGGTTTCTCTCGAAAGAATTGAGTGGGAGGGTAGTAGAACTTGATGAGGTTATTAAAACCATCACTTCAACCAGTGTGTAGCAGGGCATAGGAAGTTGTTCCTATGGCGCCTACACTAATTGAAGTGGAAGCTGATGATGGTGATCATTGAGCTTCGAATCAAGTTACTACAAACCTCGTAGGTCGACAAGGTCGCGTACTGCTGCAGAGTAGTACGGTAACCCTGTCTTGGAGGTCATGTTGTTGAGCAACAGTGAACCTACGAGTTATGGAGAAAGCGATGGTGGGCCCAGATTCCGACAAATGGCTGGAAGCCATGAAATCCGAGAGAGGATCCATGTGTGAAAACAAAGTGTAGACTTTGGTAGAACTACTTGATGGTCATGGGACTATTGGGTAAAATGGATCTTTAAAAGAAGACAGACGATGATGGTGATAAGTCACTATTAAGAAAAGCTCGACTTGTCGCAAAGATGTTTTCGACAAGATCAAACAGTTGACTATGATGAGTCTTTCTCACTCGTAGCGATGCTAAAGGTCTGTTAGAATTGTGTTAGTAGTTGCTGCATTATTTATGAAATATTGCACGTAGGATGTCAAAACGTTGTTTCCTCGACGGTTTCCTTGAGCAAACATTGTATGTGATACAGCCAGAAGGTTTTGTCGATCCTAAAGATACTAGCAAGTATGCAAGCTCGAGTGATCCTTCAATGGACTGGTGCAAGCATCTCGGAGTTGGAATAAGCACTTTGATGAGATGATCAAAGATTTTGGGTGTGTACAAGGTTTATGAGAAACTTGTATTTCCAAAGAAGTGAGTGGGAGCACTATAGAATTTCTGATAGGTATATGTGGTTTACATATTGTGGATCAGAAGTAATGTAGAATTTCTGTAAAGCATACAAGGTTGTTTGAAAGAAGTTTTCAAAGAAATACCTGGATTATGCTACTTGAAGGTTGAGCATCAAAGATCTATGGAGATAGATCGAAAGCGCTTAATAGAAGTTTCAACAAGATGCATGCCTTGACAAGTTTTTGAAAGAGTTCAAAATAGACCAGCAAAGAAGGAGTTATTGGTTGCGTTGTGAGGTGTGAATTTGAGTAAGACTCAAAACCCGATCACGGCAGAATAAAGAGAATAGACGAAGGTCGTCTTCTATGCCTTAGCCGTAGAATCTAAAGTATGCCATGCTGTGTACCGCACCTGAAGTGTGCCTTGACTCAAAGTATGTTGAGAGGTACAGAGAGTGATCCATGATTGAATCACTAGCAGCGGTCAAAATTTATCCTTAGTAACAAATGGACTAAGGAATTTTTCTCGATTATGGAGGTGGTTAAAGAGTTCGTCGTAAAGGGTTACGTCGATGCAAGCTTTGACACTAATCTGAATAACTATGAGTAGTAAAACGGATTCATATAGTAGAGTGGATATTTGGAGCATTTCCGAATAGCACGTAGTAGCAGCATCTATAAGATGACATAAAGATTTGTAAAGAACGCATGGATCTGAAAGTTTCAGAACCGTTGACTAAAACCTCTCTCACAAGCAAGACGTGATCAGACCCCATAACTATATGGGTGTTGGATTCGTTGGAATCACATGGTGATGTGAACTAGATTATTGACTCTAGTGCAAGTGGGAGACTGTTGGAAATATGCCCTAGAGGCAATAATAAATTAGTTATTATTATATTTCTTAGTTCATGATAATCATTTATTATCCATGCTATAATTGTATTGATTGGAAACACAATACTTGTGTGGATACATAGACAAAACACTGTCCCTAGTAAGCCTCTAGTTGACTAGCTCGTTGATCAAAGATGGTCAAGGTTTCCTGACCATAGGCAAGTGTTGTCACTTGATAACGGGATCACATCATTAGGAGAATCATGTGATGGACTAGACCCAAACTAATAGACGTAGCATGTTGATCGTGTCATTTTGTTGCTACTGTTTTCTGCGTGTCAAGTATTTATTCCTATGACCATGAGATCATATAACTCACTGACACCGGAGGAATGCTTTGTGTGTATCAAACGTCGCAACGTAACTGGGTGACTATAAAGATGCTCTACAGGTATCTCCGAAGGTGTTAGTTGAGTTAGTATGGATCAAGACTGGGATTTGTCACTCCGTGTGAACGGAGAGGTATCTCGGGGCCCACTCGGTAATACAACATCACACACAAGCCTTGCAAGCAATGTAACTTAGTGTAAGTTGCGGGATCTTGTATTACGGAACGAGTAAAGAGGCTTGCCAGTAAACGAGATTGAAATAGGTATACGGATACTGACGATCGAATCTCGGGCAAGTAACATACCGAAGGACAAAGGGAATGACATACGGGATTATATGAATCCTTGGCACCGAGGTTCAAACGATAAGATCTTCGTAGAATATGTAGGATCCAATATGGGCATCCAGGTCCCGCTATTGGATATTGACCGAGGAGTCTCTCAGGTCATGTCTACATAGTTCTCGAACCCGCAGGGTCTGCACACTTAAGGTTCGACGTTGTTTTATGCGTATTTGAGTTATATGGTTGGTTACCGAATGTTGTTCGGAGTCCCAGATGAGATCACGGACGTCACGAGGGTTTCCGGAATGGTCCGGAAACGAAGATTGATATATAGGATGACCTCATTTGGTTACCGGAAGGTTTTCGTGCATTACCGGAAAAGTTTCGGGCTCATCGGTAGTGTACCGGGAGTGCCGGGAGGGGTGCCGGGGACCATCGGGAGGGGTGTCATGCCCCAAGGGGTCTCATGGGCTATGGGAAGAGATAAACCAGCCCCTAGTGGGCTGGAATAAGTTCCCACTAAGGCCCATAAGGTTTGAGAAGGAAAAAACACAAGGTGGAAAGAGTTTCCAAGTGGGAAGGTGGAATCCTACTCCAAGTAGGATTGGAGTAGGACTCCTCCACCTCCAATTTCGGCCAACCCTTGAGGTTTTGAGGCTGCCTCCTCCCCTCCCTCCCACCTATATATACGGAGGTTTTAGGGCTGATTTGAGACGACTTTTCCACGGCTGCCCGACCACATACCTCCATAGTTTTTCCTCTAGATCGCGTTTCTGCGGAGCTCGGGCGGAGCCCTGCTGAGACAAGATCATCACCAACCTCCGGAGCGCCGTCACGCTGCCGGAGAACTCTTCTACCTCTCCGTCTCTCTTGCTGGATCAAGAAGGCCGAGATCATCGTCGAGCTGTACGTGTGCTGAACGCGGAGGTGCCGTCCGTTCGGTACTAGATCGTGGGACTGATCGCGGGATTGTTCGCGGGGCGGATCGAGGGACGTGAGGACGTTCCACTACATCAACCGCGTTCTCTAACGCTTCTGCTGTACGATCTACGAGGGTACGTAGATCACTCATCCCCTCTCGTAGATGGACATCACCATGATAGGTCTTCGTGCGCGTAGGAAAATTTTTGTTTCCCATGCGACGTTCCCCAACAGTATCGAATATGATTTCTCTCTCTATTAGGCCCATTGGTAGAGTTCGCACTGGGGCCTTTGAAATCAGAGAGCCGGCCCTACCTCCGTGTCAGGGTCGTCGTCAACCTCTAGCCATAGGAGCTACGAGCTCATGAGTGTTGCTGCAGGGCCTGACGGGGTGAGCTGTGGTTGGGAATTGAGTCAGGGGCGTGTCGCCATTTGGGTGATGGAGGAGATGCACGCCGGGGAGGCCCTAGTCACCGGCGACAGAGGAGCCACGTCGTAGGTGCTCGATAGGTGGTTGTTGTTGATGTTCCATGCTGCAAAACGCATGGGAAAGGAGGGGGACACATCAAAGGGGTGAGGGGAGTCCAGAGGTAGAGTAAACGGAGCCGGAGGGGCTCTCTACCTCGAGATCGACGACGGCCACAGGCGGCGGACCTCTGGTTCGATCCGAGCGTAGGGGGCTTGGGAGGCGACTTGGGTTTTGCACGGGCTAGATTAGTGGTGAGAGATACGATCCAGAGGGGAGCGAGAGCTTGGGAGGGCTTTATATAGCCAGGCACCAATGCACCATGGATGTGGCCGCTGGAGTTTGTTGAGGAGGCAATGTGTCACGGGAGGGCTCGACTTTGTGTCGGGGGAGCTCACGGGGGTCATCCATTACCAGAGGGAGAGAGAGGAGCAGGAACATGTGTGTGGGCGAGGCCAGCGATTGGCCGAGATGGCGGCTGCGGGCACGCTACAGAGAGAGCAGATCAGCGTGCTGCACACGCCAAGGTACCTCGACTGGTGCACAGGAAAGGACTCGAGGTGGCCAAGGGATGGGCACAGACGAGGTCCACTCACGGCTTGTCTTATACCACACTATAGGGCGTGCTTTTTGGCTGGCAGGATGATGCCTTTGGCACGCTCTGGCGCGGCCACTAGTGCCTAGCACCTCCAGGATGACTAAACAAAGGGAGAGGGAGCATGGGATACTCTGGAGGCTGATGAGGAGAGAGAAAAAGCTGAGAGAGAGAAGAAGTGGGGTTGTCTATAGAGGTGTAAGTGAGGTTTCACCCATGGAATCATGGAGTTAGCCGTTGGGGTTTCTACTGGAGGTGTTGTGGGTCTCAGGGAGGTTCTGGTAAAAGTTTGAGGGTAAGGGCAATAGCTTTGGAGGTCAAAACAATAGTTTTTAGATTCTGCGTGAAGGTGTTTGATGGAGTTTTGGGCAGGCTAACTTTGCCCACTTACTATGAGATTTAACATGATCAAATGTTGGGTAAAAATGAGATGGATCACAAGGTTTGAGCTCATTTGGGAAAAGTTGACAGTATAAACTCTAAAAATCCTAGAAATCAATCGAACCATATTTCTGTACATATAGCTGAGCAAGTCATTTACCCCAAATGCACAACTTGGTGTACCATCATTCTTTGGGGCCTAGATCACTCCTGCAAAGTTTTAGAGGAATTGGAGAAACTTGGCAATGTAGAGTTGCTCAAAATTTGATTCTGGACAAAGAGAGTTTTGGAATATTTTGGTGGACCAAATCCACTTGAATTAAGATGAAACTTGGCAAGATCATCACATATACCATGTTTGACTTGCTAGAATTTTCCTAGAATTATTTGATAATGTTTCCTATGGAAATATTTCAAAAGCTTGAAATATGCAAAAAGGGTTTGGAGGGGCGTTGTCGAATATTTTGAACATGACCATGTGTTGAAACTCTTATATATGGAAAATATATGTCCACTCGGTTTCCCTAAATTTCTCAAATATGTTTGAAGTAAGAAAAGTAATTTTCCTGTGTAAAACACCATTTATGGCCTGAAAAGAAGTTATTTATTTTAAATAGGAAAACCACTTTTAAAATAATTTTGTGGTTTTGGGAAGTATTTTTGATAATGGGATGCAAATAAAATCTTTGGGGCAATCCATCTAACCTAATCTAAGGACTTGTAGTACAAACCTCAGTTTAGGGGTTTTTTGAAAACTTATTTTAAAGAAAAGATTTTTGGTCAAAATAATACTTAATAAAATAGTTTTGGGCCCTCTACACATGGTATGGTCATTGGGCAAGGATTTTGGATCAAGAAGATGGGTTTTGAAAGAAGGCACATTTTTGTGAATAAAAACCCAAATGGGCAAACAAGCATATAGCAATCAATCCAATCATCATATGCACACCAAATGTTTTAAATGGTTCCAAATTTTATAAAAAAACATATTGTGGCAAAGTGATACAAACATACGGTGTCATAGTATAGCAACCTCGATATTTCTTGGAGGCCATACTGCACACTCTAGGTTCAAAATACCCATTAAACTCACCGATAACAACATATGTGGTTTCACAAAGAAAAGTGGTGTGATAGAATTGCTGAAAGAGTCGGCCTTGATAATTTGGGATGAAGTCGCGAAGACAAAGCGTCAAGCTGTGGAGGCTCTTGATAGATCACTCCAAGACATAATGGGATGTGCCTTGCCGTTTGGTGGGAAGATTATCGTTTTTGGTGGAGATTTTAGACAGGTCCTTCTAGTGGTTCCAAAAGGGACAAGAGCACAGATCACACATGCTACAATAGAAAGATCCTATATATGGCATAAGATTCAGAAGATACGCCTTACATGTAACATGAGAGCACAAGTTGACACTTGGTTCCCTAACTATCTCTTGAGGATTGGTAATGGAAGTGAAGAAACGATAGGTGATAACTATGTGCGTCTCCCTGAGGATGTTGTGATCGGTCATACTCATAATGAAACCGCAATCAATAGGCTAATCAAAGAAGTTTTCCAATCTCTTAGTGCCAATGATAAATCGGGAGAGTACATGAGCTCCCGTGCCATTCTCTCCATGAAGAACGAGCATGTTGATGAGCTGAATTCCAAAATGATCGACATGTTTCCTGGCCAAGAGAAGGTATACCATAGATTCAACTCTATTGAGGATGACTTATCGAATAATTACCTTATTGACTTTGTGAATTCACTCACCCCAAATGGATTGCTAGGACATGTGTTGAAAGTGAAGGTCAATTGCCCTGTCATTCTGCTACAGAACCTCGACCCTCATGATGGCCTCTTTGTGGAACAAGGCTAATGATTAGAGCCTTCCAAGATAATGTAATTGATGCAAAGAATGTTGGTTGGCAACATGCTGGGAATAGGGTGTTTATACCTAGGATTCCTTCATCACCATCGAAGTACATCTCACTTCCCTTCAAGCTTAAGAGGAAACAATTCGCCATCTGCCTAAGTTTTGCGATGACAATTAACAAGGCGCAGGGCCATACCATCCCAAATGTTTGCATCTATCTTCGCGAGCCGGTGTTTGTTGACATCGATTTTGACCGAGTTAAAATAAAATGCATAAACCATAAAAAAAATATAAATCCAAAACGGCCAAAATCCATTGTATAATGAAAAGAAGTAATGAGAAGTAATATATTCAACCGCTCAAATTGAGTTGACAATAAAATGGGCATATGATATATTGTGTCGATAATGCGGATATTGAAAGATGCCAAGAAATTACAAATATGAGAAAAATAAATAGTCATTAAGTTTTGTCCTAAAAATATACAGGACACATGGTTCACATACACATATGTTGTCGCCAACAGTGAATTATAATGTCGACATAAATTCAAATAGTCTTGACGTCATTGATATTACTAAAATATAGGATGCGGAGTAAATTTGGACATTATTCCAGCGGTGCTAACGAAATGTCACACAACATATATAAAAGAAAAATGTTCCGTGTGACAACTTATAAAAAATATATATGTCAAACTGTTATCAAAATATTGGATTATAATTCTGAATGAGAAAATATCTCTTCATACAAAGAAAGTAGACTTGAACCAATCAGGCTTATAGCCCCTCAAATAGATTGGCTACGTACATCATGGGGTGGTTCACATGTCTACGTACATGCATGCATGGCCTTAGACATCACATAACCATCACATACAAATTAATGGTTAGCAACCAAGCTTCCCACATTGATTGAAAATAACCCAAGGCCACATCGGCTACTAGAAAGGAAGTTACCTGTTCAAAGTGTGGTCAACCAGCGATTAATAAGAAATAAAATAAAGAAAAGAGCCAGGCGCTCCCACGACTGCGCATGATCCCACGATCGGGAACGTGGGCGCGCGCCACAACGCTTCTTTGCTCGCCGATGTGCTATAAATACCTGCTTGCCCGACACTGCTTGTAGGAGGCTCGCCATCGACTTGCCCAGGTGAGAAGGTGAGATATGATGATGGTCTCATCTCCTTAGTTTCGACCGCTTGGTTCGGATCAAGGAGCTCTCTCTTCTTAATATGAAATATTGTCCTTAGTTTGGCCGTTTGGTTCGGATCAAGGAGTTCTTTCTTCTCACATATGAAATATTGTCCTTAGTTCCGGCCGCTTGGTTCGGATCAAGGAACTCTCTCTTCTCACATATGAAATATTGTCCTTAGTTTCGGCCGCTTGGTTCGGATCAAGGAGTTCTTTCTTCTCACATATGGAATATTGTCCTTAGTTTCGGCCGCTTGATTCAGATCAAGGAACTCTCTCTTTTCACATATGAAATCATGTCCTTAGGTTCGGCCGCTTGGTTCGGATCAAGGAACATAAAATCCACCAAATCACGTCCTTCGGTTCGGCCGCTTGGTTCGGATCAAGGAACATAAAATCCACTAAATCATATCCTTAGGTTCGGCCGTTTGGTTCGGATCAAGGAACATAAAATCCACCAAATCATGTCCTTCGGTTCGGCCGCTTGGTTCGGATCAAGGAACATAAAATCCACTAAATCATATCCTTAGGTTCGGCCGTTTGGTTCGGATCAAGGAACATAAAATCCACCAAATCATGTCCTTCGGTTCGGCCGCTTGGTTCGGATCAAGGAACATAAAATCCACCAAATCATGTCCTTAGGTTCGACCGCTTGGTTTGGATCAAGGAACATAAAATCCACCAAATCATGTCCTTAGGTTCGGCCGTTTGGTTCGGATCAAGGAACATAAAATCCACCAAATCATGTCCTTAGGTTCGGCTGCTTAGTTCGGATCAAGGAACATAAAATCCACCAAATCATGTCCTTAGGTTCGGCCGTTTGGTTCGGATCAAGGAACATAAAATCCACCAAATCATGTCCTTAGGTTCGGCCGCTTGGTTCGGATCAAGGACATAAAATCCACCAAATCATGTCCTTAGGTTCGGCCGTTCGGTTCGGATCAAGGAACATAAAATCTACCAAACCATGTCCTTAGGTTCGGCCGTTTGGTTTGGATCAAGGAACATAAAATTCACCATCATGTCCTTAGGTTTGGCCTTTTGGTTCGGATCAAGGAACATATTTTTTCTTTCTTCACGTGGACATGCCATGTGTGGAAAAAATCATAAGATGCTCTACGCATGGGTTCCTTACATTTGAATTCCATGACATGAAAATAAGTTTCGTGCATGGGTTCTTTCTCACGAATTCCATGACGCGAGCCATTAAATGACTATTACGCTATGTCATGGGTTCTTCTCATATGAATGCTATGGCATAAGTCATAAAACCAAAGGAAATACAAATTATGCTATGTCATGGGTTCTTTTCATATGAATCCATGACATAAGTTGTAAAATAAAAAAATACATAGTATCTTACGTCGTGGGTTCCTTCATACGAATTGCATGGCATAAGTCACAAGTTAATAAAAAAATATATAAAAAAATCTTATGGCATATTGTAATAGGAATGTGTTGCAATCTCATGTAATAGATATGTTGGAATTCTTAATCAGGGGTTTTCTTCACGGAGATGTAATTAACAGTTCTTTTATATAAATATAAGAGTTCTGGAAATATGTACCTACAATGTTTGATCTTCATTTTATTTTATGCGTTGTATGCGCTTTAAATATATATATTCACTCTGTATCAATGACGTGGACGCGTGTTCTACACGCTCGCCATTTTCCCGTCATCAGTGTTCTCCCATGGTCAGCTGCATGTTGCCCTGTCAAGCATGATATCAAGGCGAACAACATGGATTTTGGCCCAGCCGACCAAACATGTTGATAAATCAGGGAAAAGCACCAAGAATATTATCTATAGAGATGTTTTAGAAGGATGATGCAAGTTCATTCTTTCATTGATTTCTATTCATGCTATTTTGTAGTCAGCCAAACTTTCTTAGCTTTTTTTATTTGAATCATTATTTTATTTAAATGCATATAGGCATGCTATGAATTCTGAAATGTTTTTATATGGTTATTGATTTCTGAAATGTGTTTAAAATTCTCAAATGGTTTCATATTGTGAATTATGAAATAGTTACCTATCAATTATGGAGATATGTCCTTCCTAACTACTGATTAGCCACATACATGACTTTCCTAACTTACTACTAATATTAACAAATTTATATTCAAAAAATAGTTTGTGGGGTCAGGTATGTCTTTCACTCCTAAATAACGTCAATGTTTACCTAAAAAATAAAAATGGATTCTTTTTACACAATGTAGATATGAAAGGGAAAACCCAAATTGTTGTGATCTTGGATTCAAACTCACGTTTCATGGCCTCTGTCCTGTGTAATACTGGAACCAATTCACTCGCTTGTTCACGTGCCAAATAAGATCAGGATGTGCATATTTCCAACACTTATCTTGAGGACTGAAATCGTTTTGCCACTAAAGAGGAGCAGGTGTCATTGTTTTCGATGTCATGTCAGACACATGATTAGTTACCTTAAAGAGTAACAAACAGGGTAGCATGCTTCCTAAGGTTAACGTGATATTTTATTTTTGTCAAATGGCTTGAAATTTCTTCAACAGTAATTTTAATGATAATTTCATGTACCGTCATATTTTATTTCCAAACTATGGCTTGAAATTATATTATCAGTTTCTATCATGTTCAGTTCACAACTTTATAGTGCGAGTGTGTGGCTTGAAGCTCGATTGTGAGATTATGCCATTTATAGGGCATAAAATCTATTTGTACTTTTAGTGTCAAAATTGACTTGTACACAATTTTACATTTTCACACATTGTGCTTACGTGTGCTTGTTTTCTCTATATTCACTATAGATAGTGTTTTAAGAGATTTTATAAAGTAGGTCAATATTTGGATTATGTATACTTGACTTGATAGAGACTTCCAAAGGATTTGCATTTTCCAAAGTGCATAACTAACACGGTAAATCCTATCTTCGACTACTTGCATAATCAACTTTGAGTTCAAGGAAGCTTCAAGTCTTACCTTGAAAATTTCTTTTGTCTCTTCCATCCAGCAGCACGAACATGTTTTCCAGTTATTGACTATTGATTGTACATAATTTTTTTGCCGATAATCTCTTCTACAATAGTTCAACAAAATCAAAGGATTCACTAAAAATAGCCGGCAAATGCCAAGGAAATCTGCAGGCGTGGCCGCACGAGCATCCTCTCTCTCCAAAAAGGCATTGGGCGTCTTCTTCATGTGTCTGCCATGATAATCAACCCCCCATTGACACTTATGTCATCGCTCCCCTTCCTGCAATCCAAGTTTTCTCTCTTCCATAACTCTATGATACATGTGTTGCACATGCACACTTACTAGTCCATTCAAGTATCTGGGATCGATGAGACTGCTAAGAAGGTACACGTAGTGTGTACTTTCTGACAAACCAACAAACTGTTGTAGCCTAGTTGATTATTGTCATGCGATTAACACATGAGGTCATGGGTTTGATTTTCTCCTGAAACAACCATTTTTGCATAATTACCAAGAAAGAGGCCGCACACCATAAAATTCCCCTATAAAATCAGATTCCATTAAAGTGCCATCAATTCCATGGCACGTGATTGGAAAGTCATCAATCGGGACCGTAGAAAATTGGACACACGATCAAAAAGTAATTAATCACCATTATTAAAGCTATCAAATGTTTCAATAAAAAGGATCTCATTAAAACAACAACAATTCCGCGGCTTGAGATCGCGATCGCACGACAACAAGATTGTTCAGATCTGATCACAAAATCCGAATGTTTGGACATTAGAAATCTCGTTTTATATAAGGGTATAGAGGTATAGTCTCTCTCCCTTCCAAAATAATTCTAGTTTGGGGTTCATGTCATAGGAGGACCCTCCATCCCAAAAATAAGTGGTTTAACTTTGCAATAACTTTAGTACAAAGTTGTATTAAGATTGAGACATTTCTTTTGAGACAGAGGTTGTTGGTTATGTACCCCATGGTATGACCTGATCAGGATATGACACGACTATCAAGTGGTGGCTCATGTTCAGAATCATTGCATGGACCGTGGTTAACCGTGAAGCTCAAGGCCGGGGAGGCGTCTCATCGAGAAGGTTGGCTCATGGCCCAGTACCTGGAAGTCCGCCTTAAGGAGGAACGTGTAAGGAGTTTTCCTTGAGAGTCAAGATAGGTATGAAGTAGATTAAGGTGCGGGTTGTAATTCGACCCGGACTCCATTGTGATCACACAGCTTCGACCTACATATAAAGGAGAGCCCCTGAGGTGGAAAGACTAAGAAAGAAAGAAACCTTCAAGATCTAGGTTAGCGATTCCACACCCTTGTAATCGAGATAATCAGCAATGGAAACACAAGCATGACGTAGGATTTTACCTCCATGGAGAAGCCAAACCTGAATAAATTCTCGTCTCTCGTTTTCAATCAACCCCATCCAAGCAACCACCTAGTTGCGATGGCTCCCAAACTTAGTCCTATCGCTAGGACACGTTCCGTGACAAAACCATGAGAAAGGGAAAACTTCATGAAAAGTTTACTAGGAAAATCCGTCTATGTATAAAAATATCAATATATACAAGGGAAACCCTTCACACCAGCCGCCGAATTTAACATGTGTGTCCGCCGCCTGGTCCTTCTGATACGTGCCTTCCTGGACTCCACTTATGTGTCCGCGATCTTATCTTCTACAACCAGACCACCACGTCTTGTCCAGAATGCTCTTTCCATTCCCCTGCTCTTTCTCTCTCTCCCTCTCTCTTTTTCGTCAAACTATGAGTGCAGCACGCCGCCACCATCACCCATGTCTGTTGTCATAGACATGACCATCTAGCTATTCCAAGCACCCCACCAACCTTGTTATTGTGTTGTAAGCACGCCCCACGCATCTCTCTCTAGCTTATTCCCTTCTTTGTCTCTCTTGAAATTTTTTGCAACATGATTTTAGTTGCATTTTTTTCCCAACAGAAGTTTTGTTGCACGAATACATAAAAGACGCCGAAATCGTTGTTGCAGATTTTGCAACAAGGATCTGATACGTCTCCAACATATCGATAACTTTTTATTCTTCCATGCTATTATATTATCATTATAGGATACTTTTTGGGTATTTATACACCAATTTATATTACTTTTAAGCACTAACCTATTGACCTAGTGCCAAGTGTCAGTTGTTGTTTTCTGCGTGTTTTTAGCTTTTCAGGTTTACAGTACCAAACAAAGTCCAATTACCATAAAAAAATGATGATTTTTTCTGGACCAAAAGAAGGTGTGGAAGCTTTGGGAGGAGGATAGAAGCCTCATGAGGGAGCACCACATAACGAGGCACACTGATGGTCGTGTATCCCCCTCGTCTGCCTCCTAGTGTACCTCTTCATCCTATAAATTTACATTAGTCCCAAAAACCCTAAGGAGGACCCCAAAACACTTTTGCTGATGTCCCAAGTTTCTGTTCCACCGTGAGGACATCTGGAGCTCTTTTCCGGTGCTCTATCGGAGGGTGGATCGATCATGGAGGACCTCTACATCAACCTTGTTATTCCCATGGTGGTGTGTGAGTAGTTCACCAAAGACCTATGAGTTTGTCGCATCTTCGTTTTGATTTATTCGATGTAAATCTTTCCTGCGGTGCATTTGTTGGGATCCGATGAATTGTGGGTTTACATTCAGATTATTCATTATAAATATTTGAGTCTTCTCTAAATTCTAAATATGATTCTTATGTACATGATCATCATAGCTTCGTAAATCTCTCCGATCTATTGATTTGCTTTCGCCAAGTATATTGATCTTTCTTCAGTGAGAGAGGTGTGTTGTAGTGGGTTCAGTCTAACAAATTTCTGTATCCCAGATACATAGTAGGGGACAAGATATGCATTTGTATTGTTTCCACTAAGGATAAAACGATGGGGTTAATTCATATTAATTGAGTTTTCTTTGTCTACATCATGTCACCATTCTCCAAGCAATACTCGGTTTTACTTAATACTCTGGATGCATGCTGGATAGCGGTCAATGGGTGGAGAAACAGTAATAGGTGCAGGAATGAGTCAGTCTATTTGCTTATGGACATGATTCCTATATGCACATGATAATTACCATGAATATCACATAACTATCTGCTTTTCTATGAATTGCCCAATAGTAATTTGTCTACCCACCGTATGCTTGCTTTCATGAGTGATGCCACTAGGGAACACTATGCCCCTGGTCTATTCACTTATAAATCTACAAATGTTACAATTTCCTAGCTGCCTTTATTTAATTGTTAATTACTTTTCACTTTTCAACTTTCAACCGCACTACTTACTTGCTTGCAGATAACGAGACAAGGGGATTGACAACCCTCTTGCCCGTGTTGGGTGCAAGTGTTTGTTTCTTTTGTGTTCATCTGGAGACGGGTGTTTGTTGTCGCTCCTATTAGTTCGATAAATCTTTGTTCTCTACTCAGGGAAATACTTACCTATATTGTGCCGCATCACCCATTCCTCTTCACGGAAAGGCCAACGCAAATCGCAAGCACCAGGAAGGATTTCTGGTGTCGTTCGAGGGAGTATCATCAACCTACTATCAAGCCACTTCGCATGAAGTATCATTCACTTGTTCTTATTTTTATTTTCTTTTATATTTTTCTTGCTCCATAAAAATCAAATATACAAAATAATTTATCTTTGCTTTTTTCTAGTTTACTACCTTGCTTCCTTAAAAGTTCCTATCATGTCTGAGTTTAAATTAGTGATGCTTCCACTCCTAGTGCGGAAACCCTTGATTATCCAGCTACACCTTGTGATGAAAATGCTAAAAGAAATTTTGATGAAGTTTCCAAAGAAAAACTTGATATTCTTGGCGATGATGATCCTCCAAAGGGAGAACCTATTATGCACACAAAGAAACTACGCATAGGTAGTGGTAATATTATTGGAAAGAACGTGATTCATGATTTTTTTTCACTTGTTCGGGTTCGTTACCATTGATAGGAGGCTCTACTTTTTCTAGAAATGCAAGTTATGCAGATGCTATATTTTTGCTTATAGTACAGTAGGAAAGACAATTTGTGCACGTGCATCCTTTCATACAATGGTTGTTTCTAGAATTCTCTAATATTCGGGAAGCTTCTACCGAATGTCTAGCCACTATATTTCTTTTTCAAGAATTTTTTAATATCATGAAAGATGTAAGAGAAATATTTTCTCATTATAGGGTTAAGGGTGAGTGCCCACCCATAGATGGTATTCTTTACGAGATGGAAGAAGTAAGCAAACTAAGATCCACAAACTTATGATGAAAATTTTAGAAAGAAGGCTCCACCTAATGTCTTGGTAGATAAGGTCTCCGAACATAATGATCAATTTTATGTATCAAAACTTGGACTGGGTTTTGAGCTTGACAGAGAATTAAGAAAATACCTCTATCAAAACCTATACAATGAGGAGTTGGCTATCACTTGTGAAAAACCTGAAGAGGAGCCTCGTATTCCTCCCGAGGTAGACCTCACATATCCTTGTTGGAAATATGCCCTAGAGGCAATGATAAATAGTTACTATTATATTTCCTGTTTAAAGATAGTCGTTTATTATCCATGCTATAATTGTACTGAATGAAAATTAAGATACATGTGTGGATACTTAGACAAAACAATGTCCCTAGCAAGCCTCTAGTTGGCTAGCCAGTTGGTCAATGATAGTCAAGGTTTTCTGACTATATGCAAGTGTTGTCACTTGATAACTGGATCGCATCATTTGGAGAGTCATGTGATGGACTAGACCCAAACTATGAACGTAGCATATTGATCATGTCGTTTTATTGCTATTGTTTTCTACGTGTCAAGTATTTGTTCCTATGACCATGAGATCATATAACTCACTGGCACCGTAGGAATACCTTGTGTGCATCAAACGTCACAACGTAACTGGGTGACTATAAAGGTGCTCTACAGGTATCTCCGAAGGTGTCCATTGAGTTAGTATGGATCAAGACTGGGATTTGTCACTCCGTGTGACGGAGAGGTATCTCGGGGCCCACTCGGTAATACAACATCACACACAAGCCTTGCAAGCAATGTGACTAAGTGTAAGTCACGGGATCTTGTATTACGGAATGAGTAAAGAGACTTGCCAGAAACGAGATTGAAATAGGTATGCGGGTACCGACGATCGAATCTCGGGCAAGTAACATACCGAAGGACAAAGGGAATGACATACAGGATTATATGAATCCTTGACACTGAGGTTCAACCAATAAGATCTTAGGAGAATATGTAGGATCCAATATGGGCATCCACGTCCCGCTATTGGATATTAACCGAGGAGTGCCTCGGGTCATGTCTACATAGTTCTCGAACCCGCAAGGTCTGCACACTTAAGGTTCGATGATGTTTTAGTATAGTTGAGTTATATGTGTGCTTACCGAATATTGTTTGGAGTCCCGGATGAGATCACAGACGTCACGAGGGTTTCCAAAATTGATATATATATATAGGATGGTTTCATTTGGTCACCGGAAAGTTTCGGGCAATTTCGGCAGTGTACCGGGAGTGACGAATGGGTTCTAGGTGTTCACCGGGAGGGGCCCACCCTCCCGGGACTAAGCCCAAGGCCCTAGGGTGGCGCCACAAGTACTTAGTGGGCTGGTGGAGTCAGCCCAAGAGGGCCATGGCGCCACATAAAGAAAATACCAAAAGAAAAGAAAAAGAAAAGGAAAGAGGGAGGTGGGAAGGAAGAGGAGGACTCCTCCTTCCCAAACCGAATTAGAGGAGGAGTCCTCCTCCTCCTGGCGGCCGGCGCACCTTGAGGGACTTGTCCCTAAAGGCTAGCCCCTCCCCCTCCCTCCTATATATAGTGGTGGTTTAGGACTTTTTGAGACACAACTTTCCCACGTGCAACTCTAGCCTATAGCACACAGTCTCACCTCTAGCTCGGATTTCTGCGGAGCTCGGGTGGAGCCCTAGAGGAGTAGATCATCACCACCACCGGAGCGCCGTCACGCTACCGGAGAACGCATCTACTTCTCCATCTTTCTTGCTGAATCAAGAAGGCCGAGATCATCGTCGAGTTGTACGTGTGCTGAACGCGGAGGTGCCGTCCGTTCGGCGCTAGATCGGAACGGATCATGGGACGGATCGCGGGACGGTTCATGGGACGGTTCGAGGGACATAAAGACGTTCCACTACATCAACCGCGTTTCTTAACGCTTCTTGCTGTGCGATCTACAAGGGTACGTAGATCCAAATCTCCACTCCTAGATGGACATCACCATGATAGTTCTTCGTGTGCGTAGGAATTTTTTGTTTCCCATGCAATGTTCCACAACAGTGTTATCAGAGCTAGGTTCATGCATAGATGTTATCTCGAGTAGAACACAAAAGGTTTTGTGGATGGTGATGTTCGATTTGCTGCCCTCCTTAGTCTTTTCTCGATTCGACGGTATTGTTGGATTGAAGCGGCCCGGACCGACATAACTCGTACGCTTACGAGAGACTGGTTTCATCGATTGACATGCAACCTCATTGCATAAAGATGACTGGTGGGTGTCGGTTTCTTCAACTTTAGTTGAATTGGTTTTGACCGAGGCAGTCCTTGGAGAGGTTAAATAGCAATTTTCACATCTCCATTGTGGTTTTTGCGTAAGTAAGATGCGATCATATTAGATACCCATTGCAGCCACGTAAAACATGCAACAACAAATTAGAGGACGTCTAACTTGTTTTTGTAGGGTATGCTTGTGATATGATAGGGCCAATGACGTGATGCAATATATTGGATGTATGAGATGATCATGTTGTAATAGTTAATATCGAGTTGCACGTCGATGCTACGGCAACCGGCAGGAGCCATAGGGTTGTCTTTAAACTAACGTTTGTGTTCGCAGATGCATTTACTATATTGCTAGGTCGTAGCTTTAGTAGTAATAGCATAGATAGCACGACAACCTCGATGGCAACACGTTGATGGAGATCATGGTGTGGCACCGATGACAAGATCATGCCGGTGCTTGAGTGATGGAGATCCAGAAGCACAAGATGATGGCCATATCATGTCACTTATGAATTGCATGTGATGTTAATCCTTTTATGCACCTTATTGTGCTTAGAACGACGATAGCATTATAAGGTGATCTCTCACTAAAATTTGAAGAAGAAATTGTGTTCTCCCCGACTGTGCACCATTGCGACAGTTCATCGTTTCGAGACACCACGTGATGATCGGGTGTGATAGACTCAACGTTCACATACAACGAGTGCAAAACAGTTGCACATGCGGAACACTCGGGTTAAACTTGACGAGCCTAGCATGTGCAGACATGGCCTCGGAACACATGAGACCGAAAGTTCGAGCATGAATCGTATAGTTGATATGATTATCATAGAGATGCTTACCACTGAAACTATTCTCAACTCACATGATGATCGGACTTGAGTTAGTGAATTTGGATAATGTACCACTCAAACGACTAGAGAGAAGTACTTTTTGAGTGGGAGTTTAACACGTAATTTGATTAGTTAAACTCTCATTATCTTGAACATAGTCTAAGTCCACTTTGAAATATTTGTGTTGTAGATCAATGGCTCACGCGACAGTCACCCTGAATTTTAATACGTTCCTAGAGAAAGCTAACTTGAAAGATGATCGAAGAAACTTTGTAGACTGGGCTTGTAATCTTAAGTTGCTCCTACAAGCTGGGAAGAATGATTATGTCCTTAATGCCGCGCTAGGAGATGAACCACCCGCTACGGCTGACCAAGATGTTAAGAACGCTTGGTTGACACGTAAGGATGACTACTCAGTAGTTCAATGTGCAGCCTTGTATGGCTTAGAGTCGGGACTTCAACGTCGCTTTGAGTGTCATGGAGCATATGAGATGTTCCAGGAGTTGAAGTTTATCTTTCAGAAGAACGCCCGAATCAAGAGGTATGAGACCTTCGATAAATTCTATGCTTGCAAGATGGAGGAGAATTCGTTTGTGAGTGAACATGTGCTCAAAATGTTTGGGTACTCAAACCGTCTAGCTAATCTGGGGATTGAACCCCCGCAAGAGGCTATCACTGACATAATTCTTCAATCACTTCCACCAAGCTACAAGAGCTTTGTGTTGAACTATAACATGCAAGGGATGAACTAGTCACCCGACGAGTTATTCGCGATGCTGAAAGTCGCAGAGTCAGAACTCCGGAAAGAGCATCAAGTGTTGATGGTCAATAAGACCACTAGTTTCAAGAGAAACGACAAAGGCATGAAGGGTAACTCCAAGAAGAGCGGCAAGCCTGGTGCCAATCCGACGAAGAAACCCAAGGCTGGACCTAAGCCTGAAACAGAGTGTTATTATTGCAAGGGACTGGGTCACTGGAAGCGCAACTGCCCCAAGTATTTGGCTGATAAGAAGATGGCCAAGGAAAAATCAGGTATATTCGATATACATGTTATTGATGTGTACTTAACCAACTCTCGTAGTAGTGACTAGGTATTCGATACCGGTTCTGTTGCTCATATTTGCAACTTGAAACAGGAACTGTGGAATAAACGAAGGCTGGCAAAAGATGAACTGACGATGCGCGTGGGAAATGGTTCCAAGGTTGATGCAATCGCCGTCGGCACAGTTTCACTTCAGTTACCATCAGGATTAGTTATGAACTTAAATAATTGTTATTTAGTTTCTGCGTTAAGCATGCACATTATATCTGGATCTTGTTTATTGTGAGACGGTTACTCGTTTAAGTCAGAGAATAATGGTTGTTCTATTTCTATGAGTAATATATTTTATGGTCATGAACCCAATGTTAGAGGATTGTTCATGTTGAATCTTGATAGAGATGATACACATATACATAACATTGAGGCCAAAAAGTTAGAGTTAACAATGATAGCGCCATGTTTTTGTAGCACTGCCGCTTAGGTCATATTGGTGTAAAGCGCATGAAGAAACTCCATTCCGATGGACTTTTGGAGTCACTTAACTTTTATTCACTTGACACGTGCGAACCATGCCTCATGGGTAAGATGACTAAGACTCCGTTCTCTGGAACAATGGAGCATGCAAGTGACTTGTTGGAAATCATACATACCGATGTGTGTGGTCCGATGAGTGTGGAAGCGCGTGGCGGATATCGTTATTTTCTCACCTTCACTAACGATTTGAGTAGATATGGTTATGTCTACTTGATGAAGCACAAGTCTGAAACGTTTGAGAAGTTCAAGCAAACTCAGAGTGAAGTTGAAAAATCATCGTAACAAGAAGATTAAGTTCCTACAATCTGATCGTGGGGTGAATATCCGAGTTTTAAGTTTGGTGCTCACTTAAGACAATGTGGAATTGTTTCACAGTTGACACCGCCTGGAACACCACAGCGTAATGGTGTGTCCGAACGTCGTAATTGTACATTGTTAGAAATGGTGCGATCTATGATGTCTCTTACCGATTTGTCGTTATCATTTTGGGGTTATGCATTAGAGACAGCTGCATTCACTTTAAACAGGGCACCATCTAAATCCGTTGAGACGACACCATATGAACTGTGGTATGGCAAAAGACCAAATTTGTCGTTTCTTAAAGTTTGGGGATGTGATGCTTATGTCAAAAAGCTTCAGCCTGAAAAGCTGGAACCCAAAGCAAAAAAGTGCATCTTCATAGGTTACCCAAAGGAGACACTTGGGTACACCTTCTATCTCAAATCCGAGGGCAAAGTGTTTGTTGCTAAAACGGAGCTTTTCTTGAGAAGGAGTTTCTCTCGAAAGAATTGAGTGGGAGGAAGATAGAACTTGATGAGGTTGTCTAACCTCTAATCCCTCTAGATGGTGGCGCAGGGCAAGGGGAACCCCTGTCGTTTCGACGCCGGTTGAGGAGGAAGTTGATGATGTTGATCATGAAACTTCAGATCAAGTTCCTATCGGACCTCGCAGGTCGACAAGGTCATGTACCGCTCCTGAGTGGTACGATAATCCTGTGTTATCAATTATGTTGCTAGACAACAATGAACCTGCGAATTATGAAGAAGCAATGGTGGGCTCGGATTCCAACAAATGGCTGGAGGCCATGAAGTCCGAGATAGGATCCATGTACGAGAACAAAGTGTGGACTTTGGAAGTACTACCTGAAGGTCGCAAGGCTATTCAGAACAAATGAATCTTTAAGAAGAAGACAGACACAAACGGTAATGTGACCGTTTATAAAGCTCGACTTGTGGCAAAAGGTTTTTCACAAGTTCAAGGAGTTCACTACGATGAGACGTTCTCACCGGTAGCGATGCTTAAGTCCGTCTGAATCATGTTAGCAATAGCTGCATTTTCGATTATGAAATGTGGCACATGGATGTCAAAATGGCGTTCCTTAACAGTTTTCTTAAGGAAGAGTTGTATATGATGCAACCCGAAGGTTTTGTCGATCCAAAGAATGCTAACAAAGTGTGCAAGCTCTAGCGATCCATTTATGGACTGGTACAAGCATCTCGGAGTTGGAATAAAAGCTTTGATGAGGTGATCAAAGCATTTGGGTTTATACAAATGGTTGGAGAATCTTGTATTTACAAGAATGTGAGTGGGAGCTCTGTGGCGTTTCTAATATTATATGTGGATGACATATTGCTGATTGGAAACAACATGGAGTTTTTAGCAAGCGTAAAGGATTACTTGAATAAAAGTTTCTCTATGAAGGACCTAGGAGAAGCTGCTTACATTCTAGGCATTAATATCTATAGGGATAGATTGAGATGCGTGATAGGACTTTCACAAAGCACATACCTTGATAAAGTTTTGAAGAAGTTCAAAATGGATGGGTCCAATAAATGGTTCTTGCCAGTATTACAAGGTATAAAATTGAGTAAAACTCAGTGCCCGGCAACTGTGGAAGATAGAGAACAAATGAGTTTTGCCCCCTATGCTTCAGCCATAGGTTCTATCATGTATGCAATGCTGTGCACTAGACTAGATGTCAGCTTGGCCATAAGTATGGCAGGCAGGTTTCAGAGTAATCCAGGAGTGGATCACTGGACGACGGTCAAGAATATTCTGAAGTACCTGAAAAGGACTAAGGAAATGTTTCTCGTTTGTCGAGGTGACGAAGAGCTCGTCGTAAAGGGTTACGTCGATGCAAGCTTCGACACTGATCCGGATGACTCTAAGTCTCAGACCGGATACATATTTATGCTTAACGGGGGTGCGGTAAGCTGGTGCAGTTCCAAGCAAAGCGTTGTAGCAGATTCTACATGTGAAGCGGAGTACATGGCTGCCTTGGAGGCAGCAAAGGAGGGTGTCTGGATGAAGCAGTTCATGACTGATCTTGGAGTTGTGCCGAGCGCACTAAATCCAATAACTCTATTCCGTGACAACACTGGTGCCATTGCCTTAGCAAATGAACCAAGGTTTCACAAGAAGACCAGACACATCAAGCGACGCTTCAACCTCATCCGCGACTACGTCGAGGGAGAGGACGTGAGTATTTGCAAAGTGCACACGGATCTGAATGTAGCAGACCCGCTGACTAAACCTCTTCCACGGTCAAAACATGATCAACACCAGAACTGTATGGGTGTTAGATTTATTACAATGTAAATCGCATGGCGATGTGAGGACTAGATTATTGACTCTAGTGCAAGTGGGAGACTGTTGGAAATATGCCCTAGAGGCAATGATAAATATTTATTATTATATTTCCTGTTTAAAGATAATCGTTTATTATCCATGCTATATTTGTATTGAATGAAAACTTAGATACATGTGTGGATACATTGACAAAACAATGTGCCTAGCAAGCCTCTAGTTGGCTAGCCAGTTGATCAATGATAGTCAAGGTTTTCTGACTATATGCAAGTGTTGTCACTTGATAACCGGATCACACAATTAGGAGAGTCATATGATGGACTAGACCCAAACTATGAACGTAGCATATTGACCGTGTCATTTTATTGCTATTGTTTTCTGCGTGTCAAGTATTTGTCCTATGACCATGAGATCATATAACTCACTGGCACCGGAGGAATACCTTGTGTGCATCAAACGTCACAACGTAACTGGGTTACTATAAAGGTGCTCTACAGGTATCTCCGAAGGTGTACGTTGAGTTAGTTTGGATCAAGACTGGGATTTGTCACTCCGTGTTACTGAGAGGTATCTCGGGGCCCACTCGGTAATACAACATCACACACAGGCCTTGCAAGCAATGTGACTAAGGGAGGTGGTTTAGGGCTTTTTGAGACACAACTTTGCCACGTGCAACTCTAGCCTATACCACACAGTCTCACCTCTAGATCGGATTTCTGCGGAGCACGAGCGGAGCCCTGCAAGAGTAGATCATCACCACCACCGGAGCGCCGTCACGCTGCCGAAGAACTCATCTACTTCTCCGTCTTGCTTGCTAGATCAAGAAGGTGGAGATCATCGTCGAGCTGTACGTGTGCTGAACGCGGAGGTGCCGTCCGTTCGTTGCTAGATCAGAACGGATCATGGGACGGATCGCGGGACGGTTCATGGGATGGTTCGAGGGACGTGAAGACGTTCCACTACATCAACCCCGTTTCTTAACGCTTGCTGTTGTGCGATCTACAAGGGTACGTAGATCCAAATCTCCACACGTAGATGGACATCACCATGATAGGTCTTCGTGTGTGTAGGAAATTTTTTGTTTCCCATGCAATGTTCCACAACAATCCTTGTGTTTTGCAATTCAGTTCTTTCATATATTTTTTGCTTACCAATTAGAAAAATTGCTTCTGAAAGGACATAATATTATTTTAGCACGGAAAGTCATCTTCAAAAAGACGACAACACTTGGTCGTTTGCATTATGCCTAGCTAGGGTCATAAAACAATAGCGCTAGTTGGGAGCCAACCCAATTGTTATCTTAATTTTTGCTTTATGTGTCATGACATGTTTTTTGCATCTATAATAATTATGTTTTTGTGTTTAAATTATTGTTTGTGCGAAGTAAAGCCTTCTGGATGGCTTGGGTAACATTAGAATTGATGTAGTGCAAAAATAGAAACTTTAGCGTCTAGTGCATAATTTCTCTAATTTTAATGAAACGTCTTTTTGATCTGAAATGTTTACACAGTATTTGTATACAAATTAACCAGGTATTCCTAATTTTTCAGAATTTTTAGAGTTAAATCAGTGTGGAAATTAATACTATCATTACATATTGTATGTTTTGGACAGATTCTATTTTTGCATGCATAACTTACTTGTTTTCATGATGTTATGGATTATATCGTGGGGTATATGTCATGGAGAAGTTATAATCTTGTACCTTATGCAACAAAAAAATATTAATAAATTTGTAAGATTACCTAAAGTATTTGATACGTTTATTATACTAACGGATCTCACGAAGTTTCAGTTGAGTTTTGTGTGCTGAAGTTTTAAGTTTTGGGTGTTATCGCGATAGACGAAGGAATAAGGAGCAGAAAGAGACTAAGCTTGGGGATTCCCAGGGCACCACAAGGTAATATTATAAGGAAGGATCAAGCGTCTAAGCTTGGGGATGCCCCAGAAGGCATCCCCTCTCTCGTATGAATCCCTCGGTATGTCACTTGAAGCTACATTTTTCTTCATCACATGATATGAGTTTTGCTTGGAGCATCGATTGCTTTAGTTGATTTTTATTTTTGGTTGCCCAAAATCATTGTTCTTTTAATACACCTACTTGATATAGACACACGATCACCATTTGTTATAAGACACTTTGTGCTTCACTTATATATTTCGAGCCTAGAAGTTGCTCTAGTACTTCACTTATATATTTTAGAGCATGGTGGCGTATTGATTTTATAGAAATTATTGCATCTTGTTCTTCACTTATAAATAGTAATAGTACTTCGCATAGGTCATATGATTAGTTCAAAAATAATAGGTACTCAAAGAGTGCATAATCAAAACCATGTGTAGCACATAAGAGACAAATCATGGTTAATGGTATTATGTGGTAATGTGGAAAGGCATGAGTGCATGATCATTGCTTAATATAGGTATCGTGAATTAGAGGTGTTAATTTGATGTTCATCCAAATATTTATATGGCATGGTGATGATGTGTCGTTTTAGTATGGGGCGCGTGATGGTTAACTCCTACCAACCTCCTCCCTCGGGGCATCCGAGTAGTGCTTTGCTTCGAGAAAGCTAATAAAGTTTTGCAAGAAGTGCTAAAAATATGCCCGAGAGGCAATATAAAGTGGTTATTATCATATTTCCTTGTTCATGATAATAATTTATTATCCATGCTAGAATTGTATTGTCCGAAAACTTAAATACACGTGTGTATATATAAACAACATCATGTCCCTAGTGAGCCTCTACTAGACTAGCTTGTTGATCAAAGATGGTTAAGGTTAACTAACTATAGACATGAGTTGTCATTTGATAACGGGATCACATCATTAGGAGAATGATGTGATGGACAAGACCCAAACATAAGCATAGAATTCGGTCGTATCACTAAGTTTATTGCTACTGCTTTCTACATGTCAACTATTTGTTCCTATGACCATGAGATCATGCAACTCCCTAGCACCAGAGTAATGCCTTGTGTGTATCAAAAGTCACAAAATAATTGGGTGATCATAAAGGTACTCTACACATATCTCCGAGGGTGTCTGTTGGGTTGGCATGGATCGGGACTTGGTTTTGTCACTCCGTTTGACGAAGAGGTATCTCTGGGTCCTCTTAGTAATACAACATCAAAATAAGCTTGAAAGAAATGTGACAAAGGAGTTAGTTACAGGATCTAGTATTAAGGAACGAGTAATGGGACTTGCCGGTAACGAGATTGAACTAGGTATGGAGATACCGACGATCGAATCTCCGACAAGTAACATACCACTAGATAAAGGGAACTGCATACATGATTGATTAAATCCATGACATCGTGGTTCCACTGATAAAGATCTTCATGGAATATGTGGGGACCAATATGGGCATCTAGGTCCCTCTATTTGTTATTGAACACAGAGGTGTCTCGATAATGTCCACATGATTCTCAGACCCGTAGGGTCCGCACGCTTAAAGTTCGGTGATGATATAATATTATTGGGTTATGTATGTTGGTAACCGAATATTGTTTGGAGTCCTAGATGAGATCCTGTTCGCCGGGAGGAGCTCCATAATGGAACAGAGGTAAAGAATTATATACGGGAAGTCATATTTTGGATACAGAAAAAGTTTCGGGTTTTTTCGGTATTGTACGAGGAAGCTTTTAGAAGGTTCCAGAAACTTCCAAAGGAGTCCGGAAGTCCACCATGGTTTCCACCATATACCAAGGATTTGCATGGGCCGAGGGGAGACGCCCTGTCCTTATTGGGCTAGGTGCACAAGTCCCTCAAGGCCCATGCAGTTGGAGAAGGTGGAAAGTCCACCTTTGTATGGAAGAGATGGAGGAGGACTAGGATTCCACCCCCACCCCCTTGGATGCGCCCTAGGGATTGGAAGGGGCTGTTCCCCACGACCGTGCACATATATATAGAGGGGAGGGGGTGCCCTAAGAGCACACACCAAGCCCTTGGCGCCCCTCTCTCACCCTAGATCGTTTTCTCCTCCGTTTGCTGTTCCGGTAGCGCTCAGTGTAGCCCTATCGGGATAGCACCACCACTGCCGCCACCATGCCGTTGTGTTGCCGGAGAACTCATACACTACTCCGACCTCTCTTGTTGGATCGAGGACGCAGAGACGTCATCAAGCCGCACGTGTGCTTAACACAGAAGTGTTGTCTGTTCGGCACTAGATCGGGATGGATCATGATTTGATCGTGAAGACATATGACTACATCAACCGCGTTATATACGCTCACCCTTAGCGATCTACAAGGGTATGTAGATACTCCCCTCCCGTAACTATGCATCTCCATGGATAGATCTTGTGTGTGTAGGAAATTTTTTGTGTCCCGTGCAACGTTCCCCAATAGTGGCATTGTAGATGATATGCACGCGTAGAACACAAAGAGTTTGTGGACCCTGATGTTCTGAATACTTACCTCCTTAGTCTTATTTTAATTTTGCGGTATTGTGGGATGAACCGGCATGGGCCAACCTTACTTGTCCACGTACAAGACACTGGATCTATCGACTGACATGCAACTTTTTTACATAAAGGTGGTTGACGGGTGTCTGTCTCTCCCACTTTTGTTGAATCGGATTTGACACAGGTGGTCCTTGTAGAAGGTTAAAAGGAAACTTGATTATTACTGTTGTGGCTTTGCATACATAAGAATGGTTCTTTCTAGTTTCCAATAGCAGCCACGTAAAACTTGCAACAACAAAGTATAGGACATCTAACTTGTTTTTGTAGGGCATGTTGTGATGTGATATGGCTAAGACGTGATTTTATATATGTGATGTATGAGATGACCATGTTTTGTAATAGGTATCACAACTTTCATGTAGATAAGTATGGCAACCAGGAGGAGCCATAGGGTTGTCTTTAATTTATTTGTGCCATTTGGTTTACTTTATTGCTATGAGTTAGCAATAGTTATAGAAGAAATAGTTGGTGCGACAACCATGTGACGACACGATGATGGAGATCATGGTGTCATGTCGGTGACGATGGAGATCATGTCGATGCTTTCGAGATGGATATCAAAAACACAAGATGATGATGGCCATATCATGTCACTTATATGATTTAGATGTGATGTTTATCTTTTTATGCATCTTATTTTGCTTAGGCGACAATGGCATTATAAGATGACCCCCACTAAAATTTCAAGATAAAATTATGTTCTCCCCAATTATGCACCATTGATAAGGTTCGTCATTTCGAAGCACCTCGTGATGATCGGGTGTGATAGACTCTACTTTCGCATACAATGGGTGTAAGCCGATTTTACATATGCAGAATACATACATGGGTTAAACTTGATGAGCCTAGCATGTATAGACATGGACTTGGAACACACGAGACCGAAAGGTCAAACATGAGTCATATAGTAGATATGATCAACATGGAGATGTTCACCATTGAAACCACCTCATTCCACGTGATTATCTGACTTGGGTTGGTGGATTTGGATCATGTCACCCTTAGATAACCTGAGGGATGTTGATTTGAGTGGGATTTCTTTAATAATATGATTAATTAAACTCATTATCATGAACATAGTCTAAAAATGTCTTTTCAAATTATGTTGTAGATCAATAGCTCGCGTTGTAGCTGTCACATCCCTGGAACTCTAACCAAGGTTTAGCATTGTGCTCATATCTTCTTTGCATTGCATCCAAGAAAATTGCAACAAGATCAAAGTAAGTGGTGAAGGAAAACTCAAAACCCTAGCCACTTTTCAAATTCAAAGGAATTATGAACTTATTCAAATCAATGAACCCAAAATGGTCTCAAGAAAAGTTCAACTTTTCTGATAACTCTTGAAAACAAATAAGCAATGAAGCAAACGATTTCCTTAATACTTTTGGCATTTTAAATAAATGCAAAAGACTAGTGGTTTCAAGTTTTAAATTTGAATTCAAAGATATATAGCTTTCAAAAATGCTGAAAACTTTATGGGTCATTGGAAATATTCCAACTAACACCCCAGCATTTTTCAAACTATTTATAGTTTGTTTGTGAGGCCAAAATAAATGGGAAACAATGTCAGTAAATAAAACAGAAACATAATAGAAGAAAAAGAGAAAAGAGAGGCTTACCTGTTATCTGTCGCCGGCCCAGCCCACCAGGGGCTCCCCGGTCATCTTCCTCCTCTTGCCAGTAGGCAGAGGGGAAGATGAGCACGGCGGCCAGCCCTGACCACCTCCTGCCTGCCTGCTCGCCGCTGGAGGCCTCCAGGAGCGCCAGCGCGACGCCCCCGAGCCTTCTTCTCCTCCTCCCCCTGCCTTATCTCCTCCCCTCCGCCTCTCGTTCCCCTCCCCCTCTCGGATCTCTCTCTCCACGAAGCTCCGGTTGCCGTCGATCCATCGCCTCCGGACCTCCTCGACCCTGCCGTCCGCCTCAGAAGAACCGCCGTGAGCTTCTCTTCCCATTCCCCCTCTTCCCGAGGCCATTTCCCTCCTCTAACCCCGTTAGCCGCCGGAGCCCAAATGTCCTCGTCGCCGGCCATGTCGTTGCCGTCGTTGTGGCACCCCGTTCGCGAGACCGAGCTCAGAAATGAGCTCCTGGAGCTCTGTAGACGCCGTAGGGCCCCTCTCCCAGCTCGCTTGTGTCCCGCAACGCCACTCCCGACGATGCCCGAGCCGCAGCCGCCGCTGACCTCGTCGCCGGCGTGGATTCCAGTGACCCCTTGGTCCAGCTCCTTCCCCTTTGGATGTGGTGCTTCGCTAGCTAGCCGTAGAACTAAACCACGCCCAAAACCGATGCCTCTAGCGCCGTTTAGCTCAACTCCGACGAGTCCTCCGCCGCGCCCGTGGTCTGCGCCGGCCATATTCCGGTGGGGGCCGACGTGGTCAACTAATTAACCCACTAAACACCCCCCTAGCCGCTGACAGTGGGCCCCAGGGTCGGTCAAACCCTAGTTAGGGGCTGGTCAACTCATGGATTAGCCCCTGGTCACTGACCAGTGGACCCCATTGGTAAGGTTTGACCTGGCCCAGCCCCTGTTGACCAGAGACGTTACTGTGACGCAATAAAGGAATTTCTAATATAAAAATAATTCCAGAAATGTCTAAAACTTCTAAAAATCATAGAAAATAATCTGTAAGTCCAATGAAAATAATTTATATATGAAAAAGTATCAGAAAAATTCAAGGAATCTGAATATGTCATTTTCAAGCATGTTTGAAAATGTTACTGAACCCAAACATATAGGTTAATGAATAAGTTAACTCTTATAAATACTTTGGGGATGGAATTTGGAAATTACTTAAATTCCACTTCAAATGATATGATCAAACACTGTCCAAATCACAAATCAGCAACCTAACATGTCATTTCCATGCATGTTAAAAGCAAGTTGATCTGCGCATCAGGTCGAATCAATTAAAATGGTATCCGAGAATACCTCGTTTGAAGTGATATTTGAATTTGATTCAAATCAACTTCAAACCTAATAAATGTTAGCTATAATAGTATACCACTTTGCATTCTCATGCCATGCCCATGCATCATCTTGTTGCATATGCTTGTTATTGATTGTTTTCCCTCTTTACGGTAGGCTCCGCTCCTCCGGATTCCACCGAATGTCCGACTGACGGATATTGTCCCTGCTCTGAGCAACAAGGCAAGCAACCATTTTGATCATCCCGATAAATCCCATGTTCTCGCTCCTGCACTTACTTATTGCATTAGGATCAAATGCTTCAAATGCTTTTGCCACGTTAGTTGAACCCACTTCCTTTGCATGACCTGTCCTTGTCACAGTAAATAGCTGAACCTTGCAACCTAGCATACCTGGTAGTTGCTTGAGCCATGATGTGCCTTATCCTGCTATGCATGCTATGCTTAGAGTTGTGTATGGTCTGTCATGTGGGAGATGAACATAATTGTGATAATGTGTTCAGTAAGTAAAGGTTGTGTGTTGAACCTGATTTGGTAAAGGTACCGGTGAAAGGCTGTGTAGGAGTACATGGCGGGTTGTTTCATTGGAACCGTCCTTAGGAACTGAGTTCCGTGTATGATGGGGTTATAGTCCCAGGGTAGGGTCATAGGCCTGCCCTATAGGTCCTACCCAAGGACTACCCTTCATAGAGGGCAAGGCCCTTAGACAGTTCTGACTGAACTAAGGACCCCCCCATCATCCAGTCGGTGACGAGCATTCGGAGCATATTTATCGTACCGACTGAATTCCACTCTGTACATCATAACCTCCGAGGAGGGCAACGGTCATACGTTTTCATACACCATTATTAGCATTTAAGGCATACGTTACCTGTAACGTAGGCATTTATTCGCCACTATTCCACCCCTGTCCACCGGGCCATTGTGGAGGGCAGCGCACTCTATATAAGCCGCTCTTCCCCACTGGTGCATGGGTTGGCATTTACTGTAATCCCATATTCCACTCGACACTAAGCTCCCAAGAGCACTGAGACGTAGGGCTTTTACCTCCACCGTAGAGGAGCCTGAACTCATACAACCTCGCCGTAGCTAAGGCTCTGCCCATCCTTTCGTACCCTACACATCTAGTGTCAGACATATACCCACGACAGTTGGCGCCTACCGTGGGGCAGGCGTCTAAGCGACTTCCGGCGAGTTTGCAACTTCACCTTTTTATCATGTCCTCCGGCGGAGATTTATGCATGGGTCGTGAGATCCTCTTCGGCGCACTCTCCTTCATCATTGACGATTCAGCATGGCTTCGGGATGCGTCTCTCGACGTCGAGGCGCTCCCCAGTCGCGGGGCTACGCACTTCCGTGCCAGTGCCCGCGGCGTCCTTCTTCTCCAGCAGTCGGCCCCGGCGTCGACCTTCGCCCCCGTCACGCGCCGCAACAAGCGGTCCCGCCGTCTGCGGCTTCAGCGTTAGGTGCGACACGCCCAGGCGCGACAAAGCGCGTCTTCTTAAGTGGCGGTCCTCGAGTCGGTTGTGGTCGCGCCGCTGTCCCAGTGCTTGGACTCAGTTCCGACTGAGTTACCTTCCGAGTACTTGGGTCACGGACCTGCAGCCGAAGTTCTCATGGCCAATTCCCATGAAAGTCCCCACCGTACTGGTTGGAACGAGCACGAGGTCGACGAATTGTCCGGCGCTCGCCGTCAACACCATCGTTCTGCCAGTCGACGCACCCGTCAGAGCAACGTCGAGGTGTTCCGTACACCCGTCCTCAACCTGGCTGCCGCTGCCAAGGTAGCCGACTCCCTCCAACCGACTGATTCAGAGGCTGGTAGAGGGATCGAGCAGATCCATGCCCTGTTGCACACGGTGCAGCAGCAGAATTCGTCGGTCTCCCAGTCGCACAACAGGATCCACAACAGTTCTGTTCACGCGAACACGCATCGGTCGGTTTACAGCCCCCACTCTCATCAGCTACGCAGAGGGGGCAGCCGTTCCACGAATCCCGAAGATCGTCGCCGTTCAGGCACCCCTCCGCGGGGTGGGCCTTACGGGCCCCGACATCATGATGATCGGCGTTCAGTCGGTGACACGTATGATCCAAGGCCCGACGCAAGAGGGTACATCGCCCAGAGGAAGGTCGACAGGAGTCGAGCCCACCGTGATGGTCACGATAGAGACCGTCCGAGTGGCAACAAGACCATCGTCTCTGGCCCCGAGTGCTTCAGTCAGGCCATCCATTCAGCTGACATCCCTCCCAACTTCCGATTGGCGACGGGGATCAGCAAGTTCACAGGAGAATCCAAGCCAGAAACGTGGCTGGATGACTACCAAGTGGCGGTCCAAATCGGTGACGGAGATGACCAGGTCACCATGAAACATCTCCCCCTGATGCTCGACGGCTCGGCACGAGCGTGGCTGAACCAGTTGGCTCCATCAAGCATCTACAGCTGGGCAGATCTGTCCCGAGTGTTCAACAGGACCTTCGAGGGCACGTGCAAACGCCCTGCTGGTCTCGTGGAGCTCCAGCACTGCGTCCAGAAGCAGAATGAGCCCCTGCCGATTTCATCCAACGCTAGACGACCCTCTACCACACGGTGGAGAACGTCACAGAGCATCAAGCAGTCTGCGCCTTCAAGGCAGGCGTGCGGCACAGAGATTTGTACCTGAAGTTCGGTCGGACAGGCGACATCTCCATGAGCAAGATGATGGAGATAGCCGCACGCTATGCAAATGGCGAAGAAGAGGACCGCATACGTAGCGGCAAGCACAAGGCAGTCACCGACGGAGATGGGAACAACACTCAAAAGCACAAGCAGAATGCTCCGTCCACTCCGCAGGCAGAGGCAGCTGCCATTACAAATGCCAAGTTCAAGGGCAAGGGGAAGGCTCAGTACACCCCCAAGAAGAAGCAGTTCGGGAACTCCATCCTGGATCACCCTTGTCCAATCCACACGAAGATGGATGAAGAAGGCAACGCGATATTCCCGAAACACACCACTCGGCAATGTCGCTTCCTGATCCAAGGGTTCGGCGAAGGGCAACCGAGTGAAAAGGACAACGAGCAGGATGATGAGGACAAGGAGGATCCGTTCCCCCAAGTCCATGCAACATTGATGATTTTTGCTGACGTGGAAAGCAAGAGTCGATTGAAGCTGGTGAACAGGGAGGTGAACATGGCCACCCCAACCAACCCCACGTTCCTCAAATGGTCTCAGACTGCGATCACCTTTGATCAATAGGATCATCCAGCACATGTGCCCACCCCGGGGAGGCAGGCTCTGGTAGTCGACCCGGTGGTGGAAGGAGTCCGACTGCACAAAGTCCTCATGGATGGCGGCAGCGGCTTGAACATCATGTGCGCTGACACTCTCAAGGGGATGGGCATTCTGATGTCCAAACTTAGCTAGAGCAGCATGCAGTTCCACGGAGTCGTCGCAGGACGAAAGGCCAAGTCACTCGGCCAGATCGCGTTGGACGTCGTTTTCGGCTCCGACAAGAACTTCCGCAAGGAAAAGTTGACATTCGAGGTGGTGGACTTCGAGAGTGCATACCATGCAATTCTGGGCCGCCCGGCGTATGCACATTTCATGGCCCGTCCATGTTACGTGTATTTGAAGCTGAAGATGCCGGGTCCCAAAGGTGTGATCACGATCACACGCAATCGGCAGCGGGCCGAAGAGTGTCTGCAGCAGGGGTCGCGGATTGCCGATCAGCAGATGGCTATCCTCGAGCTGGATGAGTACAAGAAGACAACCGACCCCGCTGACTTGATGCGTTCGAAGAAGCCAGCTTCGGAGTCCGCATTCCAGTCGGCGGGCGACACAAAGAAAGTCAGCATCCACCCGACGGACGACACCGCCGCCCCGACGAACATCTCCACCACCCTTGATCCAAAATAGGAAGCCGAGCTCATCCAATTCCTCCGTGAGAACTGCGACGTTTTCGCATGGAAGCCCGCTGACATGCCAGGTGTACCCAGGGAGTTGGCTGAGCACCGACTGCATGTGGATCCTACCGCTCGGCCTGTCCGAGAATGCCTGCGTCGGTCCGTCGCGCACAAAAGGAAGGCAATCGGAGAGGAGGTGGCTAAACTTTTGGCAGCCAACTTCATTCGCGAGGTACACCACTCCGAGTGGCTCGCCAATGTTGTCATGGTGCCCAAGAAGGACTAGTCCCTCCATATGTGCATCGACTTCAAGCATCTCAATAAGGTCTGCCCGAAAGATCATTTCCCGCTCCCCCGCATTGATCAAATTGTTGATTCGACTGCGGGCTGCGAGCGTTTATCATTCCTTGATGCCTATTCGGGCTATCATCAGACCCGTCTGTATGGTCCGGATGAATTAAAAACAGCCTTCATCACCCCATTCGGGTGTTTCTGCTACATCACTATGCCATTCGGTTTGAAGAATGCAGGAGCAACTTTCATGCGCATGATCCAAAAATGCCTCCTTGACCAGATCGGTCGAAATGTGGAGGCATATATGGATGATATCATAGTCAAGTCACGCAAAGGTTCCGACCTGCTGACTGACTTGGCAGAAACATTCGCCAACCTTCGTAGGTACGATATCAAGCTCAACCCTGCCAAGTGTTCATTCGGTGTTCCCAGCGGAAAGTTACTCGGTTTCTTTGTTTCCGAACGAGGGATCGATGTCAACCCCAAAAAGATCGGGACCATCGTCCGAATGGAGCGGCCGGTTAGAATACATGATGTTCAAAGGCTCACAGGTTGCCTAGCGGCTTTGAGCAGGTTTATCGCTCGACTCGGCGAGAAGGCATTACCTCTGTACCGACTCATGAAGAAATCAGATACTTTCGAGTGGACAGACGAAGCCCAAATTGCATTCGACGACCTCAAAGCCCTGCTTTCCACCCAGCCGCTTCTTACTGCCCCGCTCAGTAAAGAACCCCTTCTTCTGTACATCGCGGCTACAAATCAAGTCGTCAACACTGTTCTCACAGTCGAACGCGAAGAAGAAGGCAAAGCGTACAAGGTTCAATGGCCAGTATATTATGTCTCTGAAGTCCTGACTCCTTCCAAGCAGAGGTATCCCCATTATCAAAAGCTTATTTACGGGATTTACATGACTACGAAGAAGGTGGCTCATTATTTCCAAGACCACTCGGTGTCTGTCGTTTCTGATGCTCCGTTGCCGGAAATCCTCCACAATCGAGACGCATCAGGCCGAGTGGCGAAGTGGGCTATGGAGATGTTATACTGCGACATCAAGTTCGAAGCCAAGAAGGCTATAAAGTCTCAAGCTCTGGCTGACTTCATAGCAGAATGGGTAGAACAGCAGCAACCGACTCACATCTACTCGGCTCATTGGACTATGTTCTTCGATGGGTCCAAGATGTTGAATGGCTCCGGCGCTGGCGTAGTGATCATATCGCCAAAAGGTGATAAGCTAAAGTATGTGTTGCAGATACATTTCGATTCCTCCAACAATGAGGCAGAGTATGAAGCTCTCCTTTACGGATTGCGCATGGCCATCACACTCGGCGTCCGTCGCCTGATGGTCTATGGTGATTCAGATTTGGTGGTTAATCAAGTGATGAAGGAGTGGGATGTCAGGAACCCCACCATGACTGCATACTGCAACGCAGTAAGGAAGCTCGAGAAGAAGTTTGAAGGTCTCGAACTTCACCATGTTCCACGACTGAAGAACCAAGCAGCAGATGAGTTTGCAAAACTCGGATCCACTCAGAGACCAGTCCCGAGTGATGTCTGCCTCGAGCACCTACATCTCCCTTCAGTGAAAGAAGATCCTTTTACAGAGGAACCGTTACAACCGAAGTGTTCAACAGATCCGACTGAAGTCGAGGTGCCCGTTGTGGTTGATTTGATCATGGAGATTCTTGCTATCATCCCCAATTGGACAGTGCCGTTCATTGCGTACATCCTAAGGCAGGAATTACCAGAAGACGAAGTCCAAGCGAGGCAGATCGTCCGCAGGTCGAAGTCCTCCACCGTCATTGATGGTCAGTTGTACAAGGAAAGTGTTTCAGGCGTCCTTCAGCGATGCATCTCCCCTGAGGAGGGACAGTTAATCCTGGAAGAAATTCACTCGGGAACGTGCGGCCATCATGCCTCCTCAAGAGCAATCGTCGCCAAAGCATTCAGAGCCGGTTTCTTCTGGCTGCAGGCGAATGAAATGGCAAAGGATATGGTCGACCGATGCGAAGGCTGTCAGTTCTATTCGAACAAGTCCCACAAGCCAACATCTGCGCTGAAGAAAATCCCTCTTGTTTGGCCGTTCGCAGTGTGTGGATTAGATACGGTCGATCCATTCAGAACAGGTCAAGGGGGATTCACTCATCTGTTGGTGGCAGTCGACAAGTTCACCAAGTGGATTGAAGCTAAGCCCATCAAGAAGCTCGACGCCCTTACGGCCATCAAATTTGTCAGAGACATCATCTCCAGATTCGGAGTCCCGCACAGCATAATCACTTACAATGGCACAAACTTTGACTTGGAGAGATTCAAAGGTTTTTGCACAGGCCAAGGTATCCGAGTGCATTTTGCGTCTGTGGCGCACCCCCAAAGCAACGGGCAAGCAGAGCGGGCGAACGGAATTATTCTTCAAGGGTTGAAGCCTCGACTCCTATGAGAAGGTGGTCATGCCGCCGACGCATGGGTGACCGAGCTGCCTTCGGTGTTGTGGGGCCTCCGCACAACTTCGAATAGATCTACAGGGCGATCCCCGTTCTTCCTCGTTTATGGAGCAAAGGCGGTCCTTCCGAGTGACTTGCTTCACAACTCTCCACGAGTCGAACTCTTCTCCGAAGCCGAAGCAGAGCAAGCCAGGCAAGACTGAGTGGATCTACTAGAAGAAGAGCGCGAGATGGCACTGACTCGCTCAACAATTTATCAACAAGATCTGCGGCGATTTCACGCGCGGCACGTCAGGAGTCGCACATTCCAAGCAGGCGACCTGGTGCTCCGAGTGGACCAGCAGAGACCTCACAAGTTGGCTCCCGCCTGGGAAGGACACTTCATCATCTCTAAGGCGCTGAACAACGGAGCATATCGACTCTACAACCTCGACAGGGAAACGGACGAGCCGCGAGCATGGAACAGAGATCTCCTGAAGCGCTTCTACACGTGACCACCGACGGAGGCAATGTAAAGAACAAGTATCATTGAAGTAATACAAAGCAGACTGATTTTTTGCAGGTCCAAAATTCTTCCGCGTCCACAGACTCCGGTCTAAAAAACTCTCTCCTAGTGTGCGCTAACAGCCGCACTAGGGGACTTAGCTGCGACCCAGAGTCACCTAAGTAAAAAAACTCTCCCCGAGTGTGCACTAACAGCCGCACTCGGGGACTTAGCTGCGATCCAGAATCACCTAAGTACAAGCTCTCTCCGAGTGTGCACTAAAAGTCGCACTCAGGGAATTAGCTACCATCCAGAATCGCCTAAGTACAAACTCTCTCCGAGTGTGCACTAAAAGTCGCACTCGGGGACTTAGCTGCGACCCAGAATCGCCTAAGTACAAACTCTCTCCGAGTGTGCACTAAAAGTCGCACTCGGGGACTTAGCTGCGACCCAGAATCGCCTAAGTACAAACTCTCTCCGAGTGTGCACTAAAAATCGCACTCGAGGACTTAGCTGCGACCCAGAATCGCCTAAGTACAAACTCGCTCCGAGTGCGCACCAAAAGTCGCACTCGGGGACTTAGCTGCGACCCAGAATCGCATAAGTGCAAACTCTCTCCGAGTGCGCACCAAAAGCCGCACTCGGGGACTTAGCTGCGATTCAGAATCGCCTAAGTACAAAACTCGCTCCGAGTGCGCACTAAAAGCTGCACTCAGAGACTTAGCTGCGATCCAGAATCGCCTAAGTAAAAAGCTTCCTTCGAGTGTATCCTTGAGATCCAGTCGGAGGTTTAGCAGACCCTCATTGAGGCTCATGTGGATGTGAAGACAACTGACAACTACATGAGTTCAAACTAACTCCAAAGTGCGCACGAGATGACGCACTTGGGGACTTAGCTGCGATCCAGAATCGCCTAAGTAAAAAGCTTCCTTTGAATGTATCCTCGAGATCCACTCGGAGGCTTAGCAGACCCTCATTGAGGCTCATGTGGATGTGAAGACAACTGACAACTACATGAGTATCAACTCACTCCGAGTGCGCACGAGATGCCGCACTCGGGGACTTAGCTGCGATCCAGAATCGCCTAAGTAAAAAGCTTCCTTCGAGTGTATCCTCGAGATCCACTCGGAGGCTTAGCAGACCCTCATTGAGGCTCATGTGGATGTGAAGACAACTGACAATTACATCCTCCGCATGTTTGCCATTGGCTTCACCAAGAAACGCCAAACAAAAACCACGAGCCAAAATCGTGTCAAAAAAAACTTGGCGAAAGAAGCGCACAATATTCGATTCAAATTCGAAGTTGGATCTACGAAAGTCGGCTCGGTGTGGATCAAGCTTATCCACACCGAACCACGAATGTGACAGCCAACAGCAGTGGCCCAAGTTTGATACAGATACCACTCGGCATACCGAGGTAAAGTTTTTCAAGCGTCATCAGGACTAGCAGGCTCCACAAAGGTCTCAAGGTCGATCCCGTCCGCGATACGAGTGGCTGTCTCCAGGAAGGTCTCCATGAAATATTCGAATCGAAGCTTCTTGGTGTTGGCGACCTGCAACGCCTTCAGCTTTTCTTCGCGAGCTTCCTTGCAGTGCACTCGGACCAGCGATAGCGCCACGTCCGCACCACAATGAGCGGCAGACTTCTTCCATGCCTGCACTCTGTTCGGGACGTCCTCCAGCCAAGTCATCAACCCTTCTATTTCCTGTCGGGAATCGTCTTCGGGCCACAGCTCCTTGTCGATCCGGCCGATTACTTCTCTCAGACGGCCGATGAAAGGTCCCACTCTGCCAAGGCGTATATGTGCTCGGAGCATGTCCCGATTGGCTTCGTCGCCGAGTGGAACGTTCGGAACAACCGACCGTTCAATGTCGGCTGCTTCAGCCTCAGCGTCCAGACAAAAATCTGCAAATAAAAGATGAGCAGAAAGTCAGCGCAGAATGAATTACAAAGTCAAGAAGCACTTGGCAAAAAGCTTACCACCGAGCAGTGCAATCATCTTCCTTGCCCAGTGGTTGACATACTTCTCCTGCGAAATGCATCGACGATTCATCACCTTCATCTGACCCATTAGTTCAGTTCTTTGCTTGCCCATTTTCTCAATTTTGGCCACCATTGCCTTGTTGGTCTCCCGGGACTCCTCCAAAGACTTCTCTCGGTCAGCAAGCCCCCTTACACCAGCCAAGTCATTCACAGCTGCCTCCAATTCCGGAGCAAGCTGAACCTTTTCAGCCTTCAGAGCATTGTACGCGGATCCCATTTCGCAAGTCTTCTGCCAAATCAGCGCAAAGGGAAGCTCAGACACATTCAACAAGGAAAACAAACAAAGCTCAAAGTTCTTCAGACCCCTGCCGATGCAAGCACTCGACAGCGGTCTCGGGGACTACACCCAGTGGGTTCACTAAGAGTGACCCCACTGACATGAAGCTCGAACAGGCCGGCCCTATTGAGCTACATGAAAAACAGACAAATCTACGAGAATGCTATTACCCGACCTGAGTAACACTACTCTCAGGGACTACATCCAGTGGATGCACTCCGAGTGCCCCCACTGGTAATATTCGGGCAGACCAGCTCTGATCTGCTCAGATAACGGGAAATACATATAAAGACAATTGCCGGTGCAAGCACTCGACAGAAGTCTCGGGGACTACACCCACTGGGTTCACTCTGAGTGAACCCACTGCAAAATAATCCTACTGTATCCGAGTATATCACTTAAACCCCTAGTGGGTTACAAGAGGAAAGTAAACACTTACTAGCGCACTTACTCGGATATCGTCTCGGAGCTCCAAGCTTCTCTTGTACAAAGACGCAATGGAGTCGTACGCTCCCTTGGCATCACCCACCATCAACTCCACCTGCACCATGGCCTCCTTGGCGGCTCCCACTTGGTCTTCCGGGAGGTGTCGGGCGTCGTACTGGACGGTCGATGGACCTGGCACGACAGAAGACTCCTTGGGCATCCCAAGTCCCGCTCCAGTCGGTTCCGCCGCGAGGGGCACCGCCTCAGTCGACGGCATCGGCTCGGTCAGCGGCGCGTCCATGGTGGGAGCAGCAGCAGATGGAACAACCTCAAGGACAGGCTCCAAAGTTGGCCCTGATCCCCTTTGGTCGTCCTCCTCTAGATGAATCACCTCCGAAGGAAGCCCGACTGAACAACATGAGGTTGCAAAAAAAGGGCAAGATTAAAGACAACACTCGCGAAACAATAATGCGAACTCTTGGAGTCGTCACAACGTACCTTGCTTGGATGTCGCAGCGTTATCCATATCCATGGGATCATCGTCCTGGCGCGGCAGAGAGGTGACGGAGGTAGCAGCTCTGTCGAGTAAAATCCACTCGACCGATAAGCATGAGTTCAATCAAATACTGAAAGAAGATGGGAGAACAAGACACTTATGCTGAGGCAACTGGAACAGCGATCCTCATCCGAGGCAAAGCTTTCCGAGGCTTGGACCCACTCGGTTTGGCCACCTTGGACGATTGGTCCGTGGGCTCGGCAGCAGCGTCCCTGGTCCTCTTCACGCTCCGAGCACTAGGAGCCACGGGAGGAGCTGGCGGAGCACTCGGAGCCACAGGAGAAGCAGGCGGAGCACTCGGAGCTGCTGGAGGAGCCGGCGGAGCCGCAGGTTCGTGACAGCGCTTAGTTCGAGGCTCTGATGGTGGAGGTGGCGAGCTCTGCTCCCCAACCTCCCCCTCCTCCTCTTCAATCTCCTCCTCCGTCCCCCACTGCCGGAGACGTACTCGGCGCTATCCACGCTGCCCTCCTGGATGCCCTCCTCTTCCTCAGCGGGATTCCCGTTCGAGACGGGAGAATGCCAGTTGGTCCACTCCTGCACAAAACACAGTCGGCAACGTCGAACGTCAGGCGGTGATACCAGAAAAGCGATAGATCTAAGAAGATTGAAGGCACTCGACAAGATGCACTCACCTCATTCAGAGGAGGATTGTCGGCGCGGAAGGGCCTCACTCGCCAGGCTCCTTGGGGGTTGTCGCATGCGCCTGTAATGCCGCGGACCCACGCTGTCACGGTCTCCCCGGTCATGCACTCGGGATGAGTCCGAGTGGAATCCTCGGGCCCCACGTAGTGCCACATGGCGTGGTGTCGGGCTTGCAGCGGCTGGATGCGCCGACCCAGAAAAGTCTCCAGAAAATCTGTGCCGGTGACTCCCTTGCGGACGACAACTATTAGCGCGTCGACCAGAGGTTGGATCTGGATCTTTTCCAACTTTGAGAGCGCAAGCTCCCTGGGAGGGGCCGGACGGTCTAGGCGAAAGGGCGGCAACTCAGTCGCGGCATTCAGACAAGCTATGTCCTGGCAGTAGAACCACGTCGACTGCCAGTTCCTAACTGACTCGGACAGCTGGAGAGGGGGGTAGCTACTCTTTGTTTTCTTTTGGAAGCCTAAGCCCCCGCAGAGCTAGAGGAGATGGGTTTTGTCGTCCGACTGGCTAAGCTTTTTGATAGTCTGAGACCTAGCGGAGAAGATGTACTTAAAGAGCCCCCAATGGGGGGGGGACATCCAATAAAGCACTCGCACAGAGTGACGAATGCGACGAGATGGGCTATCGCGTTGGGAGGAAAATGATGGAGCTGCACCCCGAAGTGATTCATAATACCTCTAAAGAAGGGGTGGGGAGGCAAGGAGAAGCCCCTGTACACATGGCTGAGCAGCAAGACACGCTCTCCCTCCAGCGGCGCCGGCTCCATCTCGCCCTCCGCCGGCAGCCTCCACGACTTGTCGGCAATCATGCCTTGCTCCACCAGCTCCAGCAGGTCGTCCGCCGTCATCGTGGAGGGGAGAAAATCCCCCTGGATCCAACCCGCCGGTAGTGCTTGCTGTCGCCGCTGAGCAGGGGCCGCCGCCTTCTTCATCTTCTTCTGCGACTCGAGCTTGCTCGTCTGCCCATTCGTCATGGTGAAGGCAGCAGATCCGCACAGGAGGAGAGGAAGGAAGAGGCTTGGAACGCGCAGGGAGCTACGGGAGAAGCGAGGCGAGTGCGAGTAACAAGGGGAGCACAACAAGAAACCCCCACCGGAGAGGCTTAAATAAGCTTCCGACTGGGTCACTAATAGGTGGCCCCGAAATCTTATCCCCCGACCGGCTGCTGCGATATTAGTGGAGAAGATAAAGGCATGGTAATCGAGGCGGCAGAAACTACTCGATGACGATGTCGACATCCCCGCTGAGCGCGCGGCAACCGAAATTTGAAGATCCCAGAAAATCCGCCGCTGTCAGTTTGACCGGTCACATCAAAAGATTCCGCAGAAGCACTCGGTCCCTAACGGTTCGTTTCACTGGTATATTCACTCGGATCACTGGTCAAAAGGATAAAATAGATCGAGGCAAACAACGCCAAAGTCGCATCCATACCAGTCGGATCCGTACTCCAGGCACCACTTCGTCATTCCAACCCCGATCCATTCGGGGACTAATGATGGGGTTATAGTCCCAGGGTAGGGTCATAGGCCTACCCTATAGGTCCTACCCAAGGACTACCCTTCATAGAGGGAAAGGCCCTTAGATAGTTCCGACTGAACTAAGGACCCCCCCATCATCCAGTCGGTGACGAGCATTCGGAGCATATTTATCGTATTAACTGAATTCCACTCTGTACATCGTAACCTCCCAGGAGGGCAACGGTCATACGTTTTCATACACCATTATTAGCATTTAAGGCATACGTTACCTGTAACATAGGCATTTATTCGCCACTATTCCACCCCTGTCCACCGGGCCGTTGTGGAGTGCAGCGCACTCTATATAAGCTGCTCTTCCCCACTGGTGCAGGGGTTGGCATTTACTGCAATCCCATATTCCACTCGACACTAAGCTCCCAAGAGCACTGAGACGTAGGGATTTTACCTCCACCGTAGAGGGGCCTGAACTCATACAACCTCGCCGTAGCTAAGGCTCTGCCCATCCTTTCGTACCCTACACATCTACTGTCAGACTTATACCCACGACAGTGTATGTAATCCAAGACGAGATACTACCACATGCTGGGCCCTGAAATTTGACCCCGCTCGACTTATTAATCGCTTAGTACTCGGTCCAGGAGTTGCAAGTAGTTTCTGGTGTTTATAGTCATGCTGGAGGCCGTGCATAGTGCTGACTTGAGAGGTGGGCTGTGATGCGATAGGAAGTGGCACGGTGTACCAAGTGGCACCCGGATGGTGGGCTTGGGAACCCTGCGCACATCGTTTGGGGCCGTGGCGGAAACCTTGACCGGACTTCCGTGTGGGTTACCCTCAGATAGGCGATAGACCTGGACTAGGTACTAGTGTGGTTAACGGTCGTGGCCGACTCCCTCGCTGGGCTTCCGCTTGAAGGTTGCCGAGGTGCATGACGTGCACATGGCGATAAGTGGCGAGAGCGTGTGTGACAAAGTACACCCCTGCAGGGTTATGATCTATTCGAATAGCCGCGTCCACGGATATGGACTACTTGGAGACATATGTTGTTCATAGATAACTTCAATGGCTACTCATAAAATTATCAAGATAAGCGTGAGTGTCGTGGACGACATTTCCGTATGGAGACGGAATGATTCCACGATGGAGTATTGTTGTGGTGTTAGTGGACTCGTGTGCGAGAAATCAAGTTGTCAAAAATTGTTTTCAAATGCTAGTTGTCTAGCCACGAGTCAAATGCTGGCTTTCCGCATGGAACCCCACAATTCCTTATTGATACATTGCATGAGTAGATAGTTATCCTAAAGTCTTGCTGAGTACCTCCGTACTCATGTTTTCTTAATAATTGTTGCAGATATTGTTAATGACCCTAATAGAGGGTTCTTCCTAGACATCGACGACGACGAGTAGCTGGTGTCCCAGCTACGATCTGGCCCTAGGTTGGGTCTGTAGTATAGTCAGGCCATGTGCCTTCTAGTCTCACCTGTCTGTACTCAGACAGTTTAATCACTTCCGCTGGCTTGTAACTGAATGACTGCTATGATGGGTCGTGAGACCCTTACTGTGCAATATTATGTGTGTGGCTCTTCCGAGCCTCTTAAATAAAGCTTGTATATTTATGGTTATCTTGTGATGCCATCGATGTATCTATACATATCGGTATGCCATGCGTACGTGTGTCGTACTAGATATGTATGGGGTTCGATTACCTAGCCGTAAACTTTAGTAGCACTCCTTACAGGGAAATTCCCCATTGTGATCCAAGAAGCCATGGTAGCTCGCTACTGCTGCGGACACATTGGTTGACCGGCGTGTGTCCTTCTTAGCTGCCGTGTCTGTCCCCTTTGGGGAAATGTCATGCGATGTAATGGAGTCCTTGTAGCTTGCTACGACTCATCTACATTCGCTCGTGACCGACACCTGCTTTGTTGGGTCATGTATGCCTGTCCTTGTGCGGAACTGCCACTTTGGTTTATGACTAGACATGTCGATCCGGGTTCTTTGTCATTGGAATGCTAGCGACAGAATTGCATACGTGAGTCAAAAGGTGCAAACGGTCCCCACTAAGGTAAGGCTATAGCCGTGGGGTTAACCGTGCGTGAGACCGAAAAGGGATGCGATGTGTTACATGCTGGATTCCTATGGCTTAGGATCGGGGTCCAGACATGGTTGGTATCAGAGCCTGACTGACTGTAGGACTACTAAGCCAAACTGGTCGAAGTTGAGTCTAGAATTGCTTTAGTTATATATAAGGGAATTGTTTGTGGAAGGGAACGTAAGACTCTTGTTCTCTTCTCAAGTTATTCTATTCTGGTCATCCTCGTCTTTTCTGCGGGAATTAAGGACTAGGTTACTCATCTTCTTCTAGGCTCGTGTTTCTGATCGGTAGATTATAAGACTACGGGTCGAGAGTTATATTGGGTTTATTTTATCCCTAGGAAAAAGGAAGTAAGTTTGATGATCAGAGAATTGAACTTGATAGTTGAGTGGTTACGCCATCCTATTTTTGGGGTTGTCTCAAAATTGTTTTTGAGCATTTACAGCCGTTATGCTGCCCAATTTTGCATTCAGAGCTCTAATGCTTTTGCATTACTCTCTATTTTCAGATGCCTGGCCGTCCTTCTCGTCAGGTGGTACGTCTGACCAGGTGCATTGATGTGCCGGGTCATACGGCCATGCTGGTCAGGGTGATGTCGGTGTGCGGTTACCGCTGGTACCCCGAGTACACAGTGGAGGAACAGTATCGAGACTTCAACCAGAGCCAGTATATCTGCACTGTTAGGGTATTTCCAGACTACCCTGGAGCTGAGGAGCCAATCCATTGGTCCTATGGGTTGGGGGTCACTGTTGACATGGAAGTACAAGATGCTGCCTATTCAATGCTTACCATTATGAGAGCGAGACATGCACTTCTGCAGAATTCAGAGTTCTGCTATGTTCCTGCCTCTCAGCCTGGTGAAGAGGGATACCTCAGCGGAGTCTATTTTGATTCCTCTATGGAGGATCCGCTACTGCAGTCCACTGCTGAGATGCTAGAGAACAGAGAGAAGGATGCTCATGCTCTCCGCATGGAGCTTTATGCTACACGTGCCCGTCTGTGGACGGCTTTGACGCAGCTGGCACCGGTAGTCCAGATAGGGTACAGAGATAAGGAGATGCTGAACCCTGTTAGGACCCATCTTTTGGCCCACGTTGACTGGCCAGATATAGGAGGAGTCACCCCTCTTCGGGGACCCCTACTACCACCAGTCAGGGGACCAAGGCCACATCCGCGTCCTTATGGATCCCAGGGATCTCAGGCCAGAGTGTTTCCTGATTCGCAGGTTGAGCTTCCAGGCCATGGAGGTAATCTCTATGAGATGTTCTATGCGGATGCCTGAGCTGTGAGTGGAAGGATAGTATGGTAGTAGCCGTAGGTTCACAGTCCTGCGTGACTTGTGAAGTATGCTTGTGATGTGAAATGAATTCCGGAGGCCGAGATAAATAATGTATAGGAAGCTTGTAAGCCTCTGATGAGTAGTTTCATAACTTCAGTAGTTTGCTCTTCGGTTAAGGTTGTATTGAACTATGTAAGGGTGTGTATGAACCATGGTGTATATATAGCAGTTGCTTGTTACCTTGTTGTTCAGATATTCATTTCCGCATTCCGTGTGTTCAGTACATTCTTAATCCATAGCTAGTATTGATATGATATTGGTCTAAGCTGTGAGTTTGTTTGTCAGGATGGTGTTCACCAGGTTGAACCGTGCCCCTGCTCATGAGCAAGGCGAGTGTAGTCAAGCGTTGCAGGAAGACCTGCCTCACCCGCCCTCTCTGGCGGAAGTTATGCTTGAGGCAGAGAGGAACAAAAGAGAGACCAACCGACTGTTAGACCGTATTGAGCAGAATACGACTCGTTAGCCTAGGAATGCTGCAGTGTCCCTCAACGACTTTGTGAAGCTGAATCCTCCAAAGTTCCATCACTCCGTCGATCCCCTCGACGCTGATGACTGGTTGTGCAGCATCTCACGCAAGATTCGCTCTGCGAATGTTTCTGAGGCCGACAAGGTGACCTTCGCGGCGTATTTCCTGGAAGGACCCGCCAATCTGTGGTGGGAGAACTTTGAAGCTATGCGTCCTGCTGAACGAGCAGCCACATGGGCAGACTTCAGTGCAGCCTTCCGTCTGCACCATATTCCAGAGGGCCTGATGGACAGAAAGAGAGAGGAGTTCTATGCTTTCACCCTGGGCAAGTTGACCGTGGATGCCTATAGCCACGAGTTCGGTAACCTCGCTCGCTATGCAATAGAGGAGGTGTCTACTGACGCCAAGAAGAAAGCAAGATTCCGTAAGGGTCTGAGCCCTGAGCTTCGTCGTGATCTGCGCCTCCACGAGTGTGCAAGTTTCCAAGCCCTGGTCAACAAGGCGATCAGTGCCGAGACTGGCCATACCGACTTTGAAGCCACAAGGAAGGACTCCCTTGACTTTGGCTCGTCATCTGGTTCCGCGTTTCCAAAACACGGGCTGTGGGTTCCGAACAGTTCTCTGCCGCCAAGATACACTCCGAGGCCATCCTACGTGGAGCCTCAGACGAATCAGACCAACCCTCCAGCAAAAACTTATGGTGGTCCAGCTAGCAATGCCGCACCACGTGCCAACCAAGTGATATGCTACAAGTGTGGAGAACCAGGGCACTATTCCCGTGAGTGTCCTCAAAATGTGGGTGCCAAGCAACCCTGAAAGTCCGTCGGGCAAGGCAAGTCGGGCAAAGCTTACTATGTGAAGCCAACTCCTGCACGTGGCCGTGTGAACTATGTCTCAGCAGAAGAAGCTGCAGAGGATCCCGACGTCATACTGGGTACGCTTCTTGTTAATCATCACCTAGCGTCTGTTCTCTTTGACACTGGGTCTTCTCATTCCTTCATTTCAGAAAGTTATGCACAGTTGCATAACATGTCTTTTTGTGATATGCCAATTCCATTGGTTGTCCAAACTCCTGGTAGTAAATGGCAAACCTCTAGGATAACCTATGACAATGAAATTCTAGTAGACAGGCTAGTTTTTCTAGCCTCATTGATAGCCCTGAAATCTTCGGATATTAATACCATCTTGGGTATGGACTGGTTGTCAGCTCACTATGCCAAGATTGATACTCATTCTAGAAATGTCCAGCTTACCCATCCCTCGTGTGAGATAGTTAATGTCTCTACTCGAGTTGCCAAGTGCCAACCCTACTCCCTAAATGCAAACCCTCTTCCGGAACTTGAAGTCATCCCGATTGTCCGTGACTTCTCGGATGTTTTTCCAGAGGAACTGCCAGGAATTCCACCTGACAGAGATGTAGAGTTCGTGATAGATCTTGTTCCGGGAACTGTTCCAATAGCTAGAAGACCATATAAGATGGCACCCCTGGAGCTAGCCGAACTTAAGAAGCAACTAGATGAGGCCTTGAATAAAGGTTTCATTCGTCCTAGCTCTTCTCTTTGGGCTTGCCCCGTCCTCTTCGTCAAGAAGAAGGACGGAACGGATCGGATGGTTGTAGATTACCGACCAGTTAATCTGGTCACCATAAAGAACAAGTATCCGCTCCCCAGGATCAACGACCTGTATGATCAGCTCGCTGGATCCTCAGTCTTCTCAAAAATGGATTTGAGGTTGGGATACCATCAAATCAAGATCAAGAACGGGGACATTCCAAAAACGGCCTTTGTTACTCATTATGGCCAATACGAATACACCGTCATGTCCTTCGGTTTAACCAATGCCCCAGCCACCTTATCTCGTCTGATGAATTCAATCTTCATGGAGTATTTGGATAGATTCGTTGTGGTATACCTCGATGATATTCTCATCTACTCGAAGAACGAACAAGAACATGCCGAGCATCTAAGGCTGGTATTGATGAAACTTCGAGAGCATCGCCTTTATGCCAAGTTTTCAAAATGTGAATTTTGGTTACCAGAAGTGACCTATCTAGGTCACGTAATCTCTGGTAAGGGTATTGGTGTCAATCCCGAGAGAGTTCAAGCCGTCCTTGATTGGACTCAACCTGAATGGGTTAAGCAAGTTCGGAGTTTTCTTGGTCTAGCGAGCTATTGTCGCCGCTTTGTCGAGAATTTCTCCAAGGTTGCAAAGCCTCTAACTGAACTCCTCAAGAAGGATAAAAAGTTCGAGTGGACACCACAATGTGAGCATAGTTTTCAGGAACTGAAAAGACGCCTGACTTCCGCACCTGTGTTGCTACCACCCGATTTTTCTAAAGACTTCGCGACAAGGATTAGGTTGCATTCTCATGCAAGATCGTCATGTGATCGCATACGCATCTCGACAGTTGCGTCCACATGAGGATAATTATCCCACACATGACCTTGAGCTTGTAGCTGTGGTCCATGCACTAAAAACATGGCGACATTACCTTCTCGGTAATCGTTGCGAAATATTCACTGATCACCAAAGTCTGAAATATATCTTCACCCAGCCGGATTTGAATCTCAGGCAAAGACGGTGGGTTGAGTTGATCTCAGATTACGACTTAGGGATAACTTACACCCCGGGGAAGGCCAATGTTATGGCTGATGCGCTAAGTCATAAATCTTATTGTAACAATTTGATGTTACAACAAGGTCAACCACATCTCTATGAGGACTTTCGGAAGTTGAATCTTCATATTGTTCCTCAAGGATTCCTTTCTACCCTGGTGGCGAAGCCTACCCTTAAGGATCAAATTACAGCTGGCCAGAAGAGTGACAAGGGTATATCACAGATCAAGGAGAATATTATTAGCGGAAACGCTAAAGAATTTTCCATGAATTATCAAGGTGTTGTGTTCTTCCAGAATCGTCTAGTGGTTCCTAAGAACCTACATCTAAGGCAGTTAATTCTTAAGGAGGCCCATGATTCTCCTCTCACCATTCATCCCGGTAGTACTAAGATGTATCAGGACCTATGCCAGAGGTTCTGGTGCACTAGGATGAAGAGAGAAATTGCTGAGTTCGTTGCTAACTGCGACGTTTGTCGTCGAGTTAAGGCATAACATCAAAGGCCTGCTGGCACCCTTCAACCTTTAGCTATTCCTGAATGGAAATGGGATAAAGTTAGTACGGATTTCATTACCAGATTTCCCAAGACCAAGAAAGGAAACAATGCTATCTTTGTGGTCATTGACCGTCTTTCCAAAGTAGCTCATTTTCTTCCAGTTCGTGAGAGTATAACACCTAGCCAGCTAGCAGAGTTATATATCTCTCGAATAGTGTCTCTTCATGGTGTTCCCCTGGAGATTAACTCAGACCGTGGGAGTATCTTTACTTCTCGATTCTGGGAAAGTTTTCAGAATGCTATGGGGACTCACTTATCTTTTAGCACTGCTTTCCATCCTCAATCAAGTGGTCAAGTAGAAAGAGTGAATCAAATCCTAGAAGATATGCTCCGAGCTTGTGTTATATCATTCGGTATGAATTGGGAGAAGTGCCTTCCATTCGCCGAATTTGCTTATAACAATAGTTATCAATCAAGCTTGGGCAAAGCCCCTTTTGAAGTTATCTATGGACGAAGATGTCGAACACCTCTTAATTGGTCAGAAACCGGAGAGAGGCAACTCTTTGTCCCGGATATGATCCAGGATGCAGAAGAGCAGGTTCGCATTATTCGTGAAAAGTTGAAAACAACCCAGTCTCGTCAAAAGAGCCATTATGATCGTCATCATAAGGCTGTGACCTTTGAAGTTGACGAGAAGGCTTACCTTCGGGTTACACCTTTGAAGGGTACCCATCGATTCGGTATCAAGGGCAAGTTGGCTCCTCGTTACATTGGTCCTTTTCGCATTCTTGCCAAACGAGGAGAAGTTGCCTACCAGTTGGAACTTCCTCCGCATCTTTCCAAGGTTCATGATGTCTTCCACGTCTCGCAACTCAGGCGTTGCTTTTCGGATCCTATTCGTGAAGTGGACCACGAAACGCTTGATCTCCAAGATAACCTTTCTTATCGAGAATACCCTGTTTGTATTCTCGACCAAGCTGAGCGTACTACTAGACGTCGGAACATTAAGTTTCTTAAAGCTCAATGGTCAAATCATTCTGAGAAAGAGGCAACATGGGAAAGAGAGGATCGTCTTTGACAAGAGTATCCCGCGCTATTCCCGATGACTTCTAAATCTCGGGACGAGATTCTTTTGAGTGGGGGTGAGTTGTCACATCCGTGAACTCTAACCAAGGTTTAGCATTGTGCTCATATCTTCTTTGCATTGCATCCAAGAAAATTGCAACAAGATCAAAGTAAGTGGTGAAGGAAAACTCAAAACCCTAGCCACTTTTCAAATTCAAAGGAATTATAAACTTATTCAAATCAGGAACCCAAAATGGCCTCAAGAAAAGTTCAACTTTTCTAATAACTCTTGAAAACAAATAAGCAATGAAGGAAACTATTTCCTTAATACTTTTGGCATTTTAAATAAATGCAAAAGACTACTGGTTTCAAGTTTTAAATTTGAATTCAAAGATATATAGCTTTCAAAAATGCTGAAAACTTTATGGGTGATTGGAAATATTCCAACTAACACCCCAACATTTTCAAACTATTTATAGTTTGTTTGTGAAGCCAAAATAAATGGGAAACAATGTCAGTAAATAAAACAGAAACAAAATAGAAGAAAAAGAGAAAAGAGAGGCTTACCTGTTATCTGTCGCCGGCCCAGCCCACCAGGGGCTCCCCGGTCATCTTCCTCCTCCTACCAGTAGGCAGAGGGGAAGATGAGCATGACGGCCAGCCCCGGCCACCTCCTGCTTGCGTGCTCGCCGCTGGAGGCCTCCAGGAGCGCCATCGCGACGCCCCCGAGCCTTCTTCTCCTCCTCCCCCTGCCTTATCTCCTCCCCTCTGCCTCTCGTTCCCCTCCCCCTCTCGGATCTCTCTCTTCCCGAAGCTCCGGTCGCCGTCGATCCGTCGCCTCCTGGACCTCCCCGACCCTGCCGTCCGCCTCAGAAGAACCGCCGTGAGCTTCTCTTCCCATTCCCCTCTTCCCGAGGCCATTTCCCTCCTCTAACCCCGTTAGCCGCCGGAGCCCAAAGGTCCTCGTCGCCGTCCATGTCGTTGTCGTCGTTGTGGTACCCCGTTCGCGAGACCGAGCTCAGAAATGAGCTCCTGGAGCTCTGTAGACGCTGTAGGGCCCCTCTCCCAGCTCGCTAGTGTCCCGCAACGCCACTCCTGACGATGCCCGAGCCGCAGCCGCCGCTGACCTCGTCGCCGGCGTGGATTCCGGTGACCCCTTGGTCCAGCTCCTTCCCCTTTGGATGCGGTGCTTCGCTAGCTAGCCATAGAACTAAACCACGCCCAAAACCGATGCCTGTAGCGCCGTTTAGCTCAACTCCGGCGAATCCTCCGCCGCGCCCGTGGTCGCCGCCGGCCATATTCCGGTGGGGGCCGACATGGTCAACTAATTAACCCACTAAACACCCCCCTAGCCGCCGACAGTGGGCCCCATGGTGGGTCAAACCCCAGTTAGGGGCTGGTCAACTCGGGGATTAGCCCCTGGTCACTAACCAGTGGACCCCACTGGTCAGGTTTGACCTGGCCCAGCCCCTGTTGACCAGAGACGTCACTGTGACGCAATAAAGGAATTTCTAATATAAAAATAATTCCAGAAATGTCTAAAACTTCTAAAAATCATAGAAAATAATTTGTAAATCCAATGAAAATAATTTATATATGAAAAAGTATCAGAAAAATTCGAGGAATCTGAATATATCGTTTTCAAACATGTTTGAAAATGTTACTGAACCCAAACATATAGATTAATGAATAAGTTAACTCTTATAAATACTTTGGGGATGGAATTTGGAAATTATTTAAATTCCACTTCAAATGATATGATCAAACAGTGTCCAAATCACAAATCAGCAACCTAACATGTCATTTCCATGCATGTTAAAAGCAAGTTGATCTGAGCATCAGGTCGAATCAATTAAAATGGTATCCAAGAATACCTCGTTTGAAGTGATATTTGAATTTGATTCAAATCAACTTCAAACCTAATAAATGTTAGCTATAATAGTATACCACTTTGCATTCTCATGCCATGCTCATGGATCATCTTGTTGCATATGCTTGTTATTGATTGTTGTCCCTCTTTTCGGTAGGCTCCGCTCCTCCGGATTCCACCGAATATCTGACTGACGGATATTGTCCCTCCTCTGAGCAACAAGGCAAGCAACCATTTTGATCATCCCGATAAATCCCATGTCCTCGCTCCTGCACTTACTTATTGCATTAGGATCAAATGCTTCAAATGCTTTTGCCACGTTAGTTGAACCCACTTCCTTTGCATGACCTGTCCTTGTCACAGTAAATAGCTGAACCTTGCAACCTAGCATACCTGGTAGTTGCTTGAGCCATGATGTGCCTTATCCTGCTATGCTTGCTATGCTTAGAGTTGTGTATGGTCTGTCATGTGGGAGATGAACATAATTGTGATAATGTGTTCAGTAAGTAAAGGTTGTGTCTTGAACCTGATTTGGTAAAGGTACCGGTGAAAGGCTGTGTAGGAGTACATGGCGGGTTGTTTCATTGGAACCGTCCTTAGGAACTGAGTTCCGTGTATGTAATCCAAGACGAGATACTACCACATGCTGGGCCCTGAAATATGACCCTGCTTGACTTATTAATCACTTAGTACTCGGTCCAGGAGTTGCAAGTAGTTTCTGGTGTTTATAGTCATGCTGGAGGCCGTGCATAGTGCTGACCTGAGAGGTGGGCTGTGATGCGGTAGGCAGTGGCACGATGTATCAAGTGGCACCCGGATTGTGGGCTTGGGAACCCTGCGCACATCATTTGGGGCCGTGGCGGAAACCTCGGCCGGACTTCCGTGCGGGTTACCCTCAGATAGGCGATAGACCTGGACTAGGTACTAGTGTGGTTAACGGTCGTGGCCGACTCCCTCACTGGGCTTCCGCTTGAAGGTTGCCGAGGTGCATGACGTGCACATGACGATAAGTGGCGAGAGCGTGTGTGACGTAGTACACCCCTGCAGGGTTATGATCTATTCGAATAGCCGCGTCCGCGGATATGGACTACTTGGAGACATATGTTTTTCATAGATAACTTCAATGGCTACTAATAAAATTGTCAAGATAAGCGTGAGTGTCGTGGACGACATTTCCGTATGGAGACAGAATGATTCCACGATGGATTATTGTTGTGGTGTTAGTGGACTCGTGTGCGAGAAATCAAGTTGTCAAAAATTGTTTTCAAATGCTAGTTGTCTAGCCACGAGTCAAATGCTGGCTTTCCGCATGGAACCCCACAATTCCTTATTGATACATTGCATGAGTAGATAGTTATCCTAAAGGATTGCTGAGTACCTCCGTACTCATGTTTGCTTAATAATTGTTGCAGAGATTGTTAATGACCCTAACGGAGGGTTCTTCCTAGACATCGACGACGACGAGTAGCTGGTGTCCCAGCTACGATCTGGCCCTAGGTTGGGTCTGTAGTATAGTCAGGCCATGTGCCTTCTAGTCTCACCTGTCTGTACTCAGACAGTTTAATCACTTCCGCTGGCTTGTAACTGAAAGACTGCTATGATGGGTCGTGAGACCCTTACTGTGTAATATTATGTGTGTGGCTCTTCCGAGCCTCTTAAATAAAGCTTGTATGTTTATAGTTATGTTGTGATGCCATCGATGTATCTATACATATCGGTATGCCATGCGTACGTGTGTTGTACTTGATATGTATGGGGTTCGATTACCTAGCCGTAAACTTTAGTAGCACTCCTTACAGGGAAATGCCCCTTTGTGATCCAACGAGCCATGGTAGCTCGCTACTGCTCCGGACACATTGGTTGATAGTGATTGACAGAGCTTTCCAAGTCACTCCCACAAGGCTACTAGAGCTTCATGATGAACTATAACATGCAAGGTATGTAGAAGATGATCCCTGAGCTATACGCGATGTTTTACACCACGAAGGTAGAAATCAAGAAGGAGCATCAAGTGTTGATGGTTAGCAAGACCACTAGTTTCAAGAAGGGCAAGGGTAAGAAGGGAAACTTCATGATTGGCAAGCTAGTTGCCGCTCCATTGAAGAAACCCATGGTTGGACCCAAACCCGAGATTAGTGCTTCTATTATAAGGGGAACGATCACTGGTAGTAGAACTACCCAAAATACTTGGTAGATAAGAAGGTTGGCAACGTCAACAAAACTATATTTGATATACATGTTATTGATGTGTACCTTACTAGTACTCCTAGTAGCATCCGAGTATTAGATACCGGTTCAGTTGCTAATATTGGTAACTCTAAATAAAAGGTACGGAATAAACGGAGACTAGCTAAGGGCGACGTGACAATGTGTGTTGGAAGTGTTTCCAAAGTTGATTTGATCACCATCGCATGCTCCCTCTACCTTCGGGATTAGAGTTGAACCTAAACAAATGTTATTTGGTGTTTGCATTGAGCATCAACATGATTAGATTGTGTTTATTGCAATACGTTTATTCACTTAAGTTAGAGACTAATGGTTGTTTTGTTTACATGAATAATACCTTCTACGGTCATGCACCTAATATGAATGGTTTACTGAATCTCGATCATAGTGATACACATGTTCATAATATTGATGCCAAAAGATGCAAAATTAATAATGATAGTACCACATACTTGTGGCTCTCCGTGTAAAGTGCATTAAGGTCCATGCTCATGGTTCTTAGGACTCACTCGATTTTGAATCGCTTGAGACATGTGAACCATGCCTCAAGGGCAAGAGGACTAAGACCCTGTTTTCCGGTATGATGGAGCAGTCAAGTGAGTTATTGGAAGTAATACATATTGATGTATGTAGTCCAATGAGTGTCTAAGCATGAGGTGGATATCGTTATTATCTTACCTTCACGGATGATTTGAGTAGACACAGGTATATTTACTTGATGAAAAACAAATCTAAAATTTTGAAAAGTTCAAGCAATTTTAGAGTGAACTTGAAGATCATCGGATAAAATATCTGCGATATGATCGTGGAAGTGAATATCTGAGTTACGAGTTTGTTATACAAGATAATGTAGAAGTAGTTTCACTACAGGAATCACGCATTTTGCCGTCAGGACGCTACAGACGGCAAACAGAAAATTACAAATGACAATTTTTTTTGCCGTTAGCCATGACGGTAAACAATATCCGCATCCACCATGCCCGCAATGGGTATTTTTGCCGCCAGCATTTGTTCGGGAAGACGGCAAAATTGTTGCTGTTAGTACAAACGCTTTGCCGTCATCTATTATAAGACAAACAACAAAAAAAGCACTCTGACATAACCTTCTCACTAACGGACGTCACCAATTGTTTGCCGTCAGCCAGACCAAAATGCCATACGGCAAAGCTGTTCTATTTAAAAAAAATCATGGGTGTTCTTGTTCTTGTGCTGTTCGTTCGGTGGGTTTGCCATTCGTTCAATGAGCGTCGCCGATACACGGCAAGGACCTCGTTGGAGAAGCATCACCGGGCCCGCTCGGCCAAGGGCATGGAAGGAGAGGTGGGCCCGCTCCTCGATCTGCTAGAGGTCGCTGCTTCTGGATCTGGGGTAGGGTGCCAACGCCACCGAGCCATCCATGGACGAGCAGAGATGGCCGGAGTTCGAGCCGACATCACCCATGGCCGGAAAGAAGATAGTGGAGAGAGGTCATGGCACGCAGCTGGAGAGAGAAGAGTGGAGAATCCATGGTGGGCCACCCTTGAGAGTAGAGAGGAGAGAGGCCATTGTGGCCGTCCGGAGTGAGATGAGAGCAGAGGCAGAGGACTGGTGGAGGGCCGTGTCGGGGGATGGCCGTGGAAGGGTCCTGCGGGTGAAGGCTGCAGCGAAGTGCAGTTGGCGCGGCCGGACACTCCGACGGGGAAGTGGCGACGGGGGGCCGCGACGGGCTACGGGCCAGTTGCGCCGAGGAGACACGGCACCGGGTCGGTCCAGCGGAGGCGACGAGCGATGGACCGGTGACGCCGGGGGCGACGGGGGCCACTACAACATTGTGCTGCTGCTTCCCTGCTCGCCATTGTCGGTGATGGACACGGACGTGTGGTGTGTTGTGTGGTGCGCCGACCATGGATGCATGGTGTGCGGTGTGCGTGGGATAGTGGGTGGGTGGGTGGGGCTGGAGGCATGTAGTGTGTGTGTTAGGATGGAGGATGGATGGGTGGTGTTGTGTGGGCGTGGATGGGTGCCACGTCACCGATCCGTGTGATTGATCCATGTGATGTGCTTTTTTTTGTCGTCATCAATTTCATTTTACAAACGGCAAAATATTTTTGCCGTCATCAGTTTTGTTTTACAGACGGAAAAATAGTTTTTCCATCATCCGTTTGTTTACAGACGGCAAAATGGATGTGTCTGTGCCATCCGGCATGTGTCATCCGATGGGCGGGATCATGCCACTTCATTGATCCACATGATCGATCTGCGTGGTGTGTTTCTGCTTTGCCCTCTACATTTTTTATTAGAAACGGAAAAAATATGTGTTTGTCGTCTGCGATTTTTATTACACATGACAAAATATGTGTTTGTCGTCATCAGTATTTTATTAGAGACGGTAAAATATCTTTGCCGTCAGCCATTTTTATTACAGACGGCAAAATATGTCTACACCGTGAGTCATTCTTTGCCGTTAGCAACAGACGACAAAAGTGGTCTTTGCTGTCATCCACAACGAAAAGCTGACGACAAAGATCTTCACAAACGGCAAATTACCTGATTCTTGTAGTGCACGTGGAACACCATAGTATAATGGTGTGCCTGAACGTCATAGCCATACTCTTTTGTACATGGTGCATTTATGATGTCTCTTATCAATTGGCCACTATCGTTTTGGGGTTATGCATCAGACAAAACTACATTCATTTTAAATAGGGCACCATCTAAATCCGTTGAGACAACACTGTATGGTATATATGGCAAGAAACCTAAGTTGTCATTTCTTCAAGATTGGGGATGCGACACTTATGTGTGATAAGATCGAATCCAAAGTGGAAAAGTTCATCTTCATAAGATACCCTAAAGAAACAATTGGGTATACCTTCTACCATAGATTTGAAGGCAAGGTATTTTTTTTGCCAAGAATGGATCCTTTCGAGAGAAGGAGGTTCTCTCTAAAGAAGTGAGTGGGAGGAAGGTAGAACTTGATGAGGTTACTGAACCTTCACTGCAATTGGAGAGTACCACAACAGAGAAAGATGTTTTTGTGACGCCTACAACAAATGAAGCGGAAGCTAATGATAGTGATCATGAAAATACGGGTCAAGTTACTATCGAGCTTCGTAGGTCGACAATGAATCATCATGCCCCTCATTGGTATGGTAATCATGTCTTGGAAGTCATGTTGTTAGATAACGATGAGCCTATGAACTATGAAGAAGCGATGGTGGGCCTGAATTCAAACAAATGGCTAGGAGCCAGAAATCCAAGATAGGATCCATGTATGAAAACCAAGTATGGACTTTGGTAGACCTGCCCGATGACCGGCGGACCATTAAGTACAAATGAAACTTTAAGAAGAAGACAGATGCTGATGGTAATGTCACCATTTATGCAGCTTGACTTGTCACCAATAAGTTCCCGACAAGTTCAAGGAGTTGACTATGATGAGACTTTCTCACTCATAGTGATGCTGAAATCTTTTGGGATTATGTTAGCAGTTGCTGTATTTTTCGATTATGAAATCTGGTAGATGGATGTTCAAACAGAGTTTCCTGAATAGTTTCCACCAGGAAAAGTTGTATGTGATACAAATAGAAGGTTTTATCGATCCTAAGGATGCTAAAAGGCATGCAAGATCCAACAATGCTTCTATGGACTGGTGCAAGCATCTCAGAGTTGGAATATACTCTTCGATGAGGTGATCAAAGCTTTTGGGTTTATATAGTTTATGAACAAACTTGTACTTACAAGAAAGTTAGTGGGAGCACTATAGCATTTATGATAAGTATATGTGGATGCCATATTATTGATCAGAAATGATGTAGAATTTCTGGAAAGCATAAAGGGTTGTTAGAAAGGTGTTTTTCAAAGGAAGACCTCGGTAAAGTGCTTACATATTGGGCATCAAGATCTATAGAGATAGATCAAGACGCTCGATAAGAGTTTCACATAGCACCTTGACAAGATTTTGAAGGAGTTCAAAATGGACCAGTCAGAGAAGGAGTTCTTGCCTGAGTTGTAAGGTTTGAAGTTGAGTAAGACTCAAAGCTCGACCACGACAGAAGAAAGAGAAAGGACGAAGGTCGTTCCCTATGCCTTAGCTATATGCTCTATACGATATGCAATGATGTGTACGCACCTTATGTGTGCCTTGCTACGTGTGTGGCAAGTAGGGATGGCAATTTTATCCATGGATCTCGATACCCGACCCGGTTGGGCAAGGGTATGGAGCGCATTTATGTCCATGGATCCATGGATCTGGATACGCACGAACAACCGGGTTGGGCACGTCTATAAAGTTTTTTCCATGGTTATCCTATGGATACCCGTATGACATGTGGTCCCCTATGGCAGTGACACTAAACTAAGAAAATGTTCCACCCCAAGTCACTCGCGTTTATAGAAGGTCAAAGTCCACCACATGTTCCCTTATCCTCCACAACTCCACTAACAGAATTATTAAAACTAATCTTAGTTAATGAAATATGATGAGTTAATTTGATCTTTGAGAAGGCTTCATGTTGATATTTCGATGCCCATGGAGCTCCATGTTCATTTGTATATCCAATGGATTTGGGCATGGGCACAATTTGTGCCCATGGATGCTTTGGTGGATGGGCAGAGGGTAGGAAGATGGGTCATGGGTTGGATTTGGCCCAGCTCCACCCGCCCCAAACCCTACACATTGCCATCCCTAGTGGTAAGGGGTACAAGAGTGATCCAGGAGTGAATCACTCGACAACGGTCAACATTATCCTTAGGTTCCTAAAGAGGACTAATGAAATATTTCTCGGTTATGAGGTGATAAAGAGTTTGCCGTAAAGGGTTATGTTGATGCAAGCTTTGATACCAATCTAGATGACTCGGAGTCGCAAACCAGATACGTATAGTGGGCAGTCATTTGGAATAGCTCCAAGTGGAGTGTGGTAGCGGCATCTACAATATGCCATATAGATTTGCAAAGTACACACGGATCTGAATATTGCACACCCGTTTACTAAGATCTCTTTTACAAGCAAAACATGATAAAACACCAGAACTGATTGGGTGTGAATCACATGGCGATGTGAACTAGATTATTGACTCTAGTGCAAGTGAGAGTGAAAGCACATATGCTCCCTTGGCGATTTTGATAATTCATGACAACATACATTGTCTCTTGGACTAACACTTTTACCTAGATATTTCATAACAGCCAATGGAGATGTTGTGGCTAAAGGTTTGTGTGGAGATGCCCCTTGATGCAAGAAAGCAATAATATTGGCTCAAGCTTCAACCTAGAAGACTCGTCATTTCCTATTTTGTGAGAAATCACATTTGATTCCATAGGAAAGCCAATACTATTAAAAGGGGGTGAGGTAGTAAAATGAACCGATTGCTCAAAGTGCTCTAAGTTAGCCACCAAAATACTCAGTCATTTTTCCCACAAAACCTTTCTATCAAAATGCACATACACACATTCGATGTCACCAACTTACATATTTAGGGCCCACCGAGTTTAACCTCAGACGGAAACCTAGCCATTCCCACGAAATCGGTGCAACCGAGTCCATATCGGTGCTACCGACTTGGGGTGACCAACTTTCAGGTGCCTCGATACACAAAATCAGAATTTCCAAGTTTGAGTATCGGTGCCACAGAGTTTGGTCATCTGACCGTTAGCCACCTTTTCGGTGCCACTGAGTTTATTATATAGGTATCATCGAGATTCAAAAGTTCACACCTTTTTGCTAATCGGTACCACCGAGTTTTTAACTTTGGTATCACCGAGTTTGCCACTTTATGTGTAACGGTTGGATTTTGGCTGCTCCCTATATATACCCCTTCACCCACCTCTCATTCGTGGGCGAAGCACTCAGAATACACACTTCATATCCAGATCCATTTTCTGAGAGGGAACCACCTACTCATGTGTTGAGACCAAGATATTCCACTCAATTCATTTGAATCTTAATCTGTAGCCTCCTCAAACTACTTTCCACCAAATGAACCTCTCCTACTCATTCATATTCTATGAGAGAGTGATTTTGTGTTGAGGAGACTATGTTTAGAAGCACAAGAGCAAGGAGTTCATTGATCTACCACATCTATTACCTTTTGGAGGGTGGTGCCTCCTAGATTGGTTAGGTGTCGCTTGGGAGCCTCCTACTTCTTGTTGTGGAGTTGAACCAAGATGTTTGTAAGAGCAAGGACATCACCTACTTCGTGAAGATCTACCATGAGTAAGGCTAGTCCTCAGTGGACAGAAGCCGTGGTGGAATAGACAAGGCCGCTTCTTCGTGGACCCTTCGTGGGTGGAGCCCTCCGTGGACTCTCGCAGCCATTACCCTTCGTGGGTTGAAGTCTCCACTAACATGGACGTACGATAGCGCCACCTATCAGAACTATGCCAAAAATCACTGTGTCAACTTCTCCGCGTTTGATCTTCATAACCTTTACTTTTCCGCTACCATATATGTTGACTAGCATGTGTAGGGTGCACTAGACTTGTTAGTATTGTTGAAATTCTGCCCTCTATCAAAATTGGTTAGGCTAGAATTTTTATCGTGACAAGTAGTCTAATCACCCCCCCTCTAGACACGTCTTCTATCGATCCCTCAATTGGTATCAGAGCAAGGTCTCCAAAGCCTTGGTTTAACCACCATCGGAGTAAGATGAATGTGGCTAGTTCAGAGATTTTGAGTTGTAGAGTGCCCATTCTCAATGATGATTTTTTCAAACAATGGAGATATGAAATGCTTGGCATATTTGACGGGTTCCATTTGCGCAAGTATCTTGAATATCTCTATGCGCCTCCCATTGACCCCATACATCTTTCTCAAGATGATGAAGTTGATATGCTTGGTAATCTTAACACTATCAATCTAATCATTAGAGGATTACCAAGAAGTGTGCTCAATCATATGCAAAACTTCGAGTGTGCTCATACCTTGTGGAAAGACTTGAGGAAAGATATCCAAATTATTCCTTGAAAAATCTTGATATCATTATCCACAAATACATTGCCTTTCACAAAATGAAGCCAAATGATCCTAATATCGATAAATGTCTATTTGAGCTTCGTGACCTCATGCATGCTAAAGGAGATGTCATTACTATTAACAATATCATTGTTGAAGCCATTCACATGCACAAACATGAATATTGTGATAATCAAAATTCTGATGAAATTCTTGTTTGTTATGATGAGGGAACTTCATCCGACCATGACAATGTGGAGCATGGATACTACAATGAAGATGAAGAGTTTGACATCGAGTATGAGAAGACCATGAGAAACATTAGTCTTATGGATAACCTTAGAAACTACATGGCCGATGGAAAAGAATGGGTTCTCGACAGTGGATGCACCGATCACATGACTGGAGATAAAGACATGTTCCACGAGATTACACCAAAACGTGGACCTCGGAAGTATGTGAGTTTTGGAGACCACTCCAAAGTTAAGGTACTTGGTATTAGGTGGCCGTATCTCATGACAGTTCCATTCAAAATGTCATGCTTGTTGAATCCCTTTGCTACAATCTTCTTTCCGTATCTAGACTAGCAGACTTTGGTTTTGATGTGCTATTTACGAAAGTTGACTGCCGAGTGTTTTGTAGCGACAATCATAAAACTGTCTTTATATGTTTTCGTAGAGGTGATCTATACATCATCGTTTTCTCTAAAATATCCAAACCCCATATATGTCTTACTACTAAATCTTCTAAAGGTTGGTTATTGCATAGAAGGTTAGGACATGAAGGAACGCATAATCTTGACAAACTTATCAAAGGTGATCATATTCTTGGTGTTAAAGATGTTATATTTGACAAACATAGAATTGGCAGTGCTTGTCAAGCAGGAAAGCAAGTTGGTGGAAGTCATCCCGCGAAGAACATCATGACTACAAGAAGACCACTCGAGCTGCTTCAGATGGATCTCTTTGGTCCCAATTCTTATAAGAGCCTCGGTGGAAATTCTTATGGTTTAGTCGTTGTTGATGATTTTTCCAGATTTACATGGGTATTCTTTCTTGATGATAAGTCGCAGGTACAAAAGATCTTCAAGAACTTTGCTCGGAAACCTCGAAATCAGTTTGAAATGAAGATCAAGAAAGTTCATAGTGACAACAGAATAGATTTCAAGAACACTAATGTGGATACTTTTCTTGACGAAGAAGGTATCTCACATGAGTTCTCGCTGACGTACACACCTCAATAAAATGGAGTTGTTGAGAGGAAGAACCGGACTCTCATAGAGATGACAAGAAGGATGCTTGACGAATACAAGAATCCAAGACACTTACGGGCAGAAGCCGTGGGGACAGGTTGCCATGTCATTAACAGACTTTACCTTCACAAGCTTTGTGGTAAAAGCCATACGATCTACTTACCAGTAACAAACCCCAAATTGGATACTTTCGGGTATTCGGCTCTAAGTGCTATATTCAAGATAAGCATCATCACTCTAAATTTGCTCCTAAATCTTATGAAGGTTTCCTACTCGGTTACGGAACGAACTCTCACACTTACCGTGTCTACAAAAACTTCACTCGAAAAGTTGAAGAGGCGGTAGATGTTAAATTTGATGAGACTAATGGTTCACAAGTCGAACAATCGCCAAATGATGTAGGGGATAAGGAACCTTCGGAAGCCATCAAAGGGTTATCTATTTGCAAGATTTGTCCCATGGAGGTGAAGGAAAGTACTTCATCAACTCAAGTGGAATCTCCTACTTCGCATCAAGGTGAACCAGAAAACGACATGGAAGCATGCATAAGTGGTACACGACATGATGAAGAAGAGGAAGAAATACATCGTGAAGACACACCTCAACCTTCCTCACCACCACCTTAAGGAGATGATGACGTCAATGACAATGAGCAAGATGATGATGATGAAGAAGAAGAAGCTCCACCATCCAACAAGAAGAAGTTGTCAAGAGTTAGAGGAAGAGTGGATAGAGATCATCCGTTGAATCAAATCTATGGAGATATAAAAAACGGGAGAATTACTCGCTCTAAATCTAGTTTAGCTAACTTTTGTGAGCATTATTCTTTCATCTCTAGCATTGACACTTTGAAGGTTGAAGAAGCCCTTCAAGACCCGGATTGGGTGAATGCCATGCACGAAGAGCTACACAACTTCGAGTGAAACGAAGTGTGGACACTTGTTGAAAAGCCCGAAGGCGAGCAGAACATCATTGGTACAAGATGTGTGTTTCAGAACAAGCAAGATGAAGATGGACAAGTTGTATGCAACAAGGCGCGTCTCGTAGCACAAGGATACATGCAAGTCAAAGGTATGGACTATGGTGAGACTTATGCACCTGTCGCTAGACTTGAAGCCATTTGTATTATTCTCGCTTATGCCAATCACCATGATATTACGCTTTACCAAATGGATATCAAAAGTGCTTTTCTCAATTGAGAAATTGGGGAGGAAGTTTATGTTAAACAACCTCTTGGTTTTGTGAACCCTAAGAAACCTAATCATGTTTACAAACATCGAAAAGCTTTATTTGGTCTTAAACAAGCCCCTAGAGCTTGGTACAAATGCCTAACAAAGTTTCTCATTGAAAAGGGTTTTGAGATTGGTAAAATGGATGCAATCTTAGTCACTAAAAGAGTTAATGGCGAACTATTTTTTTTCAAATCTATGTGGATGATATTATCTTTGGTTCTACTAACCCACATTTTAATGCAAATTTTGGAAAGTTGATGTGAGAGAAGTATGAGATGTCCATGATGTGTGAACTGAAGTTCTTCCTTGGATTGCAAATCAAACAATCGAGAGAACATACATTTATCTCTCAAACCAAGTACACCAAGGACTTGATCAGGAAATTAAATATGCAAGAATGCAAAGGTATGAGAACCCCCATGCCTATTAGTGGACATCTTGACCTCACTAAGGAGGACAGACCTGTAGATCAAAAGGTTTATCGATCAATGATTGGTTAATTGATATATCTATGTGCCTCGCGTCCTGACATCATGTTGAGTGTTTGCATGGGTGCCCGATACCAAGCGACACCAAAAGAGTGTCATCTATTGGATATTAAAAGGATAGTGAGATACCTCATACATACACTAAACTTTGGCATATTGTATCCCAAGGAATCTTCTTTTAATCTTGTTGGCTATTCCGACACGGACTATGCCAGAGACAAGGTTGTTAGAAATCCACCTCAGGTACATGCCAATTTCTTCGGACATCTCTTGTGTCTTGGCCATCCAAGAAACAAAACTCGGTATCCTTATCAACTACCGAAGGTGAATACATTGCTGCTAGATCGTGTTGTGCACAATTACTTTGGATGACTCAAACTCTTAAGGATTATGGCATTCATGTTAGAAAATTTCCATTGTTATGTGACAATGAAAGTTATATTAAGATTGCCTATAAAACTGTGCATCATTCTCGGACAAAACATATTCAAGTGCGACATCATTTCATTCATGATCATGTTGCTAAAGGAGATATAAATATCAAGCATGTTCGTACTGACAAACAATTAGCTCATATCTTTACCAAATCATTTGATGAGAAACTGTTTTGTCATTTGAGGAGTGATTTGAACATCATTGATGCTTCAAACTTGAGATAGATTCACTCAGATGTATGCAAGGGCATGAGCTTGACTGTCTATTCCTTGACGCTATTGATATGACTATCTTATATCTTGGAAACTATGCTCCCTTGTATTGCATCTAACCCTTTTCTAGGTACTTGGAAGAAATACACCTCACAAGATTGCAACCAAGTCACATCAAAAGCGATCTTGATATGGCCAAGTATCAACAACCCCTTCTTTGAGGATGAAGGAAGAAGACAACAAATTATATCCTTGATAATCACTTGATGAAGTAACTCACTCATGTCATTTGGATATATTATATTCTTCCTTGCATGACTAACTATGGTAGGTTAAAAGTGAGCCAAAACGACATGGATAGCTCCCAACTCAAGATGGTCTTCATCAACATTGAGCATCCACAACAAGTTCACCTACATGCCACGCCATCAACATCATTCGGAGGTATGTACTCATATTCTTGATAAAGCTTTACACCTACTCATGAGGTAAAGCAACTCAAGTGATATGAAGACATTGAAATGCTTAATCGAAAGAGGGTAACCCCATTTCACGCTTAACGATGAGTATGACCTATGATCAAGCAATCTTGCTTGACTCCTCAAGTCAATACTCTAATATAGGTGACCTAGTCACCGCCCCACATCTAGATGGAGTTTGTTGTATGGTTCACATTTGTCATTGCATACTCTCTTGGAACCATTCAACTCTCATCTACATGTATGTAGATTTTCAAAAATCAAAAAATAGATTATTTCCTCTTCTTTTCTTTCTCAATTGGTATCGTTTACCATTGGTATCTTATTTTCTTCTCTTTTAAGAGTCTACGAAAATTTTCTGTTCATTCTATGTTAAGGAGTTTATTTTCTTTGCACATCGGGTTCATTGATTTCGGAAACTCGGTCCAACCGATTTCCCCCAGGGGTCTGAATCTCATTCTCGGTTCTACCGAACCACTTTGCCTCGGTGACTCTGACATTTTCACTAACTCTGTTTTTCTTCTATTTCTGGCCATTTTCCTTAGGAGGAGAAGGATTATCAATGATCTCATGTTTCATTTCTCTATATGTGTTACTAAATCTTTTATGAAACTAAGCAGTCTTAGCATTGTTTCCTAGGGTGAGACAACTTCTCTAAGGGGAGAAATCCTCAGTGATCCCATACATTATAAGAGGGAGAATTATCCAGGATTCCTGTTATAGGAGGAGATAGTTCAAGGAACTCTTACATATACTTAAGGGGGGAACCTTCAATGAACGCTTACCTACTATTAAGGGGGAGAAAAGTCAAATTCAAGGAACCCGTATCAAAGAGAGAAGTATTAAGCATCCCTTTCTCTCAATGAGCCCTTACCCTCTGACCTTTTAGGCAATTAATGTCAAAGGGGGAGAAATATCAAAACTTCCAATGAACCTATTCATAGGGGAGAAATATCATCAATAAGCTTACTTAAAGAGGGAGAAATATCTCTAAGGGAAGATATATGTTTTCTCTACTATGGGGAGAGATGTATCAAACCTCTAAGGGGGGGGGGAGATAAATTTGTTTCCGTTTTCTCTGTTAAGAGATTAAACTTGTCTTGCCCTACCTACTCCCAATATCTACATGCTATGATTGAGGGGGAGAGATAATCCTACATATTCATTCTCAGGGAAGAAAGTTCTTATTTCCTTTTGGAGACATATCCATTATCAAATCCTAGTTGAAATATGTCTTCAATATCTTGGTATTTTTGAAGCTCTTTACATCTTTATAATGGAGTACTCTTGTATTTTCTAACATTTGTTTTCCCATTTGTACTCCTACTACTAAGATGCTCAAGATCCTTAAGGTAAGTATATGCATCATATCCCTGTTCATGACGATTTCTTGTTTCTTGCACATATTTTTTGCAAGAGGGAGTCTTGAACATGGAAGCCCCTCATTCACATATGTTTGATGCATATAGCCAAGATCTATATAACTTGTCTTGTCCTTCTACTATGTGTGTGCCCATGCATTCCAAAGCAACTATCCTTTAAAGAGGGATTGCACACATTTAGAGGGAGCTTGTACTAGTCATATATCTTTCAAAGCTATAATATTCTAATGCCTATCTTTATTTGAAACTATGATGGTATGTTGTCATCAATTATAAAAAAGGGGGATACTGAAAGCACATATGCTCCCTTGGTGATTTTGATAATTCATGACAACATACATTGTCTCTTGGACTATCACTTTTACCTAGATATTTCAGAATAGTCCATGCAGATGTTGTGGCTAAAGGTTTATGTGGAGATGCCCCTTGATGCAAGAAAGCAATAATATTGGCCAAAGCTTCAAGCTAGAAGACTCTTCATTTTCTATTTTGTGAGAGATCACATTTGAGTCCATTGGAAAGCCAATACTATTTGTTGGGGATATTACCTGCGGTCTAACCTGCCCTAACTGGGCCGGGTCACTAAAGGGGCAACTCATACATGGTTAATGCAAGCCTTAGCCTAGGGGCCCATGAACCAGATGGCGGTTCAGGATTGATGCAGAAGATAAGTCGCCAAGGAGGTTTCCAGTCTTGGAAAGCATGACGACTTAGAGATATAGAAGGCCACTATCTGTAGCGTGTCTAGGAATTTTGTAAACCCTAGGGCCTTGACCTATATATAAAGGCCAGTCTCGGGGGCAGATAAGGCAGGTTAGAAATCATCGAGAGCTAGGTCACGTGAGTTACACCTTCCTTGTAATCGAATCCACCAACAATATACACAAAGCAGGATCTAGGCTTTTACCTCTACACGAGGGGCCGAACCTGGGTAAATCTGAGTCTCGCTTCCGCTCACCCCCTTTGAGTCGCCACCAAGGTGCAATGGCTCCTTCACTAAGTCCTTTCACGAGGACATCTGTCGTGACAAAACCACGACAGTTGGTGCCCACCGTGGGGCTAGCGCACGGTGGAGTTGACTTCTAAAAGGGAGCCCTTCCAGGGTCAGGAAGCTATGTGGTCGACATCATGACGAAAAGCCATCGTGGAAAATACTACATCGACAACTCGTAGTGGGGGCCTAAAACCAATTCAGTCGAATCTGGTTACACGGTCCCCTTCGGCAAGATCCACGTCTTCATCGGCATGTTTGGGGTGCCCGTACCTGAGCCGAACACCTCCACCGACATCGTCGAGCCGGCCCGGTACGCCCCCCACACGTCAGGACAAGAAACGCCACGTTTTCGTCGGGTTTACGCAGGGAGCCAGCTTACAGGACAAACTGGCAATCTAGGAGGTCACCCCCGTGAACTCCGACGACGAGTCATCCATGGGCGACATAGATTCAATCCACCCTCACTATGAGGGACAACTTGGAGGGTTGCCATGGGTGGCAAACTCGGAGAACTTTGCAGGACCCCGTCGACAAGTCGCCATCTACATGGCGGGGGCGGCACCACCTCAACCAAACCCGGCAGGCAGCAATGAGACTGGCGGATCGTCGAAAGCTCCGTCTCAAGTCATGGCGGACTTGGCGGCGGAAATCACCAAACTCATGGCAATTTTTGTAACAGCAGGGAATCATGAAACTATCAATGCTGAACTGGCGAAGCTGCGGAAGGAGATGGCCAAGACTCAGCGGGACGTGGAAGCGGAATCCGCCAGGATGGCGGCACAGCAGGCCCGGATCACCATGGAAACAGAGCGACTGAACACCAAAGGCTGGCGGCTCGAGCTACAACAGCGCGCGTCCGATGCTATTCACGAGAGGAGGCATCATGGTCGCCTCCCGGCCGATCTACATCCGACTCGTCTCTTCGACACCCCCACACACTCCCAGGATGGGACCCGATCGGCCTTGGCAGGCCGCTCCAGGGGAGGGTCCGGTTCAACCACCGCCTAACCCGCCACCACCTCAGCCAACAGAGGCCCATGCACCTTGCTTCCAGACAACACGGGGCCACTTCTCGAATCACGTGGATAACTTGCTGGCGGCAACCCGCCACTTGGAGTCCCTCCCAAGTTATGGAAACTCCCCGGCCGAAGTGGTGGCGAGAAACGCCATAGAGATGCTGAAAACGGCGGTACTCCAACATGCGCAATATTCGCACAGCCGTGACCGGCTACACTCTACACCCAAGACGAGTCACACCAGGAGTCGTCATGAGGATCAGCCGGCGGTGACCAGCGAGCAATGGTGACCACCGCAGACCAACCCGCCCGGGATGCACGTTACTCGAGCCCAAGATATTGTGGATGCAACGCGAGCCGCACGCCTGATGGAGACGGCGGCCGCGGCGGGTCAAGGCTATCCGGCTTATGCCCAGACCCCTCCCGCATCGCTCGATATAGGAGGTAGGCATGTTGGGGTGCCCTGTCTCATGCCCGCTCTACACAACGAGCGAATGTCAAAGGATTTCAAGGGACCGAGGAAGGTACCCAATTACACACCAGATCTCGAGCCAGGGTCATGGATCGAGAGTTACGAGCTTGCAATGGATATGATCGATGTGAATGAGGCGGTCTGCACCAAGTATTTTACCATGATGCTTGAAGGGACGGTGCGCACATGGTTGAAAAACCTGCCGCCTAACTCCATCAACACTTGGCCAGAGTTGAAGGAACGTTTCATCAAGAGTTTCCGAGGGACTTGCAAACGCCCAAAGACCATCGTCGACTTACAACACTGCATTCAGCGACTGGATGAGTCGGCCCATCATTGGATGCGGCGAGTTGCAGAGGTGATTCATTCGTCGGACGACATCTCGGCGGCTCAGGCAGTGCTAATTGTGGGGAAAAATTGCCATTACGAGCCTTTGGTGCTGAAGCTTGGGCGACTCAAGAGTAAGTTGCAGGACAAGGGCGAGTTGATGGGCACCCTAACCAGGTATGCCGAGTCAGACGACACTAAGGACCCCGGGGAAGATGATGATAGGGTTAGCACCGCCAGGAGAGGCGAGTCATCCGAGGGTCACTCCGAGTTCCAGGGGCAGTGCAACCACAACCATGCCGGGCAAAGTAAGAGGAGACAACAAGATGGCGCCACAGATTTCGTCGCCAATACAAACGCCAGCAACGGGAACCAGCGCAAGAAGACACGGGGCTTCAGCGGGAAGAAGCCACACAATTATCACGAGATGCTCAAAGGCCCCTGCCCGCAGCATGCCACCGCCGAAGGACCGTCTACCCACTCTTGGGAGGATTGCTAGGTGATGCAGGAGTTCCGAGCTGAGGCGCTTAAGAAAGTTCAAGGAGGTGATCCTGGCGAGCGACATGAACAATTCAACACACCCAAGTCACAACGAAACCCGTTCGGTGGGTTCCCTAACCCGGGCCCGCAGGGCGGGTCACAGTCTAGTACTGGACAGTACCAAGTGCACAATCAATAGTGGTACAACCCACATGGCGTGTTTCAGCAACCACCCCTGCAAGGAGATCCCCAACGGCAAGATGACAATGACGGCTTTCAGAATAATCCTAAGTTGTTGAACAGTGGACAGTACCATGTGTTCACCACCAGCACTTGCAAACGGGACCAAAAGGTGAAACATAGAACTTTCAGCGTGGTTGAGCCGGCGCTCCCTAGGTACCTCCATTGGTCTGAGTAGCCCATCACCTGGAGTAGGGAGGATCACCCGCCCCGAGTTGATAACCCTGGCGACTTAGCTTTGGTCGTGGCTCCCCAAGTCGAAGGTTACACTCTTTCCAAAGTCCTTATGGATGGTGGCAGCAGCATAAACATCTTATATTTCGATACCTTTCGAAGGATGAATTTCTCAGAGAAAGACTTGATGCCATCTTCCACGGTTTTTCATGGTATCGTTCTAGGTAAGTCAGCATACCCCGTTGGGTGGATCAAACTTAATGTAGCTTTTGGTACGGAGTCCAATTACAGGAGCGAGTCCCTCATGTTTGAGGTGGTCAAGATCAAGAGCCCTTACCATGCATTGTTTGGAAGGTCGGCTTATGCTCGGTTCATGGCCCGACCTTGTTACGTTTACCTCAAGCTCAAAACGCCTGGTCCTAGGGGGCTTATCACAATCAATGGTGACAGGAAGATAGCCCAAGAATGCGAGGAAGGAGACGCAGCTTATGCCGAGATGGCTTGCGCGGCCAAGGAGCATAAGTTTCACCAAGCCAATGTTGACCCGGCGGATAAGACGCCGCTCAAGAGACCAATAATTGACTCAGATCCGCCCCTCAAGTTTAAACTAATGGATGACACGAAGGTGATAGACTTCATGCCTGGCGACTTAACCAAGCAGTTCACCATTAGAACGGGTCTGGATCCCAAATAGGAAAGCGTGCTCATCGAATTCATCCGTGAGAATCGGGACATCTTCGCATGGAAACCTTCAGACATGCCAGGTGTACCGAGAGAATTCATTGAGGACCATCTTAATATTGACCCCAAAATGAAGCCGGTTTGGCAGTATCTTTGTCGGTTTAACAAGGAACGGCGCAAGGCAATCAGAGAGGAAATCGCACGGCTTTTGGCCGCCGGGTTCATCATTGAAGTTTTCCATCCTGAATGGTTGGCTAACCCGGTCCTGGTGCTAAAAAAGAATGGCACCTTCCGTATGTGCATTGACTAGGCCGACCTCAACAGGGCTTGTCCAAAGGATCCCTTCGCCCTTCCGTGCATCGATCAAATTATTGACTCTACGGGGGGTTGCGAGCGGTTGTGTTTTTTGGATGCTTACTCAGGATACCACCAGATCAAGATGGATGTGGCGGACTAGGAGAAAACGTCCTTCATAACCCCCTCCAGAGCCTTTTGTTACGTGTCTATGCCGTTCGGGCTCAAGAGTGCGGGGGCGACTTATCAGCGTTGCATCCAGAATTTCTGGCATAGCCAGATCGGACGTAATGTCCACGCCTATGTTGAAGACATCGTAGTTAGGTCCCAGAAGAAGGAGACACTCTTGGAGGATATCAAGGAGACTTCTGACAATTTGCGCGTATACCAGAGGAGGCTTATCCCTACCAAGTGTGTTTTTGGTGTTCCCGCAAGAAAGTTATTGGGTTTTCTGGTGTCAGAGCGCGGCATTGAAGCTAATCCAGATAAAATTGAAGCGATCACTTCGCTAGGCAAGCCGGCCAATATCAATCAAGTTCAGCGCATGGCTCTAAGTTTCTTTATAAGTCGCCTTGGGGAGAAAGCCATCCCTCTTTATCAGTTACTCAAGAAAACTGATCGTTTTGTTTGGACGGATGAAGCCAACAAAGCCTTTGAAGCCCTGAGGCAACAACTAGCTAAGCCGCCAGTATTGGCTACTTCGATGGACAAGGAGCCTATGCTCTTGTACATAGCGGCTAATTCTAAGACAGTGAGCGTGGCAGTGGCCGTCGAGCGAAAAGAAGAAGGAAAGGAATATCCAGTTCAGCGACCAGTATATTTTATCAGTGAAGTCCTAACCCTCTCCAAACAGCGCTATCCACATTGGCCGAAACTGGTCTTTGGGGGGTGTTTATGGCGAGCCAAAAGTTGAAGCACTACTTTCAAGAGCATCCTATCACGATGGTTAGTTCTGCCCCCCTTGGTGATATTATACATAATCGAGAGGCGACTGGATGGATCGCTAAGTGGGCCATCGAGTTAGGACCTCACCATGTGCGATATACCCCTCGTACGTCCATCAAGTCCCAAGAATTAGTGGATTTCATCGACGATTGGACCGAGTTGCAGATTTCAGAAGACATGCCTGATTACACATACTGGACCATCCATTTCGACGGGTCTAGGCGGTTGGAAGGCTCGGGGGCTGGCGTGGTGCTAATTTTGCCTCAAGGTGACAAATTCTGCTATGTCCTCCGACTCATGTTTCCATGTACCAACAATGCAGCAGAATATGAAGCTCTGCTCCATGGGTTGCGACTCGCCAAAGTGATGAATCTCACCCGAGTCAGATGTTTGGGCGACTCAGATCTAGCGGCACAACAAGTTTCTGGAACTTGGGATTCCAGAGATCCCATGATGGCGGCTTACAAGCGAGCTGTGTCGGACGTGGCGGGTCATTTTCATGGTTATCAGGTGGATCACATCGATCGGCGACTTAATGAAGCGGCAGATGCCCTTTCACGCCTCGGTTCACAACATAAGCCGGTTCCCCCCAATGTCTTTTTGGATGTGTTACATAACCCATAGGTAAGGCTGCCTTCAGAGGAAGATTTGGCGGTGCTAGATACTGAGTCTCAACTTGTGGCTGCTCTTCGTGCTACCTCGGATTGGGCGGTTCCCTACATGGCGTATCTCACACGAGGCGAGTTACCCACTGGTGAGTTGTTGGCTCGCCAACTCGTCCGTCGATGCAAGTCCATGGTCATATATAATGGCGAGTTGCATAAGCGAAGCACTTCAGGAGTATTTCAAAGGTGTGTCTCTTCCGAGGAAGGATGTATGATTCTCAATGAAATTCATGCAGGCGACTGTGGTCATCATGCCGGGTCACGCTCCCTGGTTTCCATAGCTTTTAGGCATGGGTTTTATTGGCTAACGGCTCATGCAGATGCTGAAGATATAGTTCGCCGATGTGATGGTTGCCAAAAATTTGGGCGTCACATGCACGTGCCGGCTCAGGAATTATGGATGATTCCAATCACATGGCCGTTTGCGGTCTGGGGGCTGGACATGGTTTGTCCTTTGAAAATGTCGTCCAACAAAAAGACTCACCTATTGGTGGCGGTTGACAAGTTTACCAAGTGGGTCGAAGCAGAACTAGTTAGTAGCTGTGATGCAGACACAACTGTCAAATTCCTGAAAAAGTTGGTCTTCCGTTTCGGATATCCTCATAGTATCATTAGTGATAATGGTACTAATCTATCAAAAGGTGCACTGCAAGAGTTTTGCGGAAGGGAGCATACCGGCTTGACATTTCTGCAGTCGCACACCCCTAGTCTAATGGACACGCAAAAAGGGCGAATCAAGAAATATTGCAAGGAATCAAGCCCCGGCTTATGGTGCCTCTGGAGCGTACCTGAGGGTGTTGGGTTGAAGAACCGCCCTCAGTTTTATGGAGCATCAGAACCACCCCAAATCGCTCTACGGGTTTTACTCCTTTTTTCCTGGTCTAACGGGCAGAGGCACCACGAGTCACCATAAGTGGCATCAGACACGATTCACCACGAGTTGCTGCCTATGTGGAATAGGACAACGAGTTAGCATGTCAAGACTCGTTGGATGCTTTGGAGGAAGAGCGAGGCTTGGCTGCATCATGATCGACGATCTATTAACAAGGCTTGCGACGGTATCACAGCTGCCGCGTCAAGAGACGGACTTTTCAAGAGGGCGACTTAGTGCTCCGGTTGATTCAAGACCACACTGGTATGCATAAGTTATCACCGCCATGGGAAGGACCGTTTGTCATCAACAAGAATCTTCGGAACGGTTCATACTACTTGGTGGATCTTCGCCCTGATAGGCCAACGACAGAGGTGGAGACAACTCGCCCCTGGAATATCGCCCACTTGCGTCCTTACTACACCTAGAGACCTGGGCTCCTTTATTTTTTACAATCTCAAATTTGTAATCTTTTATTTATAAGGCAATAAAGCCGGCGCCCACGAACTTCGGGGTCCTTTTCCGTTTCAGGTTCTTGAAAGCATGAGTCTTTATTGTTTCATAAGCCGTCCAAGCATGGATGCTATCAGTATCAAAGAGCATAAGTCGCCATGCTGCACTTATTTCAAAACTGGGTACTGGTAAGCCAAAGAGGACCAAAGTTGCCACGTTGCATGGTTCAAACATGGGCGCCTTATATGATATTGAGAACTAAGCCTGCTTACTTGGGGGGCTACTAGCTCCCAAGTCGTTTTGCAGTAAGAGCGGATACACTTCTGCAATCCTATGTCTGGTTTTTTCCCTAATCATAGGTCACTTGGGGGGTTTCCACTCCCTGAGTTCAGCCTAAATACCCTCTTGGCTAGCGAAAAATTACCGCATTACGAATGGTTATACTAGACTATGTGTTGGACGAGTCGCCCTATGGACCCATGTACTCTTGGTGAGTGAATCCGCTTTTTGGACCCTGAACTCGCCTTGGTTAAAACATGAAAGGTACCGGCGAGAGCCACACATGGAAAATTTATAAACCATTGGTTCACTAAACCTGCTTCACTGAAGCTTGACTCGCGCCTGATCAGCCGGTCTAAAAAAACTTGGGCTGTTGCAAAAGCCTTCTTGTGGTAGCACTAGAGTTTTGCAAACTCGTCCTATCCTGTCGTAACTCATCGAGCCGACAAATTTTTATGACTACCTTCGTGGCACTACCGCAAGGTTTCGTAAAACATTTTTATGACTCTCTGCGACTCACAGAGCCGGCTCCTTGTTTATAACTCGCCATGACCCACTGGGCTGGTTTATCGCTTGCCGCGACTCATTGAGTCAGTTTATGATGTTTTCCTTGTTAAAAAGGTTGAAGAAATTTCTTTTCAAACTATGACACTTCCAAACTATCAAGCATAAGGATTTGGAAAGGCGATCCATGACTCGCAAAAAGGATGCCAATTCAGAACTGTCAAACATAAGGTATGGCTGGAAGATTGTTTCCCTGAAACCTAAAGACTATTACATGGCTCACTAGGCCATACCGGGCGTCATTTCCCGGTCATAAAAAGATCAAATTGTTTTTGAAGAACCGATTACATGATGAGTAAGCTCAAACCGCCTCCGGGTTACCCTGCTTCGAGCCTTCTCCATCTACGATTTGTAAGTCGCCCAGTTTCCAATTGCACTTGGACAAGGCAACAAACTCATCTTCATCGCTCAGGAAGACAGATAGATCATCCTCAAAGTCAAAGGGGTTCTTACGCCATCGTGGAGTCAGGCTGGTAACTTCGTATGAAGGGGGAGTCACCCTTCTATTGCTGTCATCATACACCGCCTGGTATTTGTTCTAATCTAGGCTGGCCACTAACTGAGTCGCCACGGAACGAGATGCTTTCACACACTTGTGGTAATCCTCTTCAGTGAATTCCGATTTGTCATCTTTCAATTCCCGATAACCAGTAGCTACCTCCTCTCGCTTAAGTTCGGGAGCATAGGCCATGCACCGACTTAGGGTAGTCAGTGCTCCCTTGCGAGCGGTTGATCTCTTTAGTTCTTCTACTTGAGGTTGCAGTGTTGACAGGCAACCCAACATATGCTTGATGGATTTTATTGGCTCCTTGTTGACCATCACTGCCTTCATCATCATCATGCCTCCCGTATACAACTGCTTTGTAAAGGTGTAAATCGCCTTCAGCTTGAGGATGCAGTCGTTTTGGAGATTGACGGCTCGCGACCTACAAAGGATAAACTGTGACAATTAGTATTTGCAAACTGGATTGCGGCTCTTTTTTCCGACGAAGGGAATTGATCCTTACCAAAAATGGCTTGGGTCATGTTGGAGATATGCTTTTTTAACCCGGAGAGCTCTTGCAGAGCGGCTTCTAGCTTCTCCTCGGCTTGTTCCGCCCTCTTCATGATGGCGACTTGATAAACATGGGCTTTCTTCTCAAATTTTAGGTGATCAACCTTCATTTTCTCCATATTAGCAAGGGCCAACCGATATTTCTCTTCAGATTTAGTCTGAGCATCCTGCTGTTCGGCTAAGTTTTTCTTCAAATCAGCTAAGGATGACTCGGCCCGGGTCAAGGATTCCTGCAAACAAATTTTTGGGAGGCAAGTTTCAAAAATGTTGCAAGCAACATCCCTGACACTTGGGGGCTAATGGATGATTCTTTTCAAAGTCATACAAAATTCAAGACCCGCCTTATCTTTCAAAAGATGACCCGGTCCTTGGAGGCTACAGGTTGAAGTTTTTATCTAATTCAAGACCCGTCTCATCTTTCGAAATATGACCCGGCCCTTGGGGGCTACAGGTTGAAGTTTTTATCTAATTCAAGACCCGGCTCATCTTTCAAAAGATGACCCAGCCCTTGGGGGCTACATGTTGAAGTTTTTATCTAATTCAAGACCCGACTCATCTTTCAAAAGATGACCCGACCCTTGGGGGCTATAGGTTGAAGTTTTTATCTAATTCATGACCCGACTCATCTTTCAAAAGATGACCCGACCCTTGGGGCTATAGGTTAAAGTTTTTATCTAATTCAAGACCCGGCTCATCTTTCGAAAAGATGACCCGACCCTTGGGGGCTACAAGTTGAAGTTTTTATCTAATTCAAGACCCGACTCATCTTCCAAAAGATGACCCGACCCTTGGGGGCTACAGGTTGAATTTTTTATCTAATTCAAGACCCGGATCATCTTTCAAAAAGATGACCCGACCCTTGGGGGCTACGGACATATATGGGTCTCCCAGATAATGCAACGAACACAATTCATCAAAGAAAACTAGTCTTCTGGAAGGGTAATGGGTGGAAATACAAATAACAAAGGACGTACCTCATGTTTGATTCGCATCATGTTGACTAAGCTCTTTTCGATTTCATAGCTTGTTTACAGGCGACTTACGAAGCCAGAGTAGAGTTTCTCAAATTCAAGCTTCTCATAATTGGGAATCTTGAGCTTGGTGATGTCTTGCTTTGCAGAAGAGTGGGTCTCTTTGGATGCATGTTTTGTTAACACCGTTGTTGCAGGCTTAGAGTAGCCAGTACTAGTAACAACTACGGTATCTGGGTCTTCAGCCGCCTTGGAAGAGCTTGGCGGGTTAACATTTTCAATGGCCTCCTTCAGAGGGCTTGGAGGATCAGTCCGGACATCAGGAATGTCATCCACAAGGTCATCATGAGTCGCCGCTGGGTCTTCGTCAAGTTCTGGGACAGAGGTGCTCATACCAAACACCTCAGTTGTTTTAGGAGCAGAAGACAAGTCGCCAGTTTTCCTCTTCTTTGCTTGTGCTCTGATATGAAAAGACACCAAAGTTAGGATAGGTATCATTATTGGGAAGGAAAAAGGTTAATAAAAGAACTTACCCCTGTACACAAATCATTGGGGGAAGAGTCGATATTACTGAGTCGCTGGATGAAGGAGGAGAGACCTGATGGACAAGAGTTCAAGGAGTGAACAAACTGTGAATAACATTTTTGACAAGAAGGGAAAGGTGTTAACAGGAGTATACCTCACTTTGTCGTTTCCGACCAGTTGTTTTTTCGGGTAACCCGGAAACTAAGTCACCAGAATGGCTTCGGGTATGACGTTTGGGGGTATACCTCGCCTTCTTCAAAAGGAAATCAGGGTCCAGATGAGCATTTGGGGAGACATGGGAACTTTTCCACAAATCCGCCTGACCGGCTTAGGAGAAGAAGAACTTGAGTCGAAAGAAATAGAAATTACCTCGACAACGTCATCTTGGCTCTCATAGTCATCCTCCTACGAACAAAGGTAGCGGGGCATAAGCATAAGTCAGAAGATAGTGATAACGAGCAAAAGGGTAATTTTTTACCTCTGATTGTTCTTCGCCGGCTCGAGACTCGCCCACGAAAGATGAATCCTTGGCGGTGGCTTTGCCTTTGTTCTTCTTTTCTTCTTAGGAGGCGGCTTGGTTGTTTTCTGGAGAGTCACCTTGGGCCTTCGAGACCAAAATGCTGATCCTTCCTGATTGATGTAATGACAGTTCAGATCAGGAACACTGGGAAACGTATTGAAAGAATGAAAGAGGTGACTTAGATTGTTACCGTTGGAGTCGGGTTGGAGAGGCAGAAAGGCTTGAGCCCAATCTTGGCGCAATTCTCTAAGGGCACGCTAGTTAACTTCTTGATCATTTCAACAATGTCTTCTTCGGTGAGCCTTGTATGGAAGAAACATTGGGGGTGGTTCGCGCTACCATCATATTCACACATCAGGCCATCCCGGCGACTCAAAGGAAGAATCCTCCACTCCACCTAACAACGGACTAGGTCAACCCGAGTAAGCCCATTATTGGTCAAAGACCTTAGCTGGGAGAAAACGGGGATAAAGGTTGATTCTTCTTCTTCAGTAAGTTTTTCCGGCAGCTTGAAATCCATGGGCAAGCGATCTTCTCTGTAGCCCGGAAGTGGGTTCTCGTCGGGAGGAGATGTGTCACGACAATAGAACCATGACTCGGCCCAGCCTTTGGGATGGTTGGGCAGAATGACAGGTGGGAACCCACATTCGCGACGTCGCTCGGTGTTAACCCCCCCAAGTTCCAAGCAAGGCCCGCTGGTGAATTCTGTCTGGCGGTTCAGATAGAAGAAGTTCCAGAACAGTAGCACTTTGGGTTCTATCTGCAGATAGGCCTCGCAAAACACCTGGAGTTGACAGAGGTTGCTGATGGAGTTTGTCCCCAAGTCTTGAGGGTGAACATTAAGGAAGTGCAAAGCGTCTGTGAAGAACTTTGACCCGGGAGGCTTGAAGTCTCGTTCAAGGTGATTAACAGAAACGACTACCTCCCCCTCGGCAGTATGGGGAGTCGCCTCGCCTGGGGCAGTCCGCCAGCCAACAATTTCTTTGGGATCAAGATAACCCGCCGTAACATATTTATCAAGATAGGCATCATTGATTTTGGTTGGTAACCAGTCGCATTTCGAGATATTGCCCATGACTACAAAATGAAGGAACAAGGCGGTTTATTAGAAACCATGTAAGTGGTAACTCGCCAGTTGGGTGATCTACAGTATGTCTACAGGGACATTATGACTCGCCATTCAGTAATCAATGGCGTAACTATGGGGATATTCTAACTCGCCATGGTGGAAGAAGGTGAGTAGCAACTCTAAAAGGGCTTTTTTCCTTAGAGATATTCCCGAAAGGAGGATACACATGTTTCTAAAAACAAGCAATAAATTACGGATCTACGGGTGGGCCAAATTAAAGAAGTAATGCCTCTCGAAATTACAAAGCTATGAACGCAAGAATGCGACAAGGATGCCATATGGATCTATGAAGTATACATCAAACGGCCGGGAGATGCGATGAAACTACCGTGATTTACTACTACGAAGGATCTACCATAAGCATGTTGGACGGATCCAAGATAGAGGGTAGATGTTCATTGCATTCCGAGGCAGACCTAGAAGAGCATAGGATTCGAGGTCTAACCCTAATGGAGGAAGGGTGATTACCTGAGAGAGGAGGACGATGCCAGGAGATGGATGCGGAAGATCCGCGACGGAAACCGCGCCTTCGACTCGCTTGGGAACGCCTATACTGCAGTGGCCGGCGACGGAGCTTCGGGAACGGTGAGAAGACCAAGGCGCAGGTGCGAGGAAGACGAAGCTGACGAGGAAGATGAAGTGGGGGTAGGTGAAGGCGCCCTCACTCCCCCCGGTAGTTACCTAAAGGCCTGGCGCTGGAAACGAAACGGCATGCGCATGAATAGAGGCGACAGATTGAAAACCGGCAATGATGGCGCCTGGATTTTCTGGATAACAAGGTGACAATGAAAAAAGATCCATTGGGAAATTATGTCAACGAATCCCGAAAATGGAGGGAAAAGGTGATGTCATCAATAACTACTTGACGACTCAGACAATTTATGAGGGACGACAACTTGTCATTTGTCAACAAATGGAAGTAATACAAGTCGCCCAAAGTGAGCTACCGGAAAAGTTTCACGTTTTTCCACTATAGTATCGTGAAGCTTCTAGAAGGTTTTGGAAACTTCTGGAGGAGTACGGAAGTCCACCACGGGTTTCACCACGTCCCAAGGGTTTGCATAGGCTAAGAGGTGATAACCCACGAGTGTAGGGTATCATTTGTAGCCTTTTTAGATAAGTAAAGGTGTCGAACCCAATGAGGAGCTAAAGGTAGAATTAATATTCTCTCTAGTTATATCGACCACCGATACAACTCTACGCACGCTAACACTTACTTTACCTAGAACAAGTATGAAACTACTTTGCAGGAAGGAAACTAGAAGTACTTGGTAGGTGTAATAGATAGTTTTGCAAATTGATAAAGAAAACGAAAATAAAAGTTAGGTGCTATTTTAGATAAATATTGATTGAGTTAGTTGTTTAGTATAAAGCTTTTTGTAACACAAGAGAAAGATTGTCCATAGGCAATTCAATATACCATGATAGATACTTATCATATGCAATAAGGGAGGGCCATACACTAACACACTTTCCGTACTTGGATCATATGAACTTATGATTGGAACTCTAGCAAGCATCCGCAACTACTAAAGATCATTAAGGTAAAATCCAACCATAACATTAAACATCAAGTCCTCTTTACTCCCATACGCAAAAAGTTCCCTTACTCGGGTGTCAGCTTCTGTCACTCTAGCAACCTGCTATAAGCGAATTATGAATATATTGCAAACCCTCCAGTGTGATTCCCTCATGTGTGTGCCTCATGAAGGGCACCTTAGGACACCACCATATCAACATAAAACTCATATCAACAACATCATACCATATTTATCCCATAGGACAAAAGAAACTACTCAAACATCATAGGATAGCCACACATCATTGGGTAATAATATATAGCATCAAGCACCATGTTTAAGTAGAGATTACAACGGGACAAAGAGGGTTTACACCACTGCATACAGGGGGAGAGAGTTGGTGGTGACTGCTGATACGTCTCCAACGTATCTATAATTATTGATTGTTACATGCTGATATATTATGATTCTAGTATGCGTTTGGAGTATTTATTTACCATTTATATTATTTTTGAGCACTAACCTATTGACCCAGTGCCTAGTGCGAGCTGCTATTTTCTACATGTTTTTCATTTTGCAGGTTTTCCATACCAAACGAGGACGAGTTGCCCTGAAACTTTTTGATGATTTTTTGGACAAAAAGAAGACAAACGAGCATCGGAAGAAGGCTGGAGGCCTCACGAGGGGCCCACAAGCTAACACGACGCGACCTAGGGGCACCATGATAGCTTGTGCCCCCCTCGTGGCCCTGCCGACTCCGTTCTTCGGCTTATAAATTATCATCTACCCTAAAAACACCTGAGGGAGTCTCGAAACACTTTTTACGCCACCACAAGTCTCTGTTCCGACGTGAGGCCATCTCGAGCTCCATTCTAGCACCCAGCGGCAGGGGGATCGATCATGGAGGGCCTCTCCATCAACCTTGCTGCCCTCACGATGATGTGTGAGTAGTTCACCATAGACCTACGGGTCCATAGTCGGTACCTAGATGGCAATCTCTGTCTTTGATCTTCAATAAAATTATCATCGCATCTTTGCTTTGATCCACATGATGTAATTCCTTTTGTGCGATGCGTTTGTTGGGAAGCGATGAATTGTGGGTTTATGTTCAGATTATTCGTGATAAATATTTGAGTCACCTATGAAAAACAATGCGATTATTATGTGCATGATTATGATAGCTTCATAATTCTCTTTGATCTATTGAAATAGTTTGGCCAGCTAGATCGGTATTTCCTCGGTGAGAGAGGTGCGTTCTGGTATGTTCAACCTCGCGAATTTCTATGTCCCAGTGACAGGAGGGGACAAGATGTGTCTTTATGTTGCTGCTACTAAGGATAAAATGATGGGGTTTATTCATATTTTTGAGTTTACTTTGTCTCAATATGTCATATTACTCCATGCATTACTTCGTTCGTCATGAACTTAATACATAGAGATGCAAGCATAGAAGCGCTCTTGAAGTGAAGTAATAGTAATAGGTGTATGCAGGAGTCGACCTATTTGTTTATGGATGTGATACCTATATACACATGATCATTGATGTGAATATCACATAACTATCCGCTTTTCTATTACTTTCCCAACAGTAATTTGTTTACCCAACGTATGCTATTTTTCCATGAGAGATGCCACCAGGGAAAGCTATGTCCCCCGGGTTTATTCACAACATATTGATAAGCCTTCATTACCTTGTTGTTATTTACTTGTTTTAATTTTATCTTACCATCTACAATTATCTACGCACCTCACTTGCTTGCAAATAACAAGACACAAGGATTGACAACCCTCTTGCCCGCGTTGGGTGCAAGTTGTTTGTTCTTTTCTGTGCAACCGTTGAAGACGGTTGTGGTTGATATTCCTATTGGTTTGATAAACCTTGGTTTTATAATTGAGGGAAATACCTACCCGCTTTGTGCTACAATAACACAATCCTCTTCACAGAAAACCCAACGCAGATCACGAGTATGAACGGCGGAAAATTTGTTGGTGTTGATCGTCGTCTTGATGGTTGCCCCGGTGAAAGTTTGGCACCACCGGGAGATAGCGGGAGAGAGCCCCCTACTTTTCCTTCTTCCTTGACCTCCTCCCTTGGTGGGAGGAGGGTTTCCCCTCTGGTCCATGGCCGCCATGGCTCCCGGAGGGCACGAGCCCCTCCGAGATTGGATCTATCTCTTTGTTTCTCTTATGTTTTTGCTATTGCTTTTTGTTCCTTCACCGTTTCTTAAATATTTGGAGATCTGTAACTCCGATGAGGCTGAAATTTTGAGGGTATTTTTATCAGAAAATTATCTTTCTAGAGAAATGAGGGCCCCAACCAACTTAAGGGTCAACCACAACCCATTAGGGGACAACCAAACCCCTAGCCACGTCGTGTTGGCATGTGCATCCCTCGGGTACCGTGGCGTTGATTCTTCTTCCCAAAATTCACATATATTCTGAAAAAATCTTTGTAATTTTTTATCGCGTTTGGACTTCATTTGGAAGTTCTGCGAAACAAAAAACACACAAAAACATGAACTCACATTGGGCACTAGATAAGTAAGTTAGTCCCAAAAGTAATATAAAAAGTTGCCAAAAGTATATGAAAGTTGAAGAACATTGGCATGAAACATTCAAAAATTATATTTTTCAAGCTAGATGGCAAGTAGTTAAATGATATTTTTCAATGTGGAATGCTACCTAACATAATCTTGAACAAATGTCTAATTGTCGTGGTATTTCTGCGGCAGATGCCAGGGGGTGGCTTAGTTCTTGGTTTGTGGCTGACGGGCGCCAGCGGCGTCAGGCAACGGGTAAAGGCGCATGACACATAACTCCTATCTATCCAGGTTCACGACCCTCCGATGAGGTAAAACCCCTAGTCGTGCTAGTGTGACTACAGGTGATCACAATACAAGGGTGCTCCTCGAGCTGTCCGTGAGGAGGAAGATAGAGGTTTCGCTGCTAATCTTGCTGCCTCTCTCGGGTGTGGAGTGTGGAGTGTTATCAGTATTCCGGTGCTAGCCAGCCCCTCTCTATGGGGGCTAGAGTTTTGCTTTATAGGTTAGCCAAAGGATTACAATAGTGGGGGGGAAAGAAGGGGCGGGACCCGGGTGTCAACCTCTCTCGCTCGCTACAAGGCCCGCCGACTGTCGAGTCTTGTCTGACACGGGGCCCGTCGGCCGGGCACCACGGCGGTCGGCACGCCGGTCATCGGGGAGTTGGTAGGCGCAGGCTTTGCTACAGGATCGGCTCGCCCTGTTAGCCTTAGGAGTGACCGGGGGTCATGTAGCCTCGCCCTGCTTGCGTCATGAGGCCATGTAGCCTCGTCGGACCTATCAACGCGCATTGTAGCTGCGTGTGCTCCTTCGCACTTGTCTTGTCTTGTCGTCGTATGCCAGTACGGGCGGATGGGCAGGCGTTGACCTGCCGGCTGCCGTTGGAGCCAGCTAGACGGGTCATCCGTTGCCAGCCGACCAGCAGCACGAAGGCCAGACGGACCACGTGCCCCGAGCCGGCCTAGGGGGCAGCCGGCCGTAAAATAGCTTGGAGTGAGGTTTCCGCTGCTTTGGTATACCTAGGGGCCATAACCCTGTTAGTAACCCCCGAAGCTTCTAGGGTCTACACACCTCCGGACGAGGGGGCCCAGCGGCTTGCCCCCGAGAGATTGATCGTTGTTGGTGTGGATTGGCCCGCCGGAGATGTATCCAAGAATGATAATATAATAGCATAGAACAATCAAAAATTATAGATACGTTGTAGATGTATCAACATCCCCAAGCTTAATTCCTGCTCGTCCTTGATTATGTAAATTATAAAAACATAATTTTTGATCTGGAATGATGCCTAACATGTTCATCATATTCTTTTTCTTGTTAGCATGGATGTTAGAGCATATATCTCCATATGTGGTTTTGGTAATTGATGACAATTCCTATGGACTAATGGTTGCCTTAAGTTATATTTATAGGATTTGTCCATAGGCACTTCTTGAAGTCCATCTGTTGGGTTCAAGGAGTTTATATGATGACCAAGGTGGTATTCAAGGTATTATCCAAAGAATGGTCATAGAGACACAAGGTTGATCAAGATCTCAGTCAAAGAGTAAATCAAGATGATCAACACACAAAGCGTACAAGATGTACCGAGAGGGATCAAGTGATCCCATGGTATGGTAAGCATTGTCCATTACGTGTTTGTGTACTAACCCATGGTCTTCGTGAGAGTTCTATGTGGGGGTTAGGTGTGTTTCTATGGGCTTGCGTCAAAGAGAAGATCTCATACAACCCATGAAGTATGACGTCAAGTTGTGATCGTCATCAAGATTGCGATGTGCAAGTTCAAGTGGATCAGCACGAAGATATCATGCTTGAAGCTTGCCGTCCATTGTGGTGGCAATGGACTTGTGAAGATATGCTAAAGAGTGGCTCACCCATAGTGAGTATGGGGGAGCAATCAACTAGTCTTCATCAAGCCAACACAATCAAGAAAGGTGGTCCATCTTGAGGAAGCCAAGATCATCATCATCTAGCTCAAGAGGACGAGGTGCAAGGTATAGGTTTGCCCTTGATAGGTTTTCTGTTTAGGATAGATTGCTGTACTATCAAGGGGGGCTCTCAAGTGAGTAGCTTGATCGTATCGTTCGTTGAGAGCTCAAACCATTTGCATCCTTGCATCATACTTCTTGGTTCTTGTTTGGTGTTTCTCTTTGTGAGTTTTAGAGCTTATGGTCATCTTCGTGACAAGCTCGAGTTCATCGAAAACGGAGTCCATATGCATCTACTATGATGTTTTCGATGTTGGAGTTTTTGCCGGTTCTTCATTCATAGAGGACTCACATCTCTATATCATTGACATTTTCATATTTGCATGGTCTTAAGATTTCACGTCGCTGTTTGGATAGCTCTTGTCGTCCTGAATCCAACAAGCTTGGGTTTCCTCGATTCGGAGCTCGTATGCGAATGTTATGGCTGTTTCAGTGGCGAGTGGTAGTACCGCTGGACCTAGCGGTAGTACCACTAGAGTTGGCGGTAGTACCGCTGGCCCTAGCGGTAGTACCGCCCCTGGTCAGCGGTAGTACCGCTCCAGGACCTTAGTACCGCCTGCCTAGCAGTTGTTCGTGGACGGACCTTTTTGCGAAGACTTTCTTGGCGGTGGTAGTGCCTTTGCACTACCAGGGGCCCAGCGGTAGTACCGCTCGGGCCAGCGATAGTACCGCTGGAGTGCCAGCGGTACTACCGCTGCAGCCAACGGTAGTACCGCTAGCTGGCGGTAGTACCGCTGGAGTGCGAGCGGTAGTACCGCTGCAGCCAGCGGTAGTACCGCTGGAGCTCGGGCAGAGAGTGGGGGTAACGGTCTGATTCCTTCCCCCACTATATAAAGGGGGTCTTCTTCCCCCTTGGCCTTATCTATCCGTTGAGCTCTTGTTCTACCTCCATTGTTGACATTCTTAGAGATTGCTTACTCTCAATCCCTCCAATGATTCTTGCTTGTTCTTGAGGGAGAAGAGAGAGGAGATCTAGATCCACATCTCCACCAATCACTTTCTCCTCTATGTGAGGGGAACCCCGTGGATCTTGATCTTGGAGTTCTTTGTGAGCTCCTTGTTCTTCCTCTCATATTTCTCCATAGCTTTCGTTGTTGTGGAGGGATTTGAGTGTGAGGGACTTGACCACTTCGTGTGTTCTTGCCATTGCATTAGTTGCATCGGTTTGAGTTCTCCACGGTGATACGTGGAAGTGAAGTTCGAGAAGCTTATTACCTTTGGTACTTAGTACCCTAGATATTGTTCTTCGCGGATGCTTTGGCGTCCTAGAAGCTTGGTGGTGTCTCGGAGCTCAATCATTGTGGTGTGAATCTCCGGGCAAGCGTTGGGGTCTCCAATTAGGTTGTCGAGATTTCCCCGAGCAATTTGTACGGGTATCGGTAACCGCCCCAAGGGTTGCCACGTGTACGGGTTTGGTGACCGCCCCCAAGGTTTGCCATTTGTATGGGTTCGGTGACCGCCCTCAAGGGTCCCTTAGTGGAATCACGACATCTTGCATTGTGTGAGGGTGTGAGGAGAGTACGGTGGCCTTAGTGGCATCTTGGGGAGCATTGTGCCTCCACACCGCTCTAACGGAGATTAGCATCCGCAAGGGTGTGAACTTCGGGATACATCATCGTCTCCCCGTGCCTCGGTTATCTCTTACCCGAACCCTTTACTTATGCACTTTACTTTGTGATAGACATATTGTTTATTGTAATATATCTTGCTATCACTTAGTTGTTTATCTTGCTTAGCATAAGTTGTTGGTGCACATAGGTGAGCCTAGTTGTTTGTAGGTTTTGTGCTTGACATATTAAACGTTAGTTTTATTCCGCATTTGTTCAAGCCTAAACCTTAATTATTTTAAAGCGCCTATTCACCCCCCTCTAGGCGACATCCACGTCCTTTCAATGGACATATGGACTTGTAGATGATTCAAAACAATAGTCTATAATTTGACATGAAAACTTTAGTACTCAAGCATATCAACAAGCAAACAAGTATTTCAAACTATCAACGCAAAAGAACGCTATCCTAGCCCATCATGCAACATCATTGATCCATTCGTGCAACACACCCAAATATTAGCTACATCCAATGCTCAAGTTTGATATTAGTGTTCCTTAGTTGGTTCTTTATAAGAGAAGGTGGAGACTCAAATTCAAAAATAAAAATTGCATAAAGTAAATAGATAGACCCTTCGCATAGGGAAGTAGGGATTTGTAGAGGTGCCAAAGCTCAACTGAAAAATTTAGAGATAAAATATTTTGGGTGGTATGCTTTCCTCTCAATGAAAGCGACTAAGAGTTTCCAATCTATCCCATGCTAAACAAATCATAGGCGGTTCCCAAACCGAAAATAAAGTTTGTTCCTTTTTTCACCATTCTTTCACATTCCATGGCTAGTTGCATCCACGGGTACCATCCATACCAACACTTTCCAAGGAATTTATTATTTGACAACCTAAAATAAATTTTCTTTGAATTTTGGGACTGGGTATCCCTGTTATAACCATATTCTTGTGCAATGACAAGTGAATAAACACTCAATTAAGAATAACCTATTTAACATGGAAGATACCGGCCACCCCTTGAGAATGACAAGTGACAAAACGGAAATTAATTTTGAACATTAGAGTTGGCACTTGCAAATTTACTTACAACGGTGTTGAAATACAGCATATAGGTATGTATGGTGGACTCATTTGGCAGAATTTTGGGTTTAGGATTTGGATGCACAAGCAGTATTCCCGCTTAGTACAAGTGTAGGCTAGCAAATAGATTGAGAAGCGCCCAACCAAGGAACGAAAATCATCATAAGAGAACATTAAACATAACTAACACAGTGTAATGCAACACAAGTAGGATGTAATTTCATAGCATAACTATTGACTTCACGTGCATGCATAGGGAACCACAAACCTTAACACCAATATTCCTACTAAAGTATAGTTACTCATCAACATAACTCACATATCACTATCTTCATATCGCAAAACTATTGCAAAGAATAAAGTTTAACATCCATTGTTCTTCGTGGAAGTTTTTATTATATATCCCCTCGATATCTATCACTTTGGGACTGATTTTCATTTATAAAAAAATGACATTGCAAATAACAAGCTCTCAAACAAAGATAAGTGAACAACGAGAGCACACGTTTCTTTAAAATATCCAACTCTCAAAATAATATAAGTGAAGCAAGAGAGGATTTCTTCACATTTCTACTAACTCTCAAAATAATGTAAGTGAAGCATGAGAGAAAATTTCTTCAAAATAACAGCACCACGATGCTCAAAAAGATATAAGTGAAGCACTTAGAGGAATTCCATGGCTCTAAAAAATTTAAGTGAAGCATAAAGAGCGATTCTAACAAATCATAGCATAATTTGGCTCTCTCAAATAGATGTGTCCATAAAGGTTTATTCTGACAAACTAACCAACAAATAAAGCAAATACACATATAATACAAGACACTCCAAGCAAAACTCATGATATGTGACGAATAAAAATATAGCTCCTAGCAAAATTACCAATGGTTGTTAGAAAAAATAGGGGAAGGAATCCCCAAGCTTAGTTGCTTGGTACTCTTTGGATATTACCTTGGGGTGCCATGGGGCATACCCAAGCTTAGGCTTTTATAACTCCTTATTCATTCATCCATCGTGATCTCACCCAATACTTGACAACTTCAATCAAACAAAACTCAACAGAACTTTCGTGAGATCCGTTAGTATAAGAAAACCAAACTTTACTTTAGGTACTGTTGAAAACCTATTCCAATTTTCTTTTTGCATTATTCCTACTGTATTCTAAATTTACCATGGCTTATACCCCTTGATGCAAACCATAGAATCATCAAAATAAGCACACAACACAAAGAAAACCGAACCAGTAAAAAATAGAACCGTTTGTAGAGACTCGAATTTTACTCATACTTCTATAACTCCAAAAATTCTGAAACATTAGGAAAACATAGGGAATTTCTATATCAATCTTTTGTAAAGAATTCATACGCTTTTGACGCTTCTATGATTACTAGAATTTCTGCTACTGAACGCAAAAGTTTCTATTTTCCAGCAAGATCAAAACAACTATCACCCAACATGATCCTAAAGGCTTTGCTTGTCACAAACACTAATTAAAACATGGAAAAGAAAATCATGAAAACATCATAATTGTGCAAACACTCAAGAACAGAAAGCAAAAGTGAAAAACAAATTTTATTCATTGGGTTGCCTCCCAACAAGCTCTTTTTTATAGCCATTAACATAGGCTTGCAATTTTATTGATGCTCACATGAAAGATATTAGTTTAAATACAAAGAGAGCATAATGTATCATAAGACAAACACATTTAAGTTTAACATACTTCATACGCATAGGCATTTGATAATCAAACAAATTATCAAAACAAGAAATACCTAACATATGCATGGAGGAAGAAAGAAACAATAGAAATCTCAACATGAAGAGAGATAATCTAGCAACATGAATATTTCTATAACCATATTTCCCTCTCTCATAATAACTGTATGTAGAATCATATTCAAATTCAACAATATAGGTATCACATAAAATATTCTCTTCATTATCCACATGCATAAAAGTCTTATAATCTTCCAAGGTAGTGGGATTAGCAGTAACTAAAGTCATGACCTCTCCAAACCCACTATTACCGAAAAATTCAAGAGATAGATAATTCTCCAAAATATTGGGATCACTATTACCTAAAGTTGACACTCTTCCAAACCCACTTTCAATACTATTGCAAACATTCTTATCAATATCATATTCATCAGGAGGATTAAATATTTTTTCAAGATAATAAGAAGCCTCATCCCAGTCATGATCATTACAGTGAGTAGTGGACATGACAAAATTGCCATCCCCAATATTGTAGTTTTAAACATTATTAGCACAATTTACATTAATAGAATTATAACCACATCATTGCAATCATGCTTTTCATTCAAGGAGATATCATGAATCACTTTTCATTCAACCGGCTTAGGAGAAGAAGAACTTGAGTCGAAAGAAATAGAAATTACCTCGACAACGTCATCTTGGCTGTCATAGTCATCCTCCTACGAACAAAGGTAGCGGGGCATAAGCATAAGTCAGAAGATAGTGATAATGAGCAAAAGGGTAATTTTTTACCTCTGATTGTTCTTCGCCGGCTCGAGACTCGCCCACGACAGATGAATCCTTGGCGGTGGCTTTGCCTTTGTTCTTCTTTTCTTCTTAGGAGGCGGCTTGGTTGTTTTCTGGAGAGTCACCTTGGGCCTTCGAGACCAAAATGCTGATCCTTCCTGATTGATGTAATGACAGTTCAGATCAGGAACACTGGGAAACATATTGAAAGAATGAAAGAGGCGACTTAGATTGTTACCGTTGGAGCCGGGTTGGAGAGGCAGAAAGGCTTGAGCCCAATCTTGGCGCAATTCTCTAAGGGCACGCTAGTTAACTTCTTGATCATTTCAATAATGTCTTCTTCGGTGAGCCTTGTATGGAAGAAACATTGGGGGTGGTTCGCGCTACCATCATACTCACACATCAGGCCATCCCGGCGACTCAAAGGAAGAATCCTCCACTCCACCCAACAACGTACTAGGTCAACCCGAGTAAGCCCATTATTGGTCAAAGACCTTAGCTGGGAGAAAACGGGGATAAAGGTTGATTCTTCTTCTTCAGTAAGTTTTTCCGGTAGCTTGAAATCCATGGGCAAGCGATCTTCTATGTAGCCCGGAAGTGGGTTCTCGTCGGGAGGAGATGTGTCACGACAATAGAACCATGACTCAGCCCAGCCTTTGGGATGGTTGGGCAGAATGACAGGTGGGAACCCACATTCGCGACGTCGCTGGATGTTAACCCCCCAAGTTCCAAGCAAGGCCCGCTGGTGAATTCTGTCTGGCGGTTCAGATAGAAGAAGTTCCAGAACAGTAGCACTGTGGGTTCTATCTACAGATAGGCCTCGCAAAACACCTGGAGTTGACAGAGGTTGCTGATGGAGTTTGTCCCCAAGTCTTGAGGGTGAACATTGAGGAAGTGCAAAGCGTCTCTGAAGAACTTTTACCCGGGAGGCTTGAAGTCTCGTTCAAGGTGATCAACAGAAACGACTACCTCCCCCTCGGCAGTATGGGGAGTCGCCTCGCCTGGGGCAGTCCGCCAGCCAACAATTTCTTTGGGATCAAGATAACCCGCCGTAACATATTTATCAAGATAGGCATCATTGATTTTGGTTGGTAACCAGTCGCATTTCGAGATATTGCCCATGACTACAAAATGAAGGAACAAGGCGGTTTATTAGAAACCATGTAAGTGGTAACTCGCCAGTTGGGTGATCTACAGTATGTCTACAGGGACATTATGACTCGCCATTCAGTAATCAACGGCGTAACTATGGGGATATTCTAACTCGCCATGGTGGAAGAAGGTGAGTAGCAACTCTAAAAGGGCTTTTTTCCTTAGGGATATTCCCGGAAGGAGGATAAACATGTTTCTAAAAACAAGCAATAAATTATGGATCTACGGGTGGGCCAAATTAAAGAAGTAATGCCTCTCGAAATTACGAAAGCTATGAACGCAAGAATGCGACAAGGATGCCATATGGATCTATGAAGTATACATCAAACGGCCGGGAGATGCGATGAAACTACCGTGATTTACTACTACGAAGGATCTACCATAAGCATGTTGGACGGATCCAAGATAGAGGGTAGATGTTCATTGCATTCCGAGGCAGACCTAGAAAAAAATAGGATTCGAGGTCTAACCCTAATGGAGGAAGGGTGTTTACCTGAGAGAGGAGGACGATGCCAGGAGATGGATGCGGAAGATCCGCGACGGAGATGAAGCAAGCAAGCAAGAAAAAGGCAAATATTTTTGTGAAGTGGGGGAGAGGAGACGAGAGGCAAATGGAAAATAATGTAATTTCAAGGAGATGAGAATTTATGTGTAGGAACCCGATATATCTTGACTTGATCTTCCCCCACAATTGCGCCAGAAATCTTGAATCCCCGCTGATTTGTGTTGGTTTCCCTCCAAGCTTAAAGGGTGATGTAGGACAACGATGGCAAGTATTTTTCTCAGTTATGAAACCAAGGTATCAATTCAGTTGGAAGATCCACAAAACTATGTAAACGATACATGCACACAAATAAAAAATCCTTGCAACCCAATGCGTTTACGGGTTGTCAATCCGTCGTAGGTAAAGTAAAATGATAAATTTATAGATGCAAATAAATTGATGGCAAATAAAATGTAGCAAGTTATTTTTGGGTTTTTTGATAATATAGATGTGAAAAATAAAAGAGTAAATAAAATGGAAACACGGATAGAAAAATAGAGATTGCAAATAGATGATGTGAAATAGACCCGGGGCCGTAGGTTTCAGTAGTGACTTCTGTCGAGAAAATAGAAAACGATGGGTAGTCAAATTACTATTGGGAAACTGATAGAAGAGCAAATAATTATGACAATATCCAAGACAATGATCATGTATATGGACATCACGTCCAAGACAAGTAGACTCACTTGTGTGTGCATCTACTTCTATTACTCCACACATCGACCGCTATCCAACATGCATCTAGTGTATTATGTTCATGAAGAAACAGAGTAATGCTTTAAAAATGATGACATGATGTAGATAAGATCTATTCATGTAGGAATAGACCCCATCATTTTATTCGTAATAGCAATAATACATGAGTGTCTTCTCTCTTTATATCACTGAGATTAAGCACCGCAAGATCGAACCCATCACAAAGCACCTCTTCCCATTGCAAGATAAAAGATCAAGTTGGCGAGACAAAACCCAAATATCAGAGAAGCAATACGAGGCTATAATAATCAAGAATGAATATTATTTCATAGATCTGATCATAAACACACAGTTCATCAGATCCCAACAAACACACCGCAAAAGATAGAGTTACATCAATTGGATCTCCAAGAGATCATTGTATAGAGAAGCAAAACAAGAGAGAAAGCCATCTAGCTACTGCCTACAGATCCATAGGTTTGATATGAACTACTCACGCATTATTGGAGGAGCACCAATGAGGATGATGAACCCCTCCGTGATCGTGTTCCTCTCTGGAACGGGATCTAGATTATATTTCATGGCTTCTGGAATTTGCAGCGGCTGAAATGATTTTTTGTCGACTCCTCTTGGGTTTATGGAATATTGGGGTATTTATAGAGCTCACAGGCGGTGTAGGAAGTGTCCAAGGCCCCCACTAGCCACCAAGTCGCGTGAGGGGCCCCAGGCGCGCCCTCGTGCCTAGTGGGCCGCCTGGGTCTCCTTTGGTGATCATCCTTGGTCCCCAAGTTTCCTTCTGGTCCAAAAAATCTCTGAAAAGTTTCGTGTCTTTGGACTTCATCTGGTATTGATTTTTTGTGAAGGAAAAAACAGCCAAAATAGCAACTGACAATGGGCACTGTGCAATAGGTTAGTCCAAAAAATGATATAAAGTTGCTATAAAATGATCATAAAACATCCAAGAACGATAATATAACGACATTGAACAATAAAAAATTATAGATATGTTGGAGAAGTATCAGTAGGCCTCGGCCCGCGGGCATGATCTTCTGCAGACACGGGCTGTTGGTTGGGATCCCCCACATGATTAATGCACGCGGGCAACGTAGGTTAGTGGGGGATTGTGCATAACTTATCCCATGCCCCCACATCATCCATGGGATTTAAAAGGGGGGAAGAGGAGAGGCTGAGGCCATAATCGCCTTCCCACTCCTCTTGTCCCACCTTGCGCCACCGCCGGATCGGAGCTCGCCACCGTTCGCCCTTCCTTCTCGCTCCCGTAGCGCCCGCCGCCACCTTGCCTCCCTTCACGCGCATGCAGCGCTTGCCGCAGCCGTTCCTCCCTCCACGCGCCCCCGACGCTCTCGTGTGGTTGATCCGTTGGGGGGCGCTTCTCCAACTGCTGCTTCTACGTTCCACCGTCGACGAGCGTAGAGATGGCTGCGCTGCCCGTCGGCTTGTGGGAGGGCTCCGATATCATGGAGGACCACATCGACTACCTCCGGCGGACGCACAGGATCCTGTCAGAGGAACGGGTGGAGGCATGCATGTCGGGGAATGAGTGTGTTCTAGATCTACGTGCCGGCGAGCGCTTGGTGTTCGGGATGCACTTCATCATCCACTTTAGGCTATCGGCGAGTCGCTTCATGCAGCAGTTCTTGGAGTTCTACGGCCTTCTAAATGCATCATTTGGGCCCCCAATTCGGTGTCGTACCTTGCTTGCTTCACCATGCTGTGCGAGGGATACCTCGGATTCTGGCCCTTTTCTTCTTTGTTCCGTCTGTTCTTCCATTTCCACGCGCATAAGAACGAGGAGGTGTCCTACTCCTGTGGCATTGCTATGGTGTATGCTCGGCGGAGTGCACTCTTCCCGCGCATGAAGCTGATCGACTCCTTCAAGAAGTGTCAGTGGTCATTTTTCTACGTCCGCATCATCGGGGAAGGGCGAGACTGGTTCAACCTCCCATTGTTTTCGGATGAGCCGCCGACTGTCGTGAACTGGGACATTGAGATATGCAGCGACGAGATCACGTCGGTCGTGGCCCGGGTGAAGCAGTTGAAGGCCTCCGTGGGGTTGTTGCACCCGGATGTGGTGGTCCCCTTCATCTCCTACCGGGTGCTGCGGGTGTAGGAGTGGCCGCACCGAATCTGCGACATGGTTCTCCGGAAGGACCCATGCCGGCTATCGATCGTCGAGTTGGCGCCGGGCAAGATAGCCGCCGTGGTAAACGCCATTAACCAATTCAAATTGGACGTGGAGGGATGGTGGTTCGGCATGGAGCCATTCTGCCACAACATCCGCGCGCCCGCTATAAGTTTCGACTTGCCCAAGTTGCTTTTGATTTCTTGGTGTGGAGGCTTGATACATCCATTTTGCATCATGCTTTCATGTTGATATTTATCGCTTTATGGGCTGTTATTACACTTCACGGTACAATACTTATGCCTTTTCTCTCTTATTTTGCAAGGTTTACATGAAGAGGGAGAATGCGGGCAGCTGGAATTCTGGCCTAAAAAAGGAGCAAGTTTGAGATACCTCTTCTGCGCAACTCCAAAAGCCGTGAAAATCAACGAGGATTTATTTTGGAATTTATAAAAAATACTAGGCCAAAGAATTACCAGAGGGGAGCCAGCAGGAGGCCACAGGCCTGCTAGGCGCGGCCTACCCCCCTAGCCATGGCTAGGGGGCTTGTGGGCTCCCTGTTGGCCCTCTATCCCCCCTCTTTTGCTAGAAGGAGGGTTTCGTTCCAGAAAAAATTAGGAGGAGGCTTTCGGGAGGAATCGCCGCCGCCACAAGGCGGAACTTGAGCAGAACCAATCTAGAGCTCTGACAGGGTCGTCCTACCGGGGAAACTTCCCTCTTGGAGGGGGAAATCATCGCCATCGTCATCACCAACACTCCTCTCATTGGAGGGGACTCATCACCATCAACATATTCATCAACACCATGTCATCTCCAAATCCTAGGTCATCTCTAGTAACCAATCTCCATCTCGTGACTCCGATTGGTTCTTGTAAGGTTGCTAGTAATGTTAATTACTCTTTGTAGTTGATACTAGTTGGATTACTCGGTGGAAGATTATATGTTCAAATCCTTGATGCTATTCAATACCTCTCTGGTCATGAATATTATTATGCTTTGTGAGTAGTCACTTTTGTTCCTGAGGACATGGGATAAGTCATGCTATTAGTAGTCATGTAAATTTGGTATTCGTTCAATATTTTGATGTGTTCTATGTTGTCTCCCCTCTAGTGGTGTTATGTGAACGTCTACTACATAAAACTTCATCATTATTTGGGCCTAGAGGAAGGCATTGGGAAGTAGTAAGTAGATGATGGGTTGCTAGAGTGACAGAAGCTTAAACCCTAGTTTATGTGTTGCTTCGTAAGGGGCTGATTTGGATCCACTAGTTTAATGCTATGGTTAGACTTTGTCTTAATTCTATTTCCGTAGTTGCGGGTGCTTGCCAGAGGGGTTAATCATAAGTGGGAGATTTGTCCAAGTATGGGCAGCACCCAGCACCGGTCCACCCACATATCAAACTATCAAAGTAGCGAACACGAATCATATCAACATGATGAAAACTAGCTTGACAGAATTTCCCATGTGTCCTCTGGAGCGCTTTACCTCCTATAAGATTTGTCTAGGCTTGTCCTTTTTCTTCAAAACGGATTGGGCCACTTTGCTGCACCTTTGTTACTATTGTTACTTGCTACTTGCTACGAATCATCTTATCACACAACTATCTGTTACCGATAATTTGAGTGCTTGCAGATATTACCTTGTTGAAAACCACTTGTCAGATCCTTCCGCTCCTCGTTGTGTTCGACACTCTTACTTATCGAAAGGACTACGATAGATCCCCTATACTTTTGGGTCATCAAGACTCTTTTCTGGCGCCGTTGCCGGGGAGAGAAGCGCCTTTGGTAAGTGGAATTTGGTAAGGAAACATTTATATAGTGTGCTGAAATTTATTGTCACTTGTCACTATGGAAACTAATCCTTTGAGGAGCTTGTTCGGGGTATCTTCACCTCGAACGGAAGCACAAGGAGTTTCTCGTCAACCTGCTGCACCTACTGAAAATATTTGCTATGAATTTCCTTCGGGTATGCTTGAGAAACTGCTGGCTAATCCTTTTACAGGAGATGGAACATCACATCCCGACTTGCATCTAATCTATGTAGATGAAGTTTGTGGTTTATTTAAGCTTGCAGGTTTGCCCGAGGATGAGGTCAAGAAGAAGGTCTTTCCCTTATCTTTGAGGGTAGATCATTGACATGGTATAGGCTATGTGATGATACTGGATCATGGAACTACAACGGTTGAAATTGCAATTTCATCAAAAGTTTTATCCTATGCATCTTGTACATCGTGATCGGAATTATATTTATAATTTTTGGCCTCATGACAGCGAAAGCATCGCTCAAGCTTGGGGGAGGCTTAAATCAATGTTATATTCATGCCCCAACCATGAGCTCTCGAGAGAAATTATCATTCAGAACTTCTATGCTCGTCTTTCTCATGGTGATCGCACCATGCTTGACACTTCTTGTACCGGTTCTTTTATGAAGAGAGATATTGACTTCAAATGGAATTTATTGGAAAGAATTAAACGCAACTCTGAAGATTGGGAGTTTGATGAAGGTAAGGAGTCAGGTATGAATTTCAAGTTTGATTGCGTTAAATCCTTTGTTGAAACAAATACTTTTTGTGATTTTAGCGCTAAATTTGGACTTGACTCTGAGATAGTAGCTTCATTGTGTGAATCCTTTGCTACTCATATTGATCTCCCTAAAGTGAAGTGATTTAAATATCATCCTCCTTTAGAAGTAAATGTAGTTAAACCCAATCCAGTTGAAGAGAAAGTCATTGCCTATAATGATTCTATTGTTCCTAGTGCTTACATTGAGAAACCACCTTTCCCTGTTAGGATAAAGGATCATTCTAAAGTTTCAACTGTGATACGTAGGGGCTACATTAGAACACCTACACCCCGTGAGAAAATTAGAGTTGAACCTAGCATTGCTATTATCAAAGATCTCCTGTCCGACAATGTTGATGGCCATGATATTCACTTCTGTGAAGATGCTGCTAGAATTGCTAAACCACATGCTAGAGACAAACATAGGCCTGTTGTTGGCACGCGTGTTGTTTCTATTAAGATAGGAGATCATTTTTATCATGGTTTAAGTGACGTGGGTGCTAGTGTTAGTGCAATACCTCAATCTTTATATGATGAAATTAAAGACGAGATTGCACCCGTTGAGATGGAACCTATTGATGTCACTATTCAGCTTGCCAATAGAGATACTATCTGCCCTTTGGGAATTGTTAGGGATGTTGAAGTCTTGTGTGGTAAAACGAAGTATCCTGCTAATTTTCTCGTTCTTGCTACCACACAAGATAGCTTTTGTCCCATCATATTTGGCAGACCCTTCCTCAATACTGTCAATGCTCATATTGACAGTGAGAAGCAAACTGTCACTGTTGGCTTTGAAGGTGTGTCACATGAGTTCAATTTCTCCAAGTTTGGTAGATAACCTCATGAAAAAGAGTTGCCTAGTAAGGATGAAATTATTGCCCTAGCCTCTATTGCCGTGCCTCCTACTGTTCCTTTAGAGCAATACTTGCTTGAGCATGAAAATGATATGCATATGGATGAAAGGGATGAGATAGATAGAGTTATCTTTTAACAATATCCTATCCTTAAGAATATTTTGCATGTTGAACTGCTTGGAGAACCACCGCCACCAAAGGGTGATCCTGTGTTCGAGCTTAAATAGTTGTCTGATACTCTTAAGTATGCTTATCTCGATGAAAAAGAGATATATCCTGTTATAATTAGTGCTAGCCTCTCAAAGCATGAAGAAAAGAAGTTACTAAAAACTCTGAGGAAGCACCGTGCTGCTATTGGATATACTCTTGATGATCTTAAGGGCATTAGTCCCACCCTATGCCAACACAAGATTAAAACTGATCCTGATTCCAAACCAGTTGCTGATCATCAACGGAGATTAAATCCTAAGAGGAAAGAGGTAGTAAGAAAACAAATACTAAAGCTCCTGGAAGCATGTATTATCTATCATGTTGTTCATAGTGATTGGGTGAGTCCGGTGCATTGCGTCCCTAAGAAGGGAGGTATTACTGTTGTCCCTAATGATAAAGATGAATTGATCTCATAGAGTATTATCACTGGCTATAGGATGGTGATCGATTTTAGGAAATTGAATAAGGCGAGTAGGAAAGATCATTACCCTTTGCCTTTTATCAAATGCTAGAAAGACTGTCTAAACACACACACTTCTGCTTTCTAGATGGTTATTCTGCTTTCTCCCAAATACCAGTTGCACAATCTGATCAGGAGAAAACCACTTTCACCTGCCCTTTCGGTACCTTTTCTTATAGACGTATGCCTTTTGGTTTATGTAATGCACCTGCCACCTTTCAAAGATGTATGATGGCTATATTCTCTGACTTTTGTGAAAATATTGTTGAGGTTTTCATGGATGACTTCTCCGTTTATGGGTCTTCTTTTGATGATTGCCTCAGCAACCTTGATCGAGTCTTGCAGAGATGTAAAGATACCAATCTTGTCTTGAATTGGGAGAAGTGCCACTTTATGGTTAATGAAGGCATCTTCTTAGGACATAAAATTTCTGAAAGAGGTATTGAAGTCGATAAGGCTAAGGTTGATGCTATCGAGAAAATGCCATGCCCCACAGATATCAAAGGTATAAGAAGTTTCCTTGGTCATGCTGGTTTCTATAGAAGGTTCATTAAAGACTTCTCTAAGATTTCTAGGCCTCTTACCAATCTCTTGCAAAAGGATATTCCTTTTGTTTTTGACGATGATTGTGAGGAAGCCTTCGAAATACTTAAAAAGGCCTTGATAACTGCGCCTATTGTTCAACCACCTGATTGAAACCTACCTTTTGAAATAATGTGTGATGCTAGTGATTATGTTGCTGGCGCTGTTCTAGGACAAAGAGTTGATAATAAGTTGAATGTTATTCACTATGCTAGTAAAACTCTAGACACTGCCCAAAGAAACTACGCTACTACTAAAAAGGAATTTTTAGCAGTCGTGTTTGCATGTGAAAAGTTTAGATCTTACATAGTTGATTCCAAAGTCACTATTCACACTGATCACGCTGTTATTAAATACCTCATGGAAAAGAAAGATGCTAAACCTAGACTTATCGGATGGGTTCTCTTGCTACAAGAATTTGATTTGTATGTTGTCGACACGAAGGTTGCTGAGAACCCCGTAGCAGATAACTTGTCTAGGTTGGAGAATGTTCTTGATGACCCACAACCTATTGATGATAAATTTCCTGATCAGCAATTGAATGTCATCAATACTTCACGTAGTACACCGTGGTATGCTGATTATGCAAATTATATCGTTGCCAAATATATACCACCTAGTTTCACATACCAGCAAAAGAAGAAATTCTTCTTTGATTTGAGAAATTACTTTTGGGATGATCCTCACCTTTCTAAGGAAGGAGTAGATGGTGTTATTAGACGTTGTGTACCTGAACATGAACAGGGACAGATCCTATAGAAGTGTCACTCCGAGGCTTACAGAGGACACCATGCGGGAGATAGAACTGCACACAAGGTATTGCAATCAGGTTTCTATTGGCCCACTCTCTTCAATCATTCCCGTAAGTTTGTCTTGTCTTGTGACGAATGTCAAAGAATAGGTAATATCGGTAAACGTTAGGAAATGCCTATGATTTATTCACTTGTCATTGAACCATTTGATGTTTGGGGCTTTGATTATATGGGACCTTTTCCAAAATCCAACGGGTATACTCACATCCTAGTTGTTGTTGATTACGTTACGAAGTGGGTAGAAGCTATCCCAACTAGTAGTGCTGATCACAACACCTCTATCAAGATGCTTAAGGAAGTTATTTTCCCTAGATTTGGAATCCCTAGATATCTAATGACTGATGGTGGTTCACATTTTATTCATGGTGCTTTCTGTAAGACGCTTGCTAAATATGATGTCAATCATAGAATTTCATCTCCCTATCATCCTCAGTCCAGTGGTCAAATAGAGCTAAGGAATAGAGAGATCAAGCTAATTCTGCAAAATACCGTCAATAGGTCTAGAAAGAATTGGTCTAAGAAGTTTGATGATGCACTGTTGGCTTATAGAACTGCTTATAAGAATCCCATGGGCATGTCTCCGTACAAAATGGTTTACGACAAAGCATGTCATTTACCTCTTGAGCTAGAGCATAAGGCTTATTGGGCAATCAAAGAGCTCAAATTTGATTTCAAACTTGCTGGTGAGAAGAGGTTATTTGATATTATCTCACTTGATGAATGGAGTGCTGAGGCATATGAAAATGCCAAGTTGTTCAAAGAAAAGGTTAAGAGGTGGCATGATAAAAGGATACAAGAACGTGAGTTCAATGTAGGTGATTATGTCTTGCTATATAATTCTCATTTAAGGTTTTTTGCAGGCAAGCTTCTCTCTAAATGGGAAGGTCCTCACATTGTTAGGAAGTATATCGTTCCGGTGCCATCAGGATCAACAACACGGAAGGTAATTTTCCGAGAGTGGTAAATGGGCAAAGAATCAAGCATTATATCTCACATACTCCCATAAATGTTGAAAGCAATATTATCAATACCATAACTTTGGAGGAGTACATAAGGGATATTTATTAGCCTGTTTCAGACTCCGAAAACAAAGAGGTATGTGATTCGGTAAGCAAATCGACTCCAAAACTTTTCCAGTAGGAATTTTTCCCCGTTTTGGAATTTTTAGAAAAATCGAAAAATTTAAAGCAGTCTGGAAAGCACACGAGGAGGCGACAAGCCTGCCAGGCGCGGGCCACCCCACTGGCTGCGCCTGGGGGGCTTGTAACCACCTCGTGTGCCTCCCGGACTCCGTTTTCTTGTGGAGTACTCCTTCTGGTAAAAAAATCATTATATATTCTCCCGAAAGGTCTGACCCTCGTATCACGCAATTTTCCTCTGTTTTCGTTTCGAGCGTATTTCTGCTGCAGATCTAGATTGCTCTGGCGTCCCCAAAAGCTCCAAAGGACAAGATCTTCGAGAAGGACATCAATCCCTACCTCGCGGGAGTGCTGCAACACCCTCAATCTATCGAGATGCGTGAGCGGATGCTGCACATCCGTGATGTTGAGGGGCCCAAGAAGACCGGAAGCATGGAGGCGAGGCTCGAAGCAATGGAGCAACAAGTCTTCAAGTGCCAAGGGATGGTGGAACACAGACTCAACGCCAACCACATGATGATCATGAAGTTCACCAACAAGCACAAGATCGATGCCAATGACATCGGGAATCACCTCTCCAGGCTCTATGACAGAATTGATCACCTCCAAGCCCAGATCTATGACCTGCAGAACCAAAACTGTGAGTATGAGTATAGATTAAAATCAATACGGTTGGCTGCAGATTTGAGGATTCCGTAGACTCGGTCATCTTTCCATGATGGAGCACCTATGCCTTGGAAGACGAAGGATCAAACCAATGTTGCAACAACTCCACCACTATCACCTCCAAAGGAAGACAACTAAGCATGAGCATGGGCAATCCCCTTGGCTTGTGCCAAGCTTGGGGGAGTTGCCCCGGTATCGTATCACCATCACATCTTTTGCCTTTACCTTTTCTTAGTTCGATCCTTTTTGGTTTTATATTTCTCTAGTAGAATAAAGTTCTTAGTGTTTTAGGCTTGAGTTTTGCTTTGTGTCACCCCCGATGTATTCGAGCTTGTGAGCCATATAATAAGGAGAGTTTTAGTTAAGGGCCTTGCCTCATGCCATGATCAAAAGAATAATAAAAGAACAAAAGCATGAAAGATCATGTAATGATCTTATGGGAAGTGATGGCTTCACATATAAAATGAATGATGATTGAAACTTGTTGAGGGTGGATTGATACGTCTCCATCATGTCTACTTTTCCAAACTCTTTTGACCTTGTTTTGGACTCTAATTTGCATGATTTGAATGGAACTAACCCGGACTAACGTTGTTTTCAGCAGAATTGCCTTGGTGTTGTTTTTGCGCAGAAATAAAAGTTCTCAGAATGACCTGGAAATTTACGGGGATTTTTGTGGAATATATAAATAATACTGGCGCAAGAATCAATCGGAGGGGTGGAGCTGAGAGCCCACAAGCCCACCTGGTGCGGGCCCCCTGTCCACGCCTGGCAGGCTTGTGGGGCCCATGTTGCTCCACCGCCTCCAATCTCAGCTCTATTTAGTCCCTTTCGTCCGAAAATATCAAAGAGAAGAGTTCATCGCGTTTTACGATACGGAGGCGCCGCCACCTCCTGTTCTTCCTCTGGAGGGCAGATCTGGCGTCCGTTCTGGGCTCCGGAGAGGGGAGATCGTCGCCATCGTCATCACCAACCTTCCTTCATCGCCAATTCCATGATGCTCTTCACCGTTCGTGAGTAATCTCATCGTAGGCTTGCTGGACGGTGATGGGTTGGATGAGATCTATCATGTAATCGAGTTAGTTTTGACGGGGATTGATCCCTAGTATCCACTATGTTCTGAGATTGATGTTGCTACTACTTTTCCATGCTTAATGCTTGTCACTAGGGCCCGAGTGCCATGATTTCAGATCTGAACCTTTTATGTTGTCGCAAATATATGTATGTTCTTGATCCTATCTTGCAAGCTGTAGTCACCTACTATGTGTTATGACCCGGCAACCCCAGAGTGACAATAGCCGGAACCACTCCCGGAGATGACCATAGTATGAGGAGTTCATGTATTCACTAAGTGTTAATGTGTTGGTCCGGTTCTTTATTAAAAGGAGAACCTTAATATCCCGTAGTTTCCATTAGGACCCTGCTGCCACGGGAGGGATGGACAATAGATGTCATGCAAGTTCTTTTCCCTAAGCACGTATGACTACATACAGAATACATGCCTACATTACATTGACGAACTGGAGCTAGTTACATATCTCTTCGTGTTATAACTGTTGCATGATGAATAACATCCGGAATAATCATCCATCACCGATCCAATGCCTATGAGTCTTTCACTGCTGGTCCTTGCTCTGTTACTCTGATGTTACAGCTGCTGCTGTTACTTTGCTCCTACTGCTGTCACCTTGCTGCTACTGGTTACTGCTACTACTGTTGCTTTCACACTACCTTGCTACTGATATTTTGCTGTAGATACTAAATCTTTTAGGTGTGGTTGAATTGACAACTCAACTTCTAATACTTGAGAATATTATTTTTCTTCCTCTTATGTCGAATCAATAAATTTGGGTTGAATACTCTACCCTAAAAAACTGTTGCGATCCCCTATACTTGTGGGTTATCAACACCTTTTTCTGGCGCCGTTGCCGGGGAGGCATAGCTATATTCTCTGAGTCACTTGGGATTTACGTCTGCTGGTCACTATGAGGAATATGAAAGATCCAAGAACTAAAGTCTTGCCCTCAACTACGAGGACAGGTAAGAAACTGCCATCTAGCTCTGCACTTGATTCACCTTCACTTATGAGTAAGTTTGCGACACCACCTCCTGCTAGAAATTTTGATGTGTCGCCTGTGCTTGATGATGCTACTTCTGTTGTCCATGATGCCTATGAAGATGTTATGCTTGATACTGCTTTGCCACTAGGTGTATTCCTTGATGCAGAAATTGCTAGAGTTGCTGCTAGATGTAATGATACTTCTGAAACTGCTGATACTATTGAAGTAGAACCTGCTATTTCACCTGTTAGAACTAGCTCTCCTAGATATGAATTTCCTGATATGCCTGAGGGTTATGTTATGGTGGGAGAGATAGTTGAGGACTTTCTTGCTTGTAAGGCTAGATATGATGTTGAGAAATTACTGCGCAAGTGGAAAGAAAAATCTTTGAACGCTAGGATGAAATACGAACCGAAGTTTGCTACTTCGCCTATCTTTGTGACCGATAAGGATTATGAATTCTCTGTCGACCCTGAGTTAATCACTCTAGTCGCATCTGATCCTTTTCACGGTTATGAGTCTGAAACGGTTCTAGCCCATCTTACCAAACTGCACGATATAGCCACCCTATTCACGAGTGAGGAAAAGATCCGCCACTACTATATTCTTAAGTTGTTTCCTTTCTCACTAAAGGATGATGCTAAGACTTGGTTCACTTATCTTGCTCCTGGTTGTGTGCGTAGCCCCCAGGATATGATCTACTACTTCTCTGAAAAATATTTCCCTGCCCATAAGAAGCAAGCTGCCTTGCAGGAAATATACAACTTTGCGCAAGTTGAAGAAGAGAGTCTCCCACAAGCTTGGGGGAGGCTCGTCCAGCTACTGAATGCTTTGCCTGATCACCCTCTTGAAAAGAATGAAATACTTGATATCTTCTATAATGAACTAATCGATGCTTCTAGAGACCACCTAGATAGTTGTGTTGGTTATGTTTTTAGGGAACGAGCCATAGAACAAGCTGAGATCCTATTGAATAATATCTTATGCAATGAGAATGCTTGGACTATTCCCGAACCACCTCCGAAGCCAACTCCGAAGAAAAGAGGTATTCTATTCCTCAGTCCTAAAGATATGCAAGAAGCTAAGAAATCTATGAAAGAGAACGACATTAAATCTGAAGGTGTCAAAAATCTACCACCTATCGAAGAGATCCATGGTCTTGATAACCCGATACAGGTAGCAGAAGTAAATTCTCTTCGTAGATTCGATGAGAGTGATATTCCTTTTGATAAACTTGCTAGCTTATGCCTGGATGAATTTGATAACTTTGTTGCCAAACAACAAAGTTTCAATGATTATGTTAGTAGACAATTGGAACAGAATGCTCGTATGCTTAGTCATTTAAGTGCTTGTGTGGATAGAAATGTCAAAGACCTTAAGCTTTTGAGTAAACATGCCTCTATGGTCACCACTCAGGTAGAACAAGTACTTAAGGCTCAAAATGACTTGCTCAATTAGTTGAATGACAATTATGTGAGAGTCGTCACTAGAGGCGGTAGAATGACTCACGAAGCTTTGTATCCTGAGGGTCATCCTAAGAGAACTGAACACGATTCTCAAGGAGTTAGCACTGATGCACCTAGTCATCCTAGAAAGAAGAAGAGAGATGATAGGAACCTGCACACTAGCAACCCTGATGCTGTTACACCTGAGAGTCCAAACGATGTCTTTGCCTCTGATTCCGAAACACAATCTGGTGATGAACATGAGCCTAATGATAATACCGATAGAGATGTTCATGTTGATGCTCAACCTAGCAATGATAAGGATGTGCAGATTGAACCTGTTGATCTTGATAACCCACAGCCTAAGAATAAGAGATACGATAAGAACGACTTCATTGCTAGGAAGCATGGTAAAGAAAGGGAACCATGGGTTCAGAAACCCATGCCCTTTCCTCCCAAACCATCCAAGAAAAAGGATGATGAGGATTTTGAATGATTCGTTGAAATGATTAGACCTGTCTTTCTGCAAATGTGTTTGACAGATATGCTCAAAATGTCTCCGTATGCTAAGTACATGAAGGATATTGTGACTAATAAGAGGAGGATACCTGAGGTTGAGATTTCCACCATGCTCGCTAATTATACCTTCAAGGGTGGAACTCCTAAGAAACTAGGTGATCCCGGAGTGCCCACTATACCTTGCTCCATTAAAGGAAACTACGTTAGAACTGCTTTATGCGACCTTGGAGCCGGTGTTAGTGTTATGCCTCTCTCTCTTTATCGTAGACTTGAACTGGATAAGTTGACACCCAATGAAATCTCTCTGCAAATGGCCGACAAATCAACTGCTTTCCCTATCGGCATTTGCGAGGATGTGCCTGTTGTGGTTGCCAACGTCACTATCTTAATAGACTTTGTTATTCTCGATATTCCCGAGGATGATGCCATGGCGGTCATCCTTGGAAGACCCTTTCTAAACACTGAAGGGGCTGTTATAGATTGCAACAAAGGCAATGTCACTTTCCATGTCAATGGTCATGAGGATACGGTGCACTTTCCAAAGAAACAATATTGAGTACATTGCATCAATGCTATTGAAAAGACTTCATCGATTCTTATTGGGAGCTTTGAATGCCCTATACCTACTGTCAAGATGAAGTATGATTTTCTTGTTGGGTAAATGCACATCCCCATTGAGGTAACCTAGTCCTCCGTTTCCTTTTGCGATTCGAAAAGGTTTGTCAAGGAGACTTGATCAACCTCATTGACAGATTTCTTTCGATGACCATGAGATGGATGAATCGAGGAGTCACAAACCTCTGTTCCAAGCTTTCACCTTTGGTTTCTTAGAAGAAAAATGATAGATTAGCTTTAGTTTTCCCTGTTTTCTGCTTTTAGTGTCCCGTATAAAAGTACCCCGAAAATAAAAGTTCTGCAAATGCCGTGAAAATCAAGTATGATTTTTTCTGGAATTTTTGAAAAATTCTGAGACGAAGAGCTAGTCAGGGGGCTGCACCAGTGGGCCACAAGCCCTGGAGGCGCGACCACCCCCTTGGCTGCGCCTACCAGGCTTGTGGGGCCCACGTGCACCCCCTCCACTCATTCTAGCTCCCATCTACTTATCCTACCTCCAGAAAAAAATCGTTTCGCAGCTCAAACCCGTGTTCTTGCTCTTCTTGCTCGGATTTTCGATCTCCTTGTGCAAAGCACCATTCACCATGCTGTTTTGGGGAAATTGCTCCTTGGTATGTGACTCCTCCATTGGTCCAATTAGTTTTTGCTCTAGTGACTTATACGTCGCGTATTTTTGCTTCCTTGGTGACCCTGTTCTTGAGCTTTGCATGCTAATTTTATCTGGTCCCAAGTAGTTTTGATGCGTGATATGGCTTCTAGGCACTTGTGGGAGTAGTTGCTACGAGTTTTGTTGGGCCTTGTTCACTTTTCCTTAGAATCACTAAAAATTTCAGAAATTTTCAGAGGTAGAAAAGGGAAAAGATGAGGAGGTTCTTAAGAGGCTCTTCAAGCCGTGACCCCAAGGATGATGAAAGTGAGAAGAACAAACCCAAGTACTCGGTCCCCCGAGTTGCAGAAGTTCGAGCGTGCGAGTGGCCAAGCGATGTGTTCTTACGCGCCGCCGGACTTTATGAAGACTTTTACTACTTGATGGAGAACGCAGGCCTTAACGCCTTCGTTGAATATAAGTGTCCGCAATACCTCCTCCTCACTAATATTTTCGTGCAAAGCTTTAACTTCTATCCAAGGAAGAGTCCTTCTATGGTTGAGTTCAAATTATATGATATCCCCCAGCGCATGTCACTTCAGGATTTTTGCAATGTTTGCAAATTACCTTATGTTGGGGATATTCATGAACCTCGTCCACGGGACTTGGAGGCTTTCCTAGATACTATCGTTGTAGGAGAGGAGAGAGGAGTGTCTTGCGCTAGAGCTGCTAGCATACATTTTCCCGTGCTTTGGTACTTCTCATTATTCGTGGGAAAATGTTTGATTGGCCGTGGGAAAGCTGGGTTCCTTAGTTCCCCAGATCTTGTGGTCCTGCGCGAAGCCCTCTATAATGATAAAACTTATAGCTTGGGCGCTATAGTAGCTCAACGGTTGAACACGAACCGTTCTAAAGGCGTTGTCTATGGAGGTATCTATGCTACCCGTCTTGCCAGACATTTTGAGATACCTATTAGACTGGACGAGGAAGAAGAGATTCTTCTTCCCGAGAGATATCTAGATTATGATAGCATGTTTCGCCATGACTTTCTTGATAGAGATATAAATAGAAGGATGATTTAGAACCTGGTATTTAGTCAGGGCACTCGTGAGACTATTACTTTGCCTGCTCCTTCTTTGTTCAATCTTCATACACGTAGGTACATTATTATGCCCTCAGACATCTACACATAATGGGGCATAGCCCAACCACAGGTGCCCGTGCCCGAGCCACCAGTCGATTACCGGACGCCAGTTTATGAGTGTTAGCCAGAGGAGCTCACACAGTAGTGGCACCCTCAGTACACTCTGGAGTACCCAGAGCCAGTTATTTCCCTCCTTGGGAGTAGACCAACTTAGGCCAAATGCCTAAGCTTGGGGGAGTACGTGTTTCTCACCGACTTTATATTCATGCTTACGCTTTCACTTTGTTAGTCGGTGTTCACACTTTGCCACTGTATCATCCATGCTAGTTTATTTCTTTCTCTCGTTTTCTTTTCTGTGTTTGTCTAGTTTGAGAAAACCCCAAAAGATTTTCTTGTTCTTCTTTTGCTTGTTGGAGCTTTCCCATGCAAATATTTTTCTTTTTCTTTGGGTCAAGGTAGAAGACCATGGTTACAATGTTTAGTGGCTCTCGCATGCATATCTGTTTATCTGTCAAAGGGTCACATTACTTTGTCTTCTCCTTTGTGTTTGCTTGCAGATTCCAGCTTAGTCCAATGCACGAGCACTCTTATTATTGTTCACATCATTCGGTCGTGCAAGTGAAAGGCAATAATGATGATATATGATGAAGTGACTGAGCCTGGAAAAGCTGGTATGAACTCGACCTATTTTGTTTTTGTAAATATGACTAGCTCATCGTTCCTGATTCAGCTTTGTTGTGAGAGAAACATGCTTGCAATGACAACTTAGAGATCATAGTTTCTGATGCCATGCTTAATTAGCTAGGAGCTTATAATGGTTTGTCTTGGATGCCAACATGAATTTGAGATGCTTATGATGTAGTATGATAGGATGGTATCCTCCTTTGAATGATTCAAGTGGCTTGACTTGGCGCGTGTTCACGCATGTAGTTGAAACAAAATCAACATAGCCTCTGTGATATTCATGTTCATGGTGATTTATGTCCTTCTCATGCTTGCACTCAATGTTGCTTAACCTCAATGCATTTTGATGATTGTTGTCGCTCTCTAGTTGGTCGCTTCCCAGTCTTTTGTTAGCCTTCACTTGTACTAGGCGGGAATACTGCTTGTGCATCCACTCCCATAAACCCAAAGTTGTTCCATATGAGTCCACCATACCTACCTATATGCGGTATCTACCTGTCGTTCCAAGTAAATTTGCATGTGCCACTCTCTAAACCTTCAAGAAATAATCTGTTTTGCATGCCCGAACAGCTCATGTGGTGACAGGGGGCTATCAGTATCTTCCATGCTAGGTGTGTTATCCTCGATATGTGTTTATTCACTAACATTCACGAGAATGCCCAGTTCCATGCTCAAATCGAAAAGATAATTGCAAACAAAGCTCCCCCTGGATTGATGTTGGTATGGACGGCACCCGAGGATTCGGCTAGTCGTGGAGTGTGATTGATCGGTGGTGGGGGAGTCAAAAATTTACTTCTATGTTTGGGAACCGCCTATAGCATGTGTAGCGTGGAAGATGGTGAAAACTCTTAGTCATTGCATTGACAATGAAAGAATGCCACCCAAAATTATTATCTTTGTTTTCAAAGCTTGAGCTCTGGCACCTCTGCAAATCAATGCTTCCCTCTGCGACGGGTCTGACTATTTATGTTCCTGTTGAGTCATCCTCTTCTTATAAAAGCACCAATTAGAGAGCACCTCTGTCATTTTTATGCTTTGCTTTTGACTGATATTGAGTATGACTATGGCTGGATCTTCTTTGCCATGAATTACAATGTTTAGTCAGCCCTTGGTCTTTGAAGGTGCTCTGCATTTATGTTTTGCGGCCTCAGAAAGAGCTAGCGAGATACCATATGTTCACACTGCTTCATGTTTGTTTTGATTGAAGTGTTGACGTCTGAAACTTATTATTATTGCTCGCTAGTTGATCATGCCATTGATAGGACTTTACCGTGAAACCTAGATGTCATTTGCTTATGTGGTTTGCTTGTGATCTTGCTGAAATTCTGGATATGAGTTAGACATAGTTGTAACAACAAGGTCAAACAGAGTTCGTAAATTTTTTCTTTTGTCTCTTTCAGTTTGTCAACTGAATTGCTTGAGGACAAGCAAGCTTTTAAGCTTGGGGGAGTTGATATGTCTCCATCGTATCTACTTTTCCAAACTCTTTTGCCCTTGTTTTGGACTCTATTTTGCATGATTTGAATGGAACTAACCCGGACTAATGTTGTTTTCGGCAGAATTGCCTTGGTGTTGTTTTTGCGCAGAAATAAAAGTTCTCGGAATGACCTGGAAATTTACGGGGATTTTTTGTGGAATATATAAAACATACTGGCGCAAGAATAAACCGGAGGGGTGGAGCTGAGAGCCCACAAGCCCACCAGGCGCGGCCCCCCTGGCCGCGCATGGTAGGCTTGTGGGGCCCACGTTGCTCCACCGCCTCCAACCTCAGCTCTATTTAGTCCCTTTCGTCCGGAAAAAAATCAAGGAGAAGAGTTCATCGCGTTTTAGATTCGGAGGCGCCGCCACCTCCTGTTCTTCCTCTGGAGGGCAAATCTGGAGTCTGTTCTGGGCTCCAGAGAGGGGAGATCGTCGCCATCGTCATCACCACCCTTCCTTCATCGCCAATTCCATGATGCTCTTCACCGTTCGGGCGTAATCTCATCGTAGGCTTGCTGGACGGTGATGGGTTGGATGAGATCTATCATGTAATCGAGTTAGTTTTGATGGGGATTGATCCCTAGTATCCACTATGTTCTGAGATTGATGTTGCTACTACTTTGCCATGCTTAATGCTTGTCACTAGGGCCAGAGTGCCATGATTTCAGATCTGAACCTATTATGTTATCACCAATATATGTGTGTTCTTGATCCTATCTTGCAAGTTGTAGTCACCTACTATGTGTTATGACCTGGCAACCCCGGACTGACAATAGCCGGAACCACTCCCAGAGATGACCATAGTATGAGGAGTTCATGTATTCACTAAGTGTTAATGCGTTGGTCTGGTTCTTTATTAAAAGGAGAACCTTAATGTCCCGTAGTTTCCATTAGGACCCCACTTCCACGGGAGGGATGGACAATAGATGTCATGCAAGTTCTTTTCCCTAAGCATGTATGACTACATACGGAATGCATGCCTACATTACATTGATGAACTGGAGCTAGTTACATATCTCTCCATGTTATAACTGTTGCATGATGAATAACATCCAGCATAATCATCCATCACCGATCAAATGCCTACGAGTCTTTCACTACCGGTCCTTGCTCTGTTACTCTGTTGTTACTGTTGCTGCTGTTACTCTGCTGCTACTTCTGTCACCTTGCTGCTACTGGTTACTGCTACTACTGTTGCTTTCACACTACCTTGCTACTGATACTTTGTTGCTGATACTAAATCTTTCAGGTGTGGTTGAATTGACAACTCAACTGCTAATACTTGAGAATATTCTTTGGCTTCCCCTTGTGTCGAATCAATAAATTTGGGTTGAATACTCTACCCTCGAAAACTGTTGCGATCCCCTATACTTGTGGGTTATCATGGACAAACATAGACCTTGGTCATTGTTGCAATTAATAGGAAGTGATAAAGAAGGAGAGCTTCACATATAAATATATCATCTTTGACACCATCTATGATTGTGAACACTCACTAAACTATTGCATGCTTAGAAGTAGATGTTGGACAAGGAAGACAACATAATGAATTATGTTTGCTTGGTTCCGAACAATGATTATATGACTAGAGATCCTTTAGCATGTGACGATTTCTTCCACCTCATATCAGCCAAAACTTCCGCACTAAGTAGACATACTACTTGTGCATCCAAAAACCTTCAACCCTAGTTTTGCCATGAGAGTCCACCATACCTACCTATGGACTAAATAAGATCCCTCAAGTAAGTTGTCATCGGTGCAAGCAATAAAAATTGCTCCCTTAATATGTATGATCTATTAGTGTGTGAAAAATAAGCTTTGTACGAATCTATGATGAGGAAGACATAAAAGCGATAGACTTCATAATAAAGTTCTTTATCACAGGAGGCAATATAAAGTGACGTTCCTTCACACTAAGAGGACACACATCCAAACCCAAAAGCGCATGAAAACCTTTGCTTCCCTCTGCGAAGGGCCTATCTTGTATCTTTACTTTTTGACCTTGAAAGAGTCATGATGATCTACACCAATTCCTTATTTCGCCTTTATCTTGGCTAACGTCATATGCTCGGGAAAGATCTATATTCATATGTCAACTTGGAGGTAAGTATTCATGAATTATTATTGTTGACATTACCCTTGAGGTAAATGGTTGGGAGGCGAAACTATAAGCCCCTATCTTTCTCTGTGTCCGACTAAAACTTTGATCTCATGAGTACCACGTGAGTTGTAGTAATTGTAGAAGACAAAAGGATGATTGAGTATGTGGATTTGCTTTACAAGCTCTTACTTGACTCTTTCCGATGTTATGATAAATTGCAATTGCTTCAATTACTAAAGGCTATTGGTTGTTAATTCTTAGTAAGGTTCTTGATCCATACTTTACTTTGTGAAGGAGTTATCACTCTAGCATGAGAGATTATATGATGATTTGTTGTTCTGATTGTGATCATGATGCCTGTATGTCCATATCTTGTTCTATCGACACCTCTCTCTCTAAACATGTGGGCATATTCATTGATCTCGGCTTTCGCTTGAGGACAAGCGAGGTCTAAGCTTGGGGGAGTTGATACGTCCATTTTGCATCATGCTTTCATGTTGATATTTATCGCTTTATGGGCTGTTATTACACTTCATGGTACAATACTTATGCCTTTTCTCTCTTATTTTGCAAGATTTACATGAAGAGGGAGAATGTCGGCAGCTGGAATTCTGGCCTGAAAAAGGAGCAAGTTTGAGATACCTATTATGCGCAACTCCAAAAGCCGTGAAAATCAACGAGGATTTATTTTGGAATTTATAAAAAATACTGGTCCGAAGAAGTACCAGAGGGGAGCCAGTAGGAGGCCACAAGCCTGCTAGGCGCGGCCTACCCCCTGGCTTTCGTTCCAGGGAAAATCAGGAGGAGGCTTTTGGGAGGAATCTCTGCCGCCACGAGGCGGAACTTTAGCAGAACCAATCTAGAGCTCCGGCAGGGTCATCCTGCCAGGGAAACTTCCCTCCCAGAGGGGGAAATCGTCGCCATCATCATCACCAACACTCCTCTCATCGGAGGGGACTCATCACCATCAACATCTTCATCAACACCATCTCATCTCCAAACCCTAGTTCATCTCTAGTAACCAATCTCCGTCCTGCGACTCCGATTGGTAATTGTAAGGTTGCTAGTAGTGTTAATTACTCTTTTTAGTTGATGCTAGTTGGATTACTCGGTGGAATATTATATGTTCAGATACTTCATGCTATTCATTACCTCTCTGGTCATGAATATTATTATGCTTTGTGAGTACTCACTTTTGTTCCTGAGGACATGGGATACGTCATGCTATTAGTAGTCATGTAAATTTGGTATTCGTTCGATATTTTGATGTGTTGTATGTTGTCTCCCCTCTAGTGGTCTTATGTGAACATCGACTACATAACACCTCACCATTATTTGGGCCTAGAGGAAGGCATTGGGAAGTAGTAAGTAGAAGATGGGTTGCTAGAGTGACAGAAGCTTAAACCCTAGTTTATGCGTTGCTTCGTAAGGGGCTGATTTGGATCCACTAGTTTAACGCTATGGTTAGACTTTGTGTTAATTCTTCTTTCGTAGTTGCGGATGATTGCGAGAGGGGTTAAACATAAATGAGAGGTTTGTCCAAGTAAGGGCATCACCCAAGCACCGGTCCACCCACATATCAAACTATCAAAGTAGCGAACGCGAATCATATGAACATGATGAAAACTAGCTTGACAGAATTTCCCATGTGTCCTCGGGAGCGCTTTACCTCCTATAAGAGTTTCTCCAGGCTTGTCCCTTGTTACAAAAGGGATTGGGCCACTTTGCTGCACCTTTGTTACTATTGTTACTTGCTACTTGCTACGAATCATCTTATCACACAACTATCTGTTATCGATAATTTCAGTGCTTGCGAGATTACCTTGCTGAAAACCACTTGTCAGATCCTTCTGCTCCTCGTTGGGTTCAACACTCTTACTTATCGAAAGGACTACGATAGATCCCCTATACTTGTGGGTCATCAAGGCTCACACGTGATTGCGCCCTTTTGAGCTTTTCAGCCGGCAGCTAACGCTAGACGGTCCGAACCCGTAGATCTTTGCGCCGGACCGAGAGGACGCCGCCTTCGAGGACTATGAGACAGTTACACACGACTCCGCCGCCGTGGGGGACTCGGGAGTGCCAGAGGCGAATGAGGACGAGGTGGAGGCGCGAACTAGCTCTGCCACCAAAGGGGTCGGGCCATCGGGTGATTCCCACCCCAATGTGATTTTGAAGAATTGGACCGATGATGAAAATCATGATGTGCGCATTGTGGATGTGCCACCTGCGGTAGTGGATCCACCCCAGCACAGTCGGTGAGGAGGGAGCGAGGAGCTCCCGGCTGGGGCCAACCGGCTACAGGGCAGCTGGCCCGTCGCTAGACGACGGAGGAGCAGCGGAGGGAGAAACGGCCGGTCGAATGGCCGTTGATTTCCCCGGTCGCCAAGGAGGCTCGGTCGGCCGTGCTGCCACCGGGCGCCCTTCTGCTGATGCAGAGGACATCAAGGCGTAGCAGCCGTCTGCTCCCCCTCCTGTCGGGGTAAGTTTTCTTTGGAACTCGTTCTCTCTTTTCTTTTTGCCTCTGATTTGCAATACAGAGATCGTACCCTTTTCTTTACTTCTTGGCAGCAAGGCCATTGAACTCCCGCCGCCGGCCCTGCCGGGTCCATGGGTTAAGAGTGTCGCGAAACTGGCCACGAAGCATGTGGTGACGACACGGCTCGAAAGGGAGAGTGCTGCCCAACTTCGTGCGGCCAAGGCGGCAGCCTCGAGCGGCCCTTAGGCCATGGAGGAAAGCAACACCATGATGCCAATGGCCCCCGAGGCTCATGTCCTTGAGGCCTCGCTGGCTCGTGTGGAGCCGCACCAACAGCCGGCCCCGGAGCAGGCCCCAAAGATGGGGGTGCCGACGGTGATGGTGGAGGAGGTGCTAATTCCGGCATCTGAGCCGGGGCACCGAGCAGAGTCTAAGGATAGGGGCGGTGATGACCGGGCCCTGATCACTTCGTCGGCACGGCCAAACCCAGAGGCACCGGGAGTGTCCGGCACCGGCATGGTCGGTTGGGTGGGTCGGTCGATGTCCATCGTGTTGGAAGAATGGGCGTGAAAGTGCGTTATATCGACTAGAGGGGGGTGAATAGGCGATTTTACAAATTCATCACTGAGGAAATTTCTAGTGAGGAAAGTCCTCAATCATGAACTGAGTGTAGCGGAAATAGTACTTAAACAGATATGCAAAGGCAACAATATCTAAGTACTGAGAGTGAGTTGAAGTGTTCGGTTTGCACAGGTCACGTGAACAGGATAAGCAGGTGATCAATAACTCAGGTGAAGAATTTGGGGTGAGGAATTCAAAGAAAGTCTTCAGTCAAACTCCTCAAACAGTACAGATCAAAGTCATCAACATGTAATTGAGGAAATGAAAGAATTGAAGAAATAGAACTCGTAGCTCGATGGAGACAATGGTTTGATGACCCAGTTCCAACTGTTGTGACAGTTGTACGTCTGGTTTGGAGCGTCTTGGTATTCAGACCAAAGGACACACAGTCCCAGGACACACAGTCCCGGGACACACAGTCCCTATCGTAGTCTCCTTGAGCTAAGGACACATAGTCCTCGCCCAACACTCGTGGTAAGTCTTCAGGGCAGACTTCCAAACCCTCACAAACTTGGTCACCCGATGATCCACAATTCACTTCTGGATGCTCTAGACCATGATGCCTAACCGCCCAGAGGATGCATAGTCCTCAAAGGTAACAAGTGTCGGTTTCACACAGGAACAATCTCTTTAGTGATACTCAATCACTATCGTTTTTGGTTTGGGTGTTTGGGGTTTTTCCTCACTTGATGATTTTGGCTCAAAGTCCTTGAGGATTGGGTTGCTCTAAATGACAAATGTCAGTTTCTGTTGGAGCAGTCAACCAGCTAGTGGTTGTGGGGTGGCTATTTATAGCCTTGGAGCATCCTGACATGATATGACATTAATGCCCCCAATGATATGACCGTTGTGTGGATAAGATTGGGCACAGGTGGCACGTTGCGCGGCAATGGTCCGATCTTTCAACTGTGAGAGTCCTCATGTCTCTCATGTTTGTCACTTGAAGGATGTGGTATGTGTAGGATTGAGTTGAGCATCATTAGGAAATCTTTCCTTTGTATTACCTCGACCCCCTTTAACAGTACGGTGATCCTATGACTCAAGAAAGAAGAAAATGAAACAGAAATAGTAAATCTTCAAGCTTCAAAATCTTCAGAGCATTTTCTTCAGGATACACCGAATTACTCATCTTTAATGTCTTAATGAGGAATAGGAACTTCTTCACTTTCAAAGTCTTCAAGGATGACCAAAGGTTTCAGCCAAAGACATACATTTTTAGGGGTTGATATTCTTCGAATAACTAAAACTCCTGAGCAACTTATAGAGCATGTGTACACTCACAAACATATCAGTCTATTAACCTATAAGTAATCAATCCACCAAAATTACTAAGGGGTACTTGATGCACATACAATCTCCCCCTTTTTGGTGGTATATGACAAATAGGTTAAGTTTTCAACGTGAATAAATATATTAAGTGTGAGGAATTTTCAGAGTTTGAGGAATTTGATTGCAAGATATAGAGAAACTCCCCCTGAAGATGTGCATGTTTGAGGAATTTTCTTTGGACTCCAAATGCACATTGATGATTTATATCATGGATATCTCCCCTATATCTTGTAATTCATGCATGCATTTAACATATAATATGAGGAATTTGAAATGCATGATGAAAAATGGTGTCTCACGAATTTTAGCATGCATGCATTTAATCAACTTGAGGAATAAGCATGTGAAAAAAATGTTCAAAAGTGTGAGACCACCACCGGGCTTAAGTTACAACTCATTACAACAAAAACTTCTAAAGAATGAGAGTTTATAACTTAATAAAGTTTGTAGTAGACCATAAGGTTGACCCGCTTGAAGACTAACTTAGATTTCACCCCCTTTGTCATCAAGTGACGAAAAGGTTCTTTGTCATCAAGTGACGAAAAGGTACAAAAAATAAGGACTAACGCCCTTGAAGAACTTCACTTCTATGTTGGGGGAGGAGTGTTGGAGTCGGACGTTGCAACAGTGTCGTCAAGGTCTTCAGCTTCATTGGTGGTGCGTGTTCAAGAAAATTAGTTGGCTATCAGTTGAGGAACACGGATCTTCTTGGACTTCTTCTTTGGGGGAGAGGACGAGACAAAGTTTTGCTGGAACTCCATTTCAGTGAGTTCCTCACAGGTCTTGAGGTGAGATAGAATGGCCCATGTGCAATCAAAGATCTCATGAAGATAATAGTGATTTTTCTTCACTACATTCGTGGTTGCGTCCTGGTCTTTCACAATTTCACTAAACTGACGCTTGACCCATTCCTGGATGTGATCAACCTTATGATAAAGACTTAGGAGGAGCTCACAGTCAGTCATCACATGTGGTGCAGTTGGGCTTGGTTGTTCTTGTGATGCAGTGTTGTCATTTATGGAGTATGATGTTGCTTTGTCAAATTGGCCATCAAGGGGCCGAGTTCCTTCAATGATCACAGATTTGCCTTTGCCTTCAATATCATTGAAGGAGCTCTTGATGAGTTCAATTGGAGGTAAGTAAATTTGGTGATTAAGAATATCAGCCCTGTAAGACATTCGAGATCTTTTCCTGATGAATCTCGTGATCCATGGTGCGTAAGGCTTCACATCAAATGGTGACGGAGCAGAGTGGGACAATGTCCTCAGGAAGAAATCATGAATGTTTATTGGTATTCCATGTATGATGTCAAAGAGTAGATTCTTCATAATACCCACAATTTCTTCATCATTTGAGTCATGGCGCTTGATTGGACAAAAGGTTTTGGCCAAGATGTGGTAGACTGTCCTTGGCACATAGATCAATTCCGTTGTGAGAAATTTGGTCCTTGGTGGCTAACCAGGTGCCAAAGGCTTCATGAGGACTTGCATGAGATGATTTTCTAGTTCAGGTTCCTCATAGACGCATGTGGCTCCTTTTAAGGGGATTTGCACAGGAAGAGCCCGAAGTAATTCAGTTGCACGGGCATTGAAGTGTGTATCTTGTGTCATCTAGTCCAGAACCCAAGTGTTGACATCTATGTCATCTCCTGAAAGGTGCACTGTAGCATAGAACTGAAGAATTATTTCTTCATTCCAGTCAGAGATGTCATAGAAAAATGGTAGTAGTCCAGAATCGTTTAGAACTCTAAGAACTTGTTCGTAGGAAGGAATGTCCTACATATCTACATGAGGAATGTGCATGTGAGGAAATACATTTTCCTTGTCGAAGAGCACAGCGCTGTAATAGTTCATCCAGCTATGAGTCCAAAATCTGATGCACTTGAACTGAGGAGATCATATGGACTGTGGCCAGTGAAGTAGTGATGTTCATCAAAGAATTGGGACCTGTCAAACTTTGGCCTTTTTTCCTTTGTAGGGATGAATACCCGTTGGTTGAATATTTGGCTTGAAGCGGCTTCCAAATCTTCGGATATTTCCTGTCTGAGGAATTTCAGCCAAAATAACTACTATCTCAGGATTTGCAACATGTGGTTCACCAGGAGCTTCTTCATTTTGTGTTGGAGCAGTTTCTTTTGGCACATGTTCTTCAGTTTGAGGAATATGCTGAGCCAATGTATCATTTTCTGGCACAACGGTTTCTTCAACATTGGTAGTTTCATCAGCTGATGCAGTTGATTCTTGATCTAGGGCAGAATTCACAGGAGAGTTCTTTTCTTCAGAGACAGTCAGAACTTCAGTGGCTGCAGGGGATTCATGTACTTGCGGAATTGGAGGGGTCATTGGCGAATTTGGATGAGTGTTTTACCAAAATTCATCATGTATCACACGTGTGTTGCAGCCAATGTCCACATCATCCTCCTTTTCTTCAGCAGTCAGATCAGGGTTCTGATAACGAGGAGTTCAAGATTAAATTTCCTCATCAATGGGTGTGGGTGCAGCAGAGCGATTTTCTTCCATTTCCTCATCCCTTTCTTGCATGAAATCCTCCTCACCAAAGGTTACAATCATATAGAAATGTTTAGCACTGATAGGAGTTGCATCAATTGGATCATATGAAGAAGTTGTCAAAGTCCTTAGGTGTTTTACTTTTGAGGACTCTGAGGTTGTTGATGCCTTTCTCTTCTTGGCTTCTTTTTCAGCACCTTGTGTTTTCTTCACTTCCGATCCAGAAGGAAGTGTTATTTTCTTCATTGTTGATGACTTTGGTGGAGGAGCATTTTCTTCAGGCATTAAATATTCATTTGCAGACCTACCAGGTTCATTAGTTGCAAGTTCATCAACAGCAGGTGCATCAGCTGCATGTTCTTCATTTTCATCACCAGTTGGACAGTGTAGTTGGCCTGAGGAATAGATGGTTGCATTGGGGCAGCAACCCTATTGTTGTACTTTACTATGGGTTTAGTTGTAGCCTTGACAAATATTACTTTGACTCCCTTCCTGTCAGCATGATAGCTTGTGAATTTCTCACAAAGGTTGATCCCAGCTTGAATGGAGACAAGTTGCTCTAGCGTCAAGGTCAGAAGATTTTGTTGCCGGTACTTCTCCTTTTGAAGATGTCCCTTTTGAGCTTGTTTGGCTTGCTGGACCTTCTGTTTTTCTTCATTGATGAATGTGGCCACCATGTGACTGGGTCCAGGTGGAAGATTTAAATCATCAATGGGTGTCTTGGGATCTTTGTACCAAAGATCGATGAAGTCCAGTACCACCTTCAGATCCAGTGCAAGGGGAATGGTGGTACCTTTAGCCCGAGCTACTCTTTCTTGTTTGTTTCTGATGATGGCTTCAAGTGCTTCATCATATTCCTATGATGCAGAGGGAACATTGAGGACAACTTTGTTTGGACTAGGCCTTGTTCATCGCTCAGCAGTCATCTTAGTCTTCAGTATGCCACTTGAGGATTTGTGTGTCGTGCCAGAGGTAGATGGTCTTGAGGGAATTGAGGTCCATGTTGGTTGCTGACTAGACTGGGGTTGCAGAGGAAGTGAAGACTTTGTTGCAGTTGAGGACATTACAGCAACACTTGAAGCTATCTGGGGGAATTGTTGTTTGGATAATGTTGTTGAGGACTTTGGCTTGACACCTGATTTCTTCATCAGTGCCTTCTTTGGAGGTGGCTTAGTGGCAGAAGCCTCAACAGTAGAGGAGGAGGCAGTAGCAGCTGCAGCAGAAGATTCCTCATTGAAGGTAGTCAGAGCTTCTTTGGCGACTTTCTCAAGTTTTGCCTAATACTTGGCTTTTTCCTCAGGATAGTCTTCAATAGTAACCTTGTTTGAGGGATGTGCACTTTGTTGATCTCCTAGTGGTGGTGTGTTGAAAGGAGTCTTGAGGGCAAACTTCTTGGCATTCTTGGGAGTGACATACTTGTATTCTTTCCACTCCTTATCCCATCTCCTTTCAATCTTCTGACGCCCGATCTTGCGCTTCACAGTGGTTTCCTTCCCATGGATATTTTCATTAGGTGTGAAATAATCAGCATAGATGTAATTGGGAATCTCAAAGGCAGTGTTCTTCTGTGGCTTCTTGCCACCCGTCTATTTCTTGTCATCCTCCATTTTCTTAAGTTGAGGACTTTGCTAAGGAATTTAAGTTCTGGAGGAATCTGATGACACAGGCGGATTTTCTTCAAGAAACGCTGCAAATGACTTAAGTTGATGAAAACCTAGTGATTCATCAGCTGACATTTTGTACGTGTGAACAGAATATAGCTGCGAAGAATTTGGAGAGGTCATATGAGTTCTCAAATTTGAGGAATTTTATAAAATGACTTAAGATTAGGAATTCAACCAATACCGTGTTGACGAATTTCGCTAAGCATTCTGGTCTTGGGTTCCAGAGTTGTGCAGATTGGAAAATTTACACAACTGAGGAATCTCGTGAAGAATTTAGTAACTTAGAGAAATTCATCAGGTGTTCTAGGCATGGATGTGTTCATCTAAATGATTTTCCAAGGAATAACAGTTGTCACAGATCTAATGAAAATATATGGATCAATAGGGGCAGTAAAATTAGATTTTAATTACCCTGTGTGAAGAACATGACGAACTCGACGAACTCAGGAAGTGAAAACAGAAGCTCGTCGGTTCAGATCTCCAGTGCCCTAACTTGGCAACTCGAGACAACTGCGGCGGCGGCGGAGGAAGATGATCCGCACTCAGCGTGAGTCCGGCAATGGCGAGGTCGAGGCAGCGAAGCTTTTCCTCCCCGACAACGAAGATTTTTAGTGGTGGCGCTAGGGTAGAGCTCGAGCGGGGGAGGATGAAAGAGAGAGGAAGAGTTATTACTTAAGGGGGTAGGGGCCTATTTATAACTCAGATGAAAACGGTCAGTAGTGAAACTTTTGGACTGAACTGTCACTGGCCCTTCCTCTCCGCTTGACACGCATTACCCATGTACGAAGCGGTGGACTTAGTGGAGATCCTGGTTATCCTATCATGGGTAGTGGGTGCAGTTGGAGCGGTAACGATTGAAAAATTTCAATTTGAGAATTTTGAGGATTTTGTAGCAGAGTCTTGAGATGACAAGGACTCAGTGAGGACTGTGAACAAGTGTCAATTAGAACGCATATGAAGAATTGAGAATATTTTGGGTTGAGCTTAGCATATAGGGGAGACGGGTTTGATGACATTCACTTAGATGAAAAACCAACTTGAAGACTTATCAATAAGTGAATGTTGTTGAGGACATTGAAAGTATATATAAATAAATAAATAAATAAATATATATATATATATATAGTCAATGAAGATCATCACTGAAAATTTTGAAGATTTTGACAACTTTTGAAGACTTCGAAAATTTGAGGAATTTGCAAAAAGTCTCAGTTTTGAATAATTTCAACTTTGAAGAATTTTAAATTTTGGTGGTGGCGTGGCCTACCGTATAAGAATGACGATTTCAGGCGCCACGTCCAATTCTCGTAGGGCCCTGAGAACCAAATTCTTCTTTAATTTATTCACACTTCGAGTGTTATTCTTCATTGATTGAAGAAAAATGTTACTTCATGTGTTGTGCATCTAAGTCATCAATTTTGCATAAGTGTTAGGATGTGTGTCTTTTCACAAACCATTTGAAAATTCTAGGATATTTAGCTCACACTGCAACTTGGAAAACCTTTTCTCATAAAAGGGCTTAGTGAAGATATCTGCTAGCTCGCCTTCAGTATTCACATAGTCGACGAGGATGTTGCCCTTGAGTACATGATCATGAAGAAAATGATGACAAATCTGGATGTGCTTGCTCTTCGAGTGTTGTACTAGGTTGTAAGCAATCTTGATTACACTCTCATTGTCGCAGTAGAAGGGCACATTCTTCATGTTGATGCCGTAATCCTTGATGGTTTCCTTCATCCACAGCAGTTGAGCACAACAAGAATGAGCAGCAATGTATTCAGCTTCAGAAGTGGAGAGTGATACACAGTTCTGCTTCTTTGAGGACCAACATACTAAGGATCGTCCGAGGAAATGACATGTACCTGATGTTGACTTGCGATCCACATGGTCACCAGCATAATCAAAATCAGAATATCCAACGAGGTGAAGATTTGAGACCTTGGGGTACCATAATCCAAGTGTTGGTGTGAGCTAGATATCGAAGAATATGTTTCACAACCTTATGGTGTGATTCCTTCGGTTTTGCTTGGAAACATACACACATGAAAAAACTAAGCATGATGTCTGGCCTAGGTGCACATAGGAACAATAAACAACCAATCATAGAGCGATATACATGCTGATCAAAATCTATACCATTTTTGTCAAAGGAAAGGAGTTCGTTGGTAGGCATGGGGATTTTGACGCCTTTTCATTCATTCATGCTGAATTTCTTCAGGACATCCTTGAGGTATTTCTCATGAGAGATGAACATGCCATTGCATTGTTGAAGAATTTGAATCCCTACGAATAATTTAGGCTCCCCCATCATGGACATTTGATATTATTTACCCATCATGTAGGCAAATTCATCATTGTAATGTTTGTCACTACAACCGAAGATGATATCATCCACATATATTTGGCATACAAAAAGTTCATTATCATAGGATTTTGTGAAAAGAGTGGGATCGATTGAACCAGGTTTGGAGCCTTTCTTCTATAGAAATTCTTTCAATGTATCATACAACGCCCGAGGGGCTTGCTTAAGGCCATAGAGTTCCTTTTTGAGTCTGAAGACTTTGTCTGTATGCTTCGGGTCTTCAAAACCTGGGGGCTGAGCAACATATACTTCTTCCTCAAGCTTACCATTGAGGAATGCACTTATCACATCCATTTGATATAGTGTAATATTGTGATGATTAGCATAAGCAAGCAATATACGAATATCTTCAAGTCTAGCAAGAGGTGCAAAAGTTTCATCAAAGTCAATTCCTTCAACATTTGTGTAGCCTTGTGCTACAAGTCGTGCATTGTTCCTTACAACCTGACATCCTCATCTTGCTTGTTTCAGTAGATCCACTTGGTGTCGATGACCTCGCGCTTGCGAGGATCAGGCCTTTTGACGAGTTCCCAAACGTCATTCAGCTTGAATTGAAGAAGTTCATCTTGCATGGCTTGAATCCACTCAGGTTCCATGAAGGCTTCATCAACTTTTGAGGGTTCTGTGATAGACACGAAGGAGAAATGCCCAAAAAAGTTAATCAAATGTGAAGCTTTTGTGCGAGTGAGGGGACCTGGCGCATTGATATCATCGAGGATTTTGTCAATTTCCACTTCATTTGCAATCCTCAGATGTGTTGGTTGAAGACTTTGGTTCGGCTGAGGAATTTGATCTGGAGCAATTTCCTCAGGTGCACCTGCTTGAATTTCATCATTGTTGGGGATGACTTCTTCAACAGGAGGTTGTTCCTCAGTGGAAATGATTTCTTCAGTAGCCTTGTGCTTAATAGCTTCCTCGTGAATCAATTTATCTGACACATGAGGCAGATGCTCTCTTTATGATCCGTTAGTTTCATCGAACCGCACATCTACAATTTCAACAACCTTGTTGTGATAGGTGTTGAAGACTCTCTAGGTGTGCGAGTCCTTTCCGTAATCGAGCATAAAACCCTCATGTGCTTTTGGTGAAAATTTTGAGCTATGGTGAGGATCTCTAATCCAGCATCTTGCGCCGAAGACTTTGAAATAACTTACATAGTGTTTCTGGTCAATGAGGAGTTCGTATGAAGTCTTCTTGTGGAATTTGTGAAGATATACCATGTTGATGATGGGCAAGCAATGTTGATTACCTAAGCCCAGAAGCGACAAGGAGTGTGATATTCTTCAAGCATTCTTCGTGCCATTTCCACCAGAGTCCTGTTCTTGCGCTCAACAATGCCATTCCGTTGAGGAATATAAGGCAACTCGTGAGTAATACCAAGTTCATCAAGATAATCGTCAAGGCATGTATTCTTGAATTATGTCCCATTGTTACTCCTGATGTTTTTGATCTTGACGCCGAAGTTCGTCGAGGCCCTTGAGGAAATTCATTTGAACACTTCCTGCACTTCAGTTTTGTAAAGAATGATATGCACCCAAGTATAACGAGAGTAGTCATCAACGATGACAAAGCCATATAGAGATTCTGCATTGGTTCGAGTAGCATAATGAGTAGGTCCAAAGAGATCCATGTGAAGCAATTCAAAAGGACGAGTAGTAGTCATGATAGTCTTCTAGCGGTGTTTGGATCTGGTCATCTTTCCAGACTCACAAGCCCCGCACAGATGGTCCTTAAGGAATTTGACAGTTTAGACGCCAATGACATGCTTCTTCTTCTCTAGTGTGTGCAAATTCCTCATGCTTGCATGACCAAGTCGTCGATGCCATAGCGAGCCCTCTGAGGTTTTTGCTAGTAAACATGTGGCTGGCTGAGGACGTGCAGAGAAATTAACAATATACAAGTCTTCTCTCCTAAAGCCTTCAAAGACTTTGGATTTGTCAGATTCCATGATGACTACACATCTATATTTTCCAAAGATTACAATCATACCAAGATCACAAAGTATTGAGACTGACATGAGGTTAAACCCAAGGGATTCGACAAGCATGACTTTGTCCATGTGCTGGTCCTTAGAGATAGCCACTTTACCAAGTCCCAATACCTTGCCTTTACCTTTGTCAACGTAGGTGATATGCTTCAGTGGTGATGGAGTCAGTGGGATATTCATAAATAAGCTTTTATCATCATTCATGTGATTTGTACATCCACTGTCAAGAACCCACTCTGTGGTCTTGGGTTGGTCATCCTGCACATGAATTAGTACTGCTTACCATCTCATATGCTTCAGATTGAAGAATATGATATCAATGTCAATAGACTTTAATTTCATTACATAAAATAAATTTGAGGACGTGTGAAATAACAAATCATTTCAACATGCTTTAGCTTGTGTCCTATCAAGCAATTTCCTTAGGTCTCCAGCAAATTCTTGAGATGATGACTTTCATCTGGAGACCTCACCTGCAGAAGTGATTAGTTCGATTTCTTCACCACCCACATCTGAAGGGGTGGTAAAGAGTTTATCATCCTACGAGCACCATATGAAAAATTTGTGAAGCTAATGCACTTCTTTTAACAGGAGGGGGGTTAGAGTACTCACACGAATAGGCACATAAATTCTTTGAGGACTTATGAACGTAGTGATTTAAGGAATAGTGCACATATTCACCTTGTAGTTTCCCTACATATCAGAAACATTAGTGCGCATACGAGCATAATTTTGACCGTTTGAGGAATTTGATCCTCGTGATGACTTTGGTCCACCTGAGGAATTTGATCTGGGTTCCTGTTCTTCACTAGTGGTGTCATGAGGACATTCACCTAAAGACTTTCCGAGCTGCTTTTGGGGACCTAGATTTTCCTCGGGGGTGGTCCATTCCTGCAGTTAGTTCCAACATATCTAGCAAATACTTCACCAGCTTGATTTTTGAAAAGTTTATAGTTGGACTCAAATGACTCATCAGAGGAATAAGACATTTCACATGCAAACCATGTTAGGGGTAGATGGATCAACATGAGATCCTTTTGCAACAACCCATGAGGTTTTGGGGTACTGCTCAGGTTTCCAGTATGACCCATCAACATTCAGTTTCCTCTCAAATGCAATACCCTCTTTCCTCGGGTTCCTGTTCAGAATCTGCTTTTTGAGCACATCGCGAAGGGTTTCATGCCCTTTGAGGCTTTTGTATATGCGTGTCACATACAATTCCTTCAACCGTGCATCTTCGTTAGTACCATTTGTGGTTTCCTCAGGTGAGGAATTTGTTACCACACAAACAGTTGAAGAATTTGTAGCGATATAAGCATTTGAAGTTTCAGGTGAAGAATTAGTAGTTTCACGTTTGATGCATTTACGACATGGTGGAATGAATTCTTCGTGAGCGGTACTGATCTGTTGAGGAAGCAATGAATCATTTTCCATTCGAAGATCATCATGGGATTTTAGATTCTCAATATCTAGCTTCCTTTGAACAAATTCATAGGAAAGCTTCTCATGATCAGCCAAGAGTGTACCATAACATTCTTGAAGACTATCAAATCTAGACTGAAGACTTTGAACATCTTCAGTAAGGATTTGAGTATGATTCGTTTCATCGCTCAACAGGGCATCACTTTTGCCTAGAAGTTTTTGAAGCTTTTGAATAGCAGTTTGTTGCTTAGTGGCAATGTTAGCAAGTTTATAGTAACTCGGTTTTTGATAATCATTAGGTTCATAGTCACTAGAATCAGAAGAGGATGTCTGGCTTGGTACCTTTGAACCTTTTGCCATGAAGCAATAGGTGGGAGCAAAGTCATCATCATAGTCATCCGTGTTGTTGACGTTGTCATTTTATTCAAGGTTGAAGATGGACTTGTTGATGAATGTGGTAGCAAGAGCTAGACTACCCACACCAGACTCTGACTCCACTTCAGAACCTTCCTCTTCATCACATTCCTCAGATTCTTCTTCAGAATCCATTTCCTTTCCAATAAGTGCCCGAGCCTTTCTGAAGTTGGTATTCTTATGCGCTGAGGCCTTTGAGGATGAGAACTTTGAAGATTTCTTCTTTTTATTTGAGTCATCAGAATTGTTATCCTTGTACTTCTTCTTCCTTGATTCCTTCGCCTAACAAGGACAATCAACAATGTAGTGACCAGATATCTTGCATTTATGGCAGGTTCTTTTCTTGTAGTCCTTAGGTGAAGATTCTGATTTCCTAATATCTCTTCTTGAAGACTTTCCGAACTGGCCACGCCTTGACAACTTATGGAATTTCCAAACAAGCATAGCAAGTTCCTGACCAAGTTCTTTAGGATCACCAAGACTGCAGTCATAGTCTTCTTCTTCACAGGAGGAAATAGCCTTTGCCTTTAGCACGCGAGGTCCTGAATAGCTTGGTCCATAAAGGTCTCTCTTCTCTTCTTGTTGGAATTCATGAGTATTGAATCTCTCAAGTATATCAACAGGATCAAGCATCTTGTAGTCTCTTCGTTCTTGTATCATCAGAACGAGTGTGTCAAATGATGGATCAAGGGATCGTAGCAGTTTCTTCACAACTTCATGGTCTGTGATGTCTCTGGCTCCAAGAGCTTGAAGTTCATTGGGATGTCAGTGAGGCGATCAAAGGTATCTTGGCAGCTCTCAGTATCAAGTCTCTTGAAAAAGTTGGAGAGATTACGAAGAATATCAACTCGAGAGTCATGCTGTGTGGAGACTCCCTCATTGACTTTGGACAACCTTTCCCGGATAAGCTTCGCACATGACAAAGCACTCACTCTGCCATACTGGCCTTTGATCAAATGGACATGGATGATATTCTTCGCTTGAGAGTCAAGTTGTTTGAATCTCTTCACATCAGCGACAGTGATAGTGGAAGTGACAGAGGGAACACCATTTTCCACAATATACCAGAGATCATCGTCAATTGCTTCAATGTGCATGCGCATCTTGTTCTTCGAGTAGGGGAAATCCTTTCCTTCAAATGTAGGACAACCCGGAGTAACCTTGATCATACATTCGGTCGACATAACTAAAACTCCAGGCGGTTAAACGAAAATCACACAGAACAATGGAGTACCTTGCTCTGATACCAATGGAGTACCTTGCTCTGATATCGACTAGAGGGGGTGAATAGGCAATTTTTACAAATTCATCACTAAGGAAATTCCTAGTGAGGAAAATCCTCAGCCATGAACTAAGTGCAGTGGAAATAGTACTTAAACAGATATTGAAAAGCGACTATAGCTAAGTACTCAGAGTGAGTTGAAGTGTTCGGTTTGCGCACGTCATGTGAATAGGATAAGCAGGTGATGAATAACTCAGGTGAATAATTTGGGGTGAGGAATTCAGAGAAAGTCTTCGGTCAAATTCTTCAAACAGTACAGATCAAAGTCATCAACATGCAATTGAGGAAATGAAAGAGTTGAAGAAATAGAACCCATAGCTCGATGAAGACAATTGTTTGATGATGAGTTGCTCTTAGGAGGGGGCCGTGACCACTGTTAGCACGGCCGCCGTGGCTAGGCTTGTTGGGGAGGGGTCAATAGTCGGCGGGCCGGCTGCCATGCCCCCCGAGCCGGACGGGGTGGAGCCCGAGGCGGGGCCGGTAGCCCCTGGAATGGCTCGGGCAGCCGGCAAGTTGGCTAGGGCCGCGACTGGAGAGCCGCCGACGGCAGTCCCCGGCACAGGCGGGGCAGCCCCCGAGACGGCGCCGACAGCCCGTGGGATGGGCGGAGAAGCCCCCAAATCGGCGCTGGCAGCCCTCGGTACAAGCAGAGCATCCCTTGGGTCTGCGGGGATGAAGATTGACTCGGATCCCGGAGATGGCATAATGGAGGGTTTACACAGGTGCTCGAGGGACACACCGGGTGGGATGGATTGTCGGGTGGACCCAATCTTCGCAAGCGTGTCGGCAACCTTGTTGTCGGCCTGAAGAACATGGTGGAACTCGCAGCCCTCGAAGCCGTCGGTCAGCTGCTCGGCCGGGAAGCGATAGCTGGCCATGTTAGCGTCCATGGCATCCCACTCTCCGGTGACTTCCTGCACCAACAGGTCGGAGTCGCCGAAGCACAAAATGTTCCGGACGCTTATCTCCGTGGCCAGGCGGAGGCCGTGGGCGAGCTCTTCGTACTCCACCATGTTGTTCGTGGCGGCGAAGTGGATCTGCAGGACGTACTACAGCCTGTCTCCCTTCGAGGTAGTGAGGACGATACCGGCCCCGACGCTGGTGTGCATCTTTGATCCATCAAAGTACTCCGTCTCTGCCAAGTAGACGAGGAAATCTACCAAGGGTTGGGACTGGATGGCCGTGCATGACTCGTAGGTGATGTGGTGGTCGACGAGTTGGATGGCCCACTTCACAATACGGCTGGCCGCGTCCTGGTTGACCATGATCCCCCTGAGGGGAGCGGTGCTCACCATCGTGATCGGGTGCTCCTGGATGTAAGACTTGAGCTTCCGGGCTGCCAGGAACATGTTGTAGCACATCTTTCGGTAGCGGAGGTGGTTTTGCTTGTAGACGAACAACACCTCGCTCACATAGTAAGCCGACCGCTGGACCGACTGGGCTCAGCCCGGCTCCGAGCGCGTGATGGCCATGACGATGCTAACCACCCGGCTGGTCGTCGCGATGTAGAGCAGCATCGGATCCTTGTCAGCCGGCGCGGACAACAGGGCTGGAGTAGTCAGCGCGCGATTGAGGTTGCGTAGGGCTCGTCCACCTGGTCGCTCCTGACGAAGCTGTCTGCTTTCTTTTGTAGCTGGTAGAGGGGGAGAAGCTTCTTCCCCAGCCAGCTGATGAGGTGGCTTAGCGAGGCGAGGAAGCCGGTGATATTCTGGATGTCAGCCAGATTGGTCGTCCGAGCCATCTGCTCGATGGCCCTACTCTTCTTTTGTTTGTCCTTGATCCCTCATTCTTAAACGAGGAAACCAAGGAGCTGGCCGGCCGGAACGGCGAACACGCATTTCTCCGGGTTCAACTGGATCTTGAACTCGTGTAGGCTCGCGAACGTATCTTTGAGATCATCCAAGAGGGTGCAGCTCTTCTTGGTCTTGAGTACAATGTCGTCCACATAGACATGCACATTGCGGCCAAGCTGCTCGTAGAGGCATCACTACATGTTGCGCTGGAAGGTGGCGCCGACATTTTTCAGCCCGAACGCCATGGTGATGTAGCAAAACACCCTCAAGGGAGTGATAAAAGTTGTTTTAATCTGGTCGGCCAGATTAAACTTAATCCGACGGTAGCCTAATTAGGCATCCAGGAAGGACGGCAGCTCGGAGCCAGCCGTAGAGTCGATCACTTGATCGATACGGAGCACAGCAAATGGATCCTTATGGCATGCCTTGTTCAGGCTCGTGTAGTCGATACACATGCGCCAAGTCTTGGTTTTCTTCAGCACCAGGACTGGGTTCACCAACCGGCCCGGGTGGAAGACTTCCATGATGAAGTCAGCTACCAGCAGCTGGGCGATTTCTTCACCGGTGGTTTTCTGCTTCTCCTCGGAGAAGAGGCACAACAGTTGCTTGACTGGTTTTGCATCTGGTCAGACGTGTAAGAAGTGATCGGTATACTTTCTTGGGACTCCTAGCATGTGCTTTGGGGTCCACATGAAGATATCATGATTCTCACCTAGGAAGTCGATGAGCTCGCTTTCCTATTTGTTGTTGAGGCGGGGCCCCACCATGACGTACTTGCTGGTGGGGTCAGCTGGGTCCAGGGGGACCCTCTTGGTGTCCTTGCGGGTGGCTGGGTGGAAATAGGATTCCCCAGACGGTTGCTTCAGTTTCCCTTCGGACATGGCCACCGGCTCGTAGGCGAGCGCCATTGGTCGGTCAATCTGTCACCGCTCCTCGGCGATGACAACGGATTCGGCGAGCTTGGAGTCGGCCAGAGCGCACTCGGTTGACTTCTTGTAGTCGCCGGTGAAGGTGATGATGACGTGCGAGCTCGGCATCTTCATCTTCAGGTAGGCATAGTGAGGGACAGCCACAAACTTGGACAAAGCAGGTCGGCCCAAGAGAGTGTGGTAGGGGCTAGAGAGGCCGACGACCTCCACCCAGATGGGCTCGCGACAGAAGTTCTTCACCAAGCTGAACAACATGTCCAATCGAACCTTGCCGATCGGGAAGCAGGAGTGGTTGGGAACGATGCCATGGAACACCGTCCGGGTCGGCTGGAGTTAATACTCCAGAATGTCGAGCTTGTCCGTGGTGTCGTGGTAGAGGATGTTGATGCTTCTACAACCATCAATGAGCACCCGTGTGAAGCGGCAGGTGCTCCGCTGGGAGATGAAGGTGGGGTCAAGGACCAGCACATAACCGTCTAGCGTGGGCATCATAGCCGGGTGGTCCTCGCATCCCCAAGTGATGTGCTTGTCCAACCAGTGCATGTACTCGGGGACCGGAGGGATGATGGTGTTGATCTCCAGCGCACACCTACGCTCGCTATGCTTGTCGCCGTCTTCAGTGGTGAAGACGATGTAGGTTGCATCTTCACGGGGATAGTCATCCCAGGTGTCGCTAGCTCGAGGAGCGGGGGATAGCGATGGTGGCGGTGGAGGCATGGGTGGTGGAGGGTCGCTCCGTTCGAACTTGGTGAACCAGATGCACTCGCGATCCGTGTGCATAGCCAGCTTGGCCCTGCTGTGGAACTTGAAGGGCCATCGAGGATCGACTCGAAGGTGTACCTGGGCTGCCAGGGCTACTTGCCCTTGTTGATGTGTTGACGCAAACTAGAGCTCAGGCCGTCAGCCATCTTTCTGACCTCAACAACGGTGACCTACCGGCTGCCATAGCGGCCTTCCGGCTCGTCAGTCTTGCACTTGCCCTGATTCGGCCAGGATCGGTCGACTGTCGGAGCAGCAACCAGCTTGGCCAAGGTCAGCTTGCTAGCCGCATCGACAAGCACCCGGAGCTTCATGGAAGACTCGGCCATGGCGTACTCATTGACGACGGCCATCAATTGCGCCAAGATTGCCGGTTCCCGGCTCATGAGCTTGTGCTTGAGGAGGGTGCAATCACGGCAGCCGTTGATGAAGTACTGGGTCTCCTGTACTTTATGGACGCCCTCACATGAGTTGTGGAGCTCGGTCCACCGCGTGAGGTAGTCGCAAATGAGTTTGGTCAGGCCTTGTATGCATAGGGTGAGCTGACGTGGCTGACTGGGATGCTTGTACGCGTCGGTGAAGTTGCGCACAAACGCCTCGTGGAAGTCTAGCCAACCATTGATGCTGCTGGCCGGCAGGCTGTTAAGCCAGGTTTGGGCCATGGCGAGTAGCATGAGGGGCGTGTAGCGCACTGCCATGCGCTTTTTGCCGCTCGCGATGCCGACGATGGTGGTGTAGTCGATGAACCAATCCTTGGGCTTGCTTGAGCAATTGTACTTGGGGGTGTCACGCGCTAAGGTGAAGCCCTTAGGAAACATCTCCTTCAGTATGCGGGGCCCGGAACAGGGCGGACCGGCAGTGCTCTCCTCCTTGGCGGCCAGGGACTCCGTGATCCACTCCAACCGGATGCGGTTGTCCTGGTCGTCTAGCTGACGTGGCCTGACGCATTCGGCCACCAGTCGACGAGCCACCGATTGTTCGGCCGCCGAGGCGTGGACTCTATGAGGGTTGCTTCATGTCGGCTGACAGTTGCCTTTGCCAACCGGCTCGTTTGTGTGGCTGTTGAAAACCGACGGGCTGCGGTCTCGCCGACCGCGTCTGCCCGTGTGCCGGTTGTCATGGTGATGGTTTGCATTGACAGGTGAAGATGCGTGGTGCGTGTCTCGCCGGCTAGTTGCCGGCCGACGAGGGTCAATGAGATTGTTGTTTGTCCTCGAGTGAGAACCAGTCGGGTCGCAGAATGACTGGGCCAGTTGCTCATGCTGCGTGTTGGCAGCTTCCACAAGAACGCGAATGTGTTCCTGCTATGCCTCACGTGCTAGTCCCTCGAGCTCTCCTAGCTTGCTGAGAGCAACTCGCGTGTCTCTCATGTTCTTGACGGGGGTTTCGTAGATGGGGCATCCACCGTACAGCTCCTGGCCGAAGCCGCCGCACTTCCCCAAGCCGTGGGCCCCATTGAACTCACGTCGAGCGGCCTCGAACTCGCGCTGGGTAGCCTCCAGCGCTTCCGCCTCCACGAGCAGGCGCTGGAGGTTGCTGTCGAGCTCCACGGTTGCGGTCGCAGGGTCAACCACAACCAGGATGGGCGCATGCAGTATGTCCACTGCGGCGTGAAGTAGGGTCCGGTACACCGACGTACCGACCAACGAGATTGCGGGCATTACCTCCCGACGGGTGCAGAGGTCATCAAGGTTGATGGAGAGGTCGTCGTCGTCGGACAATGATAGCTCGTCGCAGCTGAGCACCTCAGCCCAGTACTCGTCGGGGACGACTGTGACGTAGGCGCAGTGCATGCCGAAGGGGACGATGGATCCGCCGACGGGGAAGTCCGCGTCCTCGAGGTGGTGGGCATTGTTGTTGACGCAGCCGAGCGCGCTATTGCGCACGACCAAGTCGTGCACCACGGGCTCGCCAGAAGGGGTGAAGGGTCACACCTGGAACATTACTCTGGCTGACGGTGCTGCCGACCCCATAGTGGGCGCCAACTGTCATGGTATTTTCATGACAGATGCTAGGAGGTGGCTTAGTTCGTGGTTTGGGGTCGATGGGCTCTGATAACCCACAAGTATAGGGGATCACAACAGTTTTTGAGGGTAGAGTATTCAACCCAAATTTATTGATTCGACTCAAGGGGAAGCCAAAGAATATTCTCAAGTATTAGCAGTTGAGTTGTCAATTCAACCACACCTGAAAGATTTAGTATCTGCAGCAAAGTATCAGTAGCAAGGTAGTATGATAGCAGCAGTAGCAACAGTAACCAGTAGCAGCAAAGTAATAGCAGTAGCAACAGAGTAACGTAGCAAGGACTAGTAGGAAAAACTCATAGGCATTGGATCGGTGATGGATGATTATGCCGGATGTTATTCATCATGCAACAGTTATAACACGGAGAGATATGTAACTAGCTCCAGTTCATCAATGTAATGTAGGCATGTATTCCGTATGTAGTCATACGTGCTTAGGGAAAAGAACTTGCATGACATCTATTGTCCATCCCTCCCATGGAAGCGGGGACCTAATGGAAACTACGGGATATTAAGGTTCTCCTTTTAATAAAGAACCGAACCAATACATTAACACTTAGTGAATACATGAACTCCTCATACTATGGTCATCTCCGGGAGTGGTTCCGGCTATTGTCACTCCGGGGTTGCCGGGTCATAACACATAGTAGGTGACTACAACTTGCAAGATAGAATCTAAAACAGACATATATTGGCGACAACATAATAGGTTCAGATTTGAAATCATGGCACTCGGGCCCTAGTGACAAGCATTAAGCATGGCAAAGTAGTAGCAACATAAATCTCAGAACATAATGGATACTAGGGATCAATCCCCGTCAAAACTAACTCGATTACATGATAGATCTCATCCAAACCATCACCGTCCAGCAAGCCTACGATGAGATTACTCACGAACGGTAAAGAGCATCATGGAATTGGCGATGAAGGAAGGTTGATGATGACGATGGCAACGATTTCCCCTCTTCGGAGCCCAGAACGGACTCCAGACCTGCCCTCCAAAGGAATAACAGGAGGTGGCGCGCGGCGCCTCCATATTGTAAAACGCGATGAACTCTTCTTCCTGATTTTTTTGGACGAAAGAGGCTAAATAGAGCCAAGATTGGAGGCGGTGGAGCAACGTGGGCCCCACAAGCTTGCCAGGCGCGGCCAGGGGGGTCGCGCCTGGTGGGCTTGTGGGCTCCATGCTCCACTTCCTCCGTTGATTCTTGCGCCAGTATTTTTTATATATTCCACAAAAATTCCATAAATTTCCAGATCATTCCGATAACTTTTATTTCTACGCAAAAACAACACCATGGCAATTCTACTGAAAACAATGTTAGTCCGGGTTAGTTACATTCAAATCATGCAAATTAGAGTCCAAAACAAGGGCAAAAGAGTTTGAAAAAGTAGATACAATGTTAGTCCGGGTTAGTTACATTCAAATCATGCAAAATTTTCCAGGTTCAAGACCCTCCGATGAGGTAAGAAACCCTAGTCCTGCTAGTGTGACTATAGGTGATCTCAATACAAGGGTGCTCCTTGATTTATTCATGAGGAGGAAGATGGAGCTTGCGCTACCGATCTTGATGCCTTTGTGGGGTGTTGAGTGTGGAGTGCGGAGTGTTATTAGTATTCGGTTGCCAGCCAATCCCTCTCTCTAGAGGCTGGGGTTTGGCTTTATAGGCTAGCCATAGGATTACAATAGTGGGGGTAAAGAAGGGGCGGGACCCGGCTATGAGCCTCTCATGCTGGCTGTGGGGCCTGCCGGCTATCGAGTCTTGTCTGGTGCAAGGTAAGCCAGCCGGGCGCCATAATGGTCAGCACGCCGGTCGTGAGCTAGCTGGTAGGCACATGCTTTGATATAGGGCCGGCTCGCCCGGTCAGCCTTGGGAGTGATCAGGGGTCGTGTAGACTCGTCATGCTTGCATCATGAGGCCATGTAGCCTGGCCGAACATGTCAACACGCAATGTAGCCGCGCATGCTCCTTCGCAGGGGTCTTGCCTTGTCGTCGTATGCCACTATGAGAAGATGGGAGATTCGCTGACCCACTGGCTATCGTTGGGGCCAACCGAACGGTCTGGCTATCGCCAGTCGGCCAGCAACATGATGGCTAGACGGGTCGCGTGCCGATAGTCCGGCCAGGGGGCCAGCCATCCCCCAAATGTCTTGGAGTGGGGTTTCCTCCGCTTTGGTATACCCGGGGCCATAACCCCATCACTAATCGTGGCGTGGATATTGAGATACAAGTGATTCAATGCAATAGTCTATGATTTGACAAAAAGACATCCATACTTTGGTTTACTAGCAACTAGTTATGTCCTTTCAAAATAATAATACTAAAGAGCGATGATACTTGTGATCTGCATTGGGTTTTGTATGAAGAGGAACGGGTTATCGCAACACAATGCGGGTAAGCATTTCCCTCAATTATGAAAGCAAGTTTTATCGAACCAACAGGAGTATCAACCACAACTGTCTTGAGCTGTTGCACACAAAAGAACAAACAGGTTGCACCCAACGCGGAAAAGAGGGTTGTCAATCCCCTTGGTCTCGTTATTTGCAAGAAAATGAGGTGTGTAGAAAATTGTAAAATGCAAAATAAAATAAAAGCAAATAAATGGCAGCAAGGTATTGGAGGTTTTAGCAATATGTTGTGAATAGACCCGGGGGCACAGTTTTCCCTAATGGAATGTCACATGAAAATAGCACACGGTGGGTAAACAATTTACTATTGGGCAATTGATACAAGAGTGGATAGTTATGCGATTTTCATCGCAATAATCATGTAAATATAGGCATCACGTCCATAAACAAATTGGCCGACTCCTGTCTGCACCTATTACTATTACTTCACTTCAAGAGCACTTCTATACTTGCCTCTCTACGTATTAAGTTCATGACAAATGAAGTAATGCTTGGAGAAAGATGACATGATGTAGACAAAGTAAACTCAACCAATATAAATAAACCCCATCATTTTACCCTTATTAGTAGAAAAAAAGATGCAACATATCCCGTTCTGTCACTGGAATATAGAAACTCGCCAGGTTGAACCTACTACAACGCACCTCTCTCACCAAAGAAATATAAATCTAGTTGGCCAAACTATTTCAATAGATCTGAGAGAATTACGAAGCTATCATAATCGTGCACATAAGAATAATATTATATATTAGAGGAGACTCAAATACTTACCATGAATAATCTAAACATAAACCCACAATTCATCGGATCCCAACAAACGAACCGTATAAACGAGTTACATCATATGGATCAAAGTGAAGATGCGATGATCATTGTATGGAAGATCAAAGAGAGATATATTGCCATCTAGGTACTGGCTATGGACCCGTAGGTCTATGGTGAACTACTCACACATGATCATGAGGGCATCAAGGTCGATGAAGAAGCCCTCCGCGATTAATCCCCCCATCGGTAGAGTGCCGGAATGGAGCTCTAGATGGCCTCCCGTCAGAACAGAGACTTGCGGGGTGTAAAATGTGTTTCGGGACCTTCCTCGATGTTTTTAGGGTAGAAGGGAATTTATAGACCAGGGAGCGGAGTCGAGAGAGCCACGGGGGGGGGGGGGGGGCAAAAGCCATCAGGGCGCGCCCTTGTTTTGGTCCAGAAAAAAATCACAAAAAGTTTCAGGTAAATTGGACTTTGTTTGGTGCTGAAAACCTGAAAAGTGGAAAACACGTAGAAAAGAGCAACTGGCACTAGGCACTCGGTCAATAGGTTAGTGCTCAAAAATAATATAAATTGGTAGGTAAGTACATAAAAAGTATTGTAAAATGGTAACATAATAGCATGGAACAATAAAAGATTATAGATATATTAGAAACATATCAAGCGCTATCCCTACAAAATCATGTAGCCTGTCATGATTGGTCTTCCTAGCGTAAAGTATAAATCATGAGCACCTCGGTGTCAACCCAACCAACTGGATCGTAATTTTTAACGCGCTTCCACTTTTTATTACTCACTCGATACATGAGTTTGAACCATCGATATAGCATAAAGGTGGAATAGAATATGGTGGCAGGTTTCAAAGGGGTTAAAGTGTAGAAGAAAGTATCGCATAACTAGGCATATCAATGGGCTATGGAGATGCCCATCAATAGATATCAATGCGAGGAGTAGGGATTGCCATGCAACATATGCACTGGAGCTATAAGTGTATGAAAGCTCAACTGAAGTTAAATGGGTGTGCATCTAACTTGCTTGTTCATGAAGACCTTGGGAATTTGGGGAAGCCCGTCAATGGAATATACAAGCTAAGTTCTATAATGAAAAATTCCCACTAGCATATGGAAGTGACGAAACAAGAGACTCTCTATATGAAGAACATGGTGACACTTTGAGGCACAAGTGTGGTAAAGGATAGTATCAAAATCCCTTCTCTCCTTTTCTCTCATTTATTTGTTTATTTTTTAATATATTTTTGTCATGGTGGGCTTTTTTGCATCCCCCATTTCTATTTTTTTGTGGTTGTCTCATTTGGCCTCCCCCATTTTTCATTTTTCGCCCGAACTCTCATCCCGACTTGTGGGAGAATCATAGTCTCCATCATCCTTTCCTCACTCAGACGATGCTCTAATAATGATGATCATCACACTTTTATTTACTTACAACTCAATATGAATACCTATGAAACAAGATGATTCAATATGAATGCCTCTAGGAGTATACCAGGATGTGCAATGATCTATCATAGAAAAGATATCAAAAAATGGACAAGCCAAGGAAATTTCATTCTAGCTATCTTACAATCATGCAAAGCAATATGACAATGAATGCTCAAGTCAACTATATGATGATGGAACTTGCATGGAAATGTATCTCATAATGGCTATGGAAATGCCATGAAAGGTAGGTATGGTGGCTGTTTTGAGGAAGATGTAAGGTGGTTTATGTGCAACAGAGTGTATCATGTCGTGGGGTTTGGATGCACTGGTGAAAGTTGCCCCGATCCTCGAGGTGAGAATGGGCAGTGCACGGTATCCAAGAGGCTAGCAAATATGTGAAGGTGAGAGTGCGTATATCCATGGATTCACATTAGTCATAAAGAACTGACATACTTATTGCAAGATTTTATTAGCTCTCTCGAAGCAAAGTACTACTCGCATTCCCCTAGGGAGGAGTTTGGTAGGAGTTAACCATGGAGCTTCCCCGATTATAAAAGCACAAAGGATGTCAATCAAGGATAAATTATGCTTCAATCTTCATCACATAACTAGAACACAAAACCTAACAGAACGTTCATTAGAAAGGTTAGTACATGTAACATCAAATCCCATCATGTCTTGCCATCACATTATTGTATAATTACAATCCAACATTACCTATTGTATTCTATCACAATTCTATTGCTCCCAAGTCAATTGGGTTCAACAAGAACTCAAAGATAAGCAGAGAAAGCAACTATAACAGCAATCTGTTAAAAACAGGACAGTCTATAAAGATGCAGATGAATACCATACTTCTCTAACTCAAAACAATCTGACAAATTTGGACGTGGTAAAAATTTGTATAAAAGTGTTGTGTAAAAAATACAGAAAAATTTGACGTTCCACTAAAATATGAAAAATCAAACACATTAGCCAAAGTTTCTATTTTTGCACATCACTTATCAAACAAGCAAATCAAACATCCTGAAGGTAAATCTTGGCACACTATTTTTATAATACAATGGATTTATACAAGGGGATAATTATTGTCGTTGGAAAGTTTTTGTAATCAAGATTCACAAAGTTTCCATGGGCATGAACAAAGTTCAAGGCTAGCCCACACTTCAACGGTGCTCGTCCTTCTCACTTTCACTTATCTTTTTGAAAAAGTTTTAGGTTCCCCACTTCATTTTTTTGTTATTAATTATTTTTAAAGCACACAAAATACTAAAATGACTCCCTAAAACTTCCAAGGTGTCTTCCTGGCAGCGCTTTCTTTAAAGCATTTAAGCTAGGCATAATTGATCCACCCGAATCTCAAGGTATATCAAAGCCAATTTTAATCAACAATAATTTGTAATTTAGTAGTGAGCACAAAATGATATATATCATGTACAAAAAAAGTCTAACCCTCTTGCTATTCATTGGCATGTCATAAAAGAACAATTCATGCACATCAATTAAAGGCCAATACATAGCATAAGTAGTTTCTGGCAATTTTACCGTATTGGAAATGTAGATAGGTAAAGATTTGCTTCCTCTCCCATAATAATTACAAGTAGGAGCAACACTCACATGCATATTATATCCATCAAAATCATCATGTGTAGTGGTAAAATGCAACCCATCAATATAATCCTTAATAAGTGCAAACTTCTCCGATATGGTGCAATTGGGAGAATTCAAAAAGATAATAGGACTATCACGTGTGGGTGCAATAGAAATAATTTCATGCTTAACATAGGGAACTGTAGCAAGTTCATCTTCATATGCATAATTCATATTGGCATCATGGCTTCAAGCATAGCAAGCATCAAGTTCATCAAAAAGGGATATTTCAAACAAATATAAGGGATCATAGAAATCATCATAGCATTCAGCCTTAGGTATGTGTGAAGGGAAATTAAACAATTTATGAGTTAAAGAGTTACTCTCATTAGAAGGTGGGCACGGGTAGCTAATCCTCTCTTCCTCCTTTTGTTGTTTGCTCTCCTCCTCATCTTTTTCATCAAACGAGCTCACAGTTTCAACAATTTCTTCTTCCAAACATACGTGCAAAATATTAATCTGTTCAAAGGCAGCAGACATTCTCTCAATAAATTCACTAATATCACCATTGTATTCATAATTATCATAGCAATATTTAAGTATGGAAAAGTTTTCAGGTATGTAAACAACATCATCATAGTTAGCATACTTTTCAAAGAACTATTCAATTTCATAAGCACCCTTAAAAGCAACAAATTCGTTTATTTGTTCCACGTCATAGTAATCATATATACCCTTAGCATAAGAAGCCAATGTTTCATTATCATTAAATTCACATTGAAAGGGAAGGTGTACGCCCTTAATCTTAGAGCAACACGTAAAATCACATCTCACGCATAAATCCCAAGCATACCAATGCAACATTTAAATTTGATCCCATAAGTGTTTCCCTTTTTGAGACAATCGATAATCCCTAAAGTAGTCACGTTGATCCAACGTGTCTCCCATTATCAAGTTGAATGGGGATTTCTCAGGATTATCAAACTAGTATTTAATGTTTTTCACATAACCAGCATCGAGGGTTTTAGGAGGTTCCCCATCTCCATGAGTAGCAAGTACAAGTGATATTTTTGGTGTTTCGTGTTCCATATCCATGACTAAAGATATAGAAAAACTGCTAATAGAAAATAAAATTACTTAGTGATAAAGCAAACAAGCACACATGAGAATATCAACCGTTGTGCCATTCCTCCACATCAACGGCGCCAGAAAAAGGTCTTGATGACCCACAAATGTAGGGGATCGTTCATAGCCTTTTTTGATAAGTAAGAATATTGAACCCAACGAGGAGCTAAAGGTAGAATTAACATTCTCTCAAATTTTGTCGACCACTGATACGTTCATTTTGCGTCATGCTTTCATGTTTATATTTATTGCATTATGGGCTGTTATATTACTTTGTGGTACCATATTTATGCCTTTTCTCTCTTATTTTGCAAGGTTGATTTGAAGAGGGAGAATTCAGGCAGCTGGAATTCTGGACTGGAAAAGGAGCAAATCTTAGTCCACTATTCTGCAAATCTCCAAATGCCCTGGAAAATTACGTGGAATTTTTTGGGATTATATAAAAAAATACTGGGCGAAAGAAGTACCAGAGGGGGGCTACTAGGGCACCACAAGCCCTGCCACCGCCACCCACTTGGTGGCGGATGGCAAGCTTGTGGGCTCCCTGACAGCCCACTAGCCCCCCTCTTTTGCTATATTAAGGGTTTCATTCCAGAAAAAAATCAATCGGGAGCTTTTTCGTGGTTTCGCCGCCGCCATGCGGCGGAACTTAAGCATATCCAATCTAGAGCTCCGGCAGGACGATCCTGCGAGGGAAACTTCTCTCTCGAAGGGGGGAAATCATCGCCATCGTCATCACCAACACTCCTCTCGTCGGAGGGGAGGCATCTTCATCAACATCTTCATCAGCACCATCTCCTCTCCAATCCCTAGTTCATCTCTTATAACCAATCTTCGTCTTGCAACTCCGATTGGTACTTGTAAGGTTGCTAGTAGTGTTGATTACTCTTTGTAGTTGATGCTAGTTGGATTACTTGGTGGAAGAGTTTACGTTTAGATCCTTGATGCTATTCATTACACCTCTAATCATGATTATGATTATGCTTTGTGAGTAGTTACTTTTGTTCCTGAGGACATGGGATAAGTCATGCTGATAATAGTCATGTGAATTTGATATTCGTTCGGTATTTTGATATGATGTATGTTGTTTTTCCTCTAGTGGTGTTATGTGAACGACGACTACATAACACTTCACCATATTTGGGCCTAGAGGAAGGCATTGGGGAGTAGTAAGTAGATGATGGGTTGCTGGAGTGACAGAAGCTTAAACTCCAGTCTATGCGTTGCTTCGTGAGGGGCTGATTTGGATCCACTAGTTTAATGCTATGGTTAGACGTTGTCTTAATTCTTCTTTTGTAGTTGCGGATGCTTGCGAGAGAAGTTAATCACAAGTGGGATGCTTGTTCAAGTAAGGGCAGTACCCAAGCGCCGGTCCACCCACATATCAAACTATCAAAGTAACGAACGCGAATCATATGAACATGATGAAACTAGCATGACAGAAATTCCCGTTTGTCCTCGGGAGCGTTTTTCCTCCTATAAGACTTTGTTCAGGCTTGTCCCTTGCTACAAAAGGGATTGGCCCACTTGCTGCACCATTTCTACTACTTGTTACTTGTTACTTTTTGCTTGCTACGTTTCACCTTGCTACACCATCACTTGTTACCGCTACTTTCAGTGCTTGCAGTTATTACCTTGCTGAAAACCGTTTATCAGAGCCTTCTGCTCCTCGTTGGGTTCGACACTCTTACTTATCGAAAGGACTATGATTGATCCCCTATACTTGTGGGTCAACAAGACTCTTTTCTGGCGCCGTTGCCGGGGAGTTAAGCGCCTTTGGTAAGTGGAAATTGGTAAGGCAACATTTTTATACTGTGCTGAAATTTATTGTCACTTGTCATTATGGAAACTGTTCCTTTGAGGAGTTTGTTCGGGGTATCTTCACCACGAACGGAAGCACGAGGAGTTGTTCCTCAACCTGAGGTACCTACTGAAAATATATTTTATGAAATTCCTTCGGGTATGCTTGAGAAACTGCTAGCTAATCCTTCTACAGGAGATGGATCTTCACATCCAGACTTGCATCTCATCTATGTAGATGAAGTTTGTGGTTTATTTAAGCTTGCAGGTTTTCCCGAGGATGAGGTAAAGAAGAAAATCTTTCCTTTATCTTTGAAGGATAAGGCGTTGACATGGTATAGGCTATGTGATGATACCGGATCATGGGACTACAATCGGTTGAAATTGGAATTTCATCAAAAGTTTTATCCTATGCATTTAGTACATCGTGACCGGAACTTTATTTATAACTTTTGGCCTCGTGAGAGGGAAAGCATAGATCAAGCTTGGGGGAGGCTTAAATCAATGGTATATTCATGCCCCAATCATGAGCTCTCGAGAGAAATCATCACTAAAAACTTTTATGCTCGGCTTTCTCATGAAGATCGTACCATGCTTGACACTTCTTGTACCGGTTCTTTTACGAAGAAGGATATTGAACACAAGTGGAATTTATTGGAAAGAATCAAACGCAACTCTGAAGATTGGGAGCTGGAGGAAGGTAAGGAGTCAGGTATGAATTTCCAGTTTGATTGCGTTAAATCTTTTGTTGAGACAAACACTTTTAGAGATTTTAGCGCTAAGTATGGACTTGACTCTGAGATAGTTGCTTCTCTATGTGAATCTTTTGCTGCTCATGTTGATCTTCCCAAAGAGAAGTGGTTTAAATATCATCCTCCTGTAGAAAGCAACATAGCCAAAACCAATCTAGTTGAGGAGAAACTCATTGCTTTTAGTGATCCTGTTGTTCCTTGTGCTTACACTCCGAAACCACCATACCCTGCTAGGATAAAGGATTATTCTAAAGCTCCAACTGTGATGCGTAGGGGTTACATTAGACCACTTGCACCCCCTGAAGAGATTATAGTTGAACCTAGTGTTGCCATTATCAAAGATCTTTAGCCGAAGACATAGACGGGCATGCTATCAAATTCTGTGAGGACTCTGCTAGAATTGCTAAACCTCACGCGAAAGACAAACATGGACCTGTAGTTGGCCTGCCCGTTGTTTCTGTCAAGATAGGAGATCACTGTTACCATGGTTTATTTGATATGGGAGCTAGTGTTAGTGCAATACCCCGTTCTCTATATGATGAAATCAAAGATGAGATTGCACCTGCTGAGTTAGAACCCATTGATGTCACTATTACGCTAGCTAATAGAGACACTATCTGCCCTGTGGCAATTGTGAGAGACGTAGAAGTCATGTGTGGTAAGACGAAGTATCCTACTGATTTCCTCGTCCTTGGTAGTGCACAAGATAGCTTTTGTCCCATCATATTTGGTAGACCCTTTCTCAACACTATCAATGCTCACATTGATTGCACTAAGCAGACCGTCACTGTTAGTTTCGAGGGTGTGTCTCATGAATTTAACTTCTCCAAGTTTGGAAGACAACCCCATGAAAGAGAGTCGTCTGGTAGGGATGAAATCATTGCTCTTGCCTCTATTGCCGTACCTCCTACGGATCCTTTAGAGCAATATCTGCTTGAGCATGAAAATGATATGCATATGGAGGAGAGAGATGAGATAGATAAAATTGTCTTAGAACAATATCCTATTCTCAAGAATAATCTGCATGTTGAACTGCTTGGGGATCCTCCCCCACCAAAGGGTGATCCTGTGTTCGAGCTTAAACAGTTGCCTGATACTCTTAAGTATGCCTATCTTGACGAGAAGGAGATATATCTTGTTATTATTAGTGCTCTCCTCTCAGAGCACGAAGAGAAGAAGTTACTAAAAACTCTGAGGAAGCATCGTGCTGCTGTTGGATATACTCTTTATTTTCTTAAGGGTATTAGGCCCACTCTATGTCAGCACAAGATTAAAATCGATCCTGATTCTAAACCGGTTGCTGATCATCAAAGGAGATTAAATCCTAAGATGAAAGAGGTCGTTAGAAAAGAAATAATAAAGCTTCTGGAAGCAGGAATCATTTATCCCGTTGCTCATAGTGATTGGGTAAGTCCAGTACACTGCGTACCTAAGAAGGGAGGTATCACCATCGTTCCTAATGATAAAGATGAACTAATCCCACAAAGGATTATTACTGGCTATAGGATGGTGATAGACTTCCAGAAACTAAACAAGGCAACCAGGAAAGATCATTATCCTTTGCCGTTTATCGACCAAATGCTAGAAAGGCTATCCAAACACACACACTTTTGCTTTCTAGACGGTTATACAGGTTTCTCGCAAATACCTGTTGCGCAATCTGATCATGAGAAAACCACTTTCACCTGCCCCTTCGGTACCTTTGCTTATAGACGTATGCCTTTTTGTTTATGCAATGCACCTGCCACCTTTCAAAGATGTATGATGGCTATATTCTCTGACTTCTGTGAAAAGATTGTCGAGGTTTTCATGGATGACTTCTCCGTTTACGGGTCTTCCTTTGATGATTGCCTCAGCAACCTTGATCGAGTCTTACAGAGATGCGAAGATACCAACCTCGTCTTGAATTGGGAGAAGTGCCACTTTATGGTTAATGAAGGCATCGTCTTAGGACATAAAATTTCTAAAAGAGGCATTGAAGTTGATAAGGCTAAGGTTGGTGCAATTGAGAAAATGCCTTGCCCCACAGATATCAGATGTATACGAAGTTTCCTAGGTCATGCTGGTTTCTATACAAGGTTCATTAAAGACTTTTCTAAGATTTCTAGGCCTCTTACCAACCTCTTGCAGAAGGATGTTCCTTTTGTTTTTGATGAGGATTGTGAGGAAGCCTTTGAAGTACTTAAGAAGGCTTTGATAACCGCACCTATTGTTCAACCACTTGACTGGAACTTGCCCTTTGAAATCATGTGTGATGCTAGTGATTATGTTGTTGGTGTTGTTCTAGGACAAAGAGTTGACAAGAAGTTGAATGTTATTCACTACGCTAGTAAAACTCTAGACAGTGCCCAAAGAAACTATGCCACTACGGAAAAGGAGTTTTTAGCAGTCGTGTTTGCATGTGAGAAGTTCAGATCTTACATAGTTGATTCCAAAGTCACTATTCACTCTGATCATGATGCTATTAAGTATCCTGTGGAGAAGGAGGCTAAGCCTAGGCTGATCAGATGGCTTCTCCTGCTAAAGGAATTTGATTTACATGTTGTTGACCGAAAGGGTGCTGATAACCTTGTAGCAGATAACTTGTCTAGGCTAGAGAATGTCCTTGATGACCCACTACCTATTGATGACAGCTTTCCTGATGAGCAATTGAATGTCATCCACACTTCACATAGTGCATCGTGGTATGCCGATTACGCAAACTATATCATAGACAAATACATACCACCCAGTTTCACCTATCAGCAAAAGAAGAAATTCTTCTTTGATTTGAGACACTACTTTTGGGGTGATCCTCACCTTTATAAGGAAGGAGTAGATGGTGTTATTAGACATTGTGTGCCTGAACATGAACAGGGACATATCTTGCAGAAGTGTCATTCCGAAGCCTATAGAGGACACCACACTGGAGATAGAACTTCCCACAAGGTATTGCAATCAGGTTTCTATTGGCCCACTCTCTTCAAGGATGCCCGTAAGTTTGTCTTGTCTTGTGACGAATGCCGAAGAATAGGGAACATCAGTAAGCGTCAGGAAATGCCTATGAACTATTCACTTGTCATTGAACCATTTGATGTCTGGGGCTTTGATTATATGGGACCCTTCCCGAGTTCCAATGGGTACACTCACATCTTAGTTGATGTGGATTACGACACTAAGCGGGTAGAAGCTATCCCCACTAAAAATTCTGATCACCACACCTCTATTAAGATGCTTAAAGAAGTCATATTCCCAAGATTTGGAGTCCCTAGATATTTGATGACTGATGGCGGTTCACACTTTATTCATGGTGTTTTCCGCAAGATGCTCGCTAAGTATGATGTCAACCATAGAGTTACATCTCCTTATCATCCTCAGTCTAGTGGTCAAGTGGAGTTGAGTAATAGGGAGATCAAATTGATCCTACAAAAGACCATCAATAGATCTCGAAAGAATTGGTCTAGCAAACTTGACGATGCACTATGGACTTATAGGACTGCCTATAAGAATCCCATGGGCATGTCGCCGTATAAAATGGTTTACGGTAAAGCCTGTCATTTACCTCTTGAGCTGGCACACAAAGCTTATTGGGCAATCAAAGAGCTCAACTTCGATTTCAAACTTGCCGGTGAGAAGCGGTTGTTTGATATAAGTTCATTAGATGAATGGAGGGCCTAGGCATATGAGAATGCCAAGTTGTTCAAGGAAAAGGTTAAGAGATGGCACGACAAACGAATACAGAAACGAGAGTTCAATGTAGGTAATTATGTCTTGCTATACAATTCTCGTTTTTCCTCCTATAAGACTTTGTTCAAGCTTGTCCCTTGCTACAAATGGGATTGGGCCACTTGCTGCACCGTTGCTACTACTTGTTACTTGTTACTTTTTGCTTGCTACGTTTCACCTCGCTACACCATCACTTATTACTGCTACTTTCAGTGCTTGCAGTTATTACCTTGCTGAAAACCGTTTATCAGAGCCTTCTGCTCCTCGTTGGGTTCGACACTCTTACTTATCAAAGGACTACGATTGGTCCCCTATACTTGTGGGTCATAAACCACCAACAAAACTCTACGAATGCTAATGCTTACTTTACCTAGAACAAGTATGAAACTACTTTGCAGAAGGAAACTAGAAGTACTTGGTAGGTGTAATAGATAGTTTTGCAAAATAATAAAGAACAAGAAAATAAAAGTTAGGTACTATTTTAGACAAATGTTAATTTAGTTAGTTGTTTAGTAGAAAGTTTTTTGTAATGCAAGAGAAAGATTGTCCATAGGAAATTGAATATAACATGATAGATACTTATCATACGCAATGAGGGAGAGGCATACGCTAACACACTTTCCGTAATTGGATCATATGCACTTATGATTGGAACTCTATAAAGCATCCGCAACTACTAAAGATCATTAAGGTAAAACCCAACCATAACATTAAACATCAATTCCTCTTTACTCCCATACGGAAACAATCCCCTTACCCGGGTGTAAGCTTCTATCACTCTAGCCACCCACTATAAGTGAAATATGAACATATTGCAAACCCTCCAGCAGGATTCCCTCATGTGTGCGCCTCACGGAGGGCACCTTAGGACAGCACCATATCAACATACAACTCATATCAATAACATCATACCATAATTAACCCATAGGACAAAATAAATCTACTCAGACATCATAGGATAGCCACGCATCATTGGGTAATAATATATAGCATTAAGCACCATGTTTAAGTAGAGATTACAGTGGGAAAAAGGATTTACACAGCTGCATAGAGGGGGAAAGAATTGGTGGTGACGGCGGCGAAGTTGGTTGTGTAGATCGTCGTCACAATGGTTGCCCCAACGGTGCTCCAGCGCCACCAGGAGAGAGGGGGAGAGAGACCCATCCTTCTTCTTATTCCATTGCCTCCTTACATGGCCGCCATAACTTCGATCAAGCTGAAATTTTGAGGGGATTTTTATCAGAAAATTATCTTTATGCAGCGAAAGTATGGCCCCAAATTGACTTAAGGGGCAGCCACAATCCATCCGGGCGTGCCCTATTGTCTTGTGCCTCCCTCCAGCACTGTTTTGCGTTGATTCTTCCTCCCAAAATACACATACATTCCAAAAAAATCTCCGTAAATTTTTATCGTGTTTGGACTTCGTTTGATATGGAATTTCTATGAAATAAAATACACACAAAAAAACTAGAAGTGGCATTGGGCACTGGATAAGTAAGTTAGTCCCAAAAATAATATAAAATGTTGCCAAAACTATATGAAAGTTATAGAACATTCGCATGAAAAATTATAGATACGATGGAGATGTATCGAGGGGAGACGCCCTGGCCTATTGGGCTAGACGCACAAGTCCCTCTAGGCCCATGCAGCTGGGAAAGGTGGAAATTCTACCTTTCTATGGAAGGGAATGGGGAGGACAAGAATTCCACCTCCTACCCCTTGGTTGCACCCTAGGGCTTGGATGGGATGTTCCCATGCCCCTCAACCTATATATAGAGTGGAGAGGGTGCCCTAAGAGATCACACCAAGCCCTTGGCGCCCCTCTCTCTACCTAGATAGTTTTCTCCTCCGTTCGCTATTTCGATAGCGCTCGGCGTAGACGTGCCGAGATACCACCACCACCAACGCCATCGCGTCATCATGTTGCCAGAGAACTCATCTATCACTCTGCCCTCACTCATTTGATCAAGGAGGCAGAGACGCCATCGACCCACACGCATGCTGAATGTGGAGGTGTCGTCCGTTCTGGACTAGATCCGGATGAATCGTGATTGGATCGCGAAGACGTACGACTACATCAACCGCATTATATACGCTTCCGCTTAGCGATCTACAAGGCTATGTAGATACACTCCCCCTCTCGTAGCTATGTATCTGCATGGATAGATCTTGCGTGTGCGTAGGAAAAATTATGTTTCCCATGCAACATTCCCCAACAATAAGTATGTGAGTTCCTTATGACTAATGTGAATCCATCGATATACGCACTCTCACCTCAACATATTTTCTAGCCTCCCCTGTACCGTGCATTTCCCATTCTCACCTCGAGGATCGGTGCAACTTTCGTGTGTGCATACAAACCCTGTGACATGATAAGCTTTGTTGCACATAAGCCACTATATCTTCCTCAAAACAACTACCATACCTACTTATCATGGCATTTCCATAGCCATTCTGAGATATATTTCCATATAACTTCCACCGTCACTTCATATGACTTATGCTTCCATTGTAATATTGCTTTGCATGATCATATAATATGACATAGTATTTTGGAAAAGCCACCATTCATCATTGCTATACATGTCATGCTAGATCATTGCAAATCTGGGTACAATGTGAGAGGAATTCATATAGAGTCATATCATATGATTCTTCGCCTTGAGTTGTAAGTAAATAAAAGTTTGATGATCATCATTATTAAGGCACTGTCTTGCTAAGGAAAGGTTGATGGAGACAATGAATCCCCCACAAGTCAGGATGAGACTCCGAAAAATAAAGAAAAAATAAAAAAGGAGAAAAGGAGAGAAAGAAAAAATGAGAAAAAGGAAAAAAACAATAAATGAGAGAAAAGAGAGAAGGGACAGTGCTACTACCTCTTATTCCACACTTGTGCCTCAAAGCGGTACCATGTTCTTCATATAGAGAGTCTCTTGATTTGTCACTTCCATATGCTAGTAGGAATTTCTCATTATAGAACTTGGCTTGTATATTCCGATGATGGGCTTCCTCAAATGCGCGAGGTTTTCGTGATCCAGCAAGTTGGATGCACACCTACTTAGCTATATTTGAGCTTTCATACACTTATAGCTCTAGTGCATTCGTTGCATGGCAATCCCTACTGCTCGCATTGATATATGTTGATGGGCATCTCCATAGCCCGTTGACATGCCTAGTTAATGTGAGTCTTTCGTCTCCACTCTCACCCTTTTGAAACCTACCACCATATTATATTCCACCCTAACGCTATTAATATGTCTCCAACGTATCAATAATTATTGATTGTTCCATGCTGATATATTATTGTTCTAGAATACTTTTGGGGTATTTATTTACAGTTTTATATTATTTTTGAGCACTAACCTATTGACCCAGTGCCCAGTGCCACTTGTTGTTTTCTGCATATTTTTCACTTTGCAAGTTTTCCATATCAAACGAGGTTCAGTTGCCCTGAAACTTGTTGGCAATTTTTTCTCGACCAAAAGAAGACCAACGAGCATCTGAAGAAGGCTCGAGGCCTCACGAGGGGACCACAAACCAGCAAGGCATGGCCTGGGGAGGCCTGATTGCTTATGCCTCCCTTGTGGCCCTCCTGACTCCGTTCTTTGGCTTATAAATGTTCATCTACCCTAAAAACACCACAGAGAGTCCTGAAACACTTTTTACATCGCCGCAAGTCTCTCTTCCGGTGGGAGGCCATCTAGGGCACCATTTTGGCACCCTGCTGGAGGGGGGATCGATCATGGAGGGCCTCTTCATCAACCTTGCTGCCCTCACAATGATGTGTGATTAGTTCACCACAGACCTACCTGTCCATAGTCAGTACCTAGATTGCAATTTCTCTCTCGCTCTTTGATCTTCCATACAATGATCATCACATCTTCGCTTTGATCCATATGATGTAATTCCTTTTGTGTGGTGCATTTGTTGGGATCTGATGAATTGTGGGTTTATGTTTAGATTATTCATGATAAATATTTGAGTCACCTCTTAATACTTTTATGATTCTTATGTGCATGATTATGATAGCTTCATAATTCTCTTTGATCTATTGAAATAGTTTGGCCTACTAGATCGATATTTCTTCGGTGAGAGAGGTGCGTTGTGGTAGGTTCAACCTAGCAAATTTCTATATCCCGGTGACAGAAGGGGACAATATGTGTCTTTGTGTTGCTGCTACTAAGGATAAAACTATGAGGTTTATTCATATTGCTTGAGTTTAATTTTTCTACATCATGTCATTGTTCTCCATGCAATAGTCTATTTTACTTAACACTCTAGATGCATGTTGGATAGCAGTCGATGAGTGGAGTAATAGTATTAGGTGCAAGTAGGAGTGGACCTGTTTTTTATGGACATGATGCCTATAGACACATGATCATGGCAATGAATATCGTAAAACTATCCGCTTTTTTATCAATTGCCCAACAGTAATATGTTCACCCACTTATGCTATTATTTATGAGAGATGCCATAAGGGAAAGCTATGGCCCCCGGGTCTATTTGCAACATATCGATAAAACCGTCATTACCTTGCTCACATTTACTTGTTTTTATTTTATCTTGTTATCTATAATTATCTACACACCTCACTTGCTTGTAAATAACAAGACAAGAGGCTTGACAACCCTCTTGCCCATGTTGGGTGCAAGTTGTTTGTTCTTTTATGTGTATCCATTGTAGACGATTGTGGTTCATATTCATATTGGTTCGATAAACCTTGGTTTCATCATTAAGTAAAATACTTACCTACTTTGTGCTCCGATAACCCGTTCCTCTTCACTAAAAACCCAATGCAGATCACGAGTATCATGAAGGATTTCTAGCACCGTTGATGGGGAATATCATCGCCAACTACCAAGTAACTCCACACAAAATTCCATTCACTTGTTTCTCTTTTTATTTGCTGGTATATTTAGTTTGTCTCATAAAAAATTAAGAATAAAAAAATTATGTTTGCTTGCTTAGCTTGTCACTAAATTGCATCTTCGCTCTCTAGTTTCCTTTCTTGCTTGTTACTTTGCTTGCTTAGTCACCATGTCTCAAGATACTACTAAGTTGTGTTACTTCTCAAATACTAATGACAATGATTTTTTCGTACTCCTATACCACCTGCCACTTGTGCGGATGCTTTCGATATTAATGCTACATTAGTGAATCTTGTCATTAAAGAGCAATTTTTGGGAAGTCCTAATGAGGATCCCACTTCACATCTCAATACCTTTGTTGAACTTTGTGATATGCAAAATAAAAAGGACATGTATAATGATATTGTGAAATTAAAATTGTTTCCTTTTTCACTAAGAGAGAAAGCTAAAGCTTGGTTTTCATCTTTACCACGTAATAATATTGGAACATGGGATAAGTGTAAAGATGCTTTTATTGACAAGTATTTCCCTCCTGCTAAGATCATCTCCCTTAGAAATCAAATAATTAATTTTAAGCAGAAAGATCATGAACAAGTTGCACAAGCTTGGGAGAGGATGAAATTGATGACAAGAAATTGTCCAACTCATGGCTTAAACTTGTAGATGATTATCCAAAATTTCTCTCCTAGACTAAACATTGTGTCTAGAAATCTTCTAGATTCTGACGCAGGTGGTACCTTGATGGAGGTGACCTTAGGAGAGGCCACCAAACTTCTGGACAACATCATGTCCAACTATTCTCGATGGCATACCGAGAGAGCTCCAACTTCTAAGAAGGTAAATTCTGTTCAGGAAATCGCTACCTTGAGTGAAAAAGTGGATAATCTTATGAATTTGGTTGCTAATAAAAATACTCATGTTGATCCTAATGATATGCCCTTGTCTACCTTGATTTAACAAAATAATTATTGTATTGATGTGAACTTTTTCTCATGAAATAATTTGAACAACAATGCATATAGGGGTAATTTCAATGCTACGCTGTATCTCGGTACTAATCCTAATGCTTATGGCAAGTCTTATGGAAATTCCTCTACAAATTCTAATAGGATACCCTATTATCTAGAGAACACAATAAAGGAATTAATTCATTCTCAAAAAGTTTTCAATACTATGGTAGAAAAGAATTGCATGTTGTTGATACTTTGGCTAAAAACATGGATATAGCTGTTCTTGATGTAGAAACTCTTAAAAAAGCTTTGACTCCTAAGAATGATTTTAATGAGACTATTAAAAGTATCCAATTTTATATTAATGAAAGTGAGGAGAGGACCACTAGGTTGAAAGCTAAGCGGGAATTCCTAGAAAAAGCTCTTCCACCCGGTTTTTATCCGAATCACGATAAAGATATTAAAATGATTGGTACTTCTCATATTGAATCTTCTTTTACTTATGTGAATGCTAATGATAAAGTGACTCGATATGAGTCTACTCTAGTGAAGGAGCATCTTGTTTGCTTGGAGGGTGATGATTTTAATGCTAAAACTGAAAAAGTGGGTTTGGAGAGGTCAAAACTTTAACTAGTGATGTGCCCACGATTTTGGATTACAAGGACTTTACTTATGATAATTGCTCTTTAGTAGAATGTATTTCCTTGATGCAATCCATTATTATATCACCCAATGTTTATGAAAAAACAAATCTTTTAATCAACATATAGTGGAAGCTATGGTAAAAGCTTATGATGAGAAACTTGAGCTTCAAGTTTAAATTCCTAGAAAGTTGCATGATGAGTGGGAACCTACTATCAAGATTAAGATAAATAAATATGAATGCAATGCTTTGTGTGACCTTGGTGCTAGTATTTCAAGTGTATGTAAAATATTATGTGATCTGCTTGGTCTCACTAATATTGAAGAATGTTCACTCAACTTGCATCTTGCGGATTCTACAATCAAGAAACCCTTGGATAGAAAAAATGGTGTGCTAATAATTGCAGATAAAAATTATGTGCATGTAGATTCCATTGTGCTTGATATTGATTGCAAACCTACTTGTCCAATTATACTTAGAAGACCCTTCCTACGAACTATAGGTGCAATCATTGATATGAAAGAGGGAAATATAAGGTTCCAATTTCCATTAATGAAAGGAATGAAGCATTTTACTAGAAATATAATTAGGCCACAATATGAATCAATCATGAGAGCCACTTATGGATTGAGTATCAAAGCTGACAACACTTGAAATTATGCAATATGCCCAGCTAGGGCCGTAAAACAATAGCGCTCGTTGGGAGGCAACCCAATCGTTATCCTTATTTTTTTTCTTTTTATTTATGTTAGTGTGATAAAATGATTATTGCCTTTGTGATGATTGTATTCTTATGTTTCAATTAGTGTTAGTGCCAAGTAAAGCCTTTGGGATGATTTGCATGATGAGTAGAATTGATAGAATGCAAAAACAAAAACTTTGATGTCGAGTGCAGAGTTTGTATGATTTTACTGGAACGTATTTTTAAGCTGAAGTTTTTAAAAATTATTTCTATACAAATTACTCAGATCTTCCTAATTGTTCATAATTTTTTGAGTTACAGAAGTATAGGTTCATTACAGCTTACTACAGAATGTTCTGTTTCAGTCAGATTCTGTTTTTGCATGTGTAATTTGCTTGTTTTCATGATACTATGGATTGTATCGGGGAGTATAAGCCATGGAGGAGTTAAGATCTAGTAACCTATGCTAAAATAAAATAAGAATCAATTTGTAACAGCAGCTGAAAGTATTTGATATGTTGCTTATACTAACGGATCCCATGAAGTTTTGTTGAGTTTTATGTGATTGAAGTTTTCAAGTTTTGTGTATTGTCCCGACTGGCAAAGGATTGAGGAGCAGAAAAAGCCTAAGCTTGGGGATGCCCAAGGCACCCCAAGGTAATATTATAGGAAGACTCAAGCATCTAAGCTTGGGAATGCCCCGGAAGGCATCCCCTCTTTTCATCTCAATCCATCGGTATGTTACTTGGAGCTATATCTTTATTCGTCACATGATATAAGTTTTGCTTGGAGCGTCGTTTTTTGTTTGATTTTACTAACACGATCATAGTTTGTTGGACATATCTATTTGAGAGGGATATCACATCATCACAATATGGTAGAATACTCTATGTGCTTCACTTATATCTTTTGATCTTAGTAGCTGCTCTAGTACTTCACTTATACCGTTTTGAGCACGGTGGCATGTATATTTTTTAGAAATATTATGCTCTCATTCTTCACTGATATTTGTTTGAGATCTGGACAAATAGTGACGGTAATTTGCATGATTCATAGGACTAGATCAAAATTAATGAGTATCCAATGAGTGATGATAAAAACCATCATGTAGCACATGTAGAGAAATAGTGGGTTAATGATATTGATGTGGTGATATGAAAAAGGTGTGAGTACATTATTATTAATTTGAATAGGTGTCAATATTAAGAGATGGTAAACTTCTTGTTCATATAAAACATTAAAAAGGCATGGTGATAATGTGTGAGCATTTCTATTCCTCGTTGAAATCATTGTATTGTTTTGAGTCGGATTCGCGCGATGGTTAATTACTACCAACTCTCTCCCTCAGGGCATGTGAGTAGTACTTTAACTTCTGATATAACTAACAAAACTTTGCAATAAGTATATGAGTTCTTCATGACAAATGTTACACCATGGTCATACGCACTCTCACCTCCTCATATTTGCTAGCCTCCTCGGTACCGTGCATTGCCCGTTGTCACCTTGTGGAACTTCCACCGGTGCATCCAAACCCCATGACATGGCACGCTCTGTTGCACATAAACCTTTTTATATCCTCCTCAAAACATCCACCATACCTACTTATCAGGGCATTTCCATAGCCATTCTGAGATATATTACCATGCAAATGCCATCGTCACTTCACATGACTAGTTTGTTCACCATTATAATGCTTTGCATGATCATATAGAGATTACATAGTATTTGTGGCAAAGACATCGTTCTTCATGTTTTTGATACATGTAACGCTAGATCTTTGCACATCCTGGTACACTGCTAGAGGCATTCATTTAGAGTCATATTGTCCTATCAATTTTCATAATGAGTTGTAAGTAAATAAAAATGTGATGATCATCATTATTAGAGCATTGTACGAGTGTTGCAATAAAAATGGGGGAGGCCAAATGAGCCCAACATAATAAAAAAAATGATTGAGAGAAAAAGAGAGAATGGACTTTGCTACTATCCTTTACCACATATGTGCCTCAAAGTGGCACCTTGTTCTTCATATAGAGAGTCTCATGTTATGTCATTCATATGCTAGTGGGTATCACTTTTTCATAATCTTCGCTTGTATATTCCGATCACGGGCTTCTTCAAATGGCTGAGGTCTTCATGAGCAATCAAGTTGGATGCACACCCCACTTAGCTTTCATACACTTATAGCTCTTGTGCATCGTTTGCATGGCAATCCCTAATCCTTGCATCGATATCTATCGACCTGCATCTCCATAGATCGTTGGTATGCCTAGTTGAGGTGAGACTATCTTCTCCACTTTTATCCCTTTGAAACCTACCACCATATTCTATTCCACCTTTATGCTATGACCAATGCTTCATGCTCATGTATTGCCTGAAGAATAAAAAGTTGATGCATATTGAAAAAGTACGATCCAATTGCCTGACTTGAACACCGTGGTGCTTGACATTTGTATTAATGTGGTGAAGATAGAACCATGCCTTGCTAATATAATAAAGATGGATGCGGGTAAAACAGTCTTTGACGATCATATACTTTGAAACATTAATGATTTGCTACTTATACCTATAAGTATTGATATATGTTAATGTTTGTTAATTCGTTGCTCCTCAGTGAGCATACATGCATAAGGTTACATCATGTATAGCATGTCACATAAAACAATTATTTTTATTATTTACCTACTCGAGGAGGAGCGTGAATTACGCTTGGGATACTTGATACGTCTCCAACGTATCTATAATTTGTTGTTGTTCCATAATGATATATTTTAATTATAGAATACTTTGGGGGTATTTATTTACCATTTTATACTATTTTTGAGCACTAACCTACTGACCTTGTGCCCATTGCGAGTTGTTGTATTCTGCGTGTTTTTCACTTTGTAGGTTTTCCATACCAAGTGAGATCCAATTGACCTGAAACTTTTTGGCAATTTTTTCTGAACCAAAAGAAGACCAACGAGTATTAGAAGAACGTTGGAAGCATCACGAGGGGCCCACAAGAAATCAGGGCATGTTCTGGCGGCGCACCCTGATGGCTTGTGCCTCCCTTGTGGCCCTCCCGACTCCTTTCTTTGGCTTATAAATTCTCATCCACCCTATAAACACCATAGAGAGTCCTGAAATACTTTTTACATCACGGCAAGTATCTGTTTCGATGGAAGGCCATGTGGAGCTCTGTTCCGGCACCCTACTGCAGGGGGGATCGATCATGGAGGGCCTCTTCATCAACCTTGCTGCCCTCACGATGATGTGTTTGTAGTTCATCATAGACCTATGGGTCCATAGTCAGTACCTAGATTGCAATCTCTCTCTCTCTCTCTCTCTCTCTTTGATCTTCAATACAATGATCATCACATCTGCGCTTTGATCCATATGATGTAATTCCTTTTGTGCGGTGCATTTGTTGGGACCTGATGAATTGTGGGTTTATGTTCAGATTATTTATGATAAATATTTCGAATACTTGTATGATTCTTATGTGCATGTTTATGACAACTTCGTAATTCTCTCCGATCTATTGAAATAGTTTGGCCAACTAGATTGATATTTCTTTGTTGAGAGAGGTGCGTTGTGGTAGGTTCAACGTGGCAAATTTCTATATCCTAGTGATAGAAGGCGACAAGATGCGTCTTTGTGTTGCTTCTACTAAGGATAAGATGATGGGGTTTATTCATATTGCCCGAGTTTGCTTTGTCTACATCATGTCATTTTTCTCCATGCATTACTCTATTTTACTTAATACTCTAGATGCATATTGGATAGCGGTCGATGAGTGGAGTAATAGTAATAGGTGCAGGCATGACTCGTCCTATTTGTTTATGGACGTGATGCCTATATACACATGATCATTGCCATGAATATCGCATAACTATCCACTTTTTTGTCAATTGCCCAACAATAATTTGTTCACCCATCATATGCTATTTTTCCTGAGAGATTCCATTAGGGAAAGCTATGGCCCCCGGTTATATTCACAACATATTGATAAAACCTTCATTACCTTGCTGCTATTTACTTGTTTTTATTTTATCTTCCTATCTAAAATTATGTACACACCTCACTTGCTTTCAAATAACAAGACAAGAGCATTGGCAACCCTCTTGCCCGTGTTGGGTGCAAGTTGTTTGTTCTTTTGTGTGCAGCCGCTGAAGACGTTTGTGGTTGATATTCCTATTGGTTCGAGAAACCTTAGTCACATAACTGAGGGAAATACTTACCTGCTTTGTGTTGCGATAACCCGTTCCTCTTCACGGAAAACCCAACGTAATCATGAGTATTGGTTATATCCATGGTTCACGCTCATATATTGTGCAAGTAATAAAAAGGTGAAGCGTGTTAAAAAGTACGATCCAAATGCTAGATTTGACACTGTGGTGCTTGACTTTTGTATTTATGTAGTGAAGACGGAGCCATGCTATATTTATATGATAAAATGAATAGGGGTGGACATTCTTTAAGGATCGTATGCTTTGAAACTTGATGACTATGTTACTTGTGTTTATAAGCATTGCTATGTTAATATTTGTTAGTACGTCATTTCTCAATCAAACCTGCAATAAATTACATGTTGGGTAGCATGTCACATCACAAATCCTGTTTTTATCATTTATCTAGTCGAGGACAAGCAAGAATTAAGCTTGGGGATGCTGATACATCTCCAACATATCTATATTTTTTTATTGTTTCATGCTATTATATTACCATTCTAGGATACTTTTTGGGTATTTTTACACCAATTTATATTATTTTTCAGCACTAACCTATTGACCCACTGCCCAGTGCCAGTTGTTCGTTTCTGCGTGTTTTTAGCTTTTCAGGTTTACACTACCAAATGAAGTCCAACTACCACAAAACTTTTTGGTGATTTTTTGGGACCAAAAGAAGACTTGGAAGAATTGGAAGGAGGCCATGGGCCTCACAAAGGGAGCACCACACAATGGGTCGCGCCCTGTTGCCTCGTGCCCCCCTCATCTGCCTCCTAGCTTACCTCTTCATCCTATATATTCACAATAACCCTAAAATCCCAAAGGAGCACCTCAAAACACTTTTTCCATCGTCGCAAGTCTCTGTTCCGTCATGAGGACATATGGAGACCTTTTCTGGTGCCCTGCTAGAGGGGGTATCAATCATGAAGGACCTCTACATCAACCTTGCTACTTCCATGGTGATGTGTGAGTACTTCACCACAGATCTATGGGTCTGTAGTTAGTACCTAGATGGCTCTCTCTCTCTTGATATTCAATACAATGATCATCGCATCTTCGCTTTGATCTATTCGATGTAACTCTTTAATGCGGTGCATTTGTTGGGATCCGAGGAATTGTGAGTTTATGTTCAGATTAATCATGATAAGTACTTGAGTCTTCTCTTAATTATAAACATGATTCTTATGAGCATGATCATCATAGCTTTGTAAATCTCTCTGATCTATTGATTTGCTTTGGCCAAGTAGATTGATCTTTCTTTCGTAAGAGAGGCGTGTTGTGGTGGGTTCAATCTGATGAATTTCTATATCCTAGTGACATAGTAGGGGATAAGATACATCTTTGTATTGTTGCCACTAAGGATAAAATGATGGGTTATATACTTTTGCGCCCCGCTTCGCTTCTCTTTGCTCGTTTTTTCCCCACTCGCTGAACTTTCCTCATTTTTTCTCTACTTCGCTCTATCCCAGTCTCGCATATGGCCAAGCGGCCGTTTCCGTTGGGTCAACCTCCTTTGACCATTACTTGGCCTGACTAGTGGGGTCGGCATGAGGCACCTCATCGTGCTCACGAGTGGGGCTCGGGTGGGGCTTACCTAGGGCCTCGTTCTGAATCCACCCAATGCCTAATCCCGATCTGACCGCCACAACAGCTACTCGACGTGCCTCATTTTGAATCCACCACACGATAGATCTGACCGCCAGAACAACTACTCACCACAACAGCCACCGCCGCCACGCCCCGCCCCGCCCCGCTTCTCCCTATTGAGGGGAGCTGCGACGACGCATCAATGGCGAGCGTTTCTTCCGCATCAATGGCGAGCGTTTCTTCCGCATCAATGGCGAGCGTTTCTTCCGCCATTGATCGCGACGAGGACTGGGTCATTACGAGATCCAATAGCAGTTGGATTCCACATAAGTAAGTAATGAATCTCTCATTTGTGTGATTTAGCTATTAAATACGGGGAGAATTGACAATAGTATGTTGATTTCTGTTCTTTAAATGGGTATAGGATGAACAAACAGAGTGCTTATCGTTTGGCGGAAAGAATGGAAACTTATGTTATGGGTTTGAATGAACCATCCAAGGGTTTTTGTTATCCGTTAGTGGTGAGACGAGTTCTACGTTCAAATATTTGTTGGGTGCGATGTGTATGAAATATGCTTGGTCCGAATGTGATTCGGTTCAGGTGAAATACTGGGAAATGATTGATGAGGAATTTGTCCCACTACAAAATGATGAGCAGATAGGCTGTATATTTGCTCACAAGATGACTAGCCGCTTTGGTAGAATTGTAGTCAAAGTGGTTCAGAAAATAATAGAATTGCCAAAGGAATCGGGAAAGGGGGCGGTTGTTGAGAAACCGAAGTCTGCTAAATCTGAGATGCCACCCACACCTCGTAGGCCCAATCCATCTAAACCTACTCGCAGTGCAAGTCAGACCACTGCAGCCAGTGTAGACGACGATGTGTTGCCCGACGAGGCCGTGCCTCGCAACGATGATGAAGAAGGGAAGATGTTCCCTGAACATGTGGATCATTCGAGCAAATTGGGCCTCGTTCCATTTGTAGGTACTAATTATGAAGAGGAGGAGGAGAATGATGACATGCTGATTGAAGAGGAATACGACGGTGAAGACATGCCACATATTGAATGGAAGAGAGATAATCCTAATCTTAATGCACGTGTAGTATACAAAAATATGGCTTAACTTCGTAATGCACTTACAATGTACTACATTCAGAGCAATAATGTTTATGGCACTTGGAATAATGAGAAACGAAAGCTGACGGTGCACGGCCCAGATCCTAGGTGTAGTTGGAAGTTGCATGCCACTGGTATGTGTTGGAAGAAACTATTTAGGTAATTCTTTGTTGGGTCCTTTTTTGTTAAATGTTTGCTTGATCTCAATCTCATTGTCTAACATATACTTCTCATTGTATTTCAGATCAGGCACAACAACAATCCGCACACTTGTCCAGCCTAAGTGGAGACGCATAAATCAAAATTAGCAACAAAAAATTCGCTCACACAGGTAATGACGTCAATGCTAAGAGAGGATCAATCCATTGGAGCAATTGCCCGTGGTAAAAAAATATCATAGATTTATGTCTTTGAGGAGAAACTACCTTACATGAGGTTATGGACTGCTAGAATGGTTGCTCTTCACAACATTAACGGTATTGAATGGGAGGGAGGTTTTGAGTTGTTATACACATACAAAGCTGAGGTGAAGAAGGAAAGTCCAGGCAGTGTGGTACAGATCGATCATCACAATGTGAGTTACCAAGGGGAAAAGGGAAGATGATCGAGAGAACATGATTCAGGAGGGCTTTTGTCTCTTTCAAGGCTTGCCATGAGGGGTTTCTCAGAGGTTGCAGGCTCTATTTGGTTGTGGATGCAACCGCGCTGAATGGAAGATGGAAAGGACAATTAGTAGCTGCTTGTGCAGTTGATGCACACAACTGGCTTTTTCCAGTTGCTTTTGGTGTGGTAGAGGTGGAGTTAGAGGAAACTTGGATGTGGTTCTTGGGGAATCTTGGCAATGGCATAGGGTGCCCAGAAGGATTGGCTATACACACAAATGCTTGCAAGGGTTTGGAGACTATAGTAGAAGAAGTGTTCCCTGAAGCAAAGCATAGGGAATGTATGCGACACCTTGTTGGTAATTTCATGAAGAAATTGAGGGGGAGTTTTTGATGACAACCTGTGGCCAGCATCGTACACATGCAGCCAGAAGAAGCATAGCCACCACATGAGGGCGATGCACACTGAAAATCCCTCGGTGCAGACATACTTGGAAACACATCACGACAAGTTGTGGACAAGAAGCAAATTTGGTCACACGTGCAAGGTGGACTATGCGACAAGTAACCTCGCTGAAAGTTTCAATGCAAAGATTAAGGGATTGAAAGCTCTTTTTGTGTGGGAAATATTTGATAAGATAAGGCAGATGATAATACAAAAGATGGTATTGTAAAATAGATTTGGGCATGTTTCATATGTTGGCCATCTCATCATTCCATCTATGATCAAAGCTTTGCATTTGAAAGGTAGACATTATCAGGGTAATACGAGTTATCTTAGACGGTCGGAAGTTGAGGCTGAGGTGATATATCATAACGGGCAAGGAGGGTGTTGGAGTTACCCGGTGAATTTGGGAGAAATGACATGTAGTTGTATGCGATGGAAGATCACTGGCAAGCCGTGCATACATGCCCTCTATTTCCTGAACATCATTGGAGGTGAGCAGGGCAAAGTGATCCGTATGTGTGTGAATATTTCTCTGTTGACATGTTTCAGAAAACATATGAGGATAACGTGCCTGCTTTGTTGGGGAAAGACCAATGGGACAAGGTCGATCCACGATTCAAGCTATGCCCACCAGTTCTGACCAGACCACCTGGCAGGCCAAGGGTTAACATATTTAGAGGTGTTGCCGAGGGTGGAACCGTTAAGAGGCGAAAGTGCAGTAGATGTGGAGAACTGGGACATATAGGTAGGGTATGCAATAATGCAGTGCCCATGGGTTTTGGAGATAATGACGCATATCAGGCCGCCGCCGCCGTAGCCATCGCAGCAGCACTAAAAGCGGCAAAAGTCGTAGCCGTCGCGGTTTCAGCTAGGTATATGTGTCTTTGATTGTTTTGTGCACCATTTTTTCATTTTCCACATTCTAAAAACTTTGTTGCACTTCTGTCTCGAATGCCTGCTCTAGGTTAAGTAAGAAGGGTAAAACCAAACAACATTGCAACAAAGGAGTAATTAAAGGAAGAGACATGCATTTATGACATCAACAGAAGGAGAAGCTTCTATTCATGACCAAGAAGGAGAAGAATTTGTATCGGCGGCTGGTGCTGGATTTGGAGATGATAGTTCTTTTCCTGACAAAGAGCCATTTCAACCCCGAGAACATGATTTTTTAGCTTCAGCTACTAGAAGTAACCAAGGAGCAACACCTATGCCAGATACTTCTGTTCCTGAGATCACCCCTGTCCCAGCCAAGAACCTAGCAAGGAAAAAAACAAGCCAAGAAGGTTGTGCAACCAATGAGTGTTCCAGCAAAGAACACAAGGAGAAAGGTCGTGGCCCCATCATCTAACACAAGTAGCAAGAGAAGAGTGTGAACATTGAATTTGGTATACCCTATTTGTAGTGGTACTTCTATCAAACAATTGATGTGCGTGCTCTGGGCGTGCTCTAGCACGTTCCGACACGAACGGGCATGTCCCATGGTCATCTAGCTATGTATATTCACCCCAATATGAATCGCTTGGTGAAAATTTTGATATTTTTACATTTTGAACACCATAAACTCTTCCTCACTTCCTTGAACTCTAAACAACTTCATTCGTGGTAGCTCATTTGTGTGAAGGTTCTTTTATGAAAATGTCTGTAGACCAAGTTTATTATTTTTTATGGTTACTATATAACATAAAACGACAATTTGTGCAGGCATTGCATTTTTCAATTTTTTTTGAATTAGTTATGCTCAATTGAATGTTGGTCAAACCTCAGAAAACCCCGTTGACCGACTCAAAACCCCGCTAACCCTAGCGCGGAACTACAGCCATTCGATCATACCCTAGAGCCAAACTAAAGCCGTTTGATCATACCCTAGCGCTGAACTACACCCTTTCAATCATACCCTAGTGCTGCCGAAGGAAATTCTCTGTCCAAGCGCTGCCACTGACTAGTGGGCGGTTGTCCCAATGACACGTGGGTCCATAAAATATGGGTCCATAAGCTCGCTCCCATTGCCTCCCCTTTCCCCCAACAAACAGAGCAGTTATTCTTCTTATTCTCCCCGTGCTCCCTCACCATTGCCTCCCCTCCCCCCACACCCATTCTTCTTCTTCTTCTTATGTGGCTACGAAGTGCGCAAACGCCTGTCGATGAGAGATGTCGAGCTCTACCTGAGCCTCCAACCCCTCATGGCTACAATATGGTGAAGTGTCGCTGATGTGATGTCCGGATTGCCCATGCATCAGGCCATTGGTATGTCGTGTTACTCGGAAAAAGGAGAATGGGAACAAAGGGCGTGAGTTTGTGACATGTGAGAGCATGCCAGAGGTGGGGAAGGTAAGATATCTCCAGATTTCTCCAGATTTGTTTTTTTGCTCAGATTTGGAATTTAGGGTTCGTATTTACGTTTTCACGACCTGCCTCCATGCAACCATTTTGAGTGGATGGATGAATACATTGAGAGGTTTCAAATGGAGGTCTTAATTGATTCGACAGGGGCAACAAAGTTGGTGCTCGATCTGCGGTCAGCTCGGCAGAAGATGGGGCCTGTAGAGATTTTTCGCTATGACAGCGTCGCTCCGACGATGGGGGATGCGGAAATCAAAGGGGAACTGAATAAGTTGAACAAGCACTTAAGGAAGGGGATTGATCTGACGAAGCAGGCTAATCTGATAATTGCAACATTTTATTTGTGTATAGTTGCTCTAGGATTTGCTTACTTGCTGATCATCAGTAGTTAGATGTAACTTAATGTGACTAATTTGATGGATCAATTATTTGTGTAGCTTAATCCATGTAAGCTTAATGTGATGGATCATATGCTAAGTGTATTGTTATTAGATGTAACTAACCCACTTAACAATCTAACTCTAACCTTTAACCGAGTTACAGTATCCAAACACGGCCTAATTAATGCGAGAGTATTGTCCTTAGTTTTTTCGAGCCTAATTTTCTTGGATTCATACGCTCTCTCTCTGTCTCAGACCGAAATGACCACAATTTTCTTGAGTCGGTCGTGTGCAATGCCCGGTAGAAACCCTTTATCTGGTTAACCCTCCTTTTCAACTTGTAAAAGAATAAAAACCATTTCATTATTGTCAGTAAATGTTATTTTTTTTGTGAATGAATTTTTTATTACTCAAGTGGTAAGGCCACGGTCCATATTCCAAAGATCAATAACCTCTCACAAGCCAGCATTAAGCCAAACGACAGTTCTATTCTCAGCACTAGCAAACTTAGCCAAATAATCACTAACGATATTTTGGGTATGAAGAACATGAGTAAATATAGTTTTACGCGGATTACTAAGAATCTTGATTTCCTCCACAATAGGCATTTTGGTAATTGCTATTGAACTCATATAATGCATGGAACATAGTGAAAAAGCTCAAAAATAGTGATTTTGGCACTAAACAAATATAAAATAGAAAATATTTCGTTGGTATGTGTACACGAGTAGACGATTTCAACTAGTACGAGGCTAAATTCATTTCGATTCAGATAAAGTTCGATTTCAACTAGTACGCTGCTAAATTCATTTCGATTCAGATAAAATTCCACGTACAAATATATATAAACAACGTACGCATTCAACTAACTTCATTTCGTTTCACATAAAGTTCGATCAAAAACAAAATAAACAACATGCAAATATATATAAGGGTACCGTATATATGCCCTATAAACAAAAAAGGCGAACCCTATACTAGTTTCGCCGCCGCGCCGGTCGTCGCCTTGCCACCTACTCCATCGCCATCGCCTACTCCTCGTCGCTATCGGATGCGGGCGGTGCCTCCTCCTACGCCGGAGGCGCCTGCTCCAGCGCTAGTGGAGCCGCCTGCTCCTGTGCCAGTAGATCTGCTAGCTCTAGCGGCAGTGGATCCGCCTGCTCCTCTGCCGGTGGATCAACCACCTCTAGCTGTAGTGGAGCCACCTGTCCTCGCTCCGATGGAGGCGGTGGCCGTGGCCCCGGCCCGGCAGACGCGAAGTACATCTATCGACGCCCCTCGGGAATGATGTCGGGGATGAACCAGCGATCCCAGAGGTCGCTCCTGGGCGCAAACCCCGGGTCTAACTTGAGATCGAGCGGCAGGATTCTGCGTCGCCGCCTGATCTTGCAACGCCGCTCGAGGCCATCTACAGTAACCTACGACACATGCACACGGCTATCGCTGAGGTTCCACCACTCTGGGAGCAAGACCGTTGGCCATGGCACCGACTCGTTGTTCTCCCAGAGGTACTATGTGAAGTCCTCGTTCATCGTTCGACACCGGTTAGGGCTCGACGGACCTCCGTCGCTGTCGCAGGCTGTGAGTTTGCGCTTCGCCATTGTTCCAGGGTTTTTTGGCTCGAGGAGTGAGGTGGACGAGTGGGGAAGAAGGTGTCGGCGGTTCCTATTTAATGGGACCCATCAAAACAGCCGGAGCGTCGGTGTTGTCGCTGCCATATGGGCTAGCGGGAGACGAGTCGTTCTTGTGTTGGGACCGGTCAAAGTAAAAGCATCACTATTGTCGCTACCCGGTGGGCCAGCAGGAGACGAGTCGTTCCCACGTGGGCAGGTCAAAGTAGCATCGGCATCGCCGCTATCGCTGCCCGGTGGGCTAGCAAGAGACGAGTCGTTCTCGTGTGGGCCCGCTTGCCTGATCGAGCCCCACTCGTAAGCACGATGAGGTGCCCCATGCCGACCCCACTAGTCAGGCGATGTAACGGTCAAAGGAGGTGGACTAGATGGAAACACCCTGTTGGGCCGCCTGCGAGAGTGGATAGAGCGAAGTAGGGCAAAAATGAGGAAAGCTAAGCGAGCAGGGAAAAAACAAGCAAAACAAAGCAAAGTGGGGTACATAAGTAGATAACCCTAAAACAATGGGGTTAATTCATATCAATTTAGTTCTCTTTTTCTACATCATGTCATCGTTTTCCAAGGATTACTCTTTTTTACTTAATTCTCCATATGCATGCTGGATAACGGTCGATGGGTGGAGCAATAGTAATAGGTGCAGGCAGGAGTTGGTCTATTTCCTTATGGACATGATGCGTATATACACATCATCATTGACGTGAATATCACATCACTATCCGCTTTTTTATTAGTTGCTCAATAGTAATTTGTCTACCCACCGTATGCTTGCTTTCATGAGAGATGCCACTAGGGAACACTATGACCCCCCGGGTCTATTCACTTATAAATTTACAAACATTACAATTTCCTTGTTGACTTTATTTACTTGTTATTTACTTTTCACTTTGCAACTTCCTACTGCGCTACTTACTTGCTTGCAAATAACAAGACAAGGGGATTGACAACCCTCTTGCGTGCATTGGGTGCAAATGTTTGTTTCTTTTGTGTGTAGTTGCTGTAGATGGGGGTTGGTTGTTACTCCTATTAGTTCGATAACCCTTGGTTCTCTACTGAGGGAAATACTTACCTATATTGTGCTGCATCACCCATTCCTCTTCAACGGAAACCCAATGCAGATCACAAGCATCATGATCTTGTTGCGGGAATACATAGTATAGATCGAAGAAGCTCATATTGCAAAAAAAATCTGCAACACGGCCCATGTTGCAATTTATTTTTTTGCAACATGTCATACTTTTGTCACGGCAGATGTCCTCAAAAAGGGCTAGGTCGAGAGGCCATCGCAATTAGGTGGTTTCTCGAGAGGGGTTGACGGGAACAAAGAACACAGAGTTTACCCAGGTTTGGCCTCTCATGATGGAGGTAAATACCTACTCATGCGTGATTAGTATTGCTTGAGATCTCGATTACAATGGTGTGGATTCGCTAACCTAGCTCTCGGTTGATTTTTTCCTAGTCTTTCTGCCTCAGGGGATCCCCTTTATATATAGGTGATGCCGTGAGGTCACAATTGAACCTGGATCGTAATACAACCCATGACTTAGTCTACTTCCTAATTATCGTGTCTCTCAAGTAAGGAAACTTCCTCATAACTTCCTCCTTGAGACGGCCTATGTGATACTCAGCCACACGCCGGTCTTCTCTTTAAGCCACCTCCCGGGCCTTGCACTTCATGGTTAACCGCAGCCCACATAATGACATTGTTTACGAGCTGCCATTGGAAAACTATGTCATATCCTCGCGGGGTCATATCATGGGGTATATCCCAAAAATTATCCCCTAGGTTAACTTGGATCTATCCATGTTATGTTCAATCCTGAAATCAAATAAATAGAACATGAACAATTGAAGTTTAAACCCGTGAGCCGGCAATTTTTCTTTCCTCCAACTGTCGTCTCAAAGCATGCCCGGATCAATCTATGGTCGGGTCATTTGTTTCATTTCTGGACTTGGTACATTTTCCTTTGTTAGCACAATGATGTCACATTTGCTGACCTTTGATATCCACGAGTCTCATCATGGCAAAGCTTTCAAATGTATACGTTAAAAACTGGTCAAGCGAGGGAATCGAGCCATATTTTATTACGGTGGTTCGTGTTTACACTGCGCCGCTTCGGGGATCGCCTCCCTTATAAATAGACCACTTGAGGCCCTCCATTCAATTTTTACCTTTTCTCCTTCCTCTGGACTCCAACGGTGCACTTTGAGCCCGTTGGAGTTCAAAATGTGAGATAAGTCGTCATCATGTTTTCATCACCGGAGTTCGCCTATGCCACCGTCACCTTCCGCGGAATACTAAGACTGCAGTTCTTCTCTCCTCAAATCATGTGAGTACACATTTGCCCCTTTTAGGTTTTGTTCTGTTTTAGTAGTTCATTAGGAATACTGCTCAAGCCCGTCGGATTCCGTCCAGATAGTATTTATAGATCTAGTCAGCCACACAACCTTCATTAATAATGCATAATTTTACTTCTGCATCGTCTTCATAGCATCATAGATATTTCATTGTTGCATGCAAGATTCGCATCCATTTTCACCTTAGTGCTTCCACCAATGCTAGGGTTTTTTATTTTATTTTCAAGAAATTTTCTAGATCTTTAGCCGTAGTTACTTTCCATTTTTTTGTTTGCGACACACCCGATTCATCAAACCATCCAACACTTAGCAAAAAGCTGGAACTTCCATTAAATACCAGCTCAATCTGGTCGGCTCATAGAGCTATCCTAGCATATTTGCAAGGTCCATTTTACCCTTGATAATGACGAGTCACGCATCTGTATCTAGCTTATTCTCTTTCCTTCTTATCAGTCTCATGATGAGGAGTCTTTCATGGAGACGCTGACTTACCCATACGAACGCAATTCGCAGGCTTATTTACTTTGACTTTCACACTGCATCTGACCTTTGTGAGAACCTTGATGGCTCCAAATCCCTGCAAGGCCATTGGATGGGTCATGTAACACCCCAACACATCCTCCGATGGTCGTTACTCATCGCAGGATCTTGACTGGCCCCAAAGATTAATACTATTCTTTTTTGTGCACTTTGTCCTCACTCGTGCGCACCGAGGACCAATTTCCCAGTCGATCACCCATCATAGAACTACTCTAAGCCAAGCACGCTTAACTTGGGAGTTTTGTTTGAATGGGATCTTGGAAAAGAAGGAATTCCTTATTTATATGAGTAGTCTATAATCCCTATTAAGCCAGGCTATCACATACACCCCCACTCAGAGGAACCGACGTCCTCATCGGGGCACTAAGAACGTTCCCTGTTGCTACATACATATGTGCATCCACTCCGGTACATGTGCCATGTCGTGTACCACGACGGGTCATAAACAACATGACCATGCACTTTTCAGCAAACATCGTGTAGCCATGAGGGTCGGCTCTGATACCAACATGTAACGCCCCGGCCACACCGGTCGGTGGTCGTTACTCCTGGCAGGATCTAGACTGGCCCCAAAGATCAATACCACTAGTCACTTTGTGCTCACTCATGCACACCCAGGACCAACTTCCCAGTCGGACACCCATCCTAGAAGTACTCCAAGCCAACCACGCTTAACTTGGAAGTTCTGTTTGAATCGGCTCCCGAGAAAGAAGGAAATTCTTATTGATATGATTAGTCTATCATCCCTATTAAGCGACGCTGTCACAAATTAGTTCCCAAGTATCACTTCTCACACTCGAAAAACTTGTGATCCAAGGTCTTCACCCCGCTCAAGAAGAGATCAGTTGGCGAGCACCTAAGGAAGAAACTTCCCCCCAACCTCAACAGGGGGAAGTTGTTATATTTGCAGATCATTTGCACAGAGGCTTCCAACCACCCACGTCAAAAGAAATTAGAGACATGCTCAACTTCTTTAACCTTGGGCTACATGATATCGGCCCCAACTCAATCACCAATCTCCATCAGTTCCAAGTTTTTTGTGAAGTGTATCTCGAGACATAACTAAGTATCAGTCTCTTCCGGGAATTCTTCTATATCAACCATCAGACTGAGTTCAAGGATCGACCCATCATATAACTTGGTGGAATCTCTATCCAAAAGTGAAAGAATAGTGATTTTCCTGAAGCCAAACTGGCGAGTCATCCCAAAGGTTGGAACAAGACCTGGTTTTATAGTAAAAATACCACTCCACAAGAAGAAAAACACATGTCAGGTTACAGATTGGAACATCTCAATGCTACCGTTGCCTTTTTGGGTTGGCCAAACGATGAAGAAAGGAAACATGTATCACCTTATTACTTAAAGTTAAGAGCTTTGATGGCTCATGGCCTCACCGGGATCGATCTAACCTAGTGTTGGATAAACTGGCAAATTCAGCCCCTTAGTTTAAGGTGCGACTTAATGTGCAATTATATCGGTGACTCGGCTTATGTGCAACGCTTTAGACAAGTCAATTTGTGTGAAGGTGAAGTCACCAAAGCCACAACGAAACTGTTGAGTGACTCCAAGGACAAATGCTATTTGACTGGGCTAGCTCCCTTTTGCTTGACTTATCTCGTTCCTCGAGTATGTATTGCAAGACTTGCTCATATTTGTTTTTCATAATTTACCTTATGTTTTGTACTTAGCTTCCGGCTTACCATACATAGACGCAAAATTTTGACTCGTGGAAATTCAAGCCCTCGAAGCCTGCTCACTTTCTTTTCTTTTTATTGAGCAAGTAAATGAGTTGGCTGGTGAGGTGGCTGCTAGAGAAGAGTCAGAGGTAGATATCAACTCACTTTCTTTTCTTTTTATTGAACGTGTTGTCGCTCCTTCTTCGCAAGATAACATCGAGACCAACAAAGCTGGCAATGTTGAGGTAATTTCAATCTCATCCAACTCAGAAACATATGTCGTGAAGAGAATGAGACAAGCCGTCACAAAGGTCCCATTTATAAATCAAGACGCTCACTTAGCCCCAACATTTCTTTTGAAGAAAACTCAAAAAATCGGTATGTCGAAATGCAAGAACCAGAGTCAATTCTAGGGAGTTATTTACAAGCTTATCGCATGAGCTAGACGCCCGCAAGAAATGACTTGAGGTACCTCATAGCCCAACTCCATTTCGTCCACGAGACGGTCTTTTAGACAACCATCTAATCATTCGGATTCAAATTATTAGGAAATGTCGCCCTCCTCTCGAGAATCGACCGCAACCTAGCTCCCCACTCCCACAATTAAGTGCGGGTAAGTACCTTTGAACCACACTTTTTCTTTTCTTCATAGTTGCTTCTTTAATATGATGTTGCTTTCATGGCTGTGGAGCCAAAGCCTTTGTAAAGGAGAAGTTTGGTGGGTCATCTTCCACCGTAGCACGCCCCAACATTCAGGACCCACCAGTGGTCAGACCAGAACCCCAAGTTGAAAATGCTAGCCAAGATAACCGAGACTTAAGGGTTGATGAGGCTCATGAAAATGAGTCGTTCATGCTCACGAGCCGGCGACGATGGAAGAGCCAGTCCATGTAGAATATTAGGTTAACCTGGATGACCAGCCAATCATGTTAACCAGCGAAGTCCTGCTCGTGCCTCTAGTCATGTGCACAAGGTAGATAACATTGTCCCATCACACATGATGGATGATGCAGAGGTGAACATTGTTGGAGAGGTTCATAAAGCTCCAGAGACTTCAACTTCCTTGGCCAAAATTCTAGCCAAGGATGACCCAACAATGTTGTCCATAGGAAAAAAATCAAACTAGAGCTCCCTAGTCTTGACAAACTTAGTGTTAACGATCTGCATCAAGAGTACTTGGCCTAGCTATGTGAGAGTTAGGATGTCGAAGTGAGCATGACAAATGTGCTGAAGCGCAAATATGAGGTGTGAAATACCCATCCTTTTTTTAAATACATACTCTTGTAGCCCCCAAGGAGTGGCACAGTAAAATAAGTACTGAGCTAGGTATTAGGAAATGAGAAGTATTTTTATAATGGACCATAGACCCCAAGGACTAAGTCGTTAGGAAAATAACGAGCCGATACTTTAAGACATCTGTAATCAAGATAGATTTAAAAAGCTATAAAGGAGTTGTCAATCCCTTCACGATTATTTGCAAGGTGAGAACTGAAGGTGGAAAGTGCAACAAAGTAAAAGTGTAGATCTGAAAATATGATGTGAAGTAGACCCCGGGGCCATAGTGTTCACTAGAGGCTTCTCTCATGATAGCAAGTATTACGGTGGGTGAACGAATTACTGTCGAGCAATTGATAGAATCGCGCAAAGTCATGATGATATCTAAGGCAATGATCATACATATAGGCATCACGTCCGAGACAAGTAGACCGATACTGACTGCATCTACTACTATTACTCCACACATCGACCGCTATCAAGCATGCATCTAGTCTATTGAGTTCATAACAAACAGAATAACGCTTTAAGCAAGATGACATGATGTAGAGGGATAAATTCATGCAATATGATATAAACCCCATCTTTTTACCCTTAATGGCAACAACACGATGCGTGCCTCGCTACCCCTTCTGTCACTAGGTGAGGACACCGCACGGTATGAACCCAAAACCAAGCACTTCTCCCATTGCACGAATTATAGATCAAGTTGGCCAAACGAAACCCACAACTCAAAGAGAATTACAAGGATATGAAATCATGCATATAGGAGATCAGAGGAGACTCAAATAATATTCATAGATAATCTGATCATAAATCCACAATACATCGGATCTCGACAAACACACCGCAAAAGAAAGTTACATCGGATAGATCTCCATGAAGATCATGGAGAACTTTGTATTGTATATCCAAGAGAGAGAAGAAGCCATCTAGCTACTAGCTATGGACCCGAAGGTCTGTGGTGAACTACTCACGCATCATCGGAGAGGCAATGGTGTTGATGAAGAAGCCCTCCGTGTCCGAATCCCCCCTCCGGCAGGGCACCAGAACGGTCCCCAGATGGGATCTTGCGGAGACATAAGCTTGCGGCGGAGGAAAAGTATTTTCGTGGCTCTCTCTGGTGGTTTTGGATTTTTAGAGAATTTATAGGCGGAGAGGTAGGGCAGAGGAGCCATGGGGGGCCCACAAGCCTGCTAGCCCCCCCCCAGGCCGGGGCTAGGGGGCTTGTGACCTCCCCCGAGGTCCCCTGCCTTGGTTCTCAAGTCTCCTGCGTATCTTCTATTACGAAAAAAATCATTTTTCAGGTTTTATTCCCTTTGGACTCCGTTTAATATTCCCCTTTAAAAAAGGTCAAAAACACGGAAAAAATAGAAGATGGCACTTGGCACTGAGTTAATTGGTTAGTCCCAAAAAAGATATAAAATAGCATATTCATGCATACAAAACATCGAAAGTTGACAAGATAATAGCATGGAACCATAAAAAATTATAGATACGTTGGAGACGTATCAAGCATCCCCAAGCTTAACTCCTGCTCGTCCTCGAGTAGGGAAGTGATAAAGATTGAATTTTTGATGTGGAATGCTACCTAACATATTTGTCCTTTGTAACTTCTTTCTTGTGGCATGAATGTTCAGATCCATAAGATTCAAAACAATAGTTTACTATTGACATGAAAACAATAATACTTTAAGCAAACTAGCAAAGTAATCATGAACTTTTGAAATAACAAGGCCAAAGAAAGTTATCCCTACAAAACCATATAGTCTGGCTATGCTCCGTCATCCCCACATAACGGATTTAAATCATGCACAACCCCGGTATTGGCCAAGTAACTGTTTTCGCACTCTTACTTTCTTAAACTTCTTCAACTCTCATGCAATACATGAGCGTGAGCCATGGATATAACACTATAGGTGGAATAGAGTGTGGTGGAGGTTGTTAGGCAAAAAGGAGGAGATGGTCACATTGGCTTGGCGTATTAATGGGCTATGGAGATGCCCATCAATAGATATCAATGTGAATGAGTAGGGATTGCCATGCAATGGATGCACGAGAGCTATAAGTGTGTGAAAGCTCAAAAGGAAAACTAGTGGTGTGCACCCAACTTGCTTGCTCACGAAGACCTAGGGCAATTTTGAGGAAGCCCATCATTGGAATATACAAGCCAAGTTATATAATGAAAATTCCCACTAGTATAAGGAAGTGTCAAAACAGGAGACGCTCTATCATGAAGAACATGGTGCTATTTTGAAGCACAAGTGTGGAAAAAGATAGTAGCATTGTCCCTTTTCTATTTTTCTCTCTTTTTTTTTGTTTGGGCTCTTTGGCCTCTTTTCAATTATTATTTTTTGGTGGGCATCTTTGGCCTATTTTTTATTTCCTCACATGGGACAATGCTCTAATAATGATGATTATCACACTTTTATTTACTCAGAACTCAATACTTAGAACAATGATGACTCTATAGGAAATGCCTCCGGAAGTGTACCGAGATGTGCAACGATCTAGCTTAGCGTATGACGTTGAAACATCTCGCTAGCTATCTTATAATCATGCAAAGGCAATATGAAAGTGACGACACAAGTCATGAGACGGAACAGTGGGAGTTGCATGGCAATATATATCGGAATGGCTATGGAAATGCCATAATAGGTAGGTATGGTGGCTGTTTTGAGGAAGGTATATGGTGGGTTTGTGCACCGGCAAAAGTTGCGCAACACTAGAGAGTCTAGCAATGGTGGAATGTCAAAGTGCATCTATACCATGGACTCTCATTACTTCTTGCGAAAGTTTTATTAGTAATCGAAACAAAGTGCTAAACACATACTCCTAGGGGAAAGGTTGGTAGGTGTTTAACCATCGCACGATCCCGACCACCACACAAAGGATGACAATCAATAAATCAATTATTCTCCGACTTCCTAACATAGCGGTTCACCATACGTGCATGCTACGGGAATCACTAACTTCAACACAAGTATTTCTAGATTCACAACACCCTACTAACATAACTCTAATATTACCATATCCATATCTCAAAACTAATTGAGAGGAATCAAACTTCTCTTTACTAATCAATGCATTTGAATACGGAAGTTTTTATTATATCCTCTTTGGATGCGTATCATATTTAGGACTACTTTCATAGCACACGCCAATTACCAAGTTACTTAGAGAGAGCACTCTCAAAAAGATATAAGTGAAGATCGAGAGTTCTTATTTCTTCAAAATATGATACCGCCGTGCTCTAAAAAGATTTAAGTGAAGCACTAGAGCAAAGTCATCTAGCTCAAAAGATATAAGTGAAGCACATGCGAGCTAAATTGCCTAACTCAAAAAGATATAAGTGAAGCTCAATGAGTATTCTAGCAAATTCACAATGAGTGCATCTCCCTCTCAAAAAGGTGTGCAGAAAGGATGATTGTGACAAAACAAAAAGAAAAGACTCCTATAATACATGACGCTCCAAGAAAAACACATATCATGTAGTGAATAAAAATATAGCTCCAAGTAACGTTACCGGTGGACTGAAGACGAAAGAGGGGATGCCTTCCCGGGGCACCCCCAAGCTTAGGCTTTTTGATGTCCTTGAATTTGTATTGGGACGCCTTGGGCATCCCCAAGCTTAAGCTCTTTCCACTCTTTATCCCATTGTCCATGAGAACATCACCCAAAACTTTTCAAACTTCACGACACAAAACTTAAACAGAAACTCGTGATATCATTAGCTCAAGAAAACAAACCACCACTCTTTAGGTACTGTAGTAAACTTGATTTCTATTTATATTTATGTTATATTACTGTATTCTCACTTTTCCATGGCTAGTACCCCCCGATACTATCCATAGTTTCATCAAAATAAGCAATCAACACAACAAAAACAGAATCTGTCAAAAACAGACCAATCTGTAGCAATCTGTAAACTTCGTATACTTCTAGTATCTCAAAAATTCTGAACACAATTAGGGAAATGTGCGTATCAACCAGAAGCAAAAAGAATCAACTAAAAATCTCTTTCTGGATAGGAATTAAAAATAATTTCGTGAGCACAAAGTTTCTATCTTTTTCAGCATGACCAAACAACCATCACCAAAATTGATCATAAAGGTTCTACTTGGCACAGACACAAAAAGAAACACAAAAAACACAATCATAACAGAATCATGATGGTGTGGACACAACAAAACAGAAATAAAAAAGAAAAGATAAATTCATTGGGTTGCCTCCCAACAAGCGCTATTGTTTAACGCCCTTAGCTAGGCATAAGGCGATTTCAATGATGCTCACATAGAAGATAGCAATCGGACACGAAGAGAGCATCATGAAACATGTGACAAACATATCTAAGTCTAACATACTTCCTATGCATAGACATTTTATAGGAAAACAAATTGTCAAGACAACCAATAGTTATCATATGCAAGGAAGAAGAAAGGGATAATAGAAATCTCAACATAACGAGAGGTGATTTAGTGGTATGGAAGTTTCTACCACAATATTTTCCTATCTCATAACAATTACATGTGGGATCATAATCAATTTCAACAATATAGCTATCACATAGGATATCCTTTTCATGATCCACATGCATGCAAAGTTAACGCTCTTCAAAAATAGTGGGATTATCATCAACTAAAGTCATGACTTCTGCAAACCCACTTTCAATATTATTACAAATATCATATTCATCATGAGGCTTAAACAATTTTCAAGATCATAAGAAAAATCATTACCCCAATCATGATCATTGCAACAAGTAGTGGACACAGAAAAACTAGCATCCCCAAGCTTAGGGTTTTGCATATTTTTAGCATGGTTGACATTAATAGAATTCATAGTGAAACCATTGCAATCATGATTTTCATTCAAGGAGCCCTCGTGAATCACTTCATAAATTTCTTCGTCACAATTTTCAGATTCACGCATCTCAAGCAAAACTTCATAGAGAAAGTAAAGTGCACTCAACTCACTAGCAAATGGTTCAACATAATTGGATCTCTTAAAGAGATTAGCAAGTGGGTGAGGATCCATATCAATAGACTTTCAGAAGCGAAGATGCAAGCATATTGAAGGCACATAGCACAAAAACAAAGGAAAGGCAAACGAAAAAGGAAAATATTTTTATAAATTTTGTTTTTTCAGAAGTGGGGGAGAGGAAAACGAGAGGCAAAAGGCAAATAATCTAAATGCAAGAGATGAGTTTGCGATAGTTACTTCGATATGCTTCACTTTGAATACTCCCCGGCAACGGCGCCAGAAATTGGCACGTTGACGGGACACTATTCTTGAGTTGATCCTCCCCGGCAACGGCGCCAGAAATTGGCACATTGACGGGAGACTATTCTTGACTTGATCCTCCCCGGCAACGGCGCCAGAAATTGGCACGTTAACGGGAGACTATTCTAGACTTGATCCTCCCCGGCAACGGCGCTAGAAATTCTTCTTGCTACCTCTTGATCTTGCGTTGGGTTTTCCCTTGAAGAGAAAAGGGTGATGCAGCATAGTAGCGATAAGTATTTCCCTCAGTTTGAGAACCAAGGTATCGATCCAGTAGGAGTATCAAGATGAGGCACCAATGTACCTACGCAAAAACAAACAAACTTGCACCCAACGCTATAAAGGGGTTGTCAATCCCTTCACGATTATTTGCAAGGTGAGAACTGAAGGTGGAAAGTGCAACAAAGTAAAAGTGTAGATCTATAAATATGATGTGAAGTAGACCCGGGGGCCATAGTGTTCACTAGAGGCTTCTATTGTGATAGTAAGTATTACGGTGGGTGAACGAATTACTGTCGAGCAATTCATAGAATCGCGCAAAGTCATGATGATATCAAACGCAATGATCATACATATAGGCATCACGTCCGAGACAAGTGGACCGATACTGTCTGCATCTACTACTATTACTCCACACATCGACCGCTATGCAACATGCATCTAGTGTATTGAGTTCATAACAAACAGAGTAACGCTTTAAGCAAGATGACATGATGTAGAGGGATAAGTTCATGCAATATGACATAAACGCCATCTTTTTACCCTTGATGGCAACAACACGATGCGTGCCTCGCTACACCTTTTGTCACTAGGTGAGGGCACCGCACGGTATGGACCCAAAACCAAGCACTTCTCCCATTGCAAGAATTATAGATCAAGTTGGCCAAACGAAACCCACAACTCGAAGAGAATTACAAGGATACGAAATCATGCATATAAGAGATCAGAGGAGACTCAAATAATATTCATAGATAATCTGATCATAAATCCACAATTCATCGGATCTCGACAAACACACCGCAAAAGAAAGTTACATTGGATAGATCTCCATGAAGATCATGGAGAACTCTGTATTGAAGATCCAAGAGAGAGAAGAAGCCATCTAGCTACTAGCTATGGACCCGAAGGTCTATGGTGAACTACTCACGCATCATCGGAGAGGCAATGGTGTTGATGAAGAAGCCCTCCATGTCCGAATCCCCCCTCCGGCACGGCACCAGAACGGTCCCCAGATGGGATCATGCGGAGACAGAAGCTTACGGCGGCGGAAAAGTATTTTCGTGGCTCTCTCTGGTGGTTTTGGATTTTTAGAGAATTTATAGGCGGAAGAGGTAGGGCACACGAGCCACGGGGGCCCACAAGCCTGCTAGGCCCCCCAGGCCGGGGCTAGGGGGCTTGTGACTTCCCCCGAGGTCCCCTGCCTTGGTTCTCAAGTCTCCTGCATCTGCTGTTATGGAAAAGTCATTCCGCAGGTTTTATTCCGTTTGGACTCCGTTTAATATTCTCCTCTGAAAAAGGTCAAAAACATGGAAAAAATAGAAACTGGCACTTGGCACTGAGTTTATAGGTTAGTCCCAAAAAAGATATAAAATAGCATATTCATGCATACCAAACATCCAAAGTTGACAAGATAATAGCATGGAACCATATAAAATTATAGATACGTTGGAGACGTATCAGAGGCCGAGTCATCCATGGACGGCTTGCAGAAGAAGCTAAACAAAGAAAAAGGGCTCAAGAAAACAGCGGAAATCTTGTAGGCTGATCTCCACAAATCATTGCCTCACTCTACTGACATCTTGCACAAGACGAAGGCTAGTTTTGAGAAAGAGAAGGCCATTATGTAGAAAAGGGTAGAAAAATACGATAACCAACTTGGTCCGATGAAGGAAGAGTTGAACACTCTAAAGTGCCATATCACCAACATGACTGTGGGTATCTTTGGTAAGTTATAATATCAACATAGTCATAATACGAGTTAAGTTGTTGACCGGCTTATTGACATGTCTCTCCTTTGCACAGGTGGAAGAAGTGAAAACACTTTGCAATTGCCCATAGTAAGTTGAAGGCAACGTATACATACCTAGAGCAACTTTACGCAGGTTGTGTTTATGCAATAACGATAGTGGAGAATGTCACAACACCCCCTCCACAGATCAAAGGTATGCTCAATGATTTATCAACAGTCCCTGAACGGTTCCAGGAATTAAAGAAATCGACGGCTTGTGCTGGGGTCGGAATGGCGCTTGTTCATGCCAAGGCTTATTCGCCAGAGATGGAGTCGGCAAAGACGGCGGGCGGTTTTTGAAGTTTAATGCTAATGTTTGGAATTTTTCTAGCAAGATTATGTATGATGTGTGAAAGAGACTCGAGTGTTGGCGACTCAATTCTCTAAAGAACTTGACTTATGAAAATACCAAGTCGTCTACATAGTAGAGAAGAAACGCATCAACCCGCCAGAGTACAAGCCTTTTGTGTTGACTGCTCCGTGCCGTAAGCAAACTTCGGATGATAACGTCGACCCTTGTGTTATCATCTGTGAGGACTCTACTTTCCAAGCTTTGTCAACTATCCATTGGATGCCAAAGGAGCTCCAAACTGACCGTGATGAGCCGACACAAGTTGACCCGGAAGCCGCTAGTGCACAAGACCAGCAGGGCAAGTCAACCCGGAGGATTCAAGAATAAGAGCGCAAGAGTAGTCCTTTTCTTAAAACTTGATGATTTGTGGCCCAACTTGGATTTGTAATAGGAATAACAAAACACTTGGTCATCTGTTGTGCCATCGTGCATGTAGTACTCTTGAAATGGCATCCTTTGAGGGCAATGTGACGACTCTTTTTAAGTAACAAGCTACTTTCATATGTATCTCTACACTTGTTCTTCGTGAATGAGACAGTCTTTATAGTTTACCATAAGCTGGCACAAGAAGATCATGTTGATATTGGAGACTTAGTGAAAGTTCATCAAGGATAATGACTGGACTCAGTGCAATCCGGTTTGCTACTATATTGATAAGCTAAAAATAATAAGCCAAGTTTCTAAGTTTGACCCGATAAATAATGACAATAGAATTTATTCCTGTAAAACATAATGATATAATAATATGAAGAGATGTATATATAACTTGCAACAGAAATAAAGAAGTTGTATAATATTAAGCCGGCTTGGAGGCGTGGCATAAGACCGGCTTTCGAGGCTCAGGTCCCGCTTCAATGAAGCTGGCGTGATAACCTATGGTTTAGCCTCGCTTTCTGTAAGCCGACTCTCACGTGACTCAAGCCGGTGTTTTAACCTTGAAAAGTTCAAGGTCAACATGGATTGACTTATCAAGAGTGCACTCGGTCACCTTTTTGGAGTAGCATCTAGCAAACAGGCGGGTATAACCAAGTTTTTATAATGGCATTTGATGGGTCAAGAGGGGTGTTAATATTTAAACTCAATGAGTTGGAAGCCCCCAAGTGACTTATGATCAAAGAATAAAGGCTCATACACAATTTTTAAGATGAAACGATAGAGACCTCGAGTTTTACGGAAGCCAGCTTTATTATATATTGATCATAAATATATATACATAGCTATGTACAATGAGCTGGAGCCAATGGCTCTAAGTGTAATAAGGCCGAAAATGAGCAATATTCCAAGGCATGTTGGTCTCCTCCTCGGGGGTATGTGATGTTTTGTGTTCACGTATGTTGACAAGATAATATGACCCATTATTGAGGTTCTTCCTCATGACATAGGGCCCTTCCCATGGTGGTGAAAGCTTATGCATTCATGTTTGGTCTTGAATCAAATGGAGCACTAAGTCATCTTCCTGGAAAGTTCTACTGCGAACTCTACGGCTATGATAGCGACATAGGACTTGCTGATAGATAGCTGATTGTGTTGCCGCAAGATCGCGTTATTCCTCCAACGCATCCAGAGATTCTTGATGATCTTGTTCATTATCTGCTTCGACATATGCGGGAACTCTAGGGGAGTCATGAAGGATATCACTTGGCACAAAAGCTTCTGCTCCATAGACCAGAAAAAAGGCGTGTGGCCTATGTATCTATTGGGAGTAGTCTGTACACTCCAAAGGACTTTGGGGAATTCCTCGACACGGCAGCCAGAGGTTTGGTCTAGAGGAACCATAAGTGTGGGTTTGATTCCATGTAATGTCTCCTGATTAGCTCACTTAACTTATCCATTAGACTGTGAATGTGCCACTAAGACTAAATCAAGCCGGATATGCTCACGTTGGCAGAACTGTTTGATAATTGTGATCAGTGTTGGGTTTTTCGTGAAGAGGAACGGGTGATGCAGCACAATATAGGTAAGTATTTCTCTGAGTAGAGAACCAAGGTTTATCAAACTAATAGGAGTAACAGCCAACCCCCGTCTTCAGCGATTGCATACAAAAGAAACAAACATTTGCACCCAACGCAGGCAAGAGAGTTATCAATCCCCTTGTCTCATTATTTGCAAGCAAGTAAAGTGTGTAGATAGAAGTTGCAAAGTGCAATGTAAATAAAAAGTAAATAAAGGCAGTGAGGAAATTACAACGTTTGTAAACTTATAAGTGCATAGACCCGGGTGAGGGAGTCCGGGACGAGGGGATCCTTGGGCCTCTACTTATTCTCATTGGTCAGACTCTCTGGCCTCATCGACCGTCAGCAGAAGTATTGGATTCGAGATGGACTCTTCCGAAGACCTGGGATATAATCCAAGGAGATGTAGCAATCGGCATATTCCCTCTCTATTATAACAACAAGAGCAAGACATAGTGTTTTACCTCCATCAAGAGGGCCCAAACCTGGGTAAAACACCGTCTTCATCGTCTCTTGCAATCCCTCGACCCTAGATACAAAATCCCGACCCACTACTCGAGATCATCCGGTTTTGACACCAACATTGGTGCTTTCATTGATCTCCGTCGCAAAATCGCGAGAAGGATTGATGGCTCGGCTCATTAGTAACGATGAAATCCGCACCAAAGATATCTTCGTCCCTAGACAGATTTTCATGTTCGGCAGCGTTGTGTTGCATGCCTATCACATCGGTCATTTAGACCAGGTCGGAAGTATCGCCCCCAATTAAGAGATTCGGTTCAAGAACTTGGAGTTCATTGCCAATCCCTGGGGAGACCTTATTTCGACAACATCCCTCCTTAATAATGCTTCGGCATCATAGGGGTTGGATTACGTCCTTGAGACGACTCACGATCAGGCTCCGGTCTCGAATTCTGAACCAGATGCACCACGCGAATCACCAACAGGTGACCGCAGCTCAGTCGCAGCTCCGAACACTCCAAAGGTGGCAACGCCCATGGTTGATCTCATAGGCTTCAGACTTACGGATGCCGTGAATATTGAGGAATTAGACAAGCTCCTTGGTTGAATCCTGGCCATGGGAGTACCCCATGAGCAACCATCGGTCTATGACTAGATCGGGATTAGACCCACTGACGGGGAAATCTATGTCCCACCTATCACTCACATGATCACCACTATTGAAGAACCAATGGGGGGATCGCCCTCCCAACCACCAGAACTCAGAACCATCTGCGTCCCAGTATCCTGTCACTCAGATTCTCTGGCTATCAAGTTATGCCCCGAACTCAATTCAGAGCCTAAGTTGTCATGTTCGGCCAGCCGTATGGGCTCCAAACCCGACGCTCTGAACTCTCCAACGGTATAGGATACAATCGCTAATGCTAGAGGAACGTGTTTTGTCGAAGCACCAAAGTTTCCCCCACCGACCTCCCAATTTAGGAATCAACTGAGTATCAAAGAAGAGCCTAGCATACGGGACCTCCACCATGTCCGGCAGGCGCCAGGAGAATGAGTCCAACACTTCTGGGCTAGATTCCTGCTAAACATAAACCGGTTTCCAGATTACAACTGCGAGGACATTATAAACATATTATAGCATAGATGCCACGAGGAGGGAATCTTGAATAACCTCGCTCGTCACTGCGTCCTAATCCTCAGTGAGCTTTAGGCATTGATACATAAATGTTGCACCACGGAAAGTACCTCACAGTTTTAGCAACTACAGGTGGAACCAACCCAACAACCCAGAAAATCTCGAAGAAAGCACATACTCTAACGACAACTAATTAAATGCGGGACTTCGAAAAAGAACAAGCCCCTCGACGTATCTTGAACCGTACTAGATAAGCTACTAGATAGCCCATGTCCCATCCACTCCACATTGCCTCACACTGTCTCAACTCACATGCTTCAAGCCTGTTGGGTTGTCACGTAGGTGGCTAAAAGTGGAGAAGCTATTCTTGATGCCCAACCACAACAAAGGCATTTGCTCAAACTCCCTCATAACAGTGTCGATGGGCTCACAATTTACGAGACTTTCTCCTCAAATAATCAAAGGAAAAGAGCTCTCCGAGAAACTGACCAAGTATTTCATGGTGGCAGCAGCACACCCATGGACAAACACACCCATCAAATTTACGGAGGAAGACCAGCCTGGAATATGTTCCAACCAAACACCAGTTGCATTAGTCCTGAATCCCATTATAGATGGTTTCAAACTATCCAAAGTACTAATGGACGGTGGCAGTGGCTTAAACATCATTTATGCGGATACCATGGAGAAAATGCAATTTGATAGATCCTGCATTGAACGTAGCAGCACAACCTTTCGAGGAATCATCCCCGGAAGAGAAGCTCGATGCACGGATCAGGTCTCCCTCGATGTAGTATTCGACACCCATTAGAATTACAGGTTCGAAGAGCTCACCTTCCATATCGTACCCTTAAAAGCGGTTATCACGCCCTTCTAGGATGGGAGGCCTTCACCAGATTCCAAACCATACCCCACTATAGGTATATGAAACTCAAAATGCCTGGACCCAATGGTGTCATTACCTTGATAAGCAATCCGGATAGGGCCATGCGGGCTGAAAATAAAACCGCAGCGCTCGCCCTTGTGGCACTCTTAGTGTTCCTTGCAGCTGAAGAACTCACCAAACTAAGATCAATGGTCGACACGAATTATGTGACTCTTAGCAAGAGACCCAAGTCTACATCTTTCAAGCCCGCCGATTAAATAATCAAGTTCCAAGTACACCCAACGGACCCCGCTAAAACATCGTCCATCGAAGCACAACTCGACCCCGCGATTGATGAAGCACTGCATGCATTCTTACGAGAAAACTGGGATATATTCTCGTGGCACCCTTCGGACATGCCAGGAATCCCGTGAAGACTGGTCGAGCATAGCTTGAACATAATAGATGGCTTCAAACTTGTCAAACAAATGTTGCATCACTTATGTAAACCCAAGCGTTAAGCCATTGGCACGGAACTAACAAAGTTACTCGAAGCCAGATTCATTTGGGAGATCAAACATCCCAAGTGGTCGACAAATCTGGTCATGGTCCCAGAAAAGGACAAATCCTGACAATTATGCATCAATTTCAAAGACCTCAACAAGTCATGCCCTAAGGATTTGTTTCCTTTGCCTCGCATAGACCAAATAATTGATGTCACTGTGGGACATCACTCGCTATGTTTCCTTGATACTTACTCCGAATATCATCAAATCAAGATGAAGGAATCTGATCAAGCTATGGCCGCTTTCATCATGCCCTACAGGCCATTCTGCTTTAACACAATGCACTTTGGGTTAAAAAACACAGGTGCCATGTATCAATGCATGATTCAAACATCCAAGAAAAACAAATTGGCAAGACAGTCAAGGCCTACGTGGATGATGTGGTCATCAAGACCAAACACGTCACCCAGCTAGTGGACGAGCTCCGACAATATGACATATGACTCAATCCAGAGAAGTGTGTCTTCAGTATCCCTACATGTAAACTACTCGGATTCATCATCTCCCATAGGGGAATAGAGGCCAATCTGGCGAAAGTCCGAGTTGTATCCCAACGGAGCTGAAACGTGTTCAAAAACTGGCAGGTTGCATGGAGTGTTAAGCCATTTTATCTCCCATCTAGGCGAAAAGGCACTATTGCTCTATCGCCTACTCAAGCGAACCAAAATTTTTGAATGGACCGAAGAGGCAACAACTGTCATGGAAGAAATTAAAACATTCCTGGCCAACAACCCAATACTGTTAGCTGCCACAACAGGGGAACCAATGCTACTGTACATATCGGCCATGAATCAGGTTGTTAGCACAGTGCTCATGGTTGAACGAGAGACGGTAGACCACAAACTGTGGATATAGAAGCTAGTTTATTATGTGTCTAAAGTCCTCACCGTGTGCAAGACTCGCTACCCTCACTACCAAAAGATAGCCTACACAGTCTTCATGGCATCGCACAAGCTCCGACACTACTTTCAAGAGCGTTCGGTAACAATAGCATCTAGGTACCCTTGAATGACATAATCAACAATAAGGACTCCACTAGATGCATAGCTAAGTGGCCCATAGAACTATTACCCTTTGAAATTATGTACAAGCCATGCCGAGCTATTAAATCCCAGGTATTGGCTGACTTTCTATCCAAATGGACGGAAGTCGAACTACCTAAAGAGTGTGGTACATATTCCCATTGGACGATAGCTTTGACGGCTCTAAGACGCTTGCTGGCGTGGGGGATGGTGTCATACTTACATCCCCCACTAGCGACAATATTCGGTACATTTTCCAAATCATGTATACTGATTCTAATAACGCGTCCAAATATGAAGCTTCGCTACATGGCTTAAGGATGGAAACTTCGACGGGCATACAAAATCTGGAGGTACGAGGGGTCTCGAACCTCGCTATCTCTCAAATCAATGACGAGTTTGATGCCAAAAATCCAAAGATGGCAGCTTATAGGAATGTTGTCCTTAAAATATTGGCTTGGTTCGAAGGCTTGGAGTTCCACCATGTCTCTAGACATAATAACCAGGTCGCCGATATCCTCGCTCGCATGGATGCCAAGCATGACTTTGTCCCCAAAAATACCTTCTTGGAACGACTGTTTAAACCTTCTGTGGTATGGCAGGACGAGCATGAGGATATTGAAACCACAAAAAGGAGCAAACTAATCCTCCTATAGTTGAGCCAGATGATCAAATCATTGGTGGATCCGCATTAGAGGAAACACACTCAGCTCATGAGATTATGTCTATAATCGCGCCATGGACCGAACTTTTTCTGGCTTATCTCCTTTGCGAGGAACTACGTGATGACCAAACAGAAGCAATACAGGTAGTTCGATGATCCAAGTCTTACAAGGTTCATGAAGGGGAGCTCTATAGAAAAAGCACTATCGCTGTCCTCGAGTGATGCATATCCGAAGAAGAAGGTAAACAACTATTGGCTGAAATACATGCAGGTATGGGCGTCCATCACGCAGCAGCTAGAGACCTGGTAGGCAAGGCATTTAGAGGTGGTTTCTTTTGGCCAACAGCTCGAGCGGATACGTATTCGTTTGTTCAGCATTGTATTGGATGTCAAATCTTCGCAAATCAGAGACACATGCCGACAACAACTCGTCGGAAAATACCGATCACTTGGTCATTCGCGGTCTGGGAGCTGGATATGGTGGGACATTTGAAAGGAGGGTCAAAGAAAAACAATAACCTACTGGTTATAGTCGCTAAATTCACTAAGTGGATCGAAGCGAAACCAATAACTTCTGCCAAGTCTGGACCAGTCTTTGAGTTTATATCAGATGTGGTTCATCGTTATGGCGTTCCGCATAGTATAATCGTGGATAATGTGTCCAATTTTATAGCCCAGGAGGTTAAGAACTGGCGCGCGAATTTGGGCATTAAGCTCGACTATGCCTTTGTCTACCACCCACGAACAAATTGACAGGTCAAACGGGATAATTGGCTCATCATGGGCGGCATTAAACCTCATCTAGTCTGGTCTCTCAAAGAATCTAATTGCCATTGGGTAGAGTATCTTGACTCCCTATTGTGGGTCTTACGTACAACTCCGAACACATCCACAGGTTACATACCGTTTCTTATGATGTATGGGGTAGAGGCAGTCCTCCCTTGTGACACTATCAACAATGCAACTAGAGTGGGCATGTACGAGGAAAAAGAAGCTAAGTTAGATCGGCATGATGACTTGGATGCACTGGAAGAAGAGCATGACATAGCCCTGGAGTGCTCCACCTTTTATCAATAGCAGGCTTGATGCTATTAGAGCATGGAAGTTCGAGCAAAGACTTACAACGTCGACAAGCTTGTGCCAAGCCTCCCTGAGAAGAAAAAGTACAAACTTGCACTCAAATGGGAGGGCCCCTTCAGCATCGATGATATACTTGCCGGAGGGGCATATCGTCTCCGCAATTTGTCGGACAGTCGCCTTGAACCAAACCCATCGAACGCGGCTCGTCTTCGGCATTACTACAACTAAGCTGACGTAGTTACGCTTACTCATTTCGTCGTTATCTTTTTTCAATTTTTGTTGTATCCTTTTTCCTCTATGAAAGGGGTTAGCCTTACCCCAGTTCATGTTCAGATTAACTGAACTATGTTCATGAAATATGTAATTTCTGTAGACACCTGGGGGCTTTGTAAACCCGATGATAATACATTCATGCATGATTTTTGTAATGTGTCTTCTCTTCATATGCTTTAAGCCTCAATATGCACTAAATTTTACTTAAGATTTTGCCAAGTTGGGTTGCCTGGCTCCTATGTTTATCCTCTACGTTCTCGATTGTTCGGCTAGAGGACATAAGGAGCACCTCTGCGATTGTTACGTCCGAGTAATCTAGATACGTACCTCAGACGGGTGACGCCGAAAGCTAGGGTTCTTAATGACGAGTTGGTGTGGCAAAGGAAGGTAATAACAAAAATTCGGTGGTTAACACCAAGGGTTAAAATTCGCAACCATACACTAGCTCCGTATGCAACGGATGCTCACAAAACCCCGAGAAAGGAAGCTATAAAGGAACTATTTCCTTGGGAAGATGTTTCTTATTAAGTAAAAATTACTATAACATTACTCCATGATAATTATCTATCTGTTAGCACCACATGGATGGATTGCCTGGTTCCCCGAACCGTTTACCTATTTCACATGTTACATAGTACAGAACACTTCCTGATATTTATCCAGGAAGGCGGAAGCGGATGGTCGGTTAAGATAGTATTAACACATCGGATGGAGAATTGCAAATACTCATTTACATAAAATCATGCCTCAAGCTATTGGTCTAAGATATCTACTATTGCATCTAGGCGCAATCTTTTTGCGACAAGCATGTAGCAGGCATTACTTGGTTGTAAACCACGTGAAGAGGCACCTACAGACCATCGGGGCCCGCGAGCCCGACTCGTACTAGTTCTTTGGGATTAAGCTTCATAAACATTATCTTCACCATCTCCCACTGCTTGGTGTTGTTGATGCATTGGTTTTTCCCTCCAAATCTAAAGGATCATGTAGCATAGCGACAACAAGAATTCCCTTAGTTTGGAACCAAGGTATCGAACTAGTAGGAAGATCCACAAGACTATGTAAGTAGTACCTGCACACAACCAACAAATTCTCACAACCCAACGTCTGTAGGGGTTGTCAATCCCTCGTGGGTAAGATAAAACGGAAAATAGATAGATTGATCGATGCAAATAAAGTAACGGCAAATAAAACGCAACAAGGTATTTTGGGGTTTTTGATAATATAGATCTAAAAATAAAAGAGAACATAAATTGGAAACGTGAATAGAAAAATAGATCTTGCAGCAAATAGATTATGGAAAATAGACCCCGGGGGCCTAGGTTTCACTAGTGGCTTCTCTCGAGAAAATAACATGCGGTGGGTAAACAAATTACTGTTGGGCAATTGATAGAAGAGAGAATAATTATGACGATATCCAACACAATGATCATGTATATAGGCATCACTTCCAAGACAAGTAGGCCGGCTCCTACGTGCATCTACTACTATTACTCCACACATCGACAACTATCCAACATGCATCTAGTGTATTAAGTTCATGGATAAACGGAGTAATGTTTTAAGAACGATGACATGATGTAGACAAGATCTATTCATGTAGGAATAGACCCCATCGTTTAGTCCTTAATAGAAACAATACATGCGTGTCATGTCTCCTTCTGTCACTGAGACTGAGCACCACAATATCGAATTCATCACAAAGCACATCTTCCCATTGCAATATAAAAATATCAAGTTGGCCAAACAAAACCCAAATATCAGAGAAGAATACGAGGCTATAATAATCAAGAATGGATATAATTTCATAGATTTGATCATAAACCCACACTTCATCGGATCCCAATAAACACACCGCAAAAGAGAGAGTTGCATCAAATAGATCTCCAAGAGACCATTGTATTGAGAAGCAAAACGAGAGAGAAAGACATCTAGCCTCGGCCATTACGTCGATCATAGTAAGCTGGTAGTGTATCGACAACTTTACCTTGGCGACCAACTGTCTCACATCTCGACCATCTTCTTTATACAACCTTCATGGATGCTAGTTGAACCTCTTCTTAAGAGGAGCAGTTGAGAATTCGGGCAGACCTCTTTGGACGGGGTCAAACAAAGGCACGTCTTCAATATAGAACCATTTCGAGGTCCACTTTTCGGGGGCTACCTTTGGGGTACCTACCGGATACCCAGTCCGAGCTATGCGCCATACTTCGGCTCCTCCAACTTCATAAATGGTCTCGCCCTAAGTTTGGGGGACGAGGTGGAAAAACTTCTTCCACAATTTGAAATGGGCTTCACAACCTAGGAACATTTCATAAAGAGCGACAAACCCTGCAATGTGGAGAATAGATCCGCGGGTAAGGTGATGAAGTTGGATCCCATAATACTCCAATACGCCCCGAAGAAAGGTATGAATAGGGAAGCCTAGACCTCGTAAGAGGAAGGGAATGAAGCATACCATCACCATCTCCAACATATTGGGCATAAGGTGTAACGACCAAGATGCGGTCCTTTCCGATCTGGGGGTCGAGGCCCCGAATAGGAAAGAAGCGCATCTAAGCGTTTCGCAAGCAAGTAACATTGCACAAATAATAATAAAAGTAGACAATTCGGGATTCAACTATCTTCTCATTAATAACTCAGAGTACATCACAGATACAATCAAGGTAGTTCCGCTACGGACTACAAAACATGGAAATGCTATGCTACCCGGCGTGTAGGCCCACGATCACGACCACGCCTCAGTCCTTTGAATTGTTCACGTAGAGGCGGTCTGTCTCCTCGTCGTACTACCACGCCAGCTGGGTGCCGTCGGGATCGTCTGTCTCTGGGGTACCTGTACCTGTTGGGAGTTTCGGAGGAATCCGTGAGCCACGGGGACTCAGCAATCTAAGACCTTGGTGCCAGAACTAGTCATGTTATTAGGTAGGGTAAGGGTGAAGTGTATAGGCTGCAACAACCTAAGCTTGTTTTAGTGGATAACTTACGCAACGTAATTGTGAAGGTGGTCTACACTAGCGGTTGGGATTACTTGATCAGTAAGTGATCCTGAACACCTACCTACGGCATTCATAACCCCACCGTGTTCCCGATCGAAGAGAGATCTTCGAGGGGACAGTCACGGTTACGCACACAGTTGGCAATTTTTATTAACTTATGTTTAAGTTCTCTAATACCGGATGTTAACAAAATATTCCAAATTGCCACATAACCGCGGGCACGGCTTTCCGAAAGATTAAACCCTGCAGGGGTGCTCCAACTAGTCCATCACAAACGTACACGGGCTGCAAAGGCATCCTCTATCACGAATCTCGTGATCTCGTCGGATTCCTTAGAGGAAAACCTCAACTCTGGGGGAAACCAAAGCTTCACTCGGATTCCTATACGCAAGATATACCGCTAAGGTAAGGCAAGGCTAGTAGGACCTCCCGACGTGTCGACGACCCCGATAAGATCCGCGTATCTCAGTCTCAGGACACGCCGGATGAGCACAGCGTACAGTGGCCTGATAGAAATCTCCCGAGTTGCCCCGGGTTGGCCCCGCACACGACTCTAGTTTGGACCAACACTCATGAGGAGCACTGGCCCGAGTTGTTGATTAGAATCCTCGGGGTAGCTAATCCCTATGCAGTTTATTATTAAGTGTTTAGCAAATTAACACCAATGTTGGGTCCTGCCGGACAAGCCTTAGCATTACGCGATTTATTGAGGGGGTCCCCATAACAACCCCGAACGTGTTAGGAGCGATCACTATGGAATCAAACACCCGTAACCGGTAACTAAGGTGGCAATAACGGAACAAAGCACCCGGCAAAAGGCTAGGCCTTCCATCATTTACCAAGTATATAGGTGCATTAATTAAATAACAGAATTTAAGATAATGATATCAAGCTCATGTTTTCACATGAGACAAAGCACCTGCATCTAGCAACGCTAATATTAGTAGCTGAGCAAAGCCTACTTAGCCATACAAGTTATGCTGGGAAGGGATCAGTGTAATGGGCTCATGGCATTTGAAGAGGCAATTTAATTTCAGTGGTAGGCAGCGAGCAATATGACATGGAAATGAACCTAGCATAACAAGTCTAGAGATGGAGTCAAGGTCATATCATCTTGCCTGTGACATCCTCAGCTTGGAATGGTTCTGGTTCGTCCTGCACGTACTCTCCTGACTCCACGTATTCGTTCTCCAATCCCGGTGCTACCCAACATAAGAATAACAACCAATGAACAGCAGCACCACAAGATGCAACAATCACATGATGTATGAGATGAAAAATGAGCATGCACCACTATTTCTATCACTAGCACAAGCAAAATAAACTACTGCAAGTTTCTGGACAGAACTGTACACTAAGCTATTTTGACATGCAGGAGGATGGCATGAACATATGAGTCTCGTGAAAACGATGCAAAACCATATAAATAACATTGCAAACGGAGCTACGGATCATCGGGAATCAACGAAACAAGATATGAACCTCTACGTAGAAGAATCAACACCACACCCACAATTGGCATAAATCTGGTATTCCCAGGTTGCCAAGACATATAACAACCCAACATGAATGGATTGGAGCAAGGAAGAACACCACAACATCTACTAAGCACACACAATGATCAAAATGACTATACAACTCAATCTGCCCCAATCTACATCTTAGCTCTTTGTGAGCTACATGCAACTTAGCTACAGCCCTCTAAATATGACAAATAATATATGTGGCTGTAGCCAACCAAGAACACTACAAGCACCAGCACTAATCATAGCAAAAGGAATTAAACTATAGAAGATACAAGGCCACAAACTTTCCCAAAACCATCAGATCTCAGGGACTTTTTGTCTTTGTTCTGAAGCTTTTTGACAGCAATCAAAACACAACCTACTGGACTCCAAATGATATGAAAATGGACAGGGAGCTTCACAAACATATCAGGTCCAAAATCCTAGCACTGAACTAAGGCTAGTTCTCAACACTATGACCAGCACATACTCATTTATAGGAGAAGAAAATGTTTCTAGAATTCCCAGACTTAGTGAAATTCCAGATTTCACTAAGCTGGACTTTTTCAGCCACATGACCACTTTGTCTAGGCATAGTTTGCATGCAAATAACACCAAGTGCTAAATGACACCATATTGGTGTTGAGAAAAACTCCTACTACTATCACACAAAATCTCATGCCCTTGGGCTCCACCTATTCCATGGAAACCAAGATCAGACTTGCAACAAATCTGAATATGTCCACTCCATAAAGTATCCCAATGGCAAAACTAACTTCACCACTGGATTCCTTGGGAGTTTCTACCCTAATATCACATATAAAATGTGGGCATATACTTGGAACAAGTGACCACAAATTAAGGGAGAGAGAACTACTCCAAATCATGCCTAGGGATGGGCATCATTTCATGTAGTTCCTACTAAGACATCAACTACAAAGGTTGAGCTCATGTGCACAATGACAAAGTGAAATGGGGGTTTGAACCCCATGTTTGTGTCATGCACATTAACTTCTCAACCCCTACTATTAAGCCTCCCACACAACAACATACCATGCCCTCTCACATATGGTCATGTGGAGGTGCAAGGCTTGCTTGCCAAGGTGGAATGCTACTCACACACACAGCTAGTCCACATCACCCACAAGCACAACATGCTCAAGACCATCACCACACACTTACACATGTTATGATATCCACAAACACTAGAACAAGCTCACACACACAAGCATCTATACCACATACTCAAAACACACACACCTCTCTACTACAAGTGGTTGCACAACACACACACACACACCTCAACCTACCACTTTTATCTAGCAGGCAAAAGGAGTTAACATGCCACCTTTATACCTATTGGATTAGGCACAAGTGTAGGATCAACAAAGCAAAGATTAAAAAAATAACAGCAAGAAGAAAAGAAAAGGGGGCACCCTAGGATTCGAACCCCAGTGCCCATGGTGCACAAGCTCTGCTCATACCACTGCGCTAGACTGGTTTGCTCGACAGGGCAGGGGAGGCAAACAATCTAACCTCTCCCTGTTGCTACTAAATCACAACAGCGGAATAAAACCCAAAACAAAAGGGTGCCAGGGGGATTTGAACCCAAGATCCCGGTGGTGGAGGCGCGACGCTCGCACCACTCGGCTAGGAAGGGGGCTACTGCTCTAAGGGGGGGGGTTCTACGCTAGGTAAGAAGCTAAAACAAAAAGGGCACCCTCTCTGCAAACAGAGAGGCGCCGGTGCACTCGCCGGTGCAGAGCTGCGCGCACTGTAGGGAAAGAAGACAGCGTTGCGCTCGGCTACTGCTGCTGCTATCTACCTGCACCTCCACATCCACTACCACACACAGCACCCAACAGCATTCACATACATCTACCGCACCACTTCACACACTGCTGATGCTGCTGCGCCAGAGGTACACGCGACATGGAGGTCGCTGTGCCTTACTGCTGCAGCTGCAACCGGAGGACTCTACCACCACGTCGACGCAACACAAAGGAGGAGAGCTCCTTCTACTGCTGCAACCTACACGTCGCCCTGATAGAGGTGAAACATCACACACATGCATCTTCAGCTACTGCTGCTGCACGAGGCAGAGAACGCACACGCACCATCGGATCCGGGATGAACTTCGGAGGAGGAAGGAAGGGGGAGGTGCGGCCTCACCTTGGGAAGGAAGGGGGGCCGATCTGTGGAGGAAGAAGCGTCGTGGGGTAGAAGAACGTCGACGAGGAAGATCTGTTGCTGCTGAAGTAGAGGAAGGAGGACACCGTGGCCTCGGCGAAGACGAGCTCGGCCCCGTCGATGTGGTCGCTCCCCGACCCTACCGACGACGGCAATGGAACGCGGGGTCGAACCCCGAGCTCCTGGACATGGCCGCCGTCGCCGGAGACGACGGGAGACAGGGGATCGACAGCGGGTTACTTCTCTACTTCTCTGCTACTCCTACAGAGTACTTACCTTGTGGAGGAAGGGAGAGATGGAGGGGAAGAAGAGAGGTGGTGGCGGCGAACTGGGAAGAGGAGGAACCCTAGGAGGAGGGGGAGGTACGGACGCCCAGGTTATATGGGGCCCCTCGACGTTTGCGCTCACGGCGTCGGCGTGCTCTCTCTCTGGTGCCTGACGGAAAGGGGGCGCTGGGAGGGAACGGCGTCAGGGGAAAGGAGGGAGCGAGCTGGGCTCCTGTGCACGAAGGGGTAAGGCACTGGGCCAGCCTTGTGGGAGGGAGCCCACAGGGTGGCGCCACTTAAAGAAAAAAAACACCCTGGGCCTTTCTATTAACAGGAAAAGCCACGGAAGAAATTAATACATAGAAAAATCCACTTGGGATAAAAATACAACAAAAATACCCCTGACCATGGAAAAATATAACCAATTTAAATAAAACAACAGAGATGTATTTGGGGCAACTAAAAATTTACAAAACAGCACTATCATTGGCTGTTTTGTAGTTAGTTGCACCTTTAAAACTTGTTTTCAAAATAGAAAACATACCCCTCCATATCCAACACAAAACCTGCTAACTCATAGGCATTTCTTTTAAAACATGAAAGGAAGAAGTGTATCTTGAGCTTGGGACAAAAGAGAAAGGAAAGGGCTTTAAAACCTAAGCAACCCAACATGGATGAACCTATTAGCACAAAGCATAATCCACACAAGCTTCATATCTCACATCACCACACAAGATCACAAGCATCACATGAAATCATAAGACCACAAGGCAACAACACAAAGACATGGGCATGACATGATATTTTATGCATGCATGCATGGGAAGAGAAAATAATAAGGTGACAGCACATGAAATAATGAGCATGGGCTCTCTCATAGCATTGACAAGGTGGACCCACATGAGATAGGTTCCAAATATGGAAGGATTACATCTGGGGCACTACATAAGGACTCTCTCTTCAAAGGCCTCGCTGTGTGCGGAGGTCAATCCACGGTGGGAAGTTGCTAGAACTAAATTGAACAAATACCCTTGCACCTCAAGCTTTCCCAGATGTAGGCGCGACATGCAACAGTTGACCCATTATCCTAGGAGATGGCCATCAGGGCGCAAGGAGCCTGGGGCAGTCTCCATATCTTTGTTTATTTGGTGTCCTTCTCGATGCGTTGGAGGGGATGGGGAGCATTGCTGAGGTGTACGCATAGTTTATATGATGCACAACTTCTTTTCTTTGGTAAGGAACCGCTCATTTCCATTGGCGTGCGGGAATCTAGGAGGTGGTCAATTATGTGGGAAGAAAATATTCATTCTTTGTGGGCCCTGCGATGTTTCATTAGGCATAAATGAAAGAAACAAATGCGGAAGAGGATCAATCAAATATAGTGTGGAACTCGCCTTGCAAGCCAAAGACAAAAGAGACGAGGAGGTTGTGAACCTAAAATGCGGCATTGGAGGCTAGTTCGGGGGCTACCGAGGCAGTGCGGGACTAGGGGATCCTTGGGTTGTCTACTTATTCTCATGGGCTGGACTCTCTGGCCCTGTCGGACGTCAGGAGAAGTATTGGCTTCGAGATGGACTCTTCCGAAGACTTGGCGTGCAATCCAAGGCACTGTGGTAATCGGCATATTCCCTCTTTATTGTAACTGACCTTGTGTTACCCTAGTACCTATCGCGTTTATATAAGCCAGGGGGACATAGTTCGTAGTAGACATTAAACTCATTACGGTTAGGGGTTTAGACCAAAACATCCAATCTCATAGTAGATCAACTCTATACTTTATACTATTCCATCAAGAACAACAAGAGCAGGACATAGGGTTTTACCTCCATCAAGAGGGCCCGAACCTAGGTAAAACACCATCTTTATCGTCTCTTGTTCGTCATCGACTCTAGATCCACAGTTAGGACCCCCTACTCGAGATCAGCCGGTTTTGACACTGACACCGGGGGGGCATAGTTTTCCCTAGTGGCATCTCTCATGAAAGTAAGCATACGGTGGGTAAACAAATTACTGTTGTGTAAATGGTAGAAAAGCGCATAGTTATGTGATATTCACGGCAATGATTATGTGTATACAGGCATCACATTCATAAGCAGATAGGACGACTCCTAAGCGCACCTATTACTATTACTCCACCCATCGACCGCTATCCAGCATGCATCTAGAACATTAAGTAAAATAGAGTAATGGTTGGAGAACATTGACATGATGTAGACAAAGAGAATTCAATTAATATGAACTAACCCCATCGTTTTACCCTTAGTGGCAACAATACAAAGACATATTTTGTCCCTTTCTGTCACTCAGATATAGAAATCCATCAGATTGAACCCCCTACAACGCATCCCTCTCACTGAAGAAAGATTAATCTACTTGGCTAAAATAGAGCAGAGAGATTTACGAAGCTATGATGATCATGCACATAAGAATCATACTTATAATTAAGAGAAGACTCCAATATTTATCATGAATAATCTGAACATAAACCCACAATTCATTGGATCCCAACAAACGCACCGCACAAAAAAATTACATTGGATAGATCAAAGTAAAGATGCGATGATCATTGTATTGAAGATCAAGAGAAAGAGAGATATCCATCTAGGTACTAACTACGGAATCGTAGGTGTGTGGTAAACTACTTACACATCACCATGGGAGAGACAAGGATGTTGTAGAGGCCCTTTATGAGATCCCCCTCCAACAAGGCACTAGAAAAGGGCTTGAGATGGGCAAACGGCGGAATAGAGCCTTGTGGCGACAGAAGTGTTTCGCATGGATCTCTAAGGTTTTGGGGATATTTGTGAATTTATAGGACGAAAAGGTACGCCAGGAGGAAGCTGAGGGGAGCACGAAGCAACTAGGCGCGTCGTGCCTAGTTGGCTTGTGCCTCCCTCTTGAGGCCTTTGGTCTCCTCGGAAGCTTCCAATTCTTATTTTGGTCCAGAAAAAATCATCAAAACGTTTCATGGCAATTTGACTTTGTTTCGTACTGTAAACCTGAAAAGCCAAAAACATGCAAAAAAACAGCAACTCGCACTGGACACTAGGTTAATGGGTTAGCGCTCAAAAATAATATTAATTGGTAAATAAACTCCGAAAAAGTATCCTAGAATGATAATAAAATAGCATGGAACAATCAAAACTTATAAATACGTTGGAGATGTATCACTGTTCCATTGCTCCCTTGGATAAGTTAGTACCATTGTGTGTGATGATGCTATGTGGATAACCAAAATGAAAAATCAGTTTTTTTAAGAACTTCATCACTGTCTCAACATCACAATTGTTGATTGCTCTGCTTCAACCCACTTGGTGAACTTATCAACCGCCACAAGAAGGTTGGTCCACTTGGTGACACCATTGACAATAGTCATTGACAGTTGGAAGGCCCCGAGCCTTCCAATTGTCTAGAGCCATCAAACTGTATCGTCCACTATGTGTTATCCGTCTTCTCCTCGCGTACTTGCAATTCAGTCCAATCATTAATGAAGTCCACCAATGCGTGATATTTGATAGTCGTCTGAGGTACATATTTCACATGGTGTGCTCCAAGCTCGATTGCCCACTTAGCAAACCCGCCAATAGCCTCCTATTTTTGGATGATGTCTCCTAGAGGAGCTAAACTCACCATGGTAATTGGGTGTTCTTGAAAATAGTGCTTCAGTTTGCGACTAGCCATGAAAACGCCAAGTACCAATTTCTTCCAATGTGGATATTGTTGTGTGGACTTGGTCAAAACCTAGCTGACATAATAGACTGGCCTCTTGATTGGGTATTCCTTCCTGGCCTCCTTTCGTTCCATGACAACTGCTACATGATACTTGTGATGTGCGTTGGGTCTTCCGTGAAGAGGAACGAGTTGTCGTAGCATCATGTGTGTAAGTATTTCCCTGAATTATGAAACAAAGGTTTATCGAACCAATAGGAATATCAACCACAACTGTCTTCAACGGCTGCACACAAAAGAAAAAACAACTTGCACCCAACGCGGGCAAGAGGGTTGTAAATCCTCTTGTCTTGTTATTTGCAAGCAAGTGAGGTGTATAGATAACTATAGACAGAAAGATAAAATAAAAACAATTAAATGGAAGAAAGGTAATCAAGGTTTTATCAATATGTTGTGAATATACGTGGGGGCATAATGTTTCCTAATGGCATCTCTCATGAAAAATAGCATACGATGGGTAAACAAATTAGTGTTGGTAGTTATGCGATATTCACGGTAAATGATCATGTGTATATAGGAATCACGTCCATAAACAAATAAGACGACTCCTACCTACACCTATTACCATTACTCCACTCATCGACCGCTATCCAACATGCATCTAGGGTATCAAGTAAAATAGAGTAATGCATGGAGAACAATGACATGTTATAGACAAAGTAAACTCAATCAATATGAATAAATCCCATCATTTTATCCTTAGTGGGAGCAACACAAATATGCATCTTGTCCCCTTCTATCACTGGGATGTAGAAATTCGCCAAGTTGACCCTACCACAACGCACCTCTCTCACCGAAGAAATATCGATCTAGTTGGCCAAACTATTTCAATAGATTGAACAGAATTACGAAGCTATCATAATCATGCACATAAGAATCATATAAGTATTCACAGGAGACTCAAATATTTATCATGAATAATCATAACATAAACCCACAATTCATCAAATAACAACAAACTCACTGCACAAAAGGAATTACATCATATAGATTAAAGAAAAGATGTGATGATAATTTTATTGAAGATCAAAGAGAGAGAGAGAGATTTCCATCTAGGTACTGACTATGGACCCGTAGGTCTCCTGTGAACTACTCACACATCATCGTGGGGGTAGCAAGGTTGATGAATAGGCCCTCTATGATCGACTCCCCCTCCGACGGGGTGCCTGAACGGAGCTCCACATGGCCTCCCATCGGAATAGAGACTTGTGGCAGCCTAAAAAATGTTTCGAGTCTCCCTCTGGTGTTTTCAGGGTAGATGAGAATTTATAAGCCAAAGAACAGTGTTGGGAGGGCCACGAGGGAGGCACAAGCCATCAGGGCGCCCCCACGCTGCACCCTGTTGTCTTGTGGTCCCCTTGTGAGGCCTCGTGCGTTCTTCTGATGCTTGTTGATCTTATTTTGGTCTAGAAAAAATCACCAAAAAGTTTCAGGGAAGTTCGACTTCGTTTGGTACGGAAAAAATCAAAAGTAAAAAACACGCAAAAACAGCAAGTTGCACAAGGCACTGGGTCAGTAGGTTAGTACTCAAAAATAATATAAATTGGAAAATAAATACACCAAAAGTATTCTAGAATGATAATATATCAGCATGGAACAATCAAAAATTATAGATACGTCGGAGGTGTATCAAGCATCCCCAAGCTTAATTCCTGCTCGTCCTTTAGTAGATAAATGATAAAAACAGAATTTTTGATGTGATATGCTATCCATGATGTAACCTTATGCATGTATGCTCATGGATAATTTATGAATTAACAAATATTAACAGAACAATACTTATAGGTATAAGAAGCAAATCATTAATTTTTCAAAGTATACGATCCTCAAAGATTGTTTTACCCCCCATCCACCTTTATTATATTAGTAAGGCATGGTTCCATCTTCACCACATTAATAAAAATTTCAAGCACCATTGTGTCCAAGTGAGGCAATTGGATCATACTCTTTCAATATGCATCAATTTTTATTCTTCGCGCAAGACATGAGCGTGAACCATTGGACATAGCATAAATGTGGAATAGAATTTGGTGGTAGGTTTCAAAAGGGGTAAAAGTGGAGAAGATAGTCTCACATCAACTAGGCCTACCATCAAGCTATGGAGATGCCCATCGATAGATATCGATGCGAGGAGTAGGGATTGCCATGCAAAAGATGAACAAGAGATATAAGTGTATGAAAGCTCCACTAAAGTTAAGTGGGGTGTGCATCCAACTAGCTTGCTCATGAAGACCACGGACATCTGAGTAAGCCGGTCATCGGAATATATAAGCCAAGATTTTCAAAAAGTGATTCCCACTAGCATATGAATGATATAACATGAGACTCTCTATATGAAGAACAAGGTGCCACTTTGAGGCACAAGTGTGGTAAAGGATAGTAGCAAAGTCCATTCTATTTTTTTTCTCGTTAATTTTTCTTATTATTATGGTGGGCTAATTTGCCCACCCCCATTTTTATTTCCTCACTTGGACAATGCTCAAATAATGATGATCGTCACACTTTTATTTACTTACAACTCAATATGAAAACTAATAGGACAATATGACTCTGAATGAATGCCTCTTGTAGTGTTCAAGGATGTGCAAAGATCTAGCGAGACATGTATCAAAAATATGATGAATGGTGGCTTTCCCACAAATACTATGCCAGCTCTATATGATCATGCAAAGCATTATGATGATGAACAAACTAGTCATGTGAAGTGAAGATGGCATTTGCATGGCAATATATCTCGGAATGGCTATGTAACTGCCATGATAGGTAGGTATGATGGATATTTTGAGGAGGGTGTGCAATAGAGCGTGTCATGTCATAGGGTTTGGATGCACCGGAAAAAGTTGCATCGGTCCTCAAGGTGAGAATGGGCGTTGCACGTTACCAAAGAGGCTAGCAAATACGAGGAGGTGAGATTGTGTATGTCCATGGTGTCATATTAGTCATGAATAATTCATATACTTATTGCAAAGTTTTATTAGTTTTATCACAAATCAAAGTAGTACTCACATGCCCCAAGGGAGAGGGTTGGTAGGAATTAACCATCGCACGACTCCGACTCAAAACAACACTAGGATTGAAACGAGGAATAGAAATGCTCACACATCATCACCCTGCCTTTTTTTAAATGAACAAGAAGTTTGACATATCTTAATATCGACACCTATCTGAATTAATAATAATGCACTCACACCTTTTTTATATCACCACATCAATATCATTAACCCACAACTTCTCTATATGTGCTACATGATTCTTTTTATTATCACTCATTGAATACTCATTATTTTTTATCTAGTCTTATGACCGACGGAAATTACCATCACCAATTATCCAACACTCAAACAAATATAAGTGAAGAATGAGAGCATAATATTTCTATAAAATCTACACGGCACCATGCTCAAAAAGATACATGTGAAGTACTAGACCAACTGCTAAGCTCAAAAGATACAAATGAAGCACATATAGTATTCTAACAAATTGTGATGATGTGGTATCTCTATCAAATAGGTGTGTCAAGAAAAAAATGATTGTGGTAAACTTAAAGTAAAAGCAACAAAATTAAACAACGCTCCAAGCAAAACTCATTTCATGTGATGAATAAAAATATAGCTCCAAGTAACATACCAATGGATTGAGACAAAAAGAGGGGACGCCTTCCTGGGAATCCCCAAGCTTAGACGCTTGAGTATTCCTATAATATTAACTTGGAGTTCCTTGGGCATCCCCAGGCTTAGGCTTTGGTGCTCCTCAATCCTTTATCCATTGGGACAATACCCAAAACTTGAAAACTTCAATCACATAAAACTCAACAAAACTTCGTGAAATCCGTTAGTATAAGCAACATATCAAATACTGTCAGGTGTTGTTACAAGTTGATTCTTATTTTATTTTAGCAGACGGTAATGTATCTTAACTCCTCCATGACTTATAACCCCCCCCCTCCCCCGCGCGCCTATACAATACATAGCATCATCGAAACAAGCACATTACGCATGCAAAAATAGAATCTGACTAAAACAGAATAGTGTGTAGTAATCTGTAAAGACCCTATACTTTTGTAACTCCAAAAATTCTGAAAAATAAGGATGACTTGAGAAATTTGTATATAAATATTGTCTTCAAAATTAAGCTTAAAAATATGTTCCAGTAAAAACAGATAAATTATGCATTGGGCGTCAAAGTTTCTATTTTTTGCACCATATCAATTCTACTCGTCATGCAAATCATCCGAAACGATTTACTTGGCACAAACACTAATTGAAACATAAGAACACAATCATTATAGAGGCAATAATCATGTTATCACAAACTAATATAAAGTAAAGAGCAAAAATATGGAGAACTATTGGGTTGCCTCCCAACAAGCGATATTCTTTTACACACCTAGCTAGGCATATTGCATAGTTTCAAGTGTTGTCATCTTTGACACTCAACCATAAGTGGCTATCATGATTGATTAATATGGTGGACTAATTTTATTTCTAGGGAAGTGTTCCATTCCTTTCTTTAAAGTAAATTGGAACCTTATATTTCCCTCTTTCATGTCAATGGTTGCACCTATAGTTCGAAGGAAGGGTCTTCCAAGTATAATTGGACAAGGAGGGTTGCAATAAATATGAAGCACAATGAAATCTGCACGCACACAAGTTTTATTTGAAATTATCAGCAGATCATTTATTCGAACCAAGGGTTCCTTGATGGTAGAATCCGCAAGATGCAAGTTTAGGGAACATTCTTCAATATTAGTGAGACCAAGCACATCACATAAACTTTAAGGTATAGTTGAAACACTAGCACCAAGGTCACACAAAGCATTGCATTAATATTTATTTATCTTAATCTTATAGTAGGTTCCCACTCATAATGCAAATTTCTAGGAATAGAAACTTCAAGCTCATGTTTCTCACAATAAACTTTTACCATAGCTTCCACTATATGTTGAGTAAAAGCTTTGTTTTGTTCATAAGCATTGGGTGAGATAAAAATGGATTGCATCAAGGAAATACATTAGATAAAGGTAATTATCATAATTAAAGTCCTTGTAATCCAAGATAGTGCGCACAACACTAGTCAAAGTGTTGACCTCTCCAAACCCACTTTTTTAGTTTTTGCAATAAAACCATCGCCCTCCAAGCAAACGGGGCGCTCCTTTACTAGAGTTGACTCGTCTCCAGTCCATTAATAATTAACAGTCAGATACGTAAAGAAAGATTCAATAGGATAAGTACCAATCATTTTGAGATCTTCATCATGATTACGGTAAAATCAGGTGGAAGAGTTTTTTCTAGGAATTCATGTTTAGCTTTCAGCTTAGCGGTCCTCTCTTTACTTTAGTTAATAGAAACTTGGATAGATTTAATAGTATCATTATAATCATGCTTAGGAGGCAAAGAGTTTTTAAGAGTTTCTACATCAAGAGCAATCACATCCATGTTTTTAGCCAAAGTATCAACACCCTGCAATTTTTCTTCTACCATAGTATTGAAAACTTTTTGAGAAATAATGAATTAATTTATTGTGTTCTCAAGATCAGAGGGTATAAAATTAGAATTTGTGGAGGAATTTACATATGAATTGCCATAACCATTAGGATTATTACCACATATGGCCTAGCATTGAAATTACCCCTATAAGCATTGTTGTTGAAATTATTTTGCGAGAGAAAGTTCAAATCAATGGCATCATTATTTTGATCAACCAAGGTTGACAAGGGCATAAAATTAGGATTAACATGAGTATTTTTATTAGCAACCAAATTCATAACAGCATCCACCTTTTCACTCAAAGTAGCGATTTACACAACATAATTTACCTTCTTACAAGGTGTAGCTCTTTTGGTATGCCATTGAAAATAGTTGGCCATGATGTTGTCCAGAAGTTTGGTGGCCTCTCCTAAGGTCACCTACATGAAGGTACCACCTGTGGAAAAATCTTGAAGATTTCTAGACACAAAGTTTAGTCCAACATAGAAATTTTGGAAAATCATCCACAGGTTTAAGCCATGCGTTGGATAATTTGTTATCATCAATTTCATCCTCACCCAAACATGTGCAACATGTTCATGATCTTGCTATTTAAAATTCATTATTTTATTTCTAAGGGAGATGATTTTAGCAGGTGGAAAGTACTTGGCAGTAAAATCATATTTATAGTTATTCCATGTTCCAATACTATTATGTGGTAAAGATCAAAACCAAGCTTTAGCTTTCTCTCTTAGTGAAAAAGGAAACAATTTTAATTTCACAGAACCATTATCCATGTCCTTTTTCTTTTGCATATCACAATGTTCAAGAAAGGTATTGAGATGTGAAGCGGGATCCTCATTAGGACTTCCCGAAAATTGCTCTTTCATGACAAGATTCAGTAATGCTGCATTCATATCAAAAGCATCCGCACTAGTGGCGGGTGGTATAGGGGTACAAATAAAATCATTATTAGTAGTATTTGAGAATTTGACAACTTAGTAGTATCTTGAGACATGGTGACCGAACAAGCAAACTAACAAGCAGGGCAAGCAAACTAGAGAGCGAAGATGAAATCTAGTGAGAAGCTAAGCAAGCAAACATAAATATTTTTCTATTTTTAAATTTTTTTATGAGAAAAACTAAATATACCAGAAAATAAAAAGAGGAACAAGTGAATGAAATTTTGTGTGGAGTTACCTGCTAGTTGGAGATGATATCCCTCGGCAATAGCGCAACAAATCCTTCCTGATACTCGTGATCTGTGTTGGGTTTTCCGTGAAGAGGAACGGGTTATCGCGGCACAAAGTAGGTAAGTATTTCCTCAGTTATGAAACCAAGGTTTATCGAACCAATATGAATGTCATACACAACTATCTTCAGCGGCTGCACACAAATTAACAAACAACTTGCACCCAACATGGGCAAGAGGGCTGTCAATCATCTTGTCTTTTTATTTGCAAGTAAGTGAGGTGTGTAGATAATTTATAGATAGCAAGATAAAATAAAAACAAATAAATGGCAGCAAGGTAATGAAGGTTTTATCAATACGTTGCAAATAGACCCGGGTGAGGGAGTCCGGGATTAAGGGGTCCTCAGGTAGTCGACCTACTGTGAAGAGGTCGGCCTGATGGGACGTGCTAGTTGGAGGCTGGGTTGTGTGCTCATCTCGTGATCAAGGAGGAAAGCACCAAAGACCAGCATGACGTAGAAGTAATATAGATTAGGCCGGTTGTATGTAACCCTAGGTCCCTGGGTGATTATATAAACCGGGGGTCTCATCCATGTAGACAGGTTGATTCACCTATGGTTTAGTATACAGGAACTCGAGGTAGACTCTGTAATCATGATCCACATCAATATAATCAAGAAAGACGTAGGATTTTACCTCCTCAAGAGGGCCGAACCTGGGTAAGCATTGTCTCCCCCTCTTTCCTGCAACCCATCAATCTAAGGTCCATAGTTCGGGACCCCCTACCCGAGACCTGCCGGTTTTTACATCAACATTGGTGCTTTCATTGAGAGTTCCACTGATTGGATCGCCAGAAGGATCGATGGCACGCCTAGTCATCAGCGAGGAGATCATCAACAAGGATGTCTTCGTCCCTGGACAGATCTTTGCTTTTGGAAGCGTTGTTCTGCACGCGAATCTGACCGTCCACCTCGGCCTCGTCGAGAACTTCACCACCGGTCAGGAAGCCAGGTTCGAGAACCTAGAGTTCACCACTGACCCACAGGGAGATCTTGCATTAACAATACTCTTAGCTCCTCTCGAGGAACCCATGAGTCCCGATACTTCTGCATTGGAAACCACGGATCTCGTCACCGGGCTCATCTTAGCCGAGGACACTCTGGAAGCAACCTTGAGCGCCACCAGGGCATCAGTTACATGGGATAATCCCGAACTCATAAGTGGCACGAGCTCCACCGAAACCCCGGTGCTACACGGACTACTCAATCAAATACAAGTCATGGGCATGATGAACGATGAGGCTACGGTCTACGATTAAGCTGGGCATACACTCGATGAAAGGGAAATTTACATCCCGCCAATCACACACTTGATCAAGATTTTCGAGTGCCCGGTTACGGGTTCCCTGCACCAGTCACCAGAGTTGAGGACGGTTTGCGTCCCAATCAATGATCATCTGAATTTACAAGGTAGTCCGGACAACAAATCTCGCCCTGGCAATGTTTCGTGGCCAGCATGGACGTCCCAGCCGGGAACGTGACCACCAAGGTCTCTTGCCCACAAATCACAGGAATTCAAATCTTTTCCCACCCACCACCCAACTCGAGCATAATGCGGAAGGGTACGGTTCTTCAGCCCCACGTGAAGTCCCGCAATGGCGAGGGGAATTGGTACACCACTTTTAGGCCAGATTCCTCCGCAACAATAGGACCAAACTCCGCGACGAGCAGGAACTTATTCATGCTTTCTAGCATCATTCACGCGATGAGGGTATCCTCAATGCCCTCTCCCATTGCCAAATTCAAACCCTCACCGAGTTGCCAAACCTAGTCCTCAAATATTGTGCCATGGAAAGCACTTGACAAGTACAACATATGTGCAACGACCCTAGCCTTGCCGGACAAACAGACAAACCCGGACAAGACGTAGACCCTTACTCACGGGGCCGGTCACCATCACACACTCAAGGAAGAGAACACATACGCTGGCTAGGTCGTTCCTTGACGTACTACTCGATAAGCCATGCCCCATACATCCTGCCCCGCTTGAATAAGCTCCACCCATAGCCTTAGAGCATGTTGGGTCGTCATGTAGGTCACAAAAAGAGGGGATAACATCCTCGAGGAAAAACCTACGGAGCACCGGACAATAATGCTGCCGGATAAATCCACAGAAATCTTAATGATCTACGAGATATTCAGCTTAAAAAATTAGAGAAATAGAGCCTTTTGGGAGCTCCATCAAATCCACCATGCAGCAGCGACAAACCCATTGTCGAACACACCTATCACCTTTGACCATGGAGACGAGACAGTGACTAGCACAGGTCGGGTACTTGTCGCCCTAGTCCTGAACCCCATAGTAGACGGCTTCAGACTCAACAAAGTACTGATGGACGAGGACAACAGCCTCAACGTCATCTACGCGGACACACTTGAAAAAATTGCAGTTCGGCCAATCTCGGATCGAGCCGAGCACAACCACCTTCTGGGGTATTGTCCCCGGGAGAGAGGCCCGCTCCACCGGACGAGTAGCGCTCGACGAGGTATTCGGTACACCCGAAAACTACCGAGCCGAAGAGCTCCTATTTCATATCGTCCCGTTCCACAGCAGTTACCACACACTATGTGGACGCAAAGCCTTCACACAATTCCAGGCCATACCACACTACAGGTACATGAAACTCAAAATGCCAGGGCCAAACAGAGTGATCACGGTAAACAGTGACCCCAAAAGAGCCCTTCAAGCCGAAAACAAAACGGCATCCCTCGCCCTGGAGGTGCTAGCGGAGACCCCGCCATAGAAGAACTCACGACACTATGTGTTGTGGTGGACAAAGACAATGTGATCCTTGACAAGTGGCCCAAGTCCACATCCTTCAAACCTGCACACAAAATCGTCAAGTTCCAGGTACACCCAACGGATCCGAATAAAACAGCATCTATCGGGGCACAACTGGAGCATGAAATTGATGAAGCACTACGCGCCTTTCTGCGGTTAAATTGGGATAGAACAGCCTGGCACCCCTCAGACAAGCCAGGAATCCCTCAGGGGTTGGCGAAGTGCAGCCTGAACATAATGGCCGGTTTCAAACCTGTCAAATAGGCCTTGTGCTGATTTTTCGAACCTAAGCATCAGGCCATGGGCGAGGAGCTTGCCGAGCTATTGGAAGTCGGGTTTATCAGGGACATTAAACACCCCAACTGGTTGGCAAACCTGGTCATGGTACCAAACAAGGATAAATCTTGGTGGCTATGTGTCGATTTTAAAGACCTAAACAAGGCCTGCCCTAAGGACCCTTTTCCATTGCCCCGAATAGACCAAATTATCGACACTACAGCCGGACACGATTCCTTCTGTTTCCTTGATGCCAACTCGGGATACCATCAGATCAAGATGAAGGAATCCGATTAGATAGCAACCGCTTTTATAACAATCTGCGGGCCATTCTTCTTTAACACAATGTCGTTCGGGCTAAAAAATGCAAGCGCCACTTACCAACGCATGATATAGACATGCTTGGGGAAACAAATCGACAAAAGGTAGAGGCATATGTGAATGATGTCGTCGTTAAGACCAGACACGTCAACCAGATGGTGGGCGACCTCAGGGAGACCTTTGCCAACCTACGGGCATACGATATTCATCTTAATACGGATAAATGTGTCTTCGGAGTCCCAACCGGCAAGCTCCTCGGCTTCATCGTGTCGCAAAGAGGAATCGAAGCCAATCCGGCCAAAATATGAGCATTGTCACAACTCGCGATACAGACAGAGCTACAACACGTCCAAAAGTTGGCATGCTGCATGACGGCCTTAAGCCGATTTTTATCTCGCCTAGGCGAGAAGACCCTCCCGCTCTATAGGTTGTTGACGAGGCCACAATGGCCCTGGAGGATATCTAGGTGATATTAACTAGCAACCCCATACTAGCAGCACCCTTCACAGGGGAGCCAATGCTGCTATACATCTAAGCCACCGATCAAGTCATCAGCGCGGTACTCGTTGTAGAACGAGAAGCTGAGGGCCAAGAACTATGGATCCAAAGGTCGGTCTATTATGTATCCGAAGTGCTCAACCGATGCAAGAACAGGTACCCACACTACCAAACGATCGCTTACACAGTGTTTATGGCATCACGGAAACTTCGACACTATTTCCAGGAATGTGTGGTCACTATAACTTCGGAAGGTCCGTTGAATGATATCATCAACAATAAGGATGCCACCGACCAGATAGACAAATGGGCCATCTAGCTCCTTCCATTCGAGATCGCCAACAAACCATGACGAGCCATCAATTCTCAGGTCTTAGACGACTTCGTGGCTAAATGGACCCAGGCCGAAATTCCCAAAGAGTATATCACTTATGCTCGTTGGAACATGTATCTTGACGGGTCCAAAACTCTCGCCGGTCTAGAGGCTGGAGTGATTCTCACATCCCCTATCAAGGATAATGTTCGGTATGTGATACAAATCATGTATGCCGACTCAAACAACACAGCAGAATACTAAGCGCTATTACACGATCTTCGGATGGCAGCCTCAATGGCATACGGCGGCTCGAGGTACGAGGAGACTCTAACCTTGCCATCTCACAAATCAATGGCGAATTTGATACAAAAAATCCAAAGATGGCTACTTAGAGAAACGTCGTCCTCAAAATATCAGCACGATTTGAAGGGTTAGAGTTCCACCATGTCTCAAGGGACAATAACCAAGCAGTGGACGTTCTCGCTCGCTTAGGCGCAAAGCGCGACCCCACCCCGAGCAACGTATTCCTAGAATAGTTGTTCAAGCCATCTGTAGTATGACAGGACTAAATGGGTGGCACACGAGCCGATGGAGAAGAGCGGGTGGTACGCCCAAAGACCGAGCAAGATGATCAAGCCATCGGTGGAACTTATATTGAAGGAACGCCCTCGGCCCACGAGGTCATGGCCATAATCGCGCCATGGACCGAACCCTGCCTTGCCTATCTACTATGGCGAGTGTAATGCCCAAGATGCGATCCTATCCTTATTTTGCAGCGAGGGCCTTGACAGGGATAGAAACGCATCTCGTTGTTTCGCAAGAATGGATATCGTTACAAGTACATGTACTGAAAATATGAGTATAATGAGTTGGCTTACACTCGCCACAAGCTACATCAAGAACACCTCAATACAGCAATATACGGTCATCATGTAGAAGAGAAGGGTCCAACTACGGACGAAAACAAACAATAAAAGAACAACGTCCATCCTTGCTATCCCAAGCTGCCGGCCTGGAACCCATCCTAGATCGATGAAGAAGAAGAAGAAACTCCAAATATTACAATCAGCGCGCTCACGTTAGAGTATCTCTTTACATGTACCTGCAACTCGTGTTGTGGTAATCTGTGAGCCACACGGGACTCAGCAATCACATTTCCAAAGGTATTAAGACTAGCAAAGCTTAATCGTTGAGGTATGGTTAAGTGGTGAGGCTGCAGCAAGCGACTAAGCACTTATTTGAGGTGGCTAACTTACGAGTACAAGAATAAAAGGGGTGAATGATCTACGCATAAAGGTCGTGAATTAATGATGACCAAATGAATGATCCTAAACACCTACTAATGTCAGACATAACCCACAGTATCCTCAGTCGGAGAAAGAACTCGCGAGAGAGACAGTCATGGTTACGCACACAGTTGGCATATTTTAGTTAGGTTTACTTCAGATTATCTAGGACCGGATGTTAAACAAAGTTTCCAAGTTTTTCACATAACCACGAGCATGGCTTTACGAAAGATTTAACCCTACACGAGTGCTGCAATTAGTCCATCACAAACTACCACACGATGCATCGGAATGACCTCGGTCAGGGAAAATCCATGATCTCCTCGGGTTCCTATTGGAAAATCTCAACCTCGAGATATCCCAAAGTATCCTCGGAATCCCATGCATGAGTCGCCCAAGAAAGGTAAAACAAGTCCAGCAAGGCCGACGGGCGTGTCGAAGATCCCGATAGGAGCCGCGTATCTCGTTCTGAGGACACAACGTATGAGCAATACGTACGGTGGCCGGATAGAAATCCCCGAGTTCCCCCGGGTGGCCCCGCAAGTGGCTCTGTTTGGGACCAACACCACCAGCACTGCCCCCTGTATTATGTTGAATTACTCCTCAAGTAGCGCTAACTCCCTATGCGTCACATTAATATCAGTATTATTATGTTGGGCAAATGTAGTACCAATATTGGGCCTTGCCAGACGAGTTTTATCCCAAAATGAAAGTCAAGGGTCCCCATAACTACCCCAAGCAAGTTAGGACCACTCATTTATGGAATATAACACCGGTAGCCAAAACTAAGGCGGGAAAGGTGGAACAAAACACCAAGCTAGAAGGCCAAACCTTCCACATTTTACCAAGTATATAGGTGCATTAAATTAATTGGCAATAATATGGTGATATAACAAGGAACCCATGTTTTCACATGGAAGCAACTGCACCTACAACTAGCAACGCTATAAGAAGGCTGAGCAAGCGGTAACATAGCCAAACAGTGGTTTGCTGGGTTGTGGAAAGGTTAGAGGCTTTTCATGGAAATGTCGGGAGGCTTATTAAACAGGTGGTAGGCAGCGAGACATAGCAAAGAATCGAAAAAACTAGCATGGCAATGATAGTAATGGTATCTAGGGAAATGGTCATCTTGCCGGTGCTCCCGCTTGGAAGAAGAAAAAATTCATGAAGCAGACGAACCGACATATTCAAACGGATCCTCACATTTCGACATGCTTGCGGAACTCTATCGAGAAGAAGCAAACCGGAAACAACAATCAACACATGATAACACCACAACATATGCACGATATGATGCACAACCTAATATGATGCATGTCCATTTCAATTATGCAAGGCATGGCATGGAAATTCACAACAGTCAAGCACTACACATTAATTGAAGCTCAATATGCAAATTGACGAAACTCCACATTTAATTACTTAGTTCACTCCCGGTTAGGTACACGACCATATTAAATGTTGTTTAAACATGGCAAGAGGTGAAGCATGTGATTCTACACGGCATTCTGATACGTCCATTTTGCATCATGCTTTCATGTTGATATTTATTGCTTTTTGGGCTGTTATTACACTTCACGGTACAATACTTATGCATTTTCTCTCTTATTTTGCAAGGTTTACATGAAGAGGGAGAATGCCGGCAGCTGGAATTCTCGCCTAAAAAGGAGCAAGTTTGAGATGCCTATTCTGCACAACTCCAAAAGCCGTGAAAATCAACGAGGATTTTTTTGGTATTTATAAAAAATACTGGGTCGGAGAAATACCAGAGGGGCGCCAGCAGGAGGCCACAAGCCTGCTAGGCGCGGGGGGGGCCTGGCCACGCCTAGGGGGCTTGTGGGCTCCCACCTGGCCCTATGGCTCCCCCCTTTTGCTACAAGAAGGGTTTCGGTCTGGAAAAAATGAAGAGGTGGCTTTTCGGAGGATTCGCCGCCGCCATGAGGCGGACCTTGAGCAGAACCAATCTAGAGCTCCGGCAAGACGATCCTGCCGGGGAACCTTCCCTCTCGGAGGGTGAAACCATCGCCATCATCATCACCAACACTCCTCTCATCGGAGGGGACTCGTCACCATCAATATCTTCTTCAGCACCATCTCATCTCCAAACCCTAGTTCATCATTTGTAACCAATCTCCGTCTCGCGACTCCGATTAGTACTTGTAAGGTTGCTAGTAGTGTTAATTACTCTTTGTAGTTGATGCTAGTTGGATTACTTGGTGGAAGAGTTTACGTTCAGATATTTGATGCTACTCATTACCTCTCTGGTCATGAATATTATTATGTATTGTGAGTAGTTACTTTTATTCCTGAGGACATGGGATAAGTCATGCTATAAGTAGTCATGTGAATTTGGTATTCGTTCGATATTTTGATGTGTTGTATGTTGTGTTTCCTCTAGTGGTGTTATGTGAACGTCGACTACATAACACTTCACCATTATTTGGGCCTAGAAGAAGGCATTGGGAAGTAGTAAGTAGATGATGGGTTGCTAGAGTGACAAAAGCTTAAACCCTAGTTTATGTGTTGCTTCGTACGGGGCTGATTTGGATCCACTAGTTTAATGCTATGGTTAGACTTTGTCTTATATCTTCTTTCGTAGTTGCGGATGCTTGCTAGAGGGGTTAATCATAAGTGGGATGCTTGTCCAAGTAAGGGCAGTACCCAAGTGTCAGTCCACCCACATATCAAACTATCAAAGTAGCGAACGCGAATCATATGAACATGATGAAAACTAGCTTGACAGAATTTCCCATGTGTCCTCGGGAGCGTTTTACCTCCTATAAGACTTTGTCCAGGCTTGTCCCTTGAAACAAAAGGGATTGGGACACTTTGCTGCATCGTTGTTGCTTTTGTTACTTGCTACTTGCTACGAATCATCTCACCACACAACTACTTGTTACCGATAATTTCAGTGCTTGCAGAGATTACCTTGCTCAAAACCACTTGTCAGATCCTTCTGCTCCTCGTTGGGTTCGACACTCTTACTTATCCAAAGGACTATGATAGATCCCCTACACTTGTGGGTCATCAAGACTCTGTTCTGGCGCCGTTGCCGGGGATTGAAGCGCCTTTGGTAAGTGGAATTTGGTAAGGAAACATTTATATAGTGTGCTGAAATTTATTGTCAGTTGTCACTATGGAAACTAATCCTTTGAGGGGCTTGTTCGGGGTATCTTCACCTCGAACGGAAGCACAAAGAGTTGCTCCTCAACCTGCTGCACCTACTGAAAATATTTGCTATGAATTTCCTTCGGGTATGCTTGAGAAACTGCTGGCTAATCCTTTTACACGAGATGGAACATCACATCCCGACTTGCATCTAATCTATGTAGATGAAGTTTGTGGGTTATTTAAGCTTGCAGGTTTGCCCAAGGATGAGGTCAAGAAGAAGGTCTTTCCCTTATATTTTAGGGATAAGGCGTTGACACGGTATAGGCTATGTGATGATACTGGATCATGGAACTACAATCCGTGGAAATTGGAATTTCATCAAAAGTTTTATCATATGCATCTAGTACATCGTGATCGGAATTATATTTATAATTTTTGGCCTCGTGAAAAAGAAAGCATCGCTCAAGCTTGGGGCAGGCTTAAATCAATGTTATATTCATGCCCCAACCATGAGCTCTCGAGAGAAATTATCATTCAGAACTTCTATGCTCGGCTTTCTCATGATGATCGCACCATGCTTGACACTTCTTGTACCTGTTCTTTTATGAAGATAGATATTGACTTCAAATGGAATTTATTGGAGAGAATTAAACGCAACTATGAAGATTGGGAGCTTGATAAAGGTAAGGAGTCAGGTATGAATTTCAAGTTTGATTGCGTTAAATCCTTTGTTGAAACAAATACCTTTTGTGATTTTAGCGCTAAATATGGACTTGACTCTGAGATAGTAGCTTCATTGTGTGAATCCTTTGCTGCTCATATTGACCTCCCCAAAGAGAAGTGGTTTAAATATCATCCTCCCTTAGAAGTCAATGTAGTTAAACCCAATCCAGTTGAAGAGAAAGTCATTGCCTATAATGATCCTATTGTTCCCAGTGCTTACATTGAGAAAATCATTGCCTATAATGATCCTGTAGGATAAAGAATCACTCTAAAGTTTCAACTGTGATACGTAGGGGCTACACTAGAACACCTACACCCCCTGAGATAATTAGAGTTGAACCTAGCATTTCTATTATCAAAGATCTCCTGTCCGGCAATGTTGATGGCCATGATATTCACTTCGGTGAAGATGCTGCTAGAATTGCTAAACCACATGCTAGAGACAAACATAGGCCTGTTCTTGGCACACCTGTCGTTTCTGTTAAGATAGGAGATCATTGTTATCATGGTTTATGTGACGTGGGCGCTAGTGTTAGTGCAATACCCCAATCCTTATATGATGAAATTAAAGATGAGATTGCACCTGTTGAGATAGAGCCTATTGATGTCACTATTCAGCTTGCCAATAGAGATAATATCTGCCCTCTAGGAATTGTTAGGGATGTTGAAGTCTTGTGTGTTAAAATGAAGTATCCTGCTGATTTTCTCGTTCTTGCTACCACACAAGATAGCTTTTGTCCCATCATATTTGGTAGACCTTTTCTCAATACTGTCAATGCTTATATTGACTGTGAGAAGCAAAATGTCACTGTTGGCTTTGAAGGCGTGTCACACGAGTTCAATTTCTCCAAGTTTGGTAGACAACCTCATGAAAAAGAATTTCCTAGTAAGTATGAAACTATTGCCTTAGCTTCTATTGCCGTGCCTCCTACTGATCCCTTAGAGCAATACTTGCTTGAGCATGAGAATGATATGCATATGGATGAGAGAGATGAGGTAGATAGAGTTGTCTTAGAACAATATCATATCCTTAAGAATAATTTGCCTGTTGAACTGCTTGGGGATCCACCCCCACCAAAGGGTGATCCTGTGTTCGAGCTTAAACAGTTGCCAGATACTCTTAAGTATGCTTATCTTGATGAAAAATAGATATATATTGTTATTATTAGTGCTAGCCTCTTAGAGCAGGAAGAAAAGAAGTTACTAAAAACTCTGAGGAAGCACCGTGCTGCTATTGGATATACTCTTGATGATCTCAAGGGCATTAGTCCCACTCTATGCCAGCACAAGATTAAAACCGATCCTGATTCCAAACCAGTTGTTGGTCATCAAAGGAGACTAAATCCTAAGATGAAAGAGGTAGTAAGAAAAGAAATACCTAACATGTTGCTCATAGTGATTGGGTGAGTCCGGTGCATTGCATCCCTAAGAAGGGAGTTATTACCGTTGTCCCTAATGATAAGGATGAATTGATCCCACAGAGGATTATTACTGGCTATAGGATGGTGACCGATTTTAGGAAATTGAATAAAGCCACTAGGAAAGATCGTTACCCTTTGCCTTTTATCGACCAAATACTAGAAAGACTGTCTAAACACACGCACTTGTGCTTTCTAGACGGTTATTCTGGTTTCTCCCAAATACTAGTTGCACAATCTGATCAGGAGAAAACCACTTTCACCTACCCTTTTGGTACCTTTGCTTACAGACGTATGCCTTTTGTCTTATGTAATGCACCTGCCACCTTTCAAAGATGTATGATGGCTATATTCTCTGACTTTTGTGAAAAGATTGTTGAGGTTTTCATGGATGACTTCTCTGTTTACGGGTCTTCTTTCGATGATTGCCTCAGCAACCTTGATCGAGTCTTGCAGAGATGTAAAGACACCAATCTTGTCTTGAATTGGGAGAAGTGTCACTTTATGGTTAATGAAGGCATCATCTTAGGACATACAATTTCTGAAAGAGGTATTGAAGTCGATAAGGCTAAGGTTGATGCAATCGAGAAAATGCCATACCCCACAGATATCGAAGGTATAAGAAGTTTCCTTGGTCATGCTGGTTTCGATAGAAGGTTCATTAAAGACTTCTCTAAGATTTCTAGGCCTCTTACAAATCTATTGCAAAAGGATATTCCTTTGGTTTTTGACGATGATTATGAGGGATCCTTCGAAATACTTAAGAAGGCTTTGATAACTGCACCTATTGTTCAACCACCTGATTGGAACTTACCTTTTGAAATCATGCGTGATGCTACTGATTATGTTGTTGGTGCTGTCCTAGGGAAAAGAGTTGATAAGAAGTTGAATGTTATTCACTATGCTAGTAAAACTCTAGAGAGTGCCCAAAGAAACTATGCCAATACGGAAAAGGAATTTTTAGTAGTCGTGTTTGCATGTGAAAAGTTCAATCTTACATAGTTGATTCCAAAGTCACTATTCACATTGATCACGCTGTTATTAAGTACCTCATGGAGAAGAAAGATGCTAAACCTAGACTTAGCAGATGGGTTCTCTTGCTACAAGAATTTGATTTGCACGTTGTCGACACGAAGGGTGCTGATAACCCAGTAGCAGATAACTTGTCTAGGTTGGAGAATGTTCTTGATGACCCACAACCTATTGATGATAGCTTTCCTGATGAGCAATTGAATGTCATCAATACTTCACGTAGTGCACCGTGGTATCCTGATTATGCAAACTATATCGTTGCCAAATATATACCACCTAGTTTCACATACCAGCAAAAGAAGAAATTCTTCTTTGACTTGAGACATTACTTTTGGGATGATCCTCACCTCTATAAGGAAGCAGTAGATGGTGTTATTAGACGTTGTGTACCTGAACATGAACAGGGACAGATCCTCCAGAAGTGTCACTCCGAGGCCTACGGAGGACACCATGCGGGAGATAGAATTGCACACAAGGTATTGCAATCAGGTTTCTATTGGCCCACTCTCTTCAAGGATGCCCGTAAGTTTGTCTTGTCTTGTGACGAATGTCAAAGAATAGGTAATATTGGTAAACGTGAGGAAATCCCTATGAACTATTCACTTGTCATTGAACCATTTGATGTTTGGGGATTTGATTATATGGGACCTTTTCCAAAATCCAACGGGTATACTCATATCCTAGTTGATGTTGATTACGTCACTAAGTGGGTAGAAGCTATCCCAACTAGTAGTGCTGATCACAACACCTCTATCAGGATGCTTAAAGAAGTTATTTTCCCTAGATTTGGAGTCCCTAGATATCTAATGACCGACGGTGGTTCACATTTAATTCATGGTGCTTTCCGTAAAAAGCTTGCTAAGTACGATGTCAACCATAGAATTGTGTCTCCCTATCACCCTCAGTCCAGTGGTCAAGTAGAGCTAAGCAATAGAGAGATTAAACTGATTCTGCAAAAGACTGTCAATAGGTCTAGAAAGAATTGGTCTAAGAAGCTCGATGATGCACTGTGGGCTTATAGAACTACCTATAAGAATCCCATGGGCATGTCTCCGTACAAAATGGTGTACGGTAAAGCATGCCATTTACCTCTTGAGCTAGAGCATAAAGCTTATTGGGCAATCAAAGAGCTCAACTTTGATTTCAAACTTGCTGGTGAGAAGAGGTTATTTGATATTAGCTCAGTTGATGAATGGAGAACTCAGGCATATGAGAATGCCAAGTTGTTCAAAGAAAAGGTTAAGAGGTGGCATGATAAAATGATACAAAAGCGTGAGTTCAATGTAGGTGATTATGTCTTGCTATATAATTCTCGTTTAAGATTTTTTGCAGGCAAGCTTCTCTCTAAATGGGAAGGTCCTGCTTCTTCTCAACCAACAGCACGAGAAATTGGCACATTAACGAAGACTTGGCTTGCGTTGGTTTTTCCCTTGAAGAGGAAAGGGTGATGCAGCACAGGAGCAGTAAGTGTTTCCCTCAGTTTGAGAACCAGGGTATCAGTCTAGTAGGAGAATTGCGTCAAGTCCAGAGTACCTGCACAAACACAAAAGAGCTTGCACCCAACGCTATAAAGGGGTTGTCAATCCCTTCAAGATTGATTGCAAAGTGAGATCCAAAGGCGGAAAGTGCAATGAAGTAAAAGAGTAAGGCTGAAAATATAGTGTGGAGTAGACCCGGGGGCCATAGTGTTCACTAGAGGCTTGTCTCAAAATAGAAAATATTACGGTGGGTGAACAAATTACTGTCGAGCAATTGATAGAACCACGCAAAGTCATGACGATATCTAAGGCAATGATCATACATATAGGCATCACGTCCGAGACAAGTAGACCGGTACTTTCTGCATCTACTACTATTACTCCACACATCGACCGATATCCAGCATGCATCTAGTGTATTGAGTTTCATGACGAACAGAGTAACTCTTTAAGAAATATGACATGACGTAGAGGGATAAACTCAAACCAATGACGAAAACCCTATCTTTTTACCCTTGATGGCAACAACACGATGCGTGCCTCGCTACCCCTTCTATCACTGGGTGAGGTCACCGCACGGTATGAACCCAAAACCAAGCACTTCTCCCATTGCAAGAATCATAGATCAAGTTGGCCAAACAAAACCCACAACTCGAAGAGAATTACAAGGATATGAAATCATGGATAAGAGAGATCAGAGGAAACTCAAATAAGATTCATAGATAATCTGGTCATAAATCCATAATTCATCGGATCTCGACAAACACACCGCTAAGGAAGATTACATTGGATAGATCTCCATGAAGATCATGGAGAACTTTGTATTGAAGATCCAAGAGAGAGAAGAAGCCATCTAGCTACTAGCTATGGACCCGTAGGTATATGGTGAACTACTCACGCATCATCGGAGAGGTCATGGTTATGATGAAGAAGTCGTTCGTATCCGAATCCCCCCTCCGGCAGGGCACCAGAACGTGCCCCAGATTGGATCTTGCGGAGACAGAAGCTTGCGGCGGCGGAAAAGTATTTTCGTGGGGTTCCCTATTTTTTTGGGATTTTAGGGAATTTATAGGCGAAGGAGCTAGGGTAGGGGAGGATCAGGGAGCCCACAAGCCTGGGAGGCGCGGCCCCCTGGCCGCGCCATGGGGGCTTGTGGCCTCCCCCGGGACTCCCTGTCTTGGTTCCCAAGCTTTCTGCATATCTTCTGTTCCGGAAAAATCTTTTCGGAAGATTTATTCCGTTTGGACTCCGTTTAAAATCCTCCTCCGAAAAGGGTCAAAAACACGGAAAAAACATGAACTGGCAATTGGTACTGAGTTAATAAGTTAGTCCCAAAAAAGATATAACAGTCATACAAAACATCCAAAGTTTGACAAGATAATAGCATGGAACGATCAAAAATTATAGATACGTTGGAGACGTATCAAGCATCCCCAAGCTTAACTCCTACTCGTCCTCAAGTAGGGAAGTGATAAAGACTGGATTTTTGATGTGGAATGCTACCTAGCATAGTTGTCCTTTGTAACTTATTTCATGTGACATGAATGTTCAGATCTGTATGATTCAAAACAATAGTCTTCTATTGACATGAAAACAATAATACTTCAAGCAAACTAGCAAGGTAATCATGAACTTTCGAAATAACAAGGCCAAAGAAAGTTATCCCTACAAAATCATATAGTCTGGCTATGCTCCATCATCCTCACACAACTAATGTAAATCATGCACAACCCTGGTATTGGCCAAGTAATTGTTTTTGCACTCTTATTTTCTCAAACCTTTTTCAACTATCACGCAATACATGAACGTGAGCCATGGATATAGCACTATAGGTGGAATAGAGTGTGGTGGTGGTTGTGAGACAAAAAAGGAGGAGATGGTCACATTGACTCGGCGTATTAAAGAGCTATGGAGATGCCCATTAATAGATATCAATATGAATGAGTAGGGATTGCCATACAAAGGATGCACTAGATCTATAAGTATGTGAAAGCTCAAAAGGAGAACCAGTGGGTGTGCATCCAACTTGCTTGCTCACGAAGACCTAGGGCAATTTGAGGAAGCCCATCATTGGAATATACAAGCCAAGTTATAAAATAAAGATTCCCACTAGTATATGGTGGTGACAAAGCAAGAAGCTCTCAATCATGAAGAACATGGTGCTATTATGAAGCACAAGTGTGGAAAAAGATAGTAGCATTGTCCCTTCTCTCTTTTTATCTCTTTTTTTTATTTGGGGTTCTTTGGCCTATTTTTTTAGTTGGGCTCTTTGGCCTCTTTTTTTTATTTCCTAACATGGGACAATGCTCTAATAATGATGATCATCACACCTTTATTTACTCACACCTCAAAGCTCAGAACGATGATGACTCTATAGGGAATGCCTCCGGCAGTGTACCGGGATGTGCAACGATCTAGCTTGGCGTATGCCATGGAAACATCTCTCTAGCTATCTTACGATCATGTAATGGAAATATGAGAGTGACGGCACAAGTCATGAGACGGAACGGTGGGATTTGCATGGCAATATATCTCGGAATGGCTATGAAAATGCCATAGTAGGTAGGTATGGTGGCTGTTTTGAGGAAGGCATATGGTAGGTTTGTGCACCGGCGAAAATTGCGCCGTACTAGAGAGGCTAGCAATGGTGGAAGGTGAAAGTGCATCTATACCATGGATTCACATTAGTCATGAAGAATTCACATACTTGTCGCGAAAGTTTTTATTAGTAATCGAAACAAAGTGCTAAACACATACTCCTAGGGGAAGGGTTGGTAGGTGTAAACCATCGTGCGATCCCGACCGCAACACAAAGGATGACAATCAATAGATCAATTATGCTCCGACTTCCTAAGATAGCGGTTCACCATACGTGTATGTTACGGGAATCACTAACCTCAACACAAGTATTTCTAGATTCACAACACCCTACTAACATAACTCTTAATATTACCAAATCCATGTCTCAAAATTAACTGAGAGGAATCAAAACTTCTCTTTCTACTCAATGCACATGAAGATGGAGGTTTTTGTATCCTCTTTGGGACTACTTTCATAGCACAAACCAACTACCAAGTCACGCACCGCCGTGCTCTAAAAGATCTAAGTGAAGCACATAGAGCAAAATTATCTAGCTCAAAAGATATAAGTGAAGCACAATGAGCATTCTAGCAAATTTACGATGAGTGCATGTATCTCTAAAAAGGTGTGTAGCAAGGATGATTGTGACACAACAAAAAGAAAATACTCCTACGATACAAGACGCTCCAAGCAAAGCACATATCATGTGGTGAATAAAAATATAGCTCCAAGTAATGTTACCGATGGATTGAAGACGAAAGAGGGGATGCCTTCCCGGGGCATCCCCAAGCTTAGGCTTTTTGGTGTCCTTGAATTTGGCTTGGGATGCCTTGGGAATCCCCAATCTTGAGCTCTTTCCACTGTATATCCCTTTGTCCATGAGAACATCACCCAAAACTTGAAAACTTCACAACAGAAAACTTAAATAAAAACTCGTGATATCATTAGCACAAGAAAACAAACTACCACCTCTTTAGATACTGTAGAAATCTTGATTTCTATTTATATTGGTGTTAGATTACTGTATTCTCACTTTTTCCATGGCTAGTACCCCCCCCCCCCGATACTATCCATAGTTTCATCAAAACAAGCAACCAACTCAACAAAAACAGGATCTGTCAAAAACAGACCAGTCTGTAGCAATCTGTATACTTCGTATACTTATGGTACCTCAAAAATTCTGACAAATTACGACACACAGGGCAGAAGGCGTATCAACCATCAGAAAAAAGAATCAACTCAAAATATCTTTCTGGATAAAATGAAAAATAATTTCGTGAGCGAAAAGTTTCTGTCTTTTTCCAGCACGATCAAACAACCATCACCAAACTAATCATAAAGGTTTTACTTGGCTCAAACACAAAAAGAAATACAAAAAACACAATCATAAGAGAATTATGATGGCGTGGACACAACAAAAGAGAAAGCAAAACGCAAAGATAAATTCATTGGGTTGCCTCCCAACAAGCGCTATTGTTTAACGTCCTTAGCTAGGTATAAGGTGTTAATTCAATGATGCTCACTCAAAAGACAAGAATTGAAGCACAACGAGAGCATCATAAAGCATGTGAAAATCACATCTAAGTCTAACATACTTCCTATAAATAGGCATTTTATAGGAAAACAGATTGTCAAGACAACCAATAGTTACCATATGCAAGGGAGAAGAAAGAGACAATATCAATCTCAACATAACGAGAGGTAATTTAGTGATATGAAAGTTTCTACCACAATATTTTCCTCTCTCATAACAATAACATGTGGGATCATATTCAAATTCAACAATATAGCTATCACAAAAGGATATTCTTTTCATGATCCACATGCATGCAAAGTTGACGCTCTTCAAAAATAGTGGGATTATCATCAACTAAAGTCATGACTTCTCCAAACCCACTTTCAATATTATTGCAAACATCATAATCATCACGAGGGTTAAACAAATTTTCAAGATCATAAGAAAAATTATCACCCCAATCACGATCATTGCAATAAGTAGTGGACAAAGCAAAACTAGCATCCCCAAGCTTAGGGTTTTGCATATTTTTAGCATGATTGTCATTAATAGAATTTATAATGAAATCATTGCAATCATGGTTTTCATTCAAGGAGCTCTCATGAATCACTTCATAAATTTCTTCATCGTGATTTTCAGATTCACGCATCTCAAGCAAAACTCCATAGAGAAGGTCAAGTGCACTCAACTCACTAGCAATTGGATCAACATAATTGGATCTCTTAAAGAGATTAACAAGTGGATGAGGATCCATATCACTATATTTTCAGCAAGCGAAGATGCAAGCATATTGAAGGCACATAGCACACAAGCAAAGGAAAGGCAAACGAAAAAGGAAAATATTTTTGTAAATTTTTGTTTTTCAAAAGTGGGGGAGAGGAAAACGAGAGGCAAAAAAGTAAATGAAAGAGATGAGTTTGTGACGCTTACTTGGATGAGTTCTTGACTTGATCCTCCCCGGCAACGGCGCTAGAAATCCTTCTGCTTCTTCTCAAACAATAGCGCCAGAAATTGGCACGTTGACCGAGACTTGCCTTGCTTTGGTTTTTTCCTTGAAGAGGAAAGGGTGATGCAGCACAGCAGCAGTAAGTATTTCCCTCAGTTTGAGAACCAAGGTATCAATCCAGTAGGAGAATCGCGTCAAGTCCAGAGTACCTGCGCAAACACAAAAGAGCTTGCACCCAACGCTATAAAGGGGTTGTCAATCCCTTCAAGATTGATTGCAAAGTGAGATCTGAAGGCGGAAAGTGCAACTAAGTAAAAGAGTAAGGCTGAAAATATAGTGTGAAGTAGACCCGGGGGCCATAGTGTTCACTAGAGGCTTCTCTCAAAATAGCAAATATTACGGTGGGTGAACAAATTACTATCGATCAATTGATAGAACCGCACAAAGTCATGACGATATCTAAGGAAATGATCATACATATAGGCATCACGTCCGAGACAAGTAGACCGATACTTTCTGCTTCTACTACTATTACTCCACACATCAACCGCTATCCAGCATGCATCTAGTGTATTGAGTTTATGACGAATAGAGTAACGCTTTAAGCAAGATGACATTATGTAGAGGGATAAACTCAAACCAATGATGAAACCCCCATCTTTTTACCCTTGATGGCAACAACATGATGCGTGCCTCGCTACCCCTTCTGTCACTGGGTGAGGTCACCACACGGTATGAACCCAAAAGCAAGCACTTCTCCCATTGCAAGAATCATAGATCAAGTTGGCCAAAAAAAACCCACAACTCGAATAGAATTACAAGGATATTAAATCATGCATAAGAGAGATCAGAAGAAACTCAAATAATATTCATAGATAATCTGATCATAAATGCACAATTCATTGAATCTCGGCAAACACACCGCAAAAGAAGATTACATCGGATAGATCTCCATGAAGATCATGGTGAACTTTGTATTGAAGATCCAAGAGAGAGAAGAAGTCATCTAGCTACTAGATATGGACCCGTAGGTCTATGGTGAACTACTCACGCATCATCGGAGAGGTCATGGTGTTGATGAAGAAGCCATCCGTATCCGAATCCCCCTCCGTCAGGGCACCAGAACGTGCCCCAGATGGGATCTGGTGGAGACGGAATCTTGCGGTGGCGGATAAGTATTTTCGTGGGGCTCCCTATTTTATAGTGATTTTTGGGAATTTATATGTGAAGGAGCTAGGGCAGGGGAGGCCCAGGGAGCCCACAAGCCTGGGAGGCACGGGCCCCTCCTGGCCGCGCCATGGGGGCTTGTGGCCTCCCCCGGGACTCCGTGCCTTGGTTCCCAAGCTTTCTGCGTATCTTCTGTTCCGGAAAAAATCTTTTCGGAAGTTTCATTCCATTTGGACTCCATTTAAAATCCTCCTCTAAAAAGGGTCAAAAACACGGAAAAAACAGGAACTGGCACTTGGCACTGAGTTAATAAGTTAGTCCCAAAAAATATATAAAAGGCATACAAAACATCCGAAGTTTGACAAGATTATAGCATGGAACTATCAAAAGTTATAGATACGTTGGAGACGTATCAGGTCCCTATATTGTTGAGGAAGTATATCGTTCTGGTGCTATCAAGATCCAAAACACGGAAGATAATTTTCCGAGAGTGGTAAATGGGCAGAGAATCAAGCATTATATCTCAGGTACTCCCATAAATGTTGAAAGCAATATTATCAATACCATAACTCCGGAGGAGTACCTAAGGGATATTTATCAGCCTTTTTCAGACTCCAAAAACGAAGAGGTATGTGATCCGGTAAGTAAACAGACTCCAAAACTTTTCCAGTAGGAATTTTTCTCCGTTTTGGAATATTTAGAAAAATAGAAAAATTTGAAGTAATCCGGAAAGCGCACGACGAGGCGACAAGCCTGCCAGGCGCGGGCCACCCCCATCGTCGCGCCTGGGGGGCTTGTGGCCACCTCGTGTGCCTCCCGGACTCCTTTTCTTGCAGAGTACTCCTTCTGGTCAAAAAAATCATTATATATTCTCCCGAAAGGTCTGACCCTCGTATCACGCAAATTTCCTCTATTTTTGTTTCGAGCCTGTTTCTGCTGCAGATCTAGATTGCTATGGCGTCCCCAAAAGCTCCGAAGGACAAGATCTTCGAGAAGGTCATCAATACCTACCTCACGGGAGTGCGGCAACACCCTCAATCTATCGAGATGCGTGAGGGTATGTTGCACATCCGTGATGTTGAGGGGCCTAAGAAGACTGGAAGCATGGAGGCGAGGCTCGAAACAATGGAGCAACAAGTCTTCAAGTGCCAAGGGATGGTGGAGCGTGGACTCAACGCCAACCACATGATGATCACGGAGTTCACCAACAAGCACAAGATCCATGCCAATGACATCGGGAAGCACCTCTCCAGGCTCTATGACAGAATTGATCACCTCCAAGCCCAGATCTATGACCTGCAGAACCAAAACTGTGAGTATGAGTATAGATTTAAATCAATACGGTTGGCTGTAGATTTGAGGATTCCGGAGACTCGGTCATCTTTCCATGATGGAGCACCTATGCCTTGGAAGACGGAGGATCAAGCCCATGTTGCAACAACTCCACCACCATCACCTCCAAAGGAAGACAACTAAGCATGGGTATGGGCAATCCCCTTGGCTTGTGCCAAGCTTGGGGGAGTTGCCCCGGTATCGTATCACCATCACATCTTTTGCCTTTACCTTTTCTTAGTTCGTTCCTTTTTGGTTTTATCTTTCTCTAGTAGAATAAAGTTCTTAGTGTTTTAGGCTTGAGTTTTGCTTTGTGTCACCCCAGATGTATTCGATCTCGTGAGACATATAATAAAGAGTGTCTTAGTGAAGGGCCTTGCCTCATGCCATGATCAAAAGAATGAGAAAAGAACAAAAGCATGAAAAGATCATGTAATGTTCTTATGGGAAGTGATGGCTTCACATATAAAAAGAATGATGATTGAAACTTGTTGAGGGTAGACAGACGTAGAGCTTGGTCATTGTTGCAATTACTAGGAAGTGATAAAGAAGGAGAGGTTCACATATAAATATATCATCTTTGACACCATCTATGATTGTGAACACTCACTAAACTATTACATGCTTAAAAGTAGATGTTGGACAAGGAATACAACATAATGAATTGTGTCTGCTTGGTTCTGAACAATGTTATATGACTAGAGATCCCTTAGCATGTGACGATTTCTTCCACCTCATATTAGCCAAAACTCCCGCACCAAGTAGAGATACTACTTGTGCATCCATAAAGCTTCAACCCAGTTTTGCCATGAGAGTCCACCATATCTACCTATGGATTGAATAAGATCCCTCAAGTAAGTTGTCATCGGTGCAAGCAACAAAAATTGCTCCCTAATATGTATGATCTATTAGTGTGTGGAAAAGAAGCTTTGTACGAACCTGTGATGAGGAAGACATAAAAGCGATAGACTGCATAATAAAGTTCTTTATCACAGGAGGCAATATAAAGTGACATTCCTCGGCAATAAGAGGACATGCATCCAAACCTCAAAAGCGCATGACAACCTCTGCTTCCCTCTGCGAAGGGCCTATCTTGTACCTTTATTTTTGCCCTTGAAAGAGTCGTGGTGATCTTCACCAATTCCTTATTTCGCCTCTATCTTGGGTAACGTCATATGCTAGGGAAAGATCTATATTCATATGTCAACTTGGAAGTAAGTATTCATGAATTATTGTTGTTGACATTACCCTTGAGGTAAATGGTTGGGAGGGGAAACTATAAGCCCCTATCTTTCTCTGTGTTCAGCTGAAACTTTGATCTCATGAGTACCACGTGAGTTGTAGCAATTGTAGAAGACAAAAAGATGATTGAGTATGTGGATTTGCTTTACAAGCTCTTATTTGACTATTTCTGATGTTGTGATAAATTGCAATTGCTTCAATGACTAAAGGCTATCAGTTGTTAATTCTCAGTAAGGTTCTTGATCCATGCTTTACTTTGTGAAGGAATTGTCACTTTAGCATAAGAGATGATATGATGGTATTGCTATTCTGACTATGATCATGATGCATGCATGTTCGTATCTTGTTTTGTTGACACCTCTCTCTCTAAACATGTGGGCATATTTATTGATCTCGACTTTCGCTTGAGGACAAGCGAGGTCTAAGCTTGGGGAGTTGATACGTCCATTTTGCATCATGCTTTCATGTTGATATCTATTGCTTTTTGGGCTGTTATTACACTTCATGGTACAATACTTATGCCTTTTCTCTCTTATTTCGCAAGGTTTACATGAAGAGGGAGAATGCTAGCAGCTCAAATTCTGGCCTGAAAAAGGAGCAAGTTTGAGATGCCTATTCTGCGCAACTCCAAAAGCCGTGAAAATCAATGAGGATTTTTTTGGGATTTATAAAAAATACATGGCCGGAGAAGTACCAAAGGGGCGCCAGTAGGAGGCCACAAGCCTGCAAGGCGCGGTCCCCCTAGTCGCGCCTAGGGGGCTTGTGGGCTCCCACTTGGCCCTCTGGCTCCCCCTTTTGCTACAAGAAGGGTTTCGGTCTGGAAAAAATCAAGAGGAGGCTTTTCGGAGGATTCGCCGCCGCCACGAGGCGGAACTTGAGCATAAAGAATCTAGAGCTCCGGCAGGACTATCCTGCCGGGGAAACTTCCCTCACGGAGGGGGAAATCGTCGCCATCGTCATCACCAACACTCCTCTCATCGGAGGGGACTCGTCACCTTCAACATCTTCATTAGCAACATCTCATCTCCAAACCCTAGTTCATCACTTGTAACCAATCTCCGTCTCACGACTCCGATTGGTACTTGTAAGGTTGCTAGTAGTATTAATTACTCTTTGTAGTTGATGCTAGTTGGATTACTTGGTGGAAGAGTTTATGTTCAGATATTTGATGCTACTCATTACCTCTCTGGTCATGATTATGATTATGCTTTGTGAGTAGTTACTTTTGTTCCTGAGGACATGGGATAAGTCATGCTATAAGTAGTCATGTGAATTTGGTATTCGTTCGATATTTTGATGTGTTGTATGTTGTTTTTCCTCTAGTCGTGTTATGTGAACATTCACTACATAACACTTCACCATTATTTGGGCCTAGAGTAAGGCATTGGGAAGTAGTAAGTAGATGATGGGTTGCTAGAGTGACAGAAGCTTAAACCCTAGTTTATGTGTTGCTTCGTAAGGGGCTGATTTGGATCCACTAGTTTAATGCTATGGTTAGACTTTGTCTTAATTCTTCTTTTCTAGTTGCGGATGCTTGCGAGAGGGGTTAATCATAAGTGGGATGCTTGTCCAAGTAAGGGTAGTACCCAAGCTCCGGTCCACCCACATATCAAACTATCAAAGTAGCGAACGCGAATCATATGAACATGATGAAAACTAGCTTGACAGAATTTCCCATGTGTCCTCGGGAGCGTTTTACCTCCTATAAGACTTTGTCTAGGCTTGTCCCTTGCTTCAAAAGGGATTGGGCCACTTTGCTCCATCGTTGTTACTTTTTTTACTTGCTACTTGCTACGAATCATCTCACCACACAACTACTTGTTACCGATAATTTCAGTGCTTGCAGAGATTACCTTGCTGAAAACCACTTGTCAGATCCTTGTGCTCCTCATTGGGTTCGACACTCTTATTATCGAAAGGACTACGATAGATCCCCTATACTTGTGGGTCATCACATTCTAGTCAACTTACATATATAGCTCATCTCCAACGGAGTTAGACCTAAGAGATACGAGCAAAACAAGATCATATGACATGGATACAACATGCATGCAAATGACAGCCACAACAACATTCCGGTTTCGATAACTCGCTGAGATACCGGTGCCAATGAATTGCGAGCATGTGCGTGCCAAAGAATGATGGTGTGATCCCGATTAGCGGGTTCCCATGTGTCGGAGGCATGAATATGGGGTACGTGCAACTAACATGGCATCTACGAAACAACCAAATCGCATCTCATACAACAATGCATGTCTAGGTTATTGATGAAATCGCGGGAGGAAAGCAAATAAACATAGGCTGAAATGCAACATAGTGCAGCGGCCCAGGATTGAATCAGACCCAAGTGGCCATGAGTGTGCAACAAGAAAAAGAAATACGAGCAAAACAAGATCATATGACATGGATACAACATGCATGCAAATGACAGCACAACAACGTTTCGGTTTCGGTAACTCGCTGAGATACCAGTGCCAACGAATTGTGAACATGTGTGTGCCAAAGAATGATGGTGTGATCCCGATTAGCGGGTTCCCATGTGTCGGAGGCATGAATATGGGGTACGTGCAACTAACATGGCATCTACGAAACAACCAAATCGCATCTCATACAACAATGCATGTCTAGGTTATTGATGAAATCGCGGGAGGAAAGAAAATAAACATAGGCTGAAATGCAACATAGTGCAGCGGCCCAGGATTGAATCGGACCCAAGTGGCCATGAGTGTGCAACAAGAAAAAGAAGCAGAACAAAAAGGGTGAATCTAGGATTCGAACACATATACCCTAGTTGGATGGTGGCTGCGCTAGACAGCTCAGTTCGAGAAGTTTTTGTGCTAGAAGTGGGCGCGCAATGCACATGAAGGTGTGCACAAAATATGTTCAAAACATCTAACAAAACTGGAAAAGAGTGCGCACTGGGATTTGATCCCAGACCTCCTTCATGGCTGCTTGCATGCCTGACCGATGGGTTAGATGTGTGATAATGGCAAAGGAATAGTTGCACATGAAGTGTAGCGTGTGTGCCAAATTTAAAATGCAGCAGGTAAAAATTGGGGTGGCTGGGACTCGAACCCACCACCTCGTGATTGCAAACCGATGGGATGGCCAACCGGGCTATGAACGAATTGCGGTATGAAATGGGTTTTTCTTGAGATGAGTCATACACTATCGCTAACCGAAGGAAACTGAAAACTGGTTGCTGGAGATGCAAGTGCAGTTGTGTGATGCGAGGAACACATCGACGGTCGGCGGCTCCAGGGCTAGGCGATCCAGACTGAGAGCAAGGATAGACTGATCCAGGGCTGGGGCATCCATTCCCGATGGTGGAGGCATGGGGCAACCTCGAGCTCGGGGTGGCGGCGGCTCCAACGGTCGACGTCCATGTGGGGTTGTTCCTGCATGAGCGAGAGGGAGAGATGAGATAGAGAGCAGGGAGAGGAAGAGCGCGGAAAGGAGGAGCAGAGTAGGGGCGGCTCCGGTCAACCTTCTGCTGGCCTCACGGTCGCCGACGAAGAAGGCGAGCTCGGGGCCTTGCAGGCGCAGCCACGCACAGCTTCAAAATGGGTTAGAGTAGGGAACTCGGGGTCCGACGCATGCTGGCAGGGGCGGTCAAGTTCATGCGCGAGCGGGAGGCCGCCGGCGAGGTTGTCTTGCACGGAGATCTAGTCACTCGATCGAGGCACGACTCGATGAAGGAGGTGGCTGAGGTGCTCGGTGGTTGGCTGCAGGAGGATTGGGCAGGATCCTGAGGAAGAAGAGTGACCCGGCGGTGGCAGGGGACAAATCTCCTAGAATTTAGGGCTTGACTGTTTTGGCTAGGGTTGTCTGCTATATATAGTAGGTGGTACTATGGTGGGGATTGCGTCCGTTCGATGACCATCCGATGGCCAGAACCGGAGGTGGGGTTTAGATGGGCTAGGTGGTTGTGTAGAGTGGTAGTGGGCTGAGATGAGAGGGAAATGGTGCGGCCCGTGACAGAGTTTAAAGCAAAAATGTGGGGACCCCGACTTACGAGTCGAGATCGCCGTGCTCAGTGATCCCAGAGATCAATGCTCACCGAACATAGATACCGAATAAAAGAGTCTTACATCCATAGATACCGTTTGATACAATAAATGACCGCCTCGGACGAGTCTTACATATATAGGGCCTTAAAGGCCTACACTCCAAAATGGACCAATAGCGAAATTATTGGTTGTAAGTGTGAACCCATGCCATCAGCCTTAACCTACATGCATTCTGACTGGGAAGCGCCCTAGCTCGCAAGAACGTCACCAAGTTAATCTCCACCATATCCTGTGCTTTCACACCTGGTCAATGAAATAACCAGTGGCAAGCCAATGAGTACTTTGAATGTACTCGCGAACAGCCCATGATATAATCAACGAAAGTGAAGGATAACAATATCATGCATCTTTAGTGTAACTCGTCTCGGAGGAGTGATCATGAATATGCATCAAGTTAAAGAATTACACTTGAAGAACAGGTTACAGATATCAATATATCTGTCGAGGGTTGAACCATCCGGGTTCACCCTATATGCCAAGTCACTAAACTTGGTCATATCATTGCTATCATAGCAACACCATTCATCACCATACCCACACACACACTCACGCACACTTGGTTTATGCGGAAATATCAGGACGTAGTTTAAGCAGGATTACCCAACTGTCCTTGATCGTGGACACGGCTATTCGAATAGTTTACACTCTGCAGAGGTAGTACGCTGGACCCACGAGATCCGAGAAACTTCTGTGTCATCCATGACTCGCGGTATATCACATACCCGAGGTAAGTACCCGATCAATGCCTTTCCCCTGACGATACTAGACAAAGAGGTCCACTCGATTGGTACCCAGCCCACATGTCATACGTCTTACGAGCACCAACTCTGGACAGTACCGACCATGCGGGGGCCAACGGTGTGACTGGAACTCATAAAAATGGCATAGTCATCCTACCCGGCACGACCCCATCATGAGAGTGACCACATATCACTCCCGCCACTAGTAATGTGGCTCTTTGCCAGCACGGACCAGAGTAATTATCATAGCCCTGTCCGATAAGGGGTAACGTGGTCGTACTGGTAAGGTTGGGACGGTCTACACATCATAAATCTAATCCCATTTCTGAAACCTTACTCACACAAATACCGGGTGCATCACTTCACCAAAAGTGACCACCTAAGTCATCATCACCCTCGGACATTAGTGGCACCCGACGGGGTTTTCATAAACTCTTTCTTTGTGTCAACAACATGCTCATGATAATATTACTTCTATCTTTACTTGTCAACATGGTATTAGCATGACCCTCAAGGGGTAGGGTCAAGCTCAATGCATGTGCTCCGGTGGAGCCTTCGGTAAATCATATCAAATGATTACCGACACTTATGATCATATGCAATGGGAATACTTGTTATTTTATCATGCAAAGTAACATATGCTCAGTCATGGTCAAAGGGCTGCTTGCCTTGCTCACGTAAGTCCTCGGGGTCTTCAAGGTCTTCCACTCCAACTCCGAGTACTCCGTCTACCCGTCAACTATCGTTGGAAACAACCACGGTAAGCAACACCGCAAGCAAAATCAAATTGTGCTATAAATAGAAGTTTTATTTTTCTTGGACCTCTCTGGTCATAAGAAAAATACCTGAAGCTTTTTATAGGATATTTGAATCATCAGGGATTTTTGAATGGATGGAAAGAGCAATAGGTGATCATTGAAGAAGCCAACAGAATTCATTCTGCTAAAAATGAGTGGAGGCATCCATTTAACAGAGAATGATTTTAGAAATATTTAGGAAGTGGTTTCACTGGATTTGGAATTGGTATGAATATTCTAGAGATTTTAAAATGTGGAATAAATACCAAAGGGGGCTATAGATTCGATGCAACAGAAATATGGCAAGCAAAAATATTTAATAAAGTTAGACATTTAGAACAATATTCTAGGAGTCTCTGGAATTTTGAATCACTCCATTTGGAGTTGATTTGGAACCTATAGGAATTTTGAAAGGAGGAACAATTTATGTCCAGATTTGGATTTGGGTAATAATACCACAGAAAATATTCTTGGGAAAATGTGCAAAGCACATGTGGGGATAGAGCTTGAATTTATGAACCTGTAGAAATTTGAATCAAGTAATTTGGAGTCAGTATGTATTTATGATGGATTTTTGAAGATTGCAGATAAATAAAAAGGGAAAGTGGCCTCCGGACTTAGCTATCCTGCGCACTAGGCACTAGTTAGGCCTTCGGGCCGGCCTAGTGGTTCCCAGCGCCAGCAGAGGGCCATGCCAATGGCGCATTCCCTGGAATGCGCTTCCCAAGCGGGTAGGCGCACCGGGAGGGTTCCGCCTCCACTTAAGGCACTAGGCCTGGCTCGGCTGACTTACAGGGAGGGCCCCCTGGTCAGGGCCTTCTCCTACCTCCTACTCAAGCGCAGGGGAGGCTGGGAGGAAAGACCGGCCGAGGGAGGAGCTCCTCAGATGGCTCCGGCCACCCCCCGGAGGTGCACCGGCCACCGGCATGCTCGAGGCGGTTAGCCGCACCCGTTGCCCTGCTCAGCGCCTGCAGGGGAGGGCTGCATGAGTGCCGGTGACGAGGCTACGGGGAGGCCGTCTACCCCCTGGTTTCGGCAGCAGCAGCGAAGGGGGAGAGCAGGAGGTGCTGCGGAGGATTTGCGGCGGCCTGGGGGTCTTTGGCAGGGGAGGAAGGAGGCGAGGGGAGGCTCCGAGCACGCCAGCCCGTGCGGAGGCCGAAGCCCTACCCCGCGGCCACGGAAGAAGGAGGAGGGGAGGAAGGCTTAGGGGAGAAGGGAGAGCTCGAGGAGGACCCGGGATGGTTCCCAGGAGGAGAGGAAGAGATTTTTGGGAGGCTCAGGTGCTCGGGGGAACGCTCTAAGTGGGGGAGAAGGAGCCGAGAAGGATCTCGAAGCTCTCTCGTGCACCCAAGGCACAGCGACCACGCGTCCCTGAGCCACCTAGGAGTCTTGCTAGCGTCGTAGAGGGGTCAAAGGTGGAGGAGGGGATGCTCTGGCACTCTGGGGCACACTACCGCTGCGGAACATGAGCTAGGAGACGAAGAAGTGGTGCAGAGCACCATTAGTGCAGGCTGACAGCGTGGTCACCATGGCCACGCGTGTCCAGGGTGACCATTTGACCTGACAAAGATGTCTCTCTTGTAAGGCATGCTTGCCAGAGGTCACTGGTGGAGTTTGGAGCCATGTGGAGCAGGTTTGAATGGGTGCTGACTATGATTTAGTTTGCAACAGCAAACTTAAGGCTAGTAAAACTGGTTTGCACACAGAGTTAATTGAGGTGGAACCTTGTCTAGAAGTGTTTTTAATAGAAGGACTACAAGACTGCAAAGTTTCACCTCAAGATAGCAAGTGTAGCTAGTACTTGCTGTACAAAGCCACATTTCAGCCAGAAATCAACTTGAGGAGGTGCTGCTCATTTTCTCCACATGAGCATGCCATATCTTGGTTCTAAATAAAGCTTTGTCATAGAATAGATGCTCTGGAAAGCATAGGAGGCTTTGGGTTAAACAGAAGCATGGGAAGAGAGGTAAAATAGTGATTTCAAGGGTAAAATAAGAGATAGTTACAAAGGGTCCTTCTCCAATAATTGGCCAGTGGCCATCGGAACGTTACTGGAGGTAAAATATAACTATGTGAGGCTGTGGTAAAAAATTGAGCTCAAGGGTAAAAGTGGAAGGGGCAAAAGAAGCCAATTTAGTGAGTGCTCACAAGGTGTTTGATCTGTGGTTAGGCTACCAGATGGATTCCAATGGCTATGAAACTTAACAGGATCAAATAATAGATGAAAATAGGCTTGCACACCAAATTTGGGATTTGCTGGAGAAGTTTTCCAATGTAGACTTGGAAAACCCCTAAAATGGGCAGAAATGGCTTTCTGCCTACAACCCTATTCAAATCAATTCCCACAAATCCAATATTTGGTGTACGGGCATTATTTGAGCATTAAGGTATGCACAAAAAGTTTGAGGTTAATTGGAGCAACTTTATAATGTAAAGTTTACCAAAGTTAGAAATCAACAAAGAGGGTTTTCAGGGTCTTAGGACAAGTTCTTTTATTCTCCTTGATGCATCACTTGGTGTGGATGACTTATTGGAGTATTAGAACATGTCCACCAAATTTGAGCACAATTGGAGACACTTCACAATGTAGAGTTGCTCAAATTTGAATCTAGACAAATAGGGTTTTAGGATAGTTAGGGGAGCCAAATCAACTTGGTTTGAGATGAAACTTGGCAAGGTCATCGATAATATCATAGATGACATGCTAGAATTTTACTGGAATTTATTGAGAATATTTCTTATAGAAATATTTCAAAAGCTTGAAATAGGCAGGAATGGTTTTGGAGGGGTTTGCCCAATATTTTGAACATGACCATGTGTTGAAACTCATAAATATGAAATCAATATATCCACTGAGTTTCCCTAAATTTTCTTAAATATTTTGAAAGCAATAAAAATAACTTTCCTTCATAGGAGACCATTTCTGGCCTCACAGAAAGGCTTTTAAATAGAATAATAAAATAACTTTCAAAAAAATAATATGGTGGTTTTTGGAAGACATTTTGATAATAGGTTTTAAATAAAGTAATTGGTGCAAAAGAATTTCCCTAATTTGAGGACTTGCGGTACAAACCTCATCTCAGGGGTTTGAAAGTTTAATTCAAAGAAATGATTTTTGGTAAAAATAATATTTGGTGAAAATAGATATTTATCCTAAACACATTGCATGATCATTAAGAAGGAGATCATGGTATGAGGAGGTGATTAGGAGGATGGCAAGAATGAATGGGGAGCAATCACATGCACTCAGGCAAACATGCAAACAATAGTCACTCCTAGCATCACAAACATTCACAAAAAAATTAATTGGTCCTAAATTTTGAAATAAGTTAATTAGTCAGGAAGGCCAAAAACTAGGTGTTACAGACCTTACCCCTTTAAGAAAATCTCGTCCCCGAGATTACTAGGCTAGGGGTTGGTGAGATACAAAGTCTTGAGTCCGAGGTAGTCTTCATGTCCCCATGTTGTTGTCGTGGTCTTGAGGTTCTTGATGATACAACTTCGAAAGTTCGCACGTCCTTGCGTGATCGTGAGCGGGATCTGGCAATAAGTTATGCTTGACCAAGGTCAAGGGCTTGGTGAACTAAGTTCGTGCAAGGTTTTGGCTTGCAAGTGTATTCCAAGTCCGAATACGTGGCAAGATGGTGTGTCTGGGATCTGGTCCTGGGGCTTCGCATGCCGGTTAGTGACATCTAGATGTCTCATGTTAGAACGCACTGCCAAAGTCTTCGTGTAACTTCCTGCTTACGGGGAAGTCCTTGACTTCCTCTCGACAGTCAAGCTATGGTCGCATATGGTCTTCGAAGGCTTCTCGTGAAAGGGTCTGGGTTGGGTCTCACCTATGAGTCTAAGCTCGGAGGCTCAGAGTCCAGAACAGGTCCAGCCATCTGGGAGGGTTTGCGAGGGTTCTGGATGAGCTGGCTACCTAAGAGTATAGACTAGTCCTTCATTCCCAAGGTCGGCGACTCAGCGACTGGGTGAATCACCTTTGGTAGGTTTCACCATGACCTACTAGCACTTTCGTCCTTGATTTGGACAAGGATAGGTCATCTGATTCTTTCACTTGTCCAAAGGCTTCATCATCTTGAATCGCCGAGGCTTCTTGACGTCGCTGATGTAATAGGTGCGCGGTCGGTGGTTGACTTTTGTTGCTTCATTGACATTGTTGTGGCTTCCTCGCCTCGGCGGTTCTTCATCTTGACTTGAGTAGGATAGACTTCCGTCGTCTTGGGATTGCTTCAAGAAGTCGACCTTCTCGAGATATCACTGTACCCTCGAGAGGCATAACAATCGGCATTCCTGGGCTCGTCCAAACAGGACTAAGGTGTTCTTCCTCTTACTGGGTGAGTAAGTACGTCATTAGTGAGGATGACAACATACCTTCCCAAACATGACATCAGCACAGTGCTCAAGAGTCAAGTGAGGAGAACGGAACTTTCTATGGGCGGGTACTGGCCATATTTTAATGACTTAGAGTCGTCTTCTATGGTCATAATTCGTCCATCTTGTGGCTGGGTGAAGCTTTAGGGTCTCAAGGAACTTAGGATGTGGGTGAACAGTTATCATCTTATCTCTAAGCACATTCCTTAGATGCCAGTAGTCCGACCGGTAACTTGGGACGTCATCACCTCATCTCATCAAATATACCATCCTACACGGTCAACTCCACACCGCTCATGCGAGCCAACTCTGGGTTAGGGAAGAACTAACCTAAACGCTACAAGTATGGTGTAGCAACGATGCACACGCATTCCTATGCAATAACCTCGGGAGGCATACGAGCTCCTATGATTGAATTTAAGACTCCACAAATCCAAATGTCCATCTAAGTCATCCAATGGACAGGGTACTGCATTCTATTTCAAGGAAACACATAGTATACCAATCCAATATTTTGTTTCCTTCCTATGAATCCGATCAAGTGATCCATCAATCCAATCAATCATTACTGGACCTATCATTACTACAAATCCAACATTGATGGGGTTCTACATAATCTCTTAGAGTCCTCATAATTCACATATTACTACAAGAATTACGTCATAGTATATCCACCAACTTCAATACTCATGGCCATCTAGTCTCCAAGGCCAGTCCATATAGGTTGTAAATCAATTTGGCAACTCCAAGTATACGCACTCTATATCCACCGAGAAACATGGTATCATGATCGAGATTATCGAGCTAAATCCAATTTACTCTGAACCATGTGGTCCCTGTCATCCTCGATACTCTATTAATATTACCTATTTAAATCCAAGAATCAAATCCAATAAGAAGTCTACTTGATACTCCAAGTTATCTTGGCAAACGCATCAAATCATGCCAACTACTTGCTAAAGTCATGTATACCACCAAGAATAATGTTCGCGATCATAATCGTCCTACTAAATCCAATCTTACTCCAGATTATGTAGGTTATGCTACTTATACCAACTTGTTCCACCAAGTTCACCTACCTTTATAAGGGTCTCATGATCCACCAAAATAGTCTAGCTATATCTGCAAGACACATATCATCATCACCATGACAGTCTTTAGTCTATACTCTTATATATCAGAGAACGATCCTCTTATGGCATTAGGGTTATAGTGCTAGCTTAAGATTGAAGGATACTTGTTCACTGCGATCACTCGTTCCATAAGGAACCCGGTGCTAGGCGGGGTTCATCGGGGACCTACAGGTGTTCTGGCAAGTCCGTGTACTAGACACGTGACCAGAAAATTTGAGCCGGAAAGGCTTGTGGAGCTTAGTCTGGTCTAGTGTGGTTTTCGAATCTTGAAGGAAAAGCATCACTACTACGGGTTGCGTGTGGTTAAGCATAGCACAGTCAGTGTCTTCAATGTCAGCCATCCTTCAAAGTGGATCCTTAGTGCATCTTGCCTTGTCGTCTTCAGTTGTCGAGAGGGGTGAGAGAGAGCACAGAGGGGAGTGTCTAAGGGTTTCACTGCAACCAATCAAGCGTTGGAAAGTAATCTTGAACAAGTGCCAAAAACCATCTTGATCATCAAAAATAAGACGAGTGACGCCTCAAGTGGGTGGATATACCCTCTCAAGGGTCCTCATGGATGGTGGAAGCAGCATCAATATACCATATTATGACACCTTCCGGTGGATGAATCTCCCCGACACTAGATTGGAAACTTCGACCGCTATTTTCCATGGCATCGTCCCCGGGAAGTCGGCGTACCCAATTTGGCGAATTAATATCGACGTAGCCTTTGGTGATGAGCACAACTATAGGGTCAAGCCCTTGACTTTTGAAGTGGTGAAAATACAAAGCCCCTATCACGCTCTCTTCGGAAGACCGGCTTATGCTTGTTTCATAGCTTGCCCCTATTATGTTTTTCTCAAGCTCAAGATACCGTGTCCCAATGGCACTATCACGGTGAAAGGAGACAGGAAGACGGCTCAGGAATGTGAGGAAGGGGATGCACCCTATGCTGAGTTGGCCTGCGCCGCTAAGGAACTAAAGTTTTACACGGCTAATGTTGAACCGACCGACATGATTCCTCTCAATAAGCCAACTACTCGGTCCGAAGAACCTCTCAAGTTTAAGCCCACTAAAGGTACCAAATAGGTTGACTTTGTCCCTGATAACCCACAAGTATATGGGATCAATTGTAGCCTTTCTCAGTAAGTAAGAATGTCGAACCCAACGAGGAGCTAAAGGTAGGACAAATATTCCCTCAAGTTCTATCGACCACCGATACAACTCTACGCACACTTTACGTTCGCTTTACCTAGAACAAGTATGAAACTAGAAGTACTTTGTAGGAGTGATAGGATAGGCTTGCAAGAAAGGAAAGAACACGTAAATAAAGACTAGGGGCTGCTAAGAAACAATTACGTTAGTTTAACGAGTATGGAAAAGTGGTGGTAGGAGTTGCGGTATTGTCCCTAAGCAATTGACTACGTTACTAGACCGATAGCAAGTTTCATGTGGGAGAGGCCACTGCTAGCATGTCATCCCTTACTTGAAATTCTATGCACTTATGATTGGAACTATTAGCAAGCATCCTCAACTACTAACGTTCATTAAGGTAAAACCCAACCATAGCAATAAGATATATTGGTCCCCCTTCAATACCGTATGCATCAATTTCTATGCTAGGCTGAAACTTCTGTCACCCTTGCCCTCCAATACATAGTCCTATCAGCATACTACTAACCCTATGATGTGATCCACACGCGCGCTCATATGATGGGCACCAAAGGACAGCAACATAACCACAAGCAAGTTAAACCAATCATAGCAATTCATCAATCACCGATAGGACAACGAAAATCTACTCATACATTATAGGATGGCAACACATCACTGGATAATAATATGAAGCATAAAGCATCATGTTCAAGTAGAGGGTACAGCGGGTTGCGGGAGAGTGGACCGCTGAATATAGATGGGGGAAGGTGATGGAGGTGTTGGTGAAGATGACGGAGGTGTTGGTGTAGATCGCCGTCACATGATGATGTCCCAGGCGGCGTTCCGACGCCGCCGGGAGAGAGGGGGAGGGATCCCCCTTTTTTCTTCTTCTTCCTTGACCTCCTCCCTAGATGGGAGAAGGGTTTCCCCTGTGGTCCATGGTCTCCATGGCGGAAGAGGGCCGAGAGCCCCTCCGAGATTGGATCTCTCTCTCTGTGTGCCCTTCTGTTTCTGCGCTCCCAGATTCTGGCTTTCACCGTTTCTTAAATTCACGGAGATCTATAACTCCGATTGAGCTGAAATTTTAACATGATTGTTTTCTGTATATTATATTTCTTGCGGCGAAAGAAGGGCACCAACCGTCTTAGGGATTGGTCACAAGCCTGCCACGCGCGGCCCCACCCCCAGGCCGCGCCTAGGGGGCTTGTGACCCCCTCGGGCATCGTTTCACGTTGATTCTTCTTCCTAAAAATCATAAATATTCCAAAAAAAATCCCCATAGGTTTTTTATTGCGTTTGGACTTTGTTTGGTATGGATAATCTGAGAAACAAAAAACATGCAACAAACAGGAACTGACACTGGGCACTGGATCAATATGTTAGTCCCAAAAATAGTATAAAAAGTTGCCAAAAGTATATGAAAGTTGTAGAATATTGGCATGAAACAATCAAAAATTATAGATACGAGGAGACGTATCAGTCCCCAGGCGACTTATCCAAGCAGTTCACCATCGGGACCGTCTGGACCCTAAATAGGAAAGCATGCTCATCGAGTTCATTTCTGAGAATCGGGACATCTTTGCATGGAAACCTTTTGACATGCATGGATTACTGAGGGAACTCGCTGAGAACCATCTTAATGTGGACCCAAAGATGAAACCAGCATGGAAATACCTGTATCGTTTTAACGAGGAGAGGCACAAGGCTATCGGGGAAGAGGTAGCCCAGCTCCTAGTTGTCGGGTTTATCGTTCAAGTTTTTCACCCTGAATGGTTGGCTAACCCGGTGCTTGTTCTGAAGAAAAACGACAGCTCGCGCATGTGTGTTGATTACACAGGTCTCAACAAAGCCTGTCCCAAGGATCCTTTTGCTCTCCCATGTATTGACCAGATCATTGACTCTACGGCGGGTTGCGAGCGATTATACTTTTTGGACGCGTACTCAGGATATCACCAGATCAAAATGGCTAAGGAGAATCAGTAGAAGACGGCTTTCATAACCCCTTTTGGTGCTTTCTCCTATGTCTCTATGCCTTTCGGGATTAAGAGTGCGGGTGCGATCAGCGATGTGTGCAAAATTGCCTTCACTCACAGATCGGGCACAAGCTCACGCTTATGTTGATGACATCATGGTGAAACCTCGGAAGAAGGAGAAACTCTTGGACGACCTCAAAGAAAGATTTGATAACCTTGGAGTGTAACAGATGAAGCTTAACCCAGCAAAGTGTGTCTTTGGGGTCCTGATACGTCTCCAACGTATCTATAATTTTTGATGGTTACATGTTATTATCTTGTCAAACTTTGGATGTTCTGTATGCCTTTTACAAATTTTTTGGGACTAACTTATTAACTCAATGCCAAGTGCCAGTTCTTGTTTTTTCCATGTTTTTGACCCCTTTCAGGGGAGGATTTTAAACGGAGTCCAAACGGAACGAAACTGCCAAAAATATTTGTTCCGAAACAGAAAAAGATCAGGAAGCCTGAGAATCAGGGCAGGGGGCCTGCAGGGACCCCACAAGCCCCCTAGCCGCGGCCAGGGGGGCCCACGCCTCCTAGGCTCGGGGGATCCATGGGCCACCTCTGCCCTAGGACTTTCGCCTATAAATTCCCTAAAATCCCAGAAAAAATGAGGAGATCATCAAAAGTACTTTTCCGCCGCCGCAAGCTTCTGTCTTCACAAGATCCCATCTGGGGCATGTTCTGGTGCCCTGCCGGAGGGGGTTCCAGATACGGAGGGCGTCTTCATCAACACCATGACCTCACCGATGATGCGTGAGTAGTTCACCATAGACCTACGGGTCCACAGCTAGTAGCTAGATGGCTTCTTCTCTCTCTTGGATCTTCAATACAAACTTCTCCATGATTTTCATGGAGATCTATCCGATGTTATCTTCTTTTGCGGTGTGTTTGTCGAGATCTGATGAATTGTGGACTTATGATCATATTATCTATGAATCTTATTTGAGTTTCTTCTGATCTCTCTTATGCATGATTTCATATCCTTGTAATTCTCTTCGAGTTGTGGGTTTTGTTCGGCCAACTAGATCTATGATTCTTGCAATGGGAGAAGTGCTTGGTTTTGGGTTCATACCGTGCGGTGACCTCACCCAGTGACAGAAGGGGTAGCGAGGCACGCATCTAGTTGTTGCCATCAAGGGTAAAAAGACGGGGTTTTCATCATTGGTTTGAGATAATCCCTCTACATCATGTCATCTTGCTTAAAGCGTTACTCTGTTCGTCATGAACTCAATACACTAGATGCATGCTGGATAGAGGTCGATGTGTGGAGTACTAGTAGTACATGCAGAAAGTATCGATCTACTTGTCTCGGACGTGATGCCTATATGTATGATCATTGCCTTAGATATCGTCATGACTTTGCGCGGTTCTATCAATTGCTCGACAGTAATTTGTTCACGCACCGTAATATTTGCTATTTTGAGAGAAGCCTCTAGTGAACAGTATGGCCCCGGGGTCTACTCCACACCATATTTTCAGCCTTACTCTTTAACTTTGTTGCACTTTCCGCCTTCAGATCTCACTTTGCAATCAATCTTGATGGAATTGACAACCCCTTTATAGCATTGGGTGCAAGCTCTTTTGTGTTTGTGCAGGTACTCCGGACTTGACGAGATTTTCCTACTGGATTGATACCTTGGTTCTCAAACTGAGGGAAATACTTATTGCTCCTGTGTTGCATCACCCTTTCCTCTTCAAGGGAAAAACCAACGCAAGCTCAAGAGACGACAGAAGATCTGTGTTGCCGTAGCAGAATAATTTCTGGCGCTGTTGCTGGGGAGGATCAAGTCAAGAACTCATCCAAGTAAGTGTCGCAAACTCATCTCTTGCATTTTCCTTTTTTGCCTCTCGTTTTCCTCTCCCCCACTTCTGGAAAACAAAAATTTACAAAAAAAATATTTGCCTTTTTCGTTTGCCTTTTTTGTTTGCCCCTTTCTTTCGCTTGCTTTATGTTTGCTTGTGTTGCCATGTACCTTCAATATGCTTGCATCTTCGCTTGCTCAAAATCTAGTGATATAGATCCTCATCCACGTGCTAATCTCTTTAAGAGATCCAATTATGTTGATCCAATTGCTAGTGAGTTGAGTGCACTTGACTTTCTCTATGGAGTTTTGCTTGAGATGCGTGAATCCGAAAATCGTGATGAAGAAATTTATGAAATGATTCACGAGGGCTCCTTGAATGAAAAGCATGATTGCAATGGTTTCACTATAAATCCTATTAGTGTCAATCATGCTAAAAATATGCAAAACCCTAAGCTTGGGGATGCTAGTTTTGTTATGTCCACTACTTGTTGCAATGATATTTGCAATAATATTGAAAGTGGGTTTGGAGAAGTCATGACTTTAGTTGATGATAATCCCACTATTTTTGAAGAGCGTCAACTTTGCATGCATGTGGATCATGAAAAGAATATCCTTTGTGATAGCTATTTTGTTGAATTTGATTATGATCCCACATGTAATTGCTATGAGAGAGAAAAATATTGTGGTAGAAACTTTCATGTTACGAAATTACCTCTCGTTATGTGGAGATTGCTATTGTCTATTTCTTCTTCCTTGCATATGGCAACTATTGGTTGTCCTGTCAATCTATTTCCTATAAAAATTCTATGCATAGGAAGTATGTTAGACTTAGATGTGATTTTCACATGCTTTATGATGCTCTCGTTGTGCTTCAATTCTTGTCTTTTGTGTGAGCATCATTGATTTATCAATGGCTAGCTAAGGGCGTTAAACAATAGCGCTTGTTGGGAGGCAACCCAATGAAATTATTTCTTTTTATTTCTGTTTTGTTGCATCCACACTATCATGATTCTTTTATGATTGTGTCTTTTGTGTTTCTTTTTGTGTTTGAGCCAAGCAAAACCTTTATGACTAGTCTTGGTAATGGTTGTTTGATCCTGCTGGAAAAAGACAGAAACTTTTCGCTCACGAGATGATTTTTTATTTTTATTCAGAAAGAGCTTTTGAGTTGATTCTTTTTGCTTCTGGTTGATATGCCTGTTTCCCAGGCAGTCATAATGTTTCAGAATTTTTGAGGTACCAGAAGTATACTAAGTATACAGATTTCTACAGACTGGTCTATTTTTGACAGATTCTGTTTTTGTTGAGTTGGTTGCTTGTTTAGATGAAACTATGGTTAGTATCGGGGGGTACTAGCCATGGAAAAGTGATAATACAGTATCCCAACACCAATATAAATACAAATCAAGATTTCTACAGTACCAAAAGAAGTGGTAGTTTGTTTTCTTGTGCTAATGTTGTCACAAGTTTCTGTTTAAGTTTTGTGTTGTGAAGTTTTCAAGTTTTGGGTGATGTTCTCATGGACAAAGAGATAAGGAGTGGAAAGAGATCAAGCTTGTGTATGTCCAAGGCATCCCAAGCCAAATTCAAGGACACCAAAAACGCTAAGCTTGGGGATGCCCCGGGAAGGCATCCCCTCTTTCGTCTTCAATCCATCGGTAACATTACTTGGAGCTATATTTTTATTCACCACATGATATGTGTTTTGCTTGGAGCGTCTTGTATCCTAGGAGTCTTTTCTTTTTGTTGTTTCACAATCATCCTTGCAGCACACCTTTAGAGAGAGACATGCACTCGTCGTGATTTTGCTAGAATGCTCGTTGTGCTTCACTTATATCTTTTGAGCTAGATAATTTTGCTCTATGTGCTTCACTTAGATCTTTTAGAGCACGGCGGTGCTTGAGTTGGTAGTTGGCTTATGCTATGAAAGTAGTCCCAAAGGTGATATGTACCCAAAGAGGATACAAAAAATCTCCAATCTTCATGTGCATTGAGTAGAAAGAGAAGTTGTGATTCCTCTCAATTAGTTTTGAGACGTGGATTTGGTAATATTAAGAGCTATGTTAGTAGGGTGTTGTGAATCTAGAAGTACTTGTGTTGAAGTTAGTGATTCCCGTAGCATGCACGTATGGTGAACCGCTATGTTAGGAAGTCGGAGCATAATTGATCTATTGATTGTCATCCTTTGTGTTGAGGTCGGGATCGCGTGATGGTTAACACCTGCCAACCCTTCCCCTCGGAGTATGCGTTTAGCACTTTGTTTCGATTTCTAATAAAAACTTTCGCAACAAGTATGTGAGTTCTTCATGACTAATGTGAGTCCATGGTATAGATTCACTTTCACCATTCCACCATTGCTAGCCTCTCTAGTGTCGTGCAATTCTCGCCGGTACACAAACCCACCAAATGCCTTCCTCAAAACAGCCACCATATCTACCTACTATGGCATTTTCATAGCCATTCCGAGATATATTGCCATGCAAGTCCCACCGTTCCGTCTCATGACTTTAGCCGTCACTCTCATATTGCCATTGCATGATCGTAAGATAGCTAGCGAGATGTTTTCAACGTCATACGCCAAGCTAGATCGTTGCACATCCCGATACACTCCTGGAGGCATTTCCAATAGAGTCATTTCTAAGCTTTGAGCTGTGAGCAAATAAAAGTGTGATGATCATCATTATTAGAGCATTGTCCCATGTGAGGAAATAAAAAAAGAGGCCAAAGAGCCCAAATAAAAAAAATAAAAAAAGAAGAGAAAAAAAGAGGCCTAAGAGCCCAAATAAAAAAAGAGAGAAGGGACAATGCTACTATCTTTTTCCACACTTGTGCTTCATAATAGCACCATGTTCTTCATGATGGAGAGCCTCTCGTTTCGTCACCACCATATGCTAGTGGGAATCTTCATTATATAACTTGGATTGTATATTCCAATGATGGGATTCCTCAAAATTGCCCTAGGTCTTCGTGAGCAAGCAAGTTGGATGCACACCCACTACTTTACCTTTTGAGCTTTCACATACTTATAGCTCTAGTGCATCCTTTGTATGGAAATCCCTACTCTTTCACATTGATATCTATTAATGGGCATCTCCATAGCCTTTTGATATGCTGAGTCAATGTGACCATCTCCTCCTTTTTGTTTCACAACCACCACCACACTCTATTCCACTTATAGTGCTATATCCATGGCTCACGCTCATATATTACATGATAGTTACAAAAAGTTTGAGAAAGTAAGAGTGCGAAAAGAATTACTTAGCCAATACCGGGGTTGTGCATGATTTACATTAGTTGTGTGAGGATGATGGAGCATAGCCAGACTACATGATTTTGTAGGGATAACTTTCTTTGGCCTTGTTATTTCGAAAGTTCATGATTACCTTGCTAGTTTGCTTGAAGTATTATTCTTTTCATGTCAATAGAAAACTATTGTTTTGAATCTTATGGATCTGAACATTCATGTCACATGAAAGAAGTTGCAAAGGAGAACTATGCTAGGTAGCATTCCACATCAAAAATTCATTCTTTATCACTTCCCTACTCGAGGACGAGCAGGAGTTAAGCTTGGGGATGCTTGATACGTCTCCAACGTATCTATAATTTTTGATGGTTTCATGCTATTATCTTGTCAAACTTTGGATGTTTTGTATGCCTTTTATATGTTTTTTGGGACTAACTTGTTAACTCAGTGGCAAGTGCCAGTTCCTGTTTTTTCCATGTTTTTGACCCCTTTCAGAGGAGGATTTTAAACGGAGTCCAAACGGAACAAACTGCCAAAAAGATTTTTTTTGAAACAAAAAAGATCGGGAAGCCTGAGAATTAGGGCAGGGGGCCTGCAGGGACCCCACAAGCCCACTAGCCGCGGCCAGGGGGCCGCGCCTCCTAGGCTTGTGGCTCCCCTCTCTCTTGGATCTTCAATACAAAGTTCTCCATGATTTTGATGGAGATCTATCCGATGTAATCTTCTTTTGCGGTGTGTTTGTCGAGATCCAATGAATTGTGGATTTATGATCAGATTATCTATGAATCTTATTTGAGTTTCTTCTGATCTCTCTTATGCATGATTTCATATCCTTGTAATTCTCTTCGAGTTGTGGGTTTTGTTTGGCCAACTAAATCTATGATTCTTGCAATGGGAGAAGTGCTTGGTTTTGGGTTCATACCGTGCGGTGACCTCACCCAGTGACAGAAGGGGTAGCGAGACACGCATCGTGTTGTTGTCATCAAGGGTAAAAAGATGGGATTTTCATCATTGGTTTGAGATTATCCCTCTACATCATGTCATCTTGCTTAAAGCGTTACTCTGTTCGTCATGAACTCAATACACTCGATGCATGCTGGATAGCGGTCAATGTGTGGAGTAATAGTAGTAGATGCAGAAAGTATCGGTCTACTTGTCTCGGACGTGATGCCTATATGTATGATCATTGCCTTAGATATCGTCATGACTTTGCACGGTTCTATCAATTGCTCGACAGTAATTTGTTCACCCACCGTAATATTTTCTATTTTGAGAGAAGCCTCTAGTGAACACTATGGCCCCAAGGTTTACTCCACACCATATTTTCAGCCTTACTCTTTTACTTCATTGCACTTTCCGCCTTCAGATCTCACTTTGCAATCAATCTTGAAGGGATTGACAACCCCTTTATAGCGTTGGGTGCAAGCTCTTTTGTGTTTGTGCAGGTACTCTGGACATGACGAGATTCTCCTATTGGATTGATACCTTGGTTCTCAAACTAAGGGAAATACTTACTCCTCCTGTGCTGCATCGCCCTTTCCTCTTCAAGGGAAAAACCAACGCAAGCTCAAGAGACGACAGAAGATCTGTATCGCCGTAGCAGGTCCCTGTTGGTAAGTTGCTGGGCTTCCTAGTTTCTGATCGAGGCATTGAAGCCAACCCTGATGAGATGAAGGCGGTAACCTCGCTGAATAGGCCGACTAACGTAAACCAGGTCCAACACCTAGCGGGTCGTATCGTAGCATTGAGATGATTTATAAGCCGCCTAGGGGAGAAGGTAATCCCTCTCTATCAGTTGCTGAAAAAGCGGCAATTTTGTTTGGACTGATGTAGTTGTTTGAGCTGCCGGTTCTAGCCGCCCCAACCGACAAAGAGCCCATGCTCTTGTACATAACTGCCAACTCAAAGGCGGTAAGTATTGTAGTTGTTGTCGAACAAAGGGGGAAGGAAAAGAATATCTAGTTCAACAGGCGGTTTATTTCGTCAGTGAAGTCTTGACCCTATCCAAGCAACGATAACCACATTGGTAGAAACTAGTCTTTGGGGTCTTTATGGCAAGTTGGAAGTTAAACAGTACTTTCAGGACCATCCGATCACTATGGTCTGTTCAGCACCCCTTGGCGATATCTGAAACTGCGTTATATTGACTAGAGGGGGGTGAATAGGAGATTTTTAGAATTTCATCACTGAGGAAATTCCTTTTGAGGAAATTCCTCACTGATGACTAACTTACAGCGGAAATAGTAAAGGTTCAGACATGCAAACGTTCACAACAGCAGTATTACAGAGTGAAGAATGTGAAAACAGATTGCACAGTAAGCAGGCACGCAGAATACAGATGATCATTAACTATTGTGAAGAATTTGGGGTTGAGGAAATTCAGAGAAAGTCTTCAGCAAATTCTTCAAACAGTCACAGTGAAAGTCATCAACACATAATACAGAGAAAGTAAAGAGTTGAGGAATTAGAACCCGATTCTTAGTGAAGACTGTTGTTGATGACCCAGTTCCAACTGCTGTGACAGTTGTACATCTGGTTTGGAGCGGCTTGGTATTGAAACCAAAGGACACCCAGTCTCGGGACACACAGTCCCTACCGTATTCTCCTTGAGCTAAGGACACACAGTCCTCGCCCAACACTCGTGGTAAGTCTTCAGGGCAGACTTCCAAACCCTCACAAACTTGGTCACCCGGCGATCCACAATTGACTGCTGGATTGCTCTAGACCATGACGCCTAACCGTCTGGAGGATGCACAGTCCTCAAAGGTAAAAGGCTTCAGTCCCACACAGGAACAACTTCTTCAGTGATGCTCAATCACTAGGTTTGGTTTGTGGTTTCGGTGTATGGGGTATTTCCTCACTGATGAATTACTCTCGAAAGCTCTGAGGAATTGGGTTGCTCTTATGACAAGTGTCAGTTTCAAACGGAGCAGCCAACCAGCTAGTGGTTGTGGGGCGGCTATTTATAGCCTGGGAGCATCCCGACATGATTTGACACTAATGCCCTTAAATAATATGACCGTTGGAGTGGATAAGACCAGTGACTTGGCGTGGTTATCGAAACGGTCGAAACCCTCAACTGTGAGAGTCCTCATGTCACTCATATTCCTCACTTGAGGCTTTTGGTAGGATTAGGCTTGGGTTGAGCATCATGAGGAAATTCATTCCATAGTGTTACTTTGACCCCCTTTAACAGTACGGTGTTCCTATTCATCAAATGCGAAGAAAGTAAAACAGAAAACGTAAATCTTCACGCTTCAATTTCTTCAGAATGATTTTCTTCAGGAACCACCGGTCTTCTCAATATCAGTATCTTCATGAGGAATATCAATTTCATCGCAGATTCCTCGCGATTCATTTCTTCAGCTTCAGACCAATTTCTTCAACTGAAGATATACATTTTTAGGGGTTGATATTCTTCAAATATCTCAAACTCCTCAATGACTTATAGATCCTGTGTATACTCATAAACACATTAGATACTGAACCTATAAGTCTTCAAACCACCAAAATCACTAAGGGGCACTAGATGCACTTACAATATCATACAAAATCGTGAGGCCATTGGACGAAACGCCAAATGGGCAATCAAGCTCGGGCCACATCAGGTGAAGTACACGCCCCGAACGGCCATAAAATCCCAAGCGCTGGTGGATTTCATCAATGACTGGACGGATCTACACGTTTCAGAAGATAGGCCGCATAACACATACTAGACCTTGCACTTTTATCGGTCCAGACAATTACAAGGGTCCGTGGTTGGAGTCGTGTTAACTTCCCCACGAGGTGAACAGTTGTGCTACGTTTTACGGCTCATGTTTCCCTGCACTAATAATACAACTGAATATGAGGCCGTGTTGCACGGGCTTAGGATGGCCAAGGAAATGAATCTCAGTCGGGTCAGATGTTTGGGCGACTCAGATTTAGTGGCACAACAAGTCTTAGGGACCTAGGATTCTAAAGATCCATTGATGGCGGCTTATCGACGAGCGGTTACTGAGGTGGCGGGTTATTTTCATGGCTATAAAATCGATCAGATAGATTGTTGTCTCAATGAGGCGGCGGATGCTTTATATCAACTTGGTTCTCAACAGAAACCGGTCCCTCCCAACGTCTTTTTGGATGTTCTCCACAACCCCTTGGTGAAATTACCGTGTGAATAAGATATAGCTATTCTTGACCCAGAATCACAGTTAGTGGCACCTCTTCGAGCTACCCCAGATTGGACGGTGCCATATTTAGTGTATCTCCCTCGAGGATAACTCCCAGCCAAGGAAGTCAAAGCTCGCCAAATAGTTCGTCAATCTAAGTCGATGACCATTATCAAGGACGAGTTACATCGCCGGAGCAGCACCGGTGTTTTTCAACGTTGTGTATCTCCCGAGGAAGGACAAGAAATTATCAATGAAATCCACGCTTGCGACTGTGGGCTTCACGCCGGCTCAAGATCTTTGGTGGACCAGGCTTTTCGTCATGGGTTTTATTGGCTAATGGCTCATGCCGATGCAGAAGACCTCATACGCAAGTGCGATTGGTGTCAAAAATTTGCCCGACAGGCCCATTTGCCAGCTCAATAGTTGCACATGATTCCAGTCACCTAGCCGTTTGGAGTCTGGGGGCTTGACATGGTTGGTCCATTCAAAATTTCTCTGGGTAAAAAGGCCCGCCTGCTCGTGGTGGTCGATAAGTTCACCAAGTGGGTTCAGGCAGAACCTGTCAGCAACTGTGATGCGGAAACATCGGCAAAATTCTTGAGGAAGTTAATCTACCATTCTGGCTATCCTCATAGCATTATCAGAGACAACAGTACCAACTTATCCAAAGGAGCTATGGAGCGATTCTGTCAAAAAGAACACATCTGTCTTGACCTAGCGACTGTACCGCATCCGCAATCCAACGGGCAGACTGAAAGAGAAAATCATGATATCTTGAGGGGGGTCAAACCCCGGCTCAGAGTCCCATTATGGCGCACCCCGAGTTGTTGGGTTAATGAACTCTCCTCAGTACTCTGTAGTATCAATACCACGCCAAGCGGGACCACTGGGTACACACCTTTCTTTCTGGTCTATGGTGCAGAGGCGGTACTCCCAAGTGATATTCGCCACGACTCTCCTAGAGTCGCCACTTATGTTGAGGGCGACAATGAACAAGCACGAAAAGATTCTTTGGATGCTTTGGAGGAAGAACGACACTTAGCAGCAGCTAGGTGAGCCCTATACCGACATGACCTACGTCCCTATCATAGTCGTAGAGTTAAAAGTCACACCTTCCAAGAGGGCGACTCGGCGCTCCACCTGATTCAAGATCAAACGGGGATGCACAAGCTCTCGCCGCCGTGGGAAGGCCCGTTTATCATCAGCAAAAATCTCAACAATGGTTCATATTACCTGAATGATTTATGAACCGGTAAGAACACCTCTGAAGCAGAGACAACCCGACACTAGAACATCGCTCACATGCGGCCTTATTATACTTAGAGCCACTGGCTCATTATTTCTTGTACCTCCCCCAATTCATGTACATACTTTTATAGTTTCGAACATAATAAATCCATCATCCTCGAACTTCGGGGCCTCTATCATTTTCAACCTATAAATTGAGCATGAGTCTCTATTATTTCAAAACATTTTACTTGGGGGCTACTGGTCCAAATAAATTATCATGACCAATGGAATCAAGTCAGCCTATTTGGGGGCTACTGGCCCCCAGGTTGTTTGGCAGTAATACCATTGTCTTCTGCAATCCTATGCTATGCTTTTATATTGATCATAGGTCACTTGGGGCCTTCCAACTCATCGATTTTAGCTTTCTCAACCTCTTGATCTAGCAAAGATGCCACAGAATGGTTAAACCTGCCTGTATGTTTGATGCAACTTCGATCAGGTGACTCTATGTACTCTTGAATTTTCAATCCATTACGGACCCTGAATCAGCAAGGTCGAAACATTTGATTTGTCACGTGAGAGCCAACATACTGAAAACGAGGATAAACCATGGGTTATCATGCCCGCTTCATTGAAGCAAGACTTGAGCCTCGAAAGTCGGTCTCTTTTTAGCGTGTTTCACTGAGCTAGACTATTATTACTTTATATTATCATCACTTGATTCTTTCACGTACAAACGCTATTTTTCCAGTTTAGAAAGAGTGCATGGGTTATGAAGTCATAATTCTATCATGAATAGTTCAAAATTTTATGCCTCGGGGGGCAAAAAATGTGAGTTCTAGGGCCAAGTTACAATAAACTTGCCTCGTGTTGATTCAAGCAGCCAGATTTTGGGCACAGATCAACCAAGAAGGAACGAACAAAAGACTAAAGATCTGTCTGGTTCATATACATGAGGATTAAAGGCGAGTTAGTAGAGCTTTGGGAAATTTTAGGCCCATTGACATCATGATGAAGATCAAGAGTTTTTTACAAACATGCCAAAGGTACGGCAAAAGCGATGCAACTATTGACTCAGAAAATATATTACAAGGCACTCCAGGCCCAAAAGTTCTTCTCGTAACCCGACTTTCAAATTTTCCGGATTAAGCCTTGTTTTGGTCTTGTCCTGCCTCCGACAGGTCCTCCGTGTGAGCCACTGGTTCTACAATCTGAAGATCATCCAATTTCTAGTTGCAATGAAAAGACCTCGAGGACGCCTAGAGGGGGGGTGAATAGGCTATTTAAAAACTTCTTTGGATTTGGCTTAAACCTAATGCAGAAATAAACTAAGAGGATACTTCTCAAGCACAAATCCTAAATGCAATAGGCACCGCAACGTGTATCAACAACACGATCTACCAAGATGGACACAATACAGTTACTAACAAGCACAAGCAAGTTACACAAACTTACTTGAGCTATATCACCCGACAAGTAGGTGAACGACACAAGATACTAGATCACACTATAGCACACGATATATCAAAAGCTGCAAGTGTGAACGTGTGGGTATAGAGGGTATGCTTGAATGATTAATCTTGTACAAGAAATAGCCAACACAATATAATGAGCACAAACAATATGCAATGTATGTATGCTCAAGTAATACAAGTAAACCACAAGTAAGGAGTTAGGGTTAAGGATAACCAAGGTCACTGAGACAAAGATGTATCCCGATGTTCACTTCCTTGGAGGGAAGCTAGTCAATGTTTGAGAGGTGGATGTTACCACGAAGGCACACCAACGCCACGAAGGCTCACCTATTCTCCCTTTGAGATAACACCACGAAGGCGTTTCTCAACCACTAGTGGTAAGCCTTTGAGGTGGCTTCCAAACCCTCACAAACTTTTCAGGGGGTAATCACACGGATTGATTCCTCTCCGAAGAACTCCTACCGCCTAGGAGTCTCCAACCACCAAGAGTAACAAGATCACGGGGAATGCTCAAAACTTGCTCAAATCTCAAATAGCTTGGGTTGAGAGAAGGAGAGGGAGACGATTTATCTTTTGATTGGAACAACTCTCAAAGGGGCTCACAAATGCTCTTGGGATCTAAGATTTGGTGTGAGAAAATGTATGTGGGGTAGAAATGTGTTCTTATGAGGATATGGCTGTGTTGGGCACCCTCTCACGAAGTGGGAGGGGGTATATATAGTGGGGAGAGTAAAACAGCCGTTGGGGTCACTTTAAGTCTAACAGGGGTCGGACATCCGACAGTTCTCGGATGTCCATACGTCCACAAGGAGTCGGACGTCCGACAGGGGTCGGTCGTCCGAGGGATGTATATATATCTGGAACCACTGTGTAGTTGAACAGGGACCGGGCGTTCGGAGGAAGCAGGAAGTCCGAGTTATTCGACTCAAACTTCTCTGGTGCAAGATTCCAGATTTCCGATTGTGGTCGGACGTCCGGCCCTCAGACGTCCGGAGGGAGCCGGAAGTCTGAGTTATATGGCTCAAGTTTCTCTGGTGCAAAGCTCCGGATTACCGAAGCTGGTCGGACGTCCGGCCCTCGGACGTCCGGAGGGAGCCAGAAGTCCGAGTTATATGGCTCTGATTTCTCTGGTATAGGATTCCGGATTTCCGAAGCAGTCGGTCATCCGGCCCTCGGACGTCCGGAGGAAGCCGGATGTCCGAGGCATTGGTTCTGTTTTCAAATAACAACAGAGCAGTGGAGATGTGGTATGAGCAGAACAGTGGATATGTAGTTTGAGCAAGTTCATCGCAAAACCTGTGATCCCCTCTTAATAGTGTGGGATCCCTAAAGACTCAAGAATTATAAAAGGGTACCAATGATCCATACTTGAGTGTATACTTTTATTCGTTGATCATCACTCTGCACCACTAACGTCAAAGGGACTGATACCTTTGCGTTAGCCCTTTCACTTGAGCTTGATGTTGTTGTTCCTTCTTGGCTCGAGTTGAAAGCAAGACGTGATGAAGTCTTCAAGTAGCTCTCCCATACACAATGTGGAAAGCCTAGCTTATGTATTCATCTTCATTTGTTCACCATGTGAACATCTACAAGAATCAGGCATGTAGTGCTCAGGAATGCTGATCTTGATCTTGTCCTTGTTAGCACATGAGCTTGTCCTTATCAACACATGATCATTCACAATAGCTTAAAGGGGATTAGTGATTAATTATCTATATGTGTGTTGTCGGCAACACCAAAACACGATTAAGGGCATGACTGCACTTTCAAATGGGACAAGGCTTCAAACATGGCTTCCTCATTCAAAACATGGCTTCAAACATGATTATATGCATAGTAAAATAGGGTAAGTGCGGGAGCTCCCCCTTAATGTGTGCTTTGAAGATAATAGCATGATATAACATTACACCATAATAGTTCAACAATACATAGCACTGGAAAGAGAATGCCTTCATCATAGCAGAATGTGCCTTGCCAATGAATTTGGCAAAGCGACCGAGAGGAGCTGAGCTGGATGAAGGGGTTGTTGACCGAGCAGCAGTGCGGCAAGTGGAGGTGGTGGATGGGGTTTTCTTGGGAGCATAGTCATCCGCCATGTGAGCGGGAATGACCCACTTGTGATGTGTGTGAGTGGGAGCAACAGTGAATTCAGCAACATGGTGAATAAAAGCATGGATGAAGGGGGCATGAGGGAAGGCTCGCTTGTATTGAAAACTAGCAAGCAGAATCTCATGCCATAGAAAGTGAGGCACATTAATCTTGCGCGTGGGGGACTCGTGTAAATGTGACATGATGTCAATACAGTAGCCCCTGCAGGATCCCCTATCACCCATCGTGGGATAGATGGTACGGATAAGACACTGAAAAATGGTAAAGTAGGGAGAGCGCCAGATGGATACTTGGTTAAGATCCTTCCTTTGTTCGTCTGCATCAAGTTCACGGAGTGGTCTGAGGAGAAACCCACACGCCTCAATGGGCTTATGTGCATGGTTAGGATCATTCTTATGGATTTTGAAGCCGGAGTCGGGGAAACGGAGTGCGGCAAAAAACTCATCATAAGAGGCTGTGAACTGAACATCAGAAGTCATCCAGCTAACAGTGTTGTTTGAGCCAAAGAAACATGTGGCATAAAATTGATGAATAGCAGCACCGTTTAAATCGCACCGAAAAGCAAAGGGGCAGCGAGCCCCGATGACTCAATGAGCTCAATGGCACCCGGGTATTTTGCCGGGTACGTGTGAATATGGTCAAGATCAATAAAGTGATGGACAGAGAGACCCTTAGGAACAATGACAGTGGTAAAGATGTCCGCTTGGACGTTTGTGCGGAAACGTGAGTCCATAGAGTCACGTACAACAGAAAATTGGTCAACATCGCGGCGGAATGTGAAGTAGGAAGACTTAGGAACCGTGGTGAAATCCTTGACTTCCCGACCTAAAGTAGGAGGAGGTTAAAGAGAGATGCGACGAGCTTCACCTTCGGGCTGTTCAGGAGGAGGCGATGGCATATAGGAGAGCCTGCTAGTCCCAGGCTTTGGCATAGACTTCCGAACGGCAGGCTGTTCAGCACGGTCCTCAGCTGCAAGCTCATCCTCGAAGTCAGAGCCATCAGACGACGAGGGGAGCTGTTTAGGAGGACGCTGGGCGATCCGTTTGAAGGGACGGCGTTGCCCATTGGAGTCATCCGACCCCGTGCTAGTAGGGGCACGAATGGATGAGCCAGCAGTGTTCTTCCAGGCAGTGTGCTTAATCTTGGGCATGATGGAACAAGGCCTACACGATTGGAAACCCAATGGGGAACGGTCACGGTCAAACCACATGAACGAACACATGAACTTGGGAGAAAGGGGAACCAATCGCGAGAGAGACCGAAAGGATACCTGCAGATCGAGACCACGGAGGAAGGGAAGACGGATCCCGCGGAGGAGATCGGATCCCGCGGAGGATATCAGCCAAATCCTGGAGCAGGGCCCCCGGTGGCGGCGTCGGCGAGCTCCTCGGGCGCTGGCGGCTGGGAGAAAAGGAGGTGGGTGGGGGCTAGGGGAAGGCCCAGCCCGCGCCCTACTATTTATAGAGCTCCCGATGTGTCGGACGTCCGACAGGCGTCGCACATCTCGAGAGTATTTAGCCGTCGGACGACCGACATGGGCCGGACGTCCGGAGTGTGTTTAGCCGTCGGACGTCCGAGACCCGTCGGACGACCGAGAGAGAAGTAGGAAATTTCTGGGATCTGGATGATGAGGTGATAAGTAGTATTCTCGCATGTGTAGCAACCAAAGGGGCCTCTCAACTAACATATTTTAGACATGGTATGATGTAGATCTTTTAATTCGATTACTATGATAAGTGTTTGTCCAAAATACCGTCAAACGCACGAGTGCATAGGATCATGCACAAGTTATCCTATTATAAGAGCAAGGCACATGACACAAGGGCCATGGCACAAATTTGTCTAATTCATATGACCATGAAGAGCTAAGAGAACACCAACACTAAGCATTTCATCAATGTGATTGACAAGGACATGCAGGAAATTACAAAGTGGAAAAAGTATTATGTTCATGCCATGATGCAACCTACACAAGGTTGACTCTAATGTTGTACATGCATGAAGTAAATACTTGTTACCGAAAAGCATTGGTATGGCGTAGAAGTAGTCGAGTCCTGTCTTGACTCTAATTTCTTCGTGACTAGCACCATCTTCTACTGAGAATAAGTCAAGATAGCAATGCTTCTCCAAAGTACCTAAACCACCAATTAAGCACAATATTGTCCCCAAACTTATTGGGTCCGAAGTAGTTAGTCCAACTACATTATATATAGGGTAAGATCACTTAATTATGTGCATATAGATATAAATTTTACTTTCAAGCACACCTTAACCCTTTTAATGGATATGTCTAATTTACCATATACATATATTGGATCAAAGATACGATAGACACGGCATGTGCATCTACACATAGTAGATATGCCTACACAAGCCTATCAAAATCCAAAGATATACAATTTGGACAAATGAGGACATAATTTTTCAATTGCAGAACATTCATGTCGTCCAAAATGGATCAGGGTGACAAATCAACATATGGTAGCACCCCGAGTTCAACACATGAACCAGTCAAGGCATCAAACCATGTAAGGTATGCATTTTGCACAACCTTACATGCATGTCTCACCCCAGTAGATGTATATGTGTAGGTAATATGATTATAACTCCCACAACATTATGAAATAAATAGTGCGAGCTCAAAGACATGCATGGGAGATTACCGGGAGACACATGAATTTCTCGGCAAGTTATGTAGGTCCAATGAAGACAAAGCCGAAATAAAATGACCATGAAAAACACTACCAAGCCAGAGATACCATGTGAGAGAGAACACAATGGCATTTAGAGTTATCAGTGGTGGTAGGTGCCAAACGAGCACAAAGATCGTTTTATACTCACACAAGTGTGATATGGGAGTTCAATCATAAGCATAATGTTTAGATGTCATACGTTAACATCCCAATTAGTTAGATCATAGTGTGGAGAAATAATTCGAAAGGCATGCATCAACAATGCCCTTCTTTTAGATACGATCCAACGGCTAAGCCATGAGTATTGGTGTAGTAGGACGTTATACTCACGCACATCTAAGGGATTTAGACACCAACAAGGTTATTATGCGAATTAAGATATGTGGAGCATGACACGCCACACAGTTATAGAATAACCCCATGTGGTAGATTTTGAGTGGCATACATCGGATGTTTTATCTTACCAGGGGATGTGGCATGCACAAAGCATATCACACTCCCATCATGTGATAATCCATGTATTTATCATACAAGGCAATCAATAATCCAACTAAGCTGATAAGTGGATGCCAATTTGAACTTCGGATGGCTTTGACATCAAACGAATGGATTGGATAATCTTGCACCGTGAATACTAGATGGAGTCCAATACATATATACACATTTTGGGTTAGTGATGTGCGTAGAGCAGAACACTCCCCCTTAATGTGATGAGCTATTAACGTCTCAAAAGACCCACACATCGGTGCAGCTAGGATGCAAGTAATGATCAGGACTACACATAACTATATGACATACATAACGACCTACACATGATAGATAACACATAACAATCATACTAGTAGGCGCAACATGTTAAAGTACATGCTAGGAATCAAACCTAGACATGAGAAGGAGTGGGGCACGCGACTTTCAATGCAAACAATTTAAGTACAAGTTACCGCAAAGAGGCACATTGGATATGGGATATGGTCTCGATAATCCAAATGACTTGGCTTGAGATAATATGAATGATGAAGAGTCCTCAAATCTTCATTGTGTATCCAAGTCTCCAATCTCCTCCAAAGCCACCTATTGAGCAAGTTTGAGCTTGTTGGTCCCCAACAACGTTGGGTCCTAAGAGGTTAGTCACAATAGGCTTGGCAACCCAAATGGTTATTTTCTTGACACCAATTTGAGTACCAACAAACTTGGCAAACACATTGCCAACCTTATCCTCCCCAAGGGAATAGCTATCATCAATAGTGATTGGGTTGGATAAGTTACCTCTCGTGCAAGACGAAGCGACGTGACCTTTCTCACGACATAAGTAGCAACATCTACACTTTGTTTTCTTCCCATTTGATTTCTCACCTCGGGGAGTGTTGGCTTGGGTCTTATTGCGAAGAGGCCTTCCTTCAACTTGTAGCGGAGTGTGTGAATGAGTTTGTGGTCGCTTCGCTTGTTGCTTGTGACTTTGAGACTTCGTCTTCAGAGGGCAAGATCTAACATGGTGCCCTTTAACTTTGCACTTGAAGCAAATGATTTTGGCCAAATTCTTAACTTGTTCTAGGACACTCTTGTTCTTGTTTGAGTTTACTCCAACATCATTTTTGTCATTCGGAGATGTTTGCTCACACAGGACGTTGTTGGGTGTGGACATCCCTTCATGACACTGTTCCAAGTCTATCTTCAAAGAAGTGACTTGGGCCTTGAGCTCTTCGATTTCCTCTGCACGGTTAGTATCAACGCACGTACTAGAGGAAGTGTCAGCTTCAATGTTAGAGCAACAAGGCAAGGAACGTAATTCATCACACGAGGTAGCAACATTATGAGTAGACGAATTACGAGGACTAGCACATGGAAATATAGTACTTTGATTAGAAGTGGTGCCATTGTCCACATGAGGCTCACTTGATGTTACCTTGGTGATGATAGCCTCATGAGCTAACTTTTGCACATTATGGGATGTTAAAAGATCGACATGAGAGCTTGTGAGGATTACATGGTTTTCTTCCAACTTCCCATAATTGCTAGTTAGTAAATCAAGTTGAGCACTTAGCTCAACATTCTCCTTCAATGTTGATACTTCAAAAGATATAGGGTTAGATGTACAAGTATCATCAACAATATGAGAGGAGTAAGTAGCAATTAGAGACTTCTCATGAGTAGATTGAAGCTCCTCATAGATCTTAGAGGTTTTGATGAGCTCTCCCTTGACATTCTTGCATTCAAGGAGAAGGACCTCAAAATCCTTTTTAAGTTTATCATGAGCAACTTCAATCTCTCCTTTTGAAGATCTTAAGTCTCTACATGCTTGATGACTCTTCTCAAGTTCATGTTCAAGTTGTTCACTTTTAGCTTGTTCATGATTAAGTGAATCATTAAATTTTCAAAGTAAGCAAGAACATCTTGGAATCCTTGAAGAGCGTTATTTTTAGCTTTATGAAGAATTTTACTGATCACATAGATATTTTCAGTCAAGTCATCATCATCATCCTCATCACAAATATCATCGTTATTGCACAGGGAAGATGATACCTCATTATTACCTCTTGCCATGAGGCACATGTGAACTGGAGGAGTTGATGATGATTCTTTTCGTGAATCAGATTCTTCATTAGTCAAAAGTACTTCATATTTATTGATTTCCCCTAAATGATTAGTCATAGAACAACTAGGGAGAAACAAGATATTTTGATCAAGAGGACACGGGAAAGTAAGCATATCACCACAGACATTTACACTATGTGTGGTGCTAGATATGCTCGTGTCCATAGAGGCTATGAAATTTTCATCAACATATATTTCTTCACTCACCATGTCATTACCTTGTGAGGTGTGCAAGCAATCGGATATGGAAGTAGTGGTGGACTCTTTATGATCGAAAAGAGTGAAGAGCTCATGCACCAACTCCTTCATCATAATATCGTCTTCATCAAGATTGGACCCACCATATACATCTTCAAGTTTAGTCCAAACTTCATGAGCTGACTTGCAAGTTGAGATAGACTTAAACACCTCAGGACTTATGGTTCGATGAATGGCAAGAAAAGCCTCACAATCAAGATACATTTCATTAGTAGATGAAGATGCATCATCCTTTTTGTCAGCAATCCCTACAAGAACAATTCGTAAAGTATTTGGGCCCATGGTCCGAAAGTGATGAAGCATACGAATTCTCCATAGGGTATAATTTGTGTCATCAAAGTCAAAGGTGTCATTGTGCACTAATCCAATAGTCGACATCGATACTCTCTAGGTCGTGAAACCTAATTAAAGAGAGACCTTGCTCTGATACCAATTGAAAAGACCTCCATGACGCCTAGAGGGGGGGTGAATAGGCTATTTAAAAACTTCTTCGGATTTGGCTTAAACCTAATGCAGAAATAAACTAAGAGGATACTTTTCAAGCACAAATCCTAAATGCAATAGGCACCGCAACGTGTATCAACAACACGATCTACCAAGATGGACACAATACAGTTACTAACAAGCACAAGCAAGTTACACAAACTTACTTGAGCTATATCACTCGACAAGTAGGTGAACGACACAAGATACTAGATCACACTATAGCACACGATATATCAAAAGCTGCAAGTGTGAACGTGTGGATATAGAGGGTATGCTTGAACGATTAATCTTGTACAAGAAATAGCCAACACAATATAATGAGCACAAACAATATGCAATGTATGTATTCTCAAGTAATACAAGTAAACCACTAGTAAGGAGTCAGGGTTAAGGATAACCAAGGTCACTGAGACAAAGATGTATCCCGATGTTCACTTCCTTGGAGGGAAGCTAGTCACCGTTAGAGAGGTGGATGTTACCACGAAGGCACACCAACGCCACGAAGGCTCACCCTATTCTCCCTTTGAGATAACACCACGAAAGCGTTTCTCAACCACTAGTGGTCAGCCTTTGAGGTGGCTTCCGAACCCTCACAAACTTTTCCGGGGGTAATCACACGGATTTATTGCCTAGGAGTCTCCAACCTCCAAGATTAACAAGATCACGGGGAATGCTCAAAACTTGCTCAAATCTCAAATAGCTTGGGTTGGGAGAAGAAGAGGGAGACGATCTATCTTTTGATTGGAACAACTCTCAAAGGGGCTCACAAATGCTCTTGGGATCTAAGATTTGGTGTGAGCAAATGTATGTGGGGTAGAAATGTGTTCTTATGAGGATATGGCTGTGTTGGGCACCCTCTCACGAAGTGGGAGGGGGTATATATAGTGGGGAGAGTAAAACAGCCGTTGGGGTCACTTTAAGTCTGACAGGGGTCGGACATCCGGCAGTTCTCGGATGTCCGGACGTCCACAAGGAGTCGGACGTCCGACAGGGGTCGGTCGTCCGAGGGATGTATATATATCTGGAACCACTGTGTAGTTGAACGGGGACCGGACGTCCGGAGGAAGCCGGAAGTCCGAGTTATTCGACTCAAACTTCTCTGGTGCAAGATTCCGGATTTCCGAAAGTGGTCGGACGTCCGGCCCTCGGACGTCCCGAGGGAGCCGGAAGTCCGAGTTATATGGCTCAAGTTTCTCGGGTGCAAAGCTCCGGATTTTCGAAGCTGGTCGGACGTCCGGCCCTCGGACGTCCGGAGGGAGCTGGAAGTCCGAGTTATATGTCTCTGATTTCTCTGGTATAGGATTCCGGATTTCCGAAGCAACCGGTCGTCCAGCCCTCGGACGTCCGGAGGAAGCCGGATGTCCGAGGCATTGGTTCTGTTTTCAGATAATAGCAGAGCAGTGGAGATGTGGTATGAGCAGAACAGTGGATATGTAGTTTGAGCAAGTTCATCGCAAAACCTGTGATCCCCTCTTAATAGTGTGGGATCCCTAAAGACTCAAGAATTATAAAAGGGTACCGATGATCCATACTTGAGTGTATACTTTTATTCGCTGATCAACACTCCGCACCACTAACGTCAAAGGGATTGATACCTTTGTGTTAGCCCTTTCACTTGATCTTGATGTTGTTGTTCCTTCTTGGCTCGAGTTGAAAGCAAGACGTGATGAAGTCTTCAAGTAGCTCTCCCATACACAATGTGGAAAGCCTAGCTTATGTATTCATCTTCATTTGTCCACCATATGAACATCCACAAGAATCAGGCATATAGTGCTCAGGAATGCTTATCTTGATCTTGTCCTTGTTAGCACATGAGCTTGTCCTTATCAACACATGATCATTCACAATAGCATAAAGGGGATTAGTGATTAATTATCTATATGTGTGTTGTCGGCAACACTAAAACACGATTAAGGGCATGACTGCACTTTCAAATGGGACAAGGCTTCAAACATGGCTTCCTCATTCAAAATAGGCGACCATTCAACGTCACGGGCAAAGATTTGCTTGCGACGTCGTAGAGTCAGACTCACTGATTTAAAAACGGTCGGCTGAACTTAGACGTTGTTTGAGTCATATTCTGGATGATAACTCTTCAAAGACATATCACTTACAAGCTGACTGGCCAACTTACGGGCCGCTGAGATGCACTCACGATAATCTTCATCGTTAAAAGTTGACCCATCCGCCTTCAACTCTAGAAACCCACCGGTCATTTCTGTCGGGTCAAGCTTAGATGATTAAGCCACAACCCGACTCAAAGAATATCTGCTCCGGCATGGGCAGCTGATCTCTTAAGCTCTCCAATTTGATTGAGAATTGTGGAGAGGAACGCGAGCACATATTTTATAAGCTTAAATGGTTCTTTGTTCCCCATGAAGGCTTTGATTGTGCACAAACTTCCGGTATATTCCAGCTCTGCCAATGCGTATAGAGCTTTGATCTTTAACGAGAAATTGTCTTGAATATTGCGCATACGATGGCCTAAAAGATTCAAGCGTATAAGTCGCCATGCAATTGGTCTTTGCAAATGAGTATTAAGTGGGTTAATGGGAGGCTTCTGAAGATACTCACCAAAGATGGCTTGAGTCATGTGGTCAATATGCCTTTTTAACCCAGATAGCTCTCCATAGACGATTTTCAGTTGATATTCAGCATCTTCAGAATGTCTGTTCAAGGTGGCTCTTTTAGTTTCGAAGGGTTTTCTTTCTTTTTCAAAGCCTGCCTTGATATTCTCCATGTCCTCCAAAGATAATCGAAGTTTTTCCTCAAGCTCTGTTCGGGCGGTTTGACCTGCCCCAAGAGCCTTTGTCAAATCAACGATTTTTGACTTGGTGGCCTTCAAAGTTTCCTACACAAGAACTGGAGTAACAATAAGCCGGAGGCAGGACAGCGTGATGACTATGATAAGAAAAATTATAAACAATTCCCTAGTAGATTGCAAGCAATATACTTGGCACTTGGGGGCTAATGCATGTCAGCTATCTTCTGAACACCTGATAGAAAAGACCTGACTCGTATCACAAAGATGAGCCAGCCCTTGGGAGCTACACGTTGATTTATTTCACAATAACCATCAAAGACCCGACTCATCTCTGAAAGATGATCCGGTCGTTGGGGGCTACCGGTCTATTTTATTTCAATCAAAAAGACCCGACTCGTCTTATAAAGACGAGTCGGCCCTTGGGGGTTACAAGAGGATATATGGAATACAGAGTACACACTAGGGTGGAGAAAACCTAATATTTTAGCTTCATCATACTCACAAGGTTAGTTTCCACTTGCCGGCTTGCAGAAAGATGCTCAAGATAACCAGCATGAACCTCCTCAATACTGAAAGTATCATAATTTGGAAGCTCTAGTTTTGTTTTTTCTTTGTCAGACTGGACAACCTCCTCCTTTGTGGCAAGCTTTGCCAACACATTAGAGGGTCCAGGAGCAATATAACTCGACCCAATGATAGTCACTTCTGCTTTGTCATCACGAGAAACATCTTCAAAGGGCTCATGAGGAATGGGCAAATCAGTACTAGTTGACGGGTCAGTTTCAACATCCATAGGTGAAGCAGTAATTGTCTCTATTTTAGGATGAGGTAAATAAACTTGGATTTCTTGATGACCGTGAGCTTACCCAGTGTTCTCAGAAGCCACCGTGTCTTGATTTTCTGGCTCAAGAACTTCAGGATTAACAAATGAACCACCAAGTTCCCTTTTTCTTGGCCCTGTACCTACAAATATAAGAGGGCAGGATAAATTCAGAATCTGAGCAGGCAAACATATGGTACAAAAGAAGGAAAAAATTACCCCGAGTTTATAACAAAAGGTGGCAACTTTGTGGTTGATGATTAGCCACATGAAGGGGGTGATTCCCGATAATTCAAACCAGCAGGGTTGAGAGGTTGTTTAAAAAGTCCAGCCTATGGATGAGATGGAGTTGGACTATGAGGCACCTCGTCTTGATGATTTCGAACAATTGGTTGGCTGGATGAGCCGGTTGTAGGAACATCAAAGCCACTCTGAGTCTGGCACCTTGAAGCATGTTGGGTCTACTTCAAAATAGAATCAGGATCCAAATAAGCGTATGGATGAGAAAACTTACTTTCTGAAGGACTCGCCTTATTTTCCTTGAAGATAAAGATTCCAAGCCCGAGCAAGTAAAGATTACCTCACCATCATTATCCCGACTCGTAGTAGCATCACCCTAACAACAAAAATGTTAGCAAGATCAACAAACAAATGGCTCAGAAAGTCAAAATTCTACCTCCATAGATGCACCAGCTGATGCAGATTTGCCCCTAAATGAAGAAGTAGCAGTAGGTACCTTGCTCTTTTTCTTGGTGGGGGCTAGCCGAGACCTTCCTTTTCCTCTTCCAGAACGAAGAAGATGCCTGCATGTTCTTGATGATGTGATTAAAAGGATAAATACTTGAAGTTTCGAAAGGTTTTACAATGATAATTAAGAGATGTTTGGGTAAGTTTCTCACCGGAGGAGACGGGTTGAGAAAATTGAAGGGTTTCAAACCAGTTTGGTCACAGACTGCTTGAGTTTCCCCTAGCAACTTCTACACAACCTCATTTATGTCATCTTCTATCAAAAATTTTGCACTATATCTTGGTGGGTCATCCACACGAACAGAATATTTGCACATAAGATCGCTTCGACGGCTAAGCGAGAGGATCATCGAATATACCCAGCAACGGGTCAAGTACACTCTGGTCAGACCCCGAGACTGTAGAGCCACCAATTTTTTGAATACAAAGGCAAACTTATCACTCTCCTCCTGAGAAGCTTCGCTAGGAAGTTCAAAATCCATTGGGAGGCGGTTTGGTCTATAACCCAGCAGGGCGTTCTCGTTTGTCGGGGCAGTGTTTTGATACTAAAACCAAGTTTTAGCCCACCCTTTGTAATGGCTCGGCAGAGCAACAGAAGGGTGTTTGATATATGCAATAGAGGCAATAATAAATTGGTTATTATTATATTTCATTGTTCATGGTAATCATTTATTATCCATGCTAGAATTGTATTGATTGCAAACTCAAATACATGTGTGGATACATAGACAACACACTGTCCCTAGTGAGCCTCTAAATGACTAGCTCGTTGATAAAAAATGGTCAAGGTTTCCTGGCCTTAGACATGAGTTTTCATTTGATAATGGGATCACATCATTAGGAGAATGATGTGATGGACAAGACCCAAACTACAAATGTAGCATATGATCGTGCCATATTATTGCTACTGCTTTGTGCATGTCAAGTATTTGTTCCTATGACCATGAGATCATGCAACTCACTGACACCGGAGGAGTTCCTTGTGTGTATCAAACATCGCAACATAAATGGGTGACTATAAAGGTGCTCTACAGGTATCTCCGAGGGTCTCTGTTGAGTTGGCATGGATCAATACTAGGATTTACACTCCATGTGACGGAGAGGTATCTCAGGGCCCACTCGGTAATACAACATCACAACAAGCTTGCAAGCAATGTGACTAAAGAGTTAGCCACGGGGTCTTGTATTACGTAACAAGTAAAGAGACTTGTCGGTAATGAAATTGAACTAGGTATAGAGATACCAACGATCGAATCTCGAGCAAGTAACATATTGATGGACAAAGGGAACATTATACGGGATTGATTGAATCCTTGACATCATGGTTCGACCGATAAAGATCTTCATAGAATATGTAGGAACCAATATGGGCATCCAGGTCCCTCTATTGGTTATTGACCGGAGAGTGTCTCGGTCATGTCTGCATTGTTCTCAAACCCGCATGGTCTGCACACTTAAGGTTCCGTGACGATTTAGTATTAATGAGTTATGTATGGTGGTAACCGAAAGTTGTTCAGAGAACCGGATGAGATCCCAGATGTCGCGAGGAGCTCTGAAATCGTTTGGAGGTAAAGATTGATATATTGGATGGTCTCCTTAAGGATTCCGGAATTCACCGGAAGAGTTTCGGATATTTCCAGAAATGTTATTGTGTGAGGATACTTTGGTTGGGCCTAGGGGTAAGGCCTACGGGGCTTTAGGTCGATGCAAAAGGAAGTTTTGCGAAGGTCAGGGACCAGACGCCAAGGACCCTCACGTCTGGCCCTCGACGCCGAAGACCGTGGCGTCTGGTGCGGGAATCCGGGAAGGACTCTTACTTACATTCCAAACCGATTTTGGGGAGGCCCCCTCCCTAAGTTACAACCCGGGGCTCAATATATAAATAGTGGAGCAGGGCTAGCCCCTAGAACACAAGTTTTAGAGCCTCCTCTAGTTGATCTAGTTCTAGTTCTAGTTGGTCCTAGTTGACTAATTAGAGCTAGACCTAGCTACCTCTAATCCTCATAATTAGAAGCCCAGTGTGGTTCTAATATCCTTCCTCCAGTTCATCCTCTACTCTAATTTCGTTGTGCTTGGTGAAGCCCTGCGGAAATAGTTTGACCATCACCGACACCACGCCGTTGTGCTACCGGAACTCATCTACTAGGTTTCCCGTCTTGCTGGATCAAGAAGGCGAAGACGTCATCGAGCCGTAGGTGTGCTGAATGCAGAGGTGTCGTCCGTTTGGCGCTAGATCGGGATAGATCGTGATTGGATCATGAAGACGTATGACTACATCAACCGCGTTATATACGCTTCCGCTTAGCGATCTACAAGGGTATGTAGATGCACTCCCCCTCTCTTAGATGTTAGTCTCCATAGACTGATGTTGGTGAGCGTAGGAAAAAATTGTTTACCATGCGACATTCCCCAATGGTGGCATCATGAGCAAGGTCTATGCGTAGATAACATGCACGAGTAGAACACAAAGTGTTTGTGTGCGTTGATGTTTAGATTGCTTAGTTCCTTAGTCTTATTTTGATTCGGTGGTATTGTGGGATGAATCGGCCCGGACCAACCTTACTTGTCCACATACAAGAGACCGGTTCCATCAACTAACATGTAACTTTGTTGCATAAGATGGCTGGAGGTGTCTGTTGAAAGGACGTGGATGTCGCCTAGAGGGGGGTGAATAGGCGCTTTAAAATAATTACGGCTTAGGCTTGAACAAATGCGGAATAAAACTAACGTTTAATTTGTCAAGCACAAAACCTAAAACAACTAGGCTCACCTATGTGCACCAACAACTTATGCTAAGCAAGATAAACAACTAAGTGATAGCAAGATATATGACAAGAAACAATATGGCTATCACAAAGTAAAGTGCATAAGTAAAGGGTTCGGGTAAGAGATAACCGAGGCTTGCGGAGACGACGATGTATCCCGAAGTTCACACCCTTGCGGATGCTAATATCCGTTTGGAGCGGTGTGGAGGCACAATGCTCCCCAAGATGCCACTAAGGCCACCGTAATCTCCTCATGTCCTCGCACAATGCAAGATGTCGTGATTCCACTAAGGGACCCTTGAGGGCGGTCACCAAACTCGTACAACCAAGGTTGGGGCAATCTCCACAACTTAATTGGAGGCTCCCAACAACACCAGGAAGCTTCACCACAATGGCATATGGCTTCGAGGTGACCACAAATGATCGGGGCAATCTCCACAACTTAATTGGAGACCCCAACGCTTTCCCGGAGCTTTACACCACAATGATTGAGCTCCGAGGCACCACCAAGCTCTAGGGGTACCAAGTACCCAAGGGTAATAAGCTTCTCAATTTCTCACTTCCACCTACTACCGTGGAGAACTCAAACTGATGCAACTAATACAATGGCAAGAACACATGAAGTGGTCAAGTCCCTCACACTCAAATCCCTCCACAACAACAAAAGCTATGGAGAAATATGAGAGGAAGAACAAGGAGCTCACAAAGAACTCCAAGATCAAGATCCAAGGGGTTCCCCTCACATAGAGTAGAAAGTTATTGGTGGAGATGTGGATCTAGATCTCCTATCTATTTTCCCTCAATAACTAGCAAGAATCATTGGAGGGATTGAGAGTTAGCATGCTCTAAGAAGGTCAACAATAGGGGAAGAACACGAGCTCAATGGATAGATAAGGTCCAATGGGGAAGAAGACCTCCTTGATATAGTGGGGGAACAAATCCAACCGTTACCCCCCACTCACAACCCGATTGGAGCAGTACTGCCGCTGATCGGAGTGGTACTACCGCTCCCAGAATGTCCGAGGGAGAGGTACTACCGCCCAAGAGCACTAGTAAAAAATTACTACCGCTGGCACCAGGAGCGGTACTACCGCTGGATACTGAAACTGCTCTAACTTTCACATACGAACTCCGAATCAACCAAACTCAAGCTTGTTGAATTCACAAAGACAATAGCTATCAAACAGCGACATAAAATATTAAGAACATGCAGTAAGAAACTCCAATGATATTGAGAAGTGAGACCTCTATGAAAGAAGAACCGGCAAAAACTTCCAACATCGAAAACATCATATAAAATGCATATGGACTCCGTTTTCGATGAACCCGAGCTTATCATGAAGATGACCATAAGCTCTAAAACTCACAAAGAGATACACAAAACAAGAACCAAGAAATATGATGAAAGGATGCAAATGGTTTGAGCTCTCAACGGACGATACGATCAAGCTACTCACTTGAGAGCCCCCCTTGACAATACGACAATCTATCCTAAAATAGAAAACCTATCAAGGGCGAACATATACCTTGCACCTAGTCCTCTTGAGCTAGATGATGATGATCTTGGCTTCCTCAAGATGGACCACCTTTCTTGATTGCCTTGGTTTGACGAAGACTAGTTGATTGCTCCCCCATACTCACTATGGGTGAGCCACTCTTCAGCACATCTTCAAGCATGATATCTTCACCATAATGGTCAGCAAGCTTCAAGCATGATATCTTCAGGATGCTCCACTTGAACTTGCACACCACATTCTTGATAACGAGCACCACTTGATGCCATCCTTCATGGGTTGAATGAGATCTTCCTATTGACGCAAACCCATGGAAACACACCTAACCCAACATAGAACTCTCACGAGGACAATGGGTTAGTGCACAAAAGCGTTATGGACAATGCTTACCATACATAGGATCACCTCATCCCTCTTGGTACATCTTGTACACTTTGTGTGTTGATCATCTTGATTTACTCTTTGTTTATTCTTGATCAACCTTGTGTATTTATGACCAATCTTTGGATAATACCTTGAATACCACCTTGGTCATCATATAAACTCCTTGAAACCAACAGATGGACTTCAACAAGTGCTTATGGATAAATCCTTCAAATATAACTTAAGGCAACCATTAGTCCATAGGGATTGTTATCAATTACAAAAACCACATATGGATAAATATGCTCTAACATATGTCTCTCCCACCTTAGTTAACTCGCATTCGATAAAGGCGGTCCTTTTATAAGGTTAAATAGCAACTTGCTTATCACTATTGTGGTTTTGCGTAGGTAAGAAGCGTTCTTGCTAGATAGCCATAGGAGCCACATAAACTTGCAACAACAAATTAGAGGACGTCTAACTTGTTTTGCAGGGTATGTTGTGATATGATATGGCCAAATGACATGATAATATATATTTGATGTATTGCATGTTGATTCTATGACAACCGGCAGGAGCCATAGGGTTGTCTTTAATTATTGTATGACATGTGTGTCAATCATTAAGTGCTATGTAATGTTTTACTTTATCGCTAAACGGTAGCAATAGTAGTAGAAGCATGGTTGGAGCGACAACCTTGATGGCAACACGATGATGGAGATCATGGTGTTGTGCCGGTGATGATGGAGATCATGTCGATGCTTTGGAGATGGAGATCAAAAGCACAAGATCATGGACATATCATGTCACTTATGATTTGCATGTGATGTTAATCCTTTTATGCACCTTGTTTTGCTTAGAACGACGGTAGCATTACAAGGTGATCCCTCACTAAAACTTCAAGATAAAATTGTGTTCTCCCCGCGTGTGCACCGTTGTGAAAGTTCGTCGTTTTTAAGCACCACGTGATGATCGGATGTGATAGACTCTATGTTCACATACAATGGGTGCAAGACAGTTTTGCACATGCGGAACACTCGGGTTAAACTTGAAGAGCCTAGCATGTACAGACATGGCCTCAAAACACATGAGACCGAAAGGTCGAACATGAGTCAGATAGTAGATATGATCAACATGGAGATCTTCACCATTGAAACCACCTCATCTCACGTGATGATCGGGCTTGGGTTGGTGGATTTGGATCATGTCACATTCACACAACCTGAGGGATGTTGATTTGAGTTGGAGTTCTTTAGTAGTATGATTAATTGAACTCATTATTATGAACATAGTCGATGTTGTCTTTACAAAGTATGTTGTAGAACAATAGCACGCGTTGTAGCTCCCCTGTATTTTTTATGCGTTCCTAGAGAAAAATAAGTTGAAAGATGGTAGTAGAAATTATGCAGAGTGGGTCCGTAAACTGAGGATTGTCCTCATTGCTGCACAGAAGGCTTGTGTCCTTAATGCACCGCTCAGTGTGCAACCCCCCCCCAAGCATCGGTTGTGGATGTTGCGAACATCTGACAAACACGTTTTGATGACTACATGATAGTTCAGTGTGTCATGCTTTATGGCTTATAATTGAGGCTCCAAAATGTTTTGAACGTCACAGAACATATGAGATGTTCCAAGAGCTAAAATTAGGATTTTAGGCTCGTGCCCGTGTTGAGAGGTATGACACCTCCGATAAGATTCTTTGCGTGCAAAATGAAGGTGAAAAGCTCAATCGGTGAGCATGTTCTCAGATTGTCTGGGTGCTACAATCGCTTGAATCAAGTAGGAGTTGATCTTCGAGATGGGATAGTGATTGACATAGTTCTCTAATTCACTGCCACCAAGCTACCGAGCTTCACGATGAACTATAGCATACAAGAGATGGAGAAGATGATACCTGATCTATTCGCGATGTTTGACACCACGAAGGTAGAAATCAAGAAGGAGTATCAAGTGTTGATGGTTAACAAAACTACTAGTTTCAAGAAAGGCAAGGGCAAGAAGGGAAAATTCAAGAATGACAAGTCAGTTGTCGCTCCAATGAAGAAACCCAAGGTTGAACCAAACCCGAGACTAAGTGCTTCTATTATGAGGGGAACAGTCACTGAAGCGGGACTGCCCTAGATACTTGGTAGATAAGAAGGCTGGCAACGTCAACGGAAGTATATAGATATACGTGTTATTGATGTGTACATTACTAGTACTCCTGGTAGCACCTGGGTATTAGATATCAGCTTAGTTGCTAAATGCTGGTAACTCAAAATAAAAGCTACTGAATAAACGAAGACTAGCTAAAGGTGAGGTGACAATGTGTGTTGGAAGTATTTCCAAGGTTGATGTGATCACCATTGCATCCTCCCTCTACCTTCGGGATTAGGGTTGAACCTAAATATATGTTAGTTGGTGTTTGCATTGAGCATGAACATGATTATATCGTGTTTATTGCAATGCAGTTATTCATTTAAGTCAGAGAATAATGGTTATTCTATTTACATGAATAATACCTTCAATGGTCATGCACCCAATGTGAATGGTCTATTGTATCTCGATCGTAGCAATACACATGTTCATAATATTGATGCCAAAAGATACAAACTTAGTACGCATGAAGAAACTCCATGCTAATGGATCTTTTGGACTCACTTGATTTTCAATCACTTGAGACATGCAAACCATGACACATGGGTAACATGAGTGAAGGCCTCGTTTTCCAGTCGGATGGAACGAGCAAGTGACTTATTGGAAATAATACATTTCGATGTATGCAGTCCAATGAGTGCTGGAGCACGCAGTGGATATTGTTATGTTCTTACTTCACCGATGATTTGAGTAGATACAGGTGTATTTACTTGATGAATCACGAGTCTAAAAAATTGAAAAGTTCAAGCAATTTTAGAGTGAAGTTGAAGATCGCCGCGACAAGGGGATAAAATGTCTACGATGTGATCGTAGAGGTGAATATCTGAGTTGCGAGTCTGGTATACATTTAAGACAATGTGGAAATTGTTTCACAACTCATGCCACGTGGAACACCATATTGTGATGGTGTATCCAAACGTCGTAGTCGCGCCCTATTGGATATGGTGCATACTATGATCTCTCTTATCGAATTACCACTATCGTTTTGGGGTTTTGCATTAGAGACAATCACATTCTCTTGAAATAGGGCACCATATAATTCTGTTGAGATGACACCGCATCAACTATGGTTTGGCAAGAAACCTAAGCTGTCATTTCTCAAAGTTTCCAGCTATGATGCTTATGTCAAAAGGCTTCAACATGATAAGCTCAAACCCAAAGCGAATAAATGCATCTTCATAGGATACCCAGCACATTTGGGTATACCTCCTATCTCAGATCCAAAAGCAAAGTGTTTGTTGCCAAAAACGGGTCCTTTCTAGAGAAAGAGTTTCTCTCGAAAGAATTGAGTGGGAGGATGGTGGAACTTGATGAGGCTTTTGAACCGTCACTTCAACCAGAAAGTAGAACGGTGGAGGAACTTGTTCTTGTGGCACCTACACCAGTTGAAGTGGAAGCTGATGATGGTGATCATGAAGCTCCGAATCAAGTTACTACCAAACCTCGTAGGTCGACACGTACACGTACTACTCCATAGTGGTATTTTAATCCTGTCTTGGAGGTCATGTTGTTGGACAATAATGAACCTATGAGCTATGGAGAAGCGATGGTGGGCCCGAATTCCGACAAATGGCTAGAGGCAATGAAATCCGAGATAGGATCCATGTACAAAACCAAAGTGTGTACTTTGGAAGAACTACTTAATGGTCGTAAGGCTATTAAGTACAAATGGATCTTTAAAATGAAGACAAACGATGATGGTAAATGTCACCATTCAGAAAGCTCGACTTGTCGCAAAGAGGTTTTTGTAAAGTTCTAGGAGTTGACTATGATGAGACTTACTCATAGTGATGCTAAAGTTTGTTGGAATTAGGTTAGCAGTTACTGCATTTTTCAATTATGAAATCTGGTAGATGGATGTCAAAACATTGTTTCCTTAACGGTTTCCTTGAGGAGAGGTTGTATGTGATACAACCAGAAGGTTTTGTCGATCCTAAGGATGCTAAAAGGAATGCGAGCTCCAGCAATCCATTTATGAACTTGAGCAAGCATCTCGGAGTTGGAATATACGCTTTGATGAGATGATCAAAGCTTTTGGGTTTATACAAAGTTTATGAGAAACTTGTATTTACAAGAAAGTGGTGGGAGCACTATAGAATTTCTAATAAGTATTGTGGTTGACATATTGTTGACCGGAAATGACGTATAACTTCTAGAAAGCATATAGGGTTGTTTGAAAGGATTTTTCAAGGAAAACCTGAATTAAGCTACTTGACCATTGGGCATCAAGATCTATAGAAATAGATCAAGACGCTTGATGAAACTTTCAATGAATACATACCTTGACAAGATTTTGTAGGAGATCAAAATAGATCGATCGAAGAAGGAGTTCTGGGTTGTGTTGTAAGGTGTGAATTTGACTCAAACCCAAAGCTCGACCACGGCTGAAGAAAGAGAAAGGATGAAGGTTGTCTCCTATGCCTTAGTCGTAGGCTCTATAGTATGCCATGTTGTGTACCGCACCTGATGTGTGCCTTGCCATGAATCTGTCAAGGGGTACAAGAGTGATCCAGGAGTGGATCACTTTACATCGGTCAAAATTATCCTTAGTAACTTGAGGACTAAGGAAATGTTTCTCTATTATGGAGGTGATAAAAGAGTTTGTTGTAAAAGGTTACGTCGATGCAAGCTTTGACACCAATCTGGATGACCCTGAGTAGCAAACTAGATTAATATATTGGAGCAGTAATTTGGAGTGGCTCCAAGTGGAGCGAGGTAGAAATATCTACACCATGACATAGATATTTGCAAAGCACACACAGATCTGAATGTTTCATACCCGTTGACTAAAAACCTCTCTCACAAGCAAAACATGATCAAACCCTAGAACTTATTGGGTGTGAATCGCATGGTGATGTGAACTAGATTATTGACTCTAGTGCAAGTGGGAGACTGTTGGAAATATGCTCTAGAGGCAATAATAAATTGGTTATTTTTATATTTCCTTGTTCATGATAATTGTTTACTATCCATGCTAGAATTGTATTGATTGGAAACTGCTACTTCTCAAACAACAGCGCCAGAAATTGACACGTTGACGGAGGCTTGGCTTGCGTTGGTTTTTCCCTTGAAGAGGAAAGGGTGATGCAACACAGGAGCAGTAAGTATTTCCCTCAGTTTGAGAACCAAGGTATCAATCGAGTAGGAGAATCTCGTCAAGTCCAGAGTACCTGCGCAAACACAAAAGAGCTTGCACCCAACACTATAAAGGGGTTGTCAATCCCTTCAAGATTGATTGCAAAGTGAGATCTGAAGGCGGAAAGTGCAACGAAGTAAAAGAGTAAGGCTGAAAATATGGTGTGAAGTAGACCTGGGGGCCATAGTGTTCACTAGAGGCTTCTCTCAAAATAGCGAATATTACGGTGGGTGAACAAATTACTGTCAAGCAATTGATAGAACCGCACAAAGTCATGACGATATCTAAGGCAATGATCATACATATAGGCATCACGTCCGAGACAAGTAGACCGATACTTTCTACATCTACTACTATTACTCCACACATCAACCGCTATCCAGCATGCATCTAGTGTATTGAGTTCATGAAGAACAGAGTAACGCCTTAAGCAAGATGACATGATGTAGAGGGATAAACTCAAACCAATGATGAAAACCCCATCTTTTTACCCTTGATGGCAACAACACAATACGTGCCTCGCTACCCCTTTTGTCACTGGGTGAGGTCACTGCACGGTATGAACCCCAAACGAAGCACTTCTCCCATTGCAAGAATCATAGATCAAGTTGGCCAAACAAAACCCACAACTCGAAGAGAATTACAAGGATATGAAATCATGCATAAGAGAGATCAGAAGAAACTCAAATAAGATTCATAGATAATCTGATCATAAATCCACAATTCATCGGATCTCGACAAACACACCGCAAATAAGATTACATCGGATAGATCTCCATGAAGATCATGGAGAACTTTGTATTGAAGATCCAAGAGAGAGAAGAAGCCATCTAGCTACTAGCTATGGACCCATAGGTCTATGGTGAACTACTCACGCATCATCGGAGAGGTCATGGTGTTGATGAAGAAGCCCTCCGTATCTGAATCTCCCCTCCGGCAAGGCACCAGAACGTGCCCAGATGGGATCTTGCGGAGACAGAAGCTTGCGGCGGCGGAGTTGATCTCATAATTTTTTCGGGGATTTTAGGGAATATATAGGCGAAAGATCTAGGGCGGAGGAGGCCCACGGATCCCACAAGCCTGGGAGGCGCGGGCCCCCCTGGCCGCGCCTAGGGGGCTTGTGGGGTCCCTGGTGGCCCACTACCTTGGTTCTCAAGTCTCCCGATCGTCTTCTGTTCCGGAAAAAATCTTTCCGGAAGTTTTATTCCGTTTGGGCTCCGTTTAAAATCCACCTCTAAAAAGGGTCAAAAACACAGAAAAAATAGGAACTGACATTTGGCACTGAGTTAATAAGTTAGTCCCAAAAAAGATATAAAAGGCATACAAAACATCCAGAGTTTGACAAGATAATAACATGAAACCATCAAAAATTATAGATACGTTGGAGATGTATCAGAAACTCAAATGGATGTGTGGATACATAGACAACACACTGTCCCTAATGAGCCTCTACAGGACTAGCTCGTTGATTAAAGATGGTCAAGGTTTCCTCGCCATAGACATGAGTTGTCATTTGATAAAGGAATCACATCATTAGGAGAATGATGTGATGGACAAGACCAAAACTATGAACGTAGCATATTATCGTGACAGTTTATTGCTACTGTTTTCTGCTATGTTAAGTATGTGTTCCTATGACCATGAGACCATGCATCTCACTGAACCGAAGGAGTCGCTTGTGTGTATGTAAAATTCAACGTAACTGGGTGACTATGAAGGTGCTCTACAGGTATCTCCGAGGGTGTTTGTTGAGTTGGCATGGATCAAGACTGGGATTTTTCATTCCATGTGATGGAGAGGTATATCAGGGCCCACTCGGTAATACAACATCACAACAAGCTTGCAAGCAATGCGACTAAAGAGTTATCCATGGGATCTTGCATTACATAACAAGTAAAGAGACTTGCCGGTAACGAGATTGAACTAGGTATAGAGATACCGACGATCGAATCTTAGGAAAGTAACATACCCATGGACAAAGGGAACAATATAGGGGATTGATTAAATCCTTGACATCGTGGTTCGACCAATAAAGATCTTTGTAGAATATGTAGGGACAAATATGGGCATCCAGGTCCCACTATTGGTTATTAACCGGAGAGTGTCTCGGTCATGTCTGCATAGTTCTCGAACCCGCACGGTTTGCACACGTAAGTTTTGGTGACGATTTAGTATTAGTGAGTTATGTATGGTGGCAACTAAAAGTTGTTGGGAGTCTGAGATGACATCCCGGATGTCACGAGGAGCTACGAAATGGTTCGGAGGTAAAAATTGATATATTGGATGGTCTCCACAAGGGTTCTGGAATTCACCGGAAGAGTTCCGCATGTTTCCAGAAATGTTCTGGTGCGAGGATACTTTGGTTGGTCCAAGTGGTACGGCCCATGGGGCTTTAGGTCGATGCAAAAGGAAGTTTTGCGGAGGTCATCGACCAAATGCTAGGGACCATGTTGTCTGGCCGTGGAAGCCGAAGACATTGGTGTGTGGTGCGGGAATCCGGGAAGAACTCTTCCTTATGTTCCAAACTCACTGTGGGGAGGCCCTCTCCCAAAGTTACAACCCCAGGGCTCAACATATAAATAGAGGAGCAGGGCTAGCCCCTAGAACACAAGTTTTAGAGCCTCCTCTAGTTAATCTAGTTCTAGTTCTAGTTGGTCCTAGTTGACTAATTATAGCTATCCCTAGCTACCTCTAATCCTCATAATTAGAAGCCGAGTGTGGTTCTAATCTCCTTCCTCCAGTTCATCCTCCGCTCTAATTCTGTTGTGCTTGGCGAAGCCCTACGGAAATAGTTTCACCAACATCGATACCATGTCGTCGAGCTGCCGGAACTCATCTACTACTTCGCCTGTCTTGCTGGATCAAGAAGGCAAAGACGTCATCGAGCCGTACGTGTGCTGAACGCGGAGGTGTCGTTCGTTCGTTGCTAGATTGGGACAGATCGCGGTTGGACCATGAAGACGTACGACTACATCAACTGTGTTATATACGCTTCTGCTTAGTGATCTACGAGGGTATGTAGATGCACTCCCCCTCTCGTAGATGTTAGTCTCCATAGATTGATATTGGTGAGCATAGGAACTTTTTTGTTTCCCATGCGACATTCCCCAACAAAGGTAAGCCACCATTTCTACATCTTTGGAGTGAAATACCACCTAGTTCCTCGCTAGGGCCATCTGTGCACTTAGTCTCGTGGTTAAAATAAAAGAATTCCAAGAAAAGTGGAACAGTGGGTTCTATTTGCAAGTACACCTCACATAATACTTGAAATTGTGAAGGTTTGAAATGGAGTTAGGGCCCAAATCTTGCGGATGAAGGTGAAGAAAGTTGAGTGCATCCCGGAAGAACTTTGACCCGGGAGGAGAGAAGCCTGTGAAAAGTTGATCTATAAAAACTAAAACTTCTCCTTCGTTAGGATTCAGGCACACCTCTCCCAAAGGATCCCTCCAGCCAATTGCTTCTTTGGATGGCAACAAGCCTTGGTTTGTTTAGTCATCAAGTATTTCCTCCGAAACTTGTGAACGTACCCACTAGCAAATAGAATTCTCGACATGAAGACACGCTTGGACATCAGAGAACATAGGATAAGACAGTATAAGAGGCGCCCCAAATATAAGCTGGTACCCAAAAAACTGGCAATATCTACGTGTGGTGATAGAGGCGCCTTATGCCAAGTAGAAGTTTTCTGATTCTCCTAAGTGCAAGACATACATGTTCCTATCAATTTGGCTACAATTATGGATCTGAAAAAGGTTCAGAAAACAAAACGATTGCCAAACCTAAAAGCATGGAAATGGCGGTGGTCTATGTTACAAGGTCGTAGAAAAGATCTCAGCATGCTACGTTTGAAAAAGAAGACGCAACGTTCACTACCTCATTTTTATAGAAATGAGGACTCAAAGCATGCGGAAAACGGTAATGGCGAAGAACAGACGGGATTTCCTCGTTTTCTTTGATGAACTTCAAGACACCTCAGTTGAAGTTTTTAGGGGGGTAGAAATGACATACCTCGTCGGTTGATGGAGGTGTTGAAGACACCTAAATGAACCCTGGAGAGGATAGAGAGTCGCTGCAGCCTAGGACAATCGTCAAAGCAAGCAACTGAAATGGAAGCAATGGAGCGACCTCGTTTTCGGGCCACATGAAGAAGAAGAAGAAGAGAAGAAGGGGTTAAAGTGAAAGGAGGGGCCCTCCACCCATATTTATAACACTCGAGGTGACAACTGCTAGGCACGGGAACAGAGGAGCGGCGATAAATTTTTTTGAAGAAAGAGGCGCCTCTATTTGCGGGAAAAAGACGCATGCAGAAATTGGTTGTGATGACACCGCGTCCACATTAACTCCCGACAGGTGACATCATAGGTGGACGACATAAAAGGAAACTACTAAGTTTAACAAAGCTATAAGCTGGCGGCTGAAGAATCTGAGAAGACGCGAGTACAAGACAAAAAGTTAAGCCGCCCGACGGAAGCAGGGGAGATTGATGTGAACAAGTCCAAATCAACCCGAGGCCTAATGTTGAGGATATAACCCCGTGGTGTAACCTGCCGTTTGGGTCGGGTTAGACCATAGGCGAATCTTGGAGCACAAGCTCGATGGGGTGTGGACAGGCAGGAGGATGGCTTGAATGCCTTACCCAATAAGCAACAGGTAGCCCAACACCAGAAGATGGCGGTTCAAGGTTCACAAGGCAGGAGGCCCCAGAAGCTTTCCTAACCTGGAAGGCAAGACGAAATATAATTATAGTAGATGATGAGCTATTATTTGACCCAGACTCTATTGTAAACTCGAGGCCTCTACCTATATATAAAGGGGAGCCCTCGAGTTTGTAATATCAAGAAAGAAATTCTCGAGAGCTAGGTTAGCTATTCCGCACATTTGTAATCGAGATCTCCATCAATATAGACACAAAAGCATGACGTGGGCTTTTGCCTCCATCGGAGGGGCCGAACATGGGTAAAACTATCTCCTTTTCTCGATTAACCTCTTCGAGTCGCCACACCGCTACGATGTCCTCACCACTAAGTCCTTTCACGATGACATCTCCTGTGACAAAACCACGACGGACGGGTTGACCCGGAGTCCTCCATGAAAGCATGGTTTCGACCAGCCTCAGGACGGCTGGGTCGAACGCAGCGATCTGGCTCGACAATGTTGGTGCAGATGTCCATCTCAGGCATCGCTTCATTGACCTTGCTGATGAAGATGTGGATCTGGCCAAAAGGGACCCGATATCCGTACTTGATTGAGTTGGCGTCAGGGCCCCAGCTCGAATCATCAATGCAGATCTTGTCGCGGTGGCTCTTGGTCATCTGACCCGCCACGTAGCTCCCGAACCCTGGAAGAGCTCCCTCAAAGAACTCAACTCCACCTTGTGATTGCCCCATAATGGGCGCCAACTATCGTGGTTTTGTCATGGCACATGTCCTTGTGAAAGGACTTAGTGGTGAGGCCATCGCTGCGGTGTGGCGATTCGAAGAGATTAATTGGGAACGGGAGATGGGTTTACCCAGGTCTGGCCCCTCTGATGGAGGTAAAATCATATGTCCTGCTTTTGTGTCTATATTGATGGAGATATCGATTACAAAGGAGCGGAATAGCTAACCTAGCTCTCGAGAGTTTCTTGCTTGATCTTCCGAACTCGAGGGATATCCTTTATATAGTGGCCTCGAGTTTACAATAGAGTCCGAGTCAAATTAGAGCCCGTGACCTACTACAATTCTATTTCATCTTGCCTTCCAAGTTTGGAAAGCTTCTCGCACCCCCGTCTCGTGAGCCTTGGGCCGTCGTCTTCTAATGTTGGGCCGCCTGGTAAGGCTTTCAAGCCATCCTCCTGCAGGTCTACATCCCATTGTGCTTGTGCTCCAAGAGTTGCCTATGGTCCAACCCGTCCCAAACGGCGAGTTATACCACACGGTTATATTCCCGACATTATGCCCCAGGTTGATTTGAACTTGTTCACATTGATCTCTCATGTTTCCGTGTGGCGGCTTAACTTTTTTGTCTTGTACTCGCGTCTTCTTAGATTCTTCAGCTGCGAGCTTATAGCTTCGTTAAACTTAGTAGTTTCCCTTTGTGCCATCCACCTATGACGTCACCCGCCAGGAGTTAATGCGGACGCGGTGTCATCACGACCAATTTTTGCATGCGTCTTTGTCCTGTGAATCAAGGCGTCTTTTTCTTTCTTTTTTTACTGTGGCTCCTCTGTTCCCGTGCCTAGCAGTTTTCACCTCGAGCGTTATAAATATGGCTGGAGGGCCCTCCTTTCACTTTTTACCACTTCTTCTCTTCTTCTTCTTCCACTGGGCCGAAAACCAGGTCGCGCCATTGTTGTCATTTCAACTGCTTGCTTCGACAAGTGTCGTGGGCTATAGTGACTCTCTGTCCTCTCCAGGATTCATTTAAGTGTCTTCAACACCTGCGTTGACCCGCGAGGTATGTCATCTCTATCCCCCCATAAAACTTCATCTGAGTTGCCTTGAAGTTCATCCAAGAAAACGAGGAAATCCCGTCCATTCGTCACCATTACCGTTTTTTGCATGCTTTGAATCCTCATTTCTATAAAAGAACGTACTAAACGTAATGGCTTCTTTTCAAACATAGCATGCTCAGATATTTTCCAGGGCCTTATAACATAGACCACTGTCATTTCCATGCTTTTAGGTTTGGCAATCGTTTCCTTTTCTGAACCTTTTTCAGATCCATAATTGTAGCCAAATTGATAGGAACCCATTTATCTCGCACTCAGGAAAACCAGAAAACTTTTACTTGGCGTAAGGCGCCTCTATCATCACTGTTTTGTCTTAAACGACCATGACCCGCCACACGTAGATATTGACAGTTTTTTGGGTACCATCTTATCCTTGGGGCGCCTCTTATACTGTCTTATCCTCTCTTCTCTGACGTCTAGGCGTGTCTTCATGTCGATGAATTCTATTTGCATATGAGTACCTTCACCAGTTTCAAAGGAAATACTTGATGACTAGACAAACCAAGGCTTGTTGCCATACAAAGAAGCAATTGGTTGGAGGGCTCCTGTGGGAGTGGCGCACCCGAATCCTGGCGAAGGATAAGTTGTAGTTTTTATAGAACATCTTTTCATACGCTTCTCTCCTCCCGGGTCAAAGTTCTTTCGGGACACACTCAACTTTCTTCACCTTCATCCGCCAGATTTGGGCCCCAACTCCCTTTCAAACCTTTGCCAATTTCAAGTTTTATGTGAGGTGTACTTGCAAATAGAACCCACTGTTCCACTTTTCCTGGAATTCTTTTATTTGAACCGCTAGAGTGAGTGCACAGATGTCGACAGGAACTAGGTGGTATTTCACTTCAAAGACATAGAAATGGCGGCTTCCCTTCTGCTGCTCTGTCGAGCCATCCCAAAGGGTGGGCTAAAACTTGGTTTTAGTGTCAAAACACCGCCCCGACAAATGAGAATGCCCTGCTGAGTTATATACCAAACCGCCTCCCAATGGATTTTGAACTTCCTCGCTAGGCTTCTCAGGAGGAGCGTGATAAGTTTGCCTTTGTGTTCAAAAAATTGGCGGCACTATAGTCTCGGGGTCTGACGGAAATGGACTTGACCCATTGTTGGGTATCTTATGTGCAAATATTTTGGTCATGTGGATGACCCACAAAGATATAGTGCAATGGTTTTGACACAAGATGACATAAATAAGGTTGTGAAGAAGTTCCTAGGGGAAACTCAAGCAATCTGTGACCAAACTGGCTTGAAACCCTTCAATGTTCTCAACCTGGCTCCTCCGGTGAGAAATTCACGAAAACATCTCTTGATTATGTTTGTAAACCCCTTTACAAATTTCAAGTATTTATCCTTTTAATCACATCATCAAGAACTTGTAGGCATCTTCTTCGTTCTGGAAGAGGAAAATGAAGGTCTCGGCTAGCAAGCCTAAAGCCGCCCCACCAAGAAAAAGAGCAAGGCGTGTTCCGCTACTACATCATTTAGGGGCGAATCTCCATCAGCTGGTGCATCTATGGAGGTAGAATTTTGACTTTCTCAGCCATTGCTTTGTTGATCTTGCTAAAAGAATTGTTGTCAGTGTGATGCTGCTACGAGTCGAGCCAATGATACTGAGGTAACATTTACTTCCTCCGGCTCGGAATCTTTGTCTTCAAGGAAAATAAGGTGAGTCATTTGGAAAGTAATTTTTTCTCATCCAGACACCTATTTGGATCCTGATTTTATTTTAAAGAAGACCCAAGATGCCTCAAGGCGCCAGAATCGGAGTGGCTCTGATATTCCTACACCCAGCTCACCTAGCCAATCAGTTGTTCGAAATATTCAAGTCGAGGTGCCTCATAGTCCAACTCCATCTCATCAACATGCTGGTATTTTTAAACAACCTCTCAACCCTACTAATTTGAATTACCAGGAATCACCCCCTTCATGTGGTGACTCATCTGCCACAAAGTTGCCACCTTTTGATATCAACCAGGGGTAATTTTTTCCTTCTTTTGTATCATATGTTTGCGTGCTGAGATTTTGAATTTATCCTGTCCTCTTCTATTTGTAGGGCCAGGGCCAAGAAAAGGAAACTTGGCGGTACATTTGTTAATCCTGAAGTTCCTGAGCCAGAAAATCAAGACACGGCGACTTCTGAAAACACTCGGCAAGCTAACGGTCATCAAGAAATCCAAGTCGATTTACCTCAACCTGAAATAGAGACAGTTAGTGCTTCACCTATGGATGTCGAAAACTGACCCAACAACTAGTACTGATCCGCCCATTCCTCATGAACCCTTTGAAGATGTTTCTCGTGATGAGAACACGGAAGTGGAGATCATTGGGTCGATTTATACTATTGCTTGACCCTCTGATGTCTTGGCAAAGCTTGCCACGAACGAGGAGGTTGTCCAGTCTGACAAAGGAAAAAGTAAACTCGAGCTTCCAAATTTTGATACTTTCAGTATTGAGGAGGTTCATCTTGGTTATCTTGAGTGTCTTTCTGCAAGCCCGCAAGTGGAAACTGACCTTATGAGTGATGAAGCTAAAATATGAGGTATGCTCCACCTTACTGTGTACTCTATATTCCATATATCCTCTTGTAGCCCCCAAGGACCGACTCATCTTTGTGAAGCGAGTCAGGTCTTTTTGATTGAAAGAAAATCGACCTGTAGCCCACAAGGTCCGACTCGTCTTTTAGAGATGAGACGGGGCTTTGATGATTATTGTGAAAGAAATCGACCTGTAGCCCCCAAGGTCCGGCTCATCTTTTTTAGATGAGTCGGGTTTTTTCTATCATATGTTCAGAACAGAACAGACATGCATTAGCCCCCAAGTGCCAAGTATATTGCTTGCAATCTTCCTGGGACTTGTTTATATTTTTTCTTATCATAGTCATCATGTGAAAGGATCGAAATGGTTGGCTAGAGGGGGGTGAATAGACAACGACCACTTTTTAATTAATCTTAGCAAGTTAAGGTAAACACTATACGGGTTCACAAATAATATGACAATGAGGTGAACCCTATAGAAGCTAACAACGAGAGCTATTAAGACTACTAAGATATAGTCACAAGCATAAGCAAATACAAAGTAAAGGATAGAGATAACCACAAGTGGAACCGATGGAGACGAGGATGTGTTACCAAAGTTCCTTCCCTTTGACAGGAAGTACGTCTCTGTTGGAGCGGTGTGGAGGCACAATGCTCCCCAAAAAGCCACTAAGGCCACTGTATTCTCCTCACGCCCTCGCACGATGCAAGGTACCATGATTCCACTATAGGTGCCCTTGAAGGCGGCGACCGAACCTTTACAAACAAGGTTGGGGCAACTCCACACAAAGCTTGGAGGCTCCCAACTAAACCACGAAGCTTCACCACAATGGAATATGGCTTCGAGGTGACCTCAACCGTCTAGGATGCTCAAACACCCAAGAGTAACAAGATCCGCAAGGGATTGGTGGGGGAATCAACTTTTCTCTTGGTGGAAGTGTGGATCTAGGCCTTCTCAGCCAATCCCTAAAGAATCAACAAGTTTGATTGGCTAGGGAGAGAGATCGGGCACTTTTGAGATTGTGGAGCAACAATGGAGCTTAGAGAGGTAAGAGATAGGGTTCCTTAGCTAGAAGAACCCTTTATATAGTGGGGGGGGAAATCAGACCGTTTTCCCACTCTTTGCCCGAGCTCCAGCGGTACTACCGTTGACCCCTTGGTAGTGCACAAATACTACTACCGCCGAGAAAGTCTTTGCAAAAGGGTCCATCCACGAACTACCGCTAGGTAGGTGGAACAAAACACCTGGAGCGGTACTACCGCTGGCCAGGGGCGGTACTACCGCCAGCTAGCGGTACTACCGCTGGCTGCAGCGGTACTACTGCTAGCAGTCCAGCGGTACTACCGCTGGGGACCATTTTGCAGAGATGCTAAAAACAAAGAGGCGAGGGCCGCTCCAAAGATAAAGGAAAGGGAGAATGTGACGTGTGCGTGTGTACAGATAGATTCCACCCAAACCTTTCCACTACGGATCCCCTCTTAATAGTACGGCTTCCCTATGACTCAAATAAAGAGAATCGTAGAGAGCGCCGTGCTTCCGATCCATGAGAGAGGAGACGAGTCGTCTTGTGCCGTTGACGTGTGTTATCTGAAACCTTAACACACACAGTTAGTCCTGTACGGTACTGTCATCAATCACCAAAATCACTTAGGCATAAACTATGCCCCAACAATCTCCCCCTTTTTGGTGGATTGATGACAATACCGGAGTTGCACAGAGAATAATATGAGAACTAAAAGATAAAGATATATGACAATACGGGGCATATGACTCACAGCATATGATGGAAATAAATCTCACATAAGATCATGTCTCAAAAAAGATAGCAAACTAGAAGCAAACCAAGTTTGAAGCAAACCATACGAAATAAAGCAAAGCAATGCAAAGTTCGAAAATGAAAGCAAATCCTAGACTCTCTCCCCCTTTGGCACAAAACACCAAAAAGGGGCACACCTAATGCCACAGGTAACTACTCCTCGTCTTCAGGATCACCAGACTCGTCTGTCCCCTCCTGGTCGGTCTGCTCCTCCTCTTCCGCCTCATCGCCAGACCACTGGTACCCCTGAGCCTGCATCCAAGTAGCCTCAGGAGTGATGTCATCCTCTGAGCCGCTGGAGATGTCCACATCCAAGGTCCTGAGAACACGCTTATGCCTCTGGCGGCTCTGCTTCTCAGCCACGTGTGTCTGGTACTGGCCCTTGGCCTGCATACAAAAAAGTGTCTTCATCTTGTCCTGCAGTTTGATAGCCCAAGATGGCATGGCAGACGAGCGGGACTGAGAGGCGGTTCCTCTGTCAGCAGCAGTCTCTGTATCAATATCCATGTGCTGAGAGGATGTAGATGGGTTGGCCCACTTGTCCTTGACGCGAAGCCTGATCGGGTCATGCACAATTTAATCAGACTGAGTATAGAGCAGCTCCTCCGGAAAAGCCTCTTGCCACTTATGGCTAATGTATGCGAACAGGTAAGGCCCGTAGATAGGAACCTTACGCATGATGATGCAGTTCCAGAGCTCTGTGAACATCACATCAGAAATATCCAGCTGAGTAGACTCCTGAGACATAGCCTCCTCACAAAGTAACAACATCTCAGCCAAGGAGCCATGGACCTCATCAAAGTTACCACTCCGAGGGAAGAGGGTGTTGCGAAAGATCCGATGCATGATGTTCAGGTGCTTGGGAAGCACCCCCTTCCTCAGATACAGTTTCTGCAGTCTGTCCTTTACGGGAGCCCTATCGGCGGTGGCTGCAGCATGAGGACGCAGCCCAAGAGGAGTGTCAGCACCCTGGAAGTCAATGTGAAGGAATTGCATGAACTCCTGCCAGGTACCGGTCAACTTCTTGGACCCAGTCATCCACACCATGGAACGCTCTGCATCAGGAGAGAAATGGACTGTGACATAAAACTGAGCAACTGCAGTGGGATCAAAATCCGTCTTGAAGGTGATGATGTCCTTGATGCCCAATTTGTCAACCAGAGAGAGGGCATCACCAAAGTAGTCCATGTTCCGCTGAAGATGTGCCAGGTCAATCCACTGAACAGAGACATAGTTCTTCTTGAAATGAGCTACCACATCACGGTAGATCCTGCACTGGTCCTTTACCCAGACATGGTCTACATCCTTGATCACTTCCCTCTCATTGAGATAGGGGTTCTTGGTGCGAAACTGCAGAAAGTCATTGGGGGACATTGTTCGGATATTGACCTTCTTATCCTTGTGAGCGACCTTCTTGAAGGACTTCTTCTTTGGTGGCAGACGTGAGGTGGCAGACCCCTCGGGAGCCTCTTGGTTGCGGTATTGTTTAGACTGCGTGTCTCGTGGGGGGTTCGAAAGGCGAGAAGAGCCACCTGTGACATAGAACACATGGCGAAAAAGAGGCGACAAGAAGAGTCAAGGCAATGAATCTTGAAAACGCAAAACAAGTAAACACGCATTGCTAAGCAAAAGAAAAAAGAAAAAATACATAGTGAGTGCTTACGGTGGTAGTACCGCCACCCCTGGCGGTAGTACCGTTGGGGCCTAGCGGTAGTACCGCTAGCCCTAGCGGTAGTACCGCTAGCCCTAGCGGTAGTACCGCTGGGGGTCATAGCGGTAGTACCGCTACCCCTGGCGGTAGTACCGCTGGGGTTTGACTTTCAGATTTGACAAATAAAAAATCGTTTTTCGAGGGCATGGGCTGAATATGAACACTAAGACTTACACCCCAGCCCTACTGTCATGAGGAACACTTAGTAACACGAAATAAGTTCATGCCTAGGCAAGAGAGAACATGTTTTAGATCTAATCCAAAAGTTCAAGTGCTAGATCTAAAACGAGTAAATCCTAGGGCATGGCAACCAATTCAACAACAAACCATAGAACCTATACTCCCCTCAAATATCTCCTTCATGCCATCCAAGAACTAGCCATAAGATCAAAGATATGGATCCAATCCCCAATGCTCCTAACCCTAGAACACGAACATCAACCAAATAGAAGAAGGGAGGAGCTTTACCGGGATTCATGGCTCTTGGAGGAGGAAGAAGAGGTGAAGCAACCCTTCCAAACCAACGGGGAGAAGGAGCTCCACGAAGTGAGATCCAACCAGGAAGATTTCGGGCTAGGGGAGGGAGGAGCCGCGAGGAAGAAGAAACAGATGAGAAAATCGGGCTCCCCCTCCCTTTATATAGCCCAAGGGGTACGGGCCAGCGGTAGTACCGCTGGGGTGCAGCGGTAGTACCGCTGACCTGGCGATAGTACCGCTGGGGTGCAGCGGTAGTACCGCTGGGGTCCTGGCGGTAGTACCGCTCCCCCTTGAAACCCTAGAACTTTTCTAGCCGGTCGTGTTAGATTTTGAATCCTGGCGGTAATACCGCTGGGGTCCTGGCGGTAGTACCGCTACCCGTGGCGGTAGTACCGCTGGGGTCCTGGCGGTAGTACCGCTACCCTGGCGATAGTACCGTTGTAAATGTTACAACACGGCTAAGGAAAAAGGATGAACTTGGGCACATGACAAGTGAGTAAAAAGAGATGGCTCCAAGAAAATATACTGACTTGTCATTGTATATCCTTTCTTCTATATGCAAGAAAGGATGGAGGGGCGGTGGCCGAGGCCACCTATGTTTGAGACAGTGGTATGACACCACGAAGAATTATCCTTGGGTTCATGACCAATGCTCGTCTTTGAAGCACAAGTGCCATTTGACAATGGCTAAAGTGAAAGACTAGATTGATTTACGCATAATGGGGGGAGGGAAAGTTCATTGAGAGAACAACACTCCCCCTATGTCCATGCCTACATCTAGACCAAGATGGAATGCAAAGAGAGGTGCAATATGCCTAGTTTCAATCCACATTACTTGAATCAATGATATTTAGCTCATGCCTTAACTCCCGGAACCTTGCTTCATCTAGAGGCTTAGTGAAAATATCTGCAAGTTGCTCTTCAGTGTGGATGAAGTGAAACTCAATATCACCTAGCTTGATATGTTCACGAATGAAGTGATGACGAATATCAATATGTTTGGTTTTGCTATGTTGCACTGGGTTGAGGGAAATCTTGATGGCGCTTTGATTGTCACATAGAAGAGGCACTTTGTCACAAGTGACACCATAATCCTTTAATGTTTGCCTCATCCATAGCAATTGTGCACAACAACTTGCAGCTGCCACATACTCAGCTTCGGTGGATGATAAGGAGACGCAGTTCTGCTTCTTTGAAGACCAACTTACCAAAGAGCGACCAAGGAATTGGCATCCTCCAGACGTTGACTTCCTCTCCACACAATCTCCAGCCCAATCTGAGTCAGAATAGCCAACTAGATTGAAGTTTGCTCCTTTGGGATACCAGAGGCCAAAGTTTGGGGTATGAGCCAAATATCAAAAGATTCGTTTGACAGCCATGTAGTGACTTTCTTTTGGTGCGGATTGAAACCGTGCACATATCCCTACACTCAACATAATGTCCGGTCTAGATGCACAGAGGTAAAGGAGGGATCCAATCATGGAGCGGTATACCTTTTGATCCACTGATTTACCATTGGGATCACTGTCAAGCTTGCATCTGGTTGGCATGGGGAACTTGACCGGTTTGACATCTTCGAGCTCGAACCGTTTGAGCATGTCTTGAGTGTACTTGGCTTGTTTGATGAATGTCCCTTCTAGACCTTGTTTAATCTCGAACCCGAGGAAGAACTTCAACTCTCCCATCATGGACATCTCAAACTTCTCAGTCATTAGTGCAGCAAATTCTTCATTGAATGAAATGTTAGGAGAGCCAAAGATAATATCATCAACATATAGTTGGCATATGAACAAATCCCCTTTAACCCTCTTAGTAAAAAGAGTGGGATCAATCTTCCCAATTTCAAACCCACGATCTTGTAACAACTCAGTAAGATACTCATACCACGCGCGTGGGGCTTGTTTAAGGCCATAGAGTGCCTTATTGAGTTTGTACACATGATTGGGGAGCTTGGGATGTTCGAATCCCGGGGGTTGTTTGACATAGACCAACTCATTCAAAGGACCATTAAGAAATGCACTTTTCACATCCATTTGCTGTAATTTGAAGTTATGATGAGAAGCAAATGCAAGTAACATGCGAATAGATTCTAGACGAGCAACAGGGGCAAAGGTTTCACCGTAGTCGATACCCTCGACTTGGGAGTAGCCTTGAGCCACCAATCTTGCCTTGTTTCGAATCACAATTCCATTGGCATCTTGCTTGTTCTTGAATATCCATTTGGTCCCGATGACATTATGTTCCTTCGTTGGCCGAGGCACTAAATCCCAGACTTGGTTGCGCTCGAAGTTGTTAAGTTCTTCGTGCATGGCCATAAGCCAATCCTCATCATCGAGCGCTTCCTGTACCTGTTGAGGTTCACAATACAAGACAAGCGCGTGATGCTCACAATAATTCCAAAGCTGTTGACGGGTAGATACTCCCCTTTTTAAACTGCCAAGAACATTCTTCATAAGATGTGACTTGGCTCTCAGCTTGTCCGCATTCTTGGTTGCTCGACGCTCCAAGAGTTCTTCATTAGATAACGGGGGAGCATCGACTTGTTTCTTTTGTTTGCCCTTGCGTCTTGAGCCGGCTGTTGGAGCTCTAGACGGGAATTGTGAGACAGTCTCCTGATCATCTTGTCCTTCGACTTGAGCAGGTTCACTAGTTTGATCTTGTATTAGTGGTTGCTCTTGATCTTGATCTTGTGCTGGTTCGGGGTCTTGGGGTAGTGCTTGAATATCATGGGGCACATCACCATTGTTAGGCAATTGATCTTGACCGTGAGCCTGATCAACTTGTTGAGAGTCTTCTCTTTGTTCATCGGAAGCGTGTGGGGCTTGTGAGGGTGATGGCTCCACTTGAGTAGAGCATTGTCCTTCTCCTTCGGCCACAAGGGGTTCCTCAATGGGGAGTATTTGACCAATCCCCATTCTTCTTATGGCTTCGGGAGGAAATTCATCACCTATATCACAAAGACCACTTTGCTCCACTTGGGAGCCATTATTTTCGTCAAACTCTATGTTACACGTCTCCTCAATTAGTCCGGTGGACTTGTTGAGGACACGGTAAGCATGAGAGTTTGTAGCATAACCAACAAAGATACCCTCATGTGCTCTAGAATCAAATTTAGCTAACCGAGCTCCCTTTTTGAGTATGAAACACTTACAACCGAATACCCGGAAGTACTTGAGATTGGGTTTGTTTCCAGTTAGAATCTCATACGGAGTCTTGTTCAAGCCTTTGCGGATGTAGAGCCGATTGGACGCATGACATGCTGTGTTGATGGCCTCTGCCCAGAAATTGTATGGAGATTTGAATTCTGCCATCATTGTTCTTGCAGCGTCTATCAAGGTCCGGTTCTTCCTTTCTGCCACGCCGTTTTGCTGAGGGGTATATGGTGCAGAATATTGGTGCTTTATTCCCTCATCACCTAGAAACTCATCTAGGGTGTAGTTCTTGAACTCGGTGCCATTGTCACTCCTAATCATCAAGATCTTTGCTTCATGTTGACGTTGCGCTTCATTAGCAAAGTTGATGACCGTTTGTTGAGTTTCACTCTTCCTTCTAAAGAAATACACCCAGGTATATCTTGAGTAGTCGTCAAAAATCACTAAGCAATATTTTCTGCCTCCAAGACTATCAAATGTTGGAGGACCAAACAGATCCATATGGAGAAGTTCCAATGGCCTATTAGTGTAGATAAGAGTTGTTGGACGATGAGCAGTTTCATGAATCTTTCCTTCAATGCAAGCACTGCAAACACGATCTTTAGCAAAGCTCACATTTGTTAGTCCACGAACATGGTCCCCTGTCAGAAGATTTTGCAAAGATCTCATATTGACATGAGCTAAACGGCGATGCCAAAGCCAGCCCACGTCAACTTTAGCCATTAAACATGTCACAGTCTTAGTGGGTCGCTTTGAGAAGTTCACCACATAGAGACCATTTTCGACATGTCCAACATAGGCTACTTTAAGAGTCTTGCTCCTTAGGAGGACCACAATGTCAATATTAAAGAATGTGGAAAAACCCATGATTGCAAGTTGACGAACCGAAAGTAAACTGTAGGCAAGTGACTCAACAAGCATGACCTTCTCAATAGATAAATCTTGAGAGACGACCACCTTACCAAATCCCAATACCTTTGACGAGGATGCATCGGCGAATTGGACATGGGTGGGCATAGATGGAGAAGGATGCACATCCACCACTAAGTCCTTGCTTCCGGTCATATGATTTGTTGCTCCACTATCGAGCAACCATGACACCCCACCGGAAGCAAACTCCTGCAAAAGATCAAGGCTTGGTTTTAGGTACCCATTTTTTAATGGGTCCTTTCATGTTAGAGACAAGGGTCTTAGGAACCCAGATAGCCCATTCAATATCTTCATCGTAGGAACCAACAAATCTGGCATACACATGCCCATCACTAGCACAACATAAAACATAAGAAGAATTGAGTTTGCCGGCTGTGTTAGTAGGAGCGGTTTTGCCCTTCTTGGGGTTCCCATAGTCCACCTTGTTCCTGTTCACCTTCTGAGTCCCCTCACCCTCTTTGACAAAGATGTCCATGAGGGTGAGAGATCGTTTGTTCTTGTTCTTCCTTTTACCTTTTGACTTGGAGGTAAGTCCAAGTCCTTCCTTTCCTACAACACCCTTTTGAGTGCTCAAGAGATCGTTCAGACTCTTCTCACCTTGTCTGCATGCCACAAGGCCCTTCTCAAGTTTCTCGTTTAACTTGGCATTTTCCTCCACAAGATGAACATGCTCACAACAGGGGTTAGTTGCACAAGTATTATCAATTAACACAAAGGGAGGACAAGTAGAGATCTCCTTGGTAAGCTTTGCTTGGAGTTGATCAAGAGACTCTTTCAGAGAGAAATGAACACCTTTCAAGGCTTTGTGGGCCTTGTCAAGTATGTCAAACTCTTCTTTGAGTGTGTCATGGCCAACCTCAAGAGCATACTTTTCAGATTTAAGCATGCGAGTAAGAACAAGATCATGATCTAGTTTCTTTTGCATTTTAGAGCAGTCATCGTTATATGACTCCTCAAGAGCCAAACGAAGAGTACGCTCTTCTTCTAGGGCCCTAGATAATTTGGCAATTTCATCGGCATAGTCACGACTATGTCCCTGAAGCTCGGAGATGGTCTCCTCATGAGACTCAATGAGGTCAGTGGCCTCACCCAGTTGTTCCAAGAGAGCCACAAAGTGCTTCTTGGGTTCTCCCTTAATAGTGCATAGAAACTTATCAAGATAATGCTCATTAAGTTCTCCAACATCACTATCTTCTACACAATTTAACAATGAAGGAGCAGAAGCAATGTTGGTCTTAATGATGGGAGTTACCTGATTGGTACCTTTTGCCATGAGGCACTTGGTGATGTGGTTCTCGTTGGGGGCATTGAAGAGAGACACCTTCTGGGAAGAGGTAGTGGCAATAGCAACAGTTGCCGTTGCCACTGTATCATCATCATCACCATCATCATCAGAAGGATACTCCTCCAGGGCCACCATCCCTTTTGGGTGAGGTTTCTTCACAAAGTTGTTCTTGATTGGAAATGATTTGGTTTTGTCTTTGCGAATGAGCTTGCCTCCGTAGTCTTCCCTTTTCTCATAGGGACATTCTGCCACGAAGTGACTCACGTTGCCACAGTTATAACATGTCCTTACTCGTTGTTTGGGTTTGAATCCACTCGAGTTGTTCTTGGTGAAGGTGGGTCTTGAGTTCCTTTTATTTCCCCAGAATTGCCTTGATGCAAGAGCCATGTGCTCATGATAAGCATACTTTGTGTCTTCAGGGCAGCTTTCTTCTTCCTCATCTTCTTCTTCTTCAAGCATTGCTCTTGCTTTCAACGCAAGGTTAGGTGAAGTGGTTTTTGATCGAACACGAGCAAGTGCATTGTCGGCTGTTTCGTTCATGATTGACATTGCAATGAACTCATCCAACACTTCACTGGAAGACAAGGAGTGGAAGTCTGGCCGCTGACGAATGACAGATGACATGGCTTTATTGAAAGGCATGATGGCTTTGAGAAACTTGCGCTTGACCCATGTATCGTCCACATCCTTACTACCATGATCCTTTAGTGCCACAGCAATAGCAGTCACCCTCCGATAGAGATCACGAGGGTCCTCGTCTTCCTTCATCACAAACTCATCGGCCTTGTCAAGTATCACTTCATAGTTGGATCATTGAATACTTGAGCTTCCCCTGTATAGCACCATAATATGCTCCCAACAATCCTTGGCCAATGTGAAGGGACGTAAGTGGGGAAGATCTTCATGTGGCATAGCAGACTGGAGAATAAACAACGCAGAGTGATTATATTGATTGTGTGCATCTTCTCTTGGAGTGAGGTTGCTTGGGTCATGGGGATAATATCCTTGCTCGATAATTCTCCACAAGTTTGTTGAGCTGTGATTCAAATGAGACTTAATAGAAAATACCCAGTTAGCAAAGTCACCTTTCACAAGTTTAGGAGGAGGACCAACAGGATTAAGACGAGGTGCGAGAACGGGTCCTCCATAGGCCATGGGGGGTGGAACTGAGGCATATGTTCCAATCCCATCCTTTTCGTGAGGTGAAGACGGTCGCATACCTTTACCCGCTTCCTTAGAGGAGTTGGCCTCCGAATCGGAAATGGTGGGTTTAACCACTAAAGCCGGTTCGGGTGAACTTTTAAGACCCTCAATTAATTCTTTAAGCATGGTTTTGACTTCGCTCGTCAAGGACGTCTTGAGGGCTGCCATAGCCGTATTCAAGTCGTCCCTTGTGACCGAAGTCAAGTCCATGTCCTCGGGTTGCCCATGGGTAACTTCCTCTCCGCCTTCCATACTCTTCGGGTGGTTAAACCCTTAATAAAGAGACGTGGCTCTGATACCAATTGAAAGGATCGATATGGTTGGCTAGAGGGGGGTGAATAGACAACGACCACTTTTTAATTAATCTTAGCAAGTTAAGGTAAACACTGTACGGGTTCACAAATAATATGACAATGAGGTGAACCCTATAGAAGCTAACAACGAGAGCTATTAAGACTACTAAGATATAGTCACAAGCATAAGAAAATACAAAGTAAAGGATAGAGATAACCACAAGTGGAACCGATGGAGACGAGGATGTGTTACCAAAGTTCCTTCCCTTTGACAGGAAGTACGTCTCCGTTGGAGCGGTGTGGAGGCACAATGCTCCCCAAAAAGCCACTAAGGCCACCGTATTCTCCTCACGCCCTCGCACGATGCAAGGTACCGTGATTCCACTATAGGTGCCCTTGAAGGCGGCGACCGAACCTTTACAAACAAGGTTGGGGCAACTCCACACAAAGCTTGGAGGCTCCCAACTAAACCACGAAGCTTCACCACAATGGAATATGGCTTCGAGGTGACCTCAACCGTCTAGGATGCTCAAACACCCAAGAGTAACAAGATCCGCAAGGGATTGGTGGGGGAATCAACTTTTCTCTTGGTGGAAGTGTGGATCTAGGCCTTCTCAACCAATCCCTAAAGAATCAACAAGTTTGATTGGCTAGGGAGAGAGATCGGGCACTTTTGAGCTTGTGGAGCAACAATGGAGCTTAGAGAGGTAAGAGATAGGGTTCCTCAGCTAGAAGAACCCTTTATATAGTGGGGGGGAAATCAGACCGTTTTCCCACTCTCTGCCCGAGCTCCAGCGGTACTACCGCTGCCTGTAGCGGTACTACCGTTGGTACCCCAGCAATACTACCGCTGAGCAAGAGCGGTACTACCGCTGCCTGGCGGTACTACCACTAGATGCAGCGGTACTACCGCTGGGCCTCCAGCGGTACTACCGCTCACATCAGCGGTACTACCGCTGACCCCTTGGTAGTGCACAAACACTACTACCGCCGAGAAAGTCTTCGCAAAAGGGTCCGTCCACGAACTACCGCTAGGTAGGTGGAACAAAGCACCAGGAGCGGTACTACCGCTGGCCAGGGGCGGTACTACCGCCAGCTAGCAGTACTACCGCCAGCTAGCGATACTACCGCTGGCTGTAGCGGTACTACCGCTAGTAGTCCAGCGGTACTACCGCTGGGGACCATTTTGCAGAGATGCTAAAAACAAAGAGGCGAGGGCCGCTCCAAAGATAAAGGAAAGGGAGAATGTGACGTGTGCGTGTGTACAGATAGATTCCACCCAAACCTTTCCACTACGGATCCCCTCTTAATAGTACGGCTTCCCTATGACTCAAATAAAGAGAATCGTAGAGAGCGCCGTGCTTCCGATCCATGAGAGAGGAGACGAGTCGTCTTGTGCCGTTGACGTGTGTTATCTGAAACCTTAACACACACAGTTAGTCTTGTACGGTACTGTCATCAATCAGCAAAATCACTTAGGCATAAACTATGCCCCAACATCATGTTATCCTGCCTCTGGCTTACTGTTACTCTAATTCTTATATAGGAGACTTTGAAGGCCATCGAGTCAAAAATTGTTGTTTTGACAAAGGCTCTTGGGGCAAGTCAAACCGCTCGAGCAGAGGTTGAGAAAAAACTTTGATTATTTTTGGAAGAAATGGAGAATATCAAGGCAGGCTTTGAAAAGGAAATAAAATCCTTCAAACCTGAAATAGACACCTTGACCAAATGCTCTGAAGATGCTGAAGATCAACTTAAAATCGTCTCTACAGAGATATTTGGGTTAAAAAGGCATATTGACCACATGACTCAAGCCATCTTTGGTGGGTATCTTCAGAAGCCTTCCATTAACCTAGTTAATACTCATTTGCAAAGACCAATCGCATGTCGACTTATACGCTTGAATCTTTGCAGGCACCGTACACTCAATCTTCAAGACAATTGCTTGTTAAAGCTCAAAGTTGTATACGCATTGACATAGCAGCTCTATACCATAAGATTGTGCACAATCAGAGCTGTTGTGGGGAACAAAGAATCGGTTAAGCTTATAAAAGATGTACTCGCATTCCTCCCAATAATTCCAAACAAATTGGAGAGCTTAAGAGATCAGTCACCCGTGCCAGAGCCACATATTCTTTGAGTCGGGCTCTGGCTTACTCGGCTGAGCTTGACCACCGCATTCATCTAGCAATCCTTGTATATCTATAGCAGACTCATCTGGATTCTCCATAGTTGTCTTTTGTTTCGGTAGACCTGCTACTTTAGAGCGCATTTTTGTTCCTTTTTATGTATCATGTAGATCCACTTGTTCAGCCACATCAATAAGAAATTTGTTTGTTACATTGCAAATTTCACTAAGTCTTGATAGAACCTTTGGACTGCTCTTGAGCCGATGTAAATATAGCTGAAATATTTAATATTTCTCCATTTATCTAGTGTACCTAGAGTCGGACCATTGTTTGGCTATATGATCTATAACTCATGAGGCGTCAAATCCTTCCTTTCAATACCGGCTCTTCTTTAACTGCGGATAACCTTGGCTAGTGTATTGCCTAAAAATCGGCTTAAAACCCAACCCATCATGCTTTTTCTCTTTATTTAGTTGTAGCTTTGTGTTTGCAAAAAAGTCACCATGCCTCCCAAGACCAGCAAAATATGTGGCTGGATGAGATCCCAAGAATTTGTTCTCACCTTATAGAACCTTGTTACATAAGGTGTTTTGCTGGCTAAGATGGGCACCTGATGAAGAAAGCTCCCCACACCCTGAACAAGGGGAGATAGTTTGTTTCACTGACCATGTGAAGAGAGAATTTAGGTCGCCCGACTCAAAATTCTTCAGGGATCTCCTTCACTTTTTCAACCTCACGCCTCAAGATATTGGCCCTAATTCAATGACTAGTATTGCTAGTTCTAGGTGCTCTGTGAAGTGTACCTTTAGATTGAGTTAATCGCCAGACTGAAACTAAAGATGGCCCCAATGTAGAACTTGGTGGCATTTATATTTAGAAGAGGAAGAATTGTCCTTTCCCTAAGACCAAACCAGCGAGTCATCCGAAAGGATGGAATAAAACTTGGTTCTACAGCAGAAACACTGCTCCTGTGGTCCAGAACCCACTCTCGGGTTATCAATTGGAATGGATTGGTTCCAACATTGAATTTCTGGGTTGGCCAACTAAAGAGGAGAGAAAATTGCTAGCCCTTGCGTTGTTGAGGTCATAGGCCCTAACCGCCAATGGCCTTACTCAGATCTACCTGATCCGATGGTGGATTACATGGTGGATTCAACCCGTCAGTATAAGAGGTGATTTGATGTGTAACTACACCAGTGAGTCGAAGGATGCAGAACACTTCAGCAGGAGAGACTTGATTGACAAAACTATGAATAGGCCGACCAAGACATTCTTTAACACTCCAAAGAGAAGTGTAGTACAACTGGATTGGCCCCATTCTACTTGAAGAATCCAGTCATTCCAATATGTACTTTGTAACTCTCTGTTTTATTTTCTCCTTTCAATTTACTTTGGTACTCCAGACTTATTATCGAGCCTATGTTTCTGCAAGCTGATTCTGATTTCTGGAAAGCTATTTCCAAGGCTTGTCTCCCTTCCTCAAGCCATCAGAAAGAGAAAGCTCGCGAGTCATCTTCGAGAGAGGAATCTAGGGTAGAAGTCAATTCTCTTGGTTGTTTGTTTATCGAACTTGCTGATACATCCTTTTATCAGGATAACACCAACAGTAGTCAAGCCGGCGGTGTCGAGGTAATTGCGATCTCCTCCGGTTCTTTAGAAACATGTGTTGTAAGAAAACAAGATGAGCCGTCAGAAAGGTTAAGTTTTCACATCCAGCTGCTTACTTATATCCCAACTTTATTTTGAAGCAATATCAACACGTTGTTCAAAAATGCAAAACCAGGAGTTGCTCCATAGATTTATCCGCCGGCTTAGAGCCACCTACTCGCAAGCCACATCATGAGGTGCCACACAGTCCAACTGTTTCTCACCCTCACGCCAGTCTTTTTAAATAATCCCTTAGTCCATCTAATTCACTTTATCACCACGAGTCATCTCCCTCATCTGGCAACTCAAGTGTGACCTAAATTCTGGCTTTCACCATCAATCATGGGTAAGCTTTATTTAAGTCATCTTTTGTTGACGGTCATCACTCTTCATTTCGTTAATTTGATAATTTTACTTTGATGGTCTGCAGAGCCAAAACCTTTATTAGGCAAAAGGTGGGTGAATCTTCTTGTCGTGGTTTTGTCACGGCAGATGTCCTCGTGAAAGGACTTAAAGATGGAGCCATCGCACCTTGGTGGCGACTCGAAGGGGGTGAGCGAAAGCGAGACTCGGATTTACCTAGGTTCGGCCCCTCACGAGGAGGTAAAAGCCTACGTCCTGCTTTGTGTGGATTAATGGTGGTTTCGATTACAAGGAGGGCGTAACTTGCCTGACCTAGCTCTCGATTCTCTCTAACTCGCCTGACCTTTCCTCGGGACTCGCCTTTATATACAGGTCGAGGCCCTAGGGTTTACAAAGTCCTGCCATGCTACTCCTCGTGGCTTTCCTTATCTCTAAGTCGTCGTGCTCTCCATGATTGGGAACTCCCTTGGTAATCCTCCATCCGTACGACCTCTTGAACCGCAATCCAGCTTCTGGGCCACGAGACACGCGTTGAATGGTAAGTAGCCCCTTTGATGACCCGGCCCACTAAGGGCGGGTTATCCGTAGGTAATATCCTCAACATTAGGCCCCAGATTGTCTTGAATTCATTCATGTCAATAAACCCTCACCAATTTGGGGCGACTCTTACCATTTCTATCTTTCATCGGACGATAAGTCGCCACTCGTTGTAATTTTATCTGATCCGCCGTGTAATCTTTGATGACATCACCTTATCCTCTTAATTCCGGGGTTTTTAACACCGCAACCATCCAATGGATCTATTGCTCCATATTCACTTATCCCAAAAATCTAGGCACCATTATCGCAGTCTCTAACTTGTCGCCTCGATCTCCGCCTTGACAGCCTCGATTCCCATTCCGGCCCTTTAAATAACCGCATGAGAAATGGGGGGAAGGCCCGTCAACTACCTCCATCTCTTCCCTCGTCTACCTCGCGCTCCTCCTCTTTGAGCACTAGCACCCCCGCATCGTCACCGGCTCCTGGAGCTCCTCCGTCGACCGTGGTCTTCCGGACGCCAAGAAGCACGAAGTTCTTCGCTTTCGTCCCCGGCACCGATCTCCTTTCCTCAGGTACACACATTCCTTTATTAGGGTTAAGCCAAGAACGCCATGGCCATTGTTCCCGTGAGCTAGCTCTAGGACGCGACAAACGTTCTTTCATGCCTTAGATCCGCTTCATATCTTTGTAATAGACTTAGGCAGTAGCAAACCATGGCCACTTTATCACGTCCTTTTGTTATCATAAGCCTTCACGCCGTGGATCCAATGTTGTCGCTGCCTTATGCTCATAGCTTTTCACCATTTTTTCGAGCAATATTCCTTTGTTTTTATCCACTCGTAGATCCATAGTTTACTTCTTGTTTTTAGAAACATGTTTGTTCATCTCCCGAGAACATCCCTAAGGAAAAAGGACCCTTGAGAGTCGCCGTTTAGCTCCAGCTTCCATAGCGACTTAAATTTATCACCATAGCTATGCCCCCTTCCTTTTCAATTGAAAAGCGAGTTACAATACTTCAAAGATACTTCCATGAATCGCCCGAGTAGCGGGTTATGATGTATGCCACCCATTTGGCGAGTCACCAAATCCTTTTTGAACATACTGTAGACCCATACTGGCGAGTTAGAATACTTCATAGTTTTTACTGAATCGCCTCGTTCCCCTCTCTTTTGTAGGCATGGCCATATCGAAGTGCAATTGGTTACCAACAAAAATAGATGATGCTACTCTTGAGAAGTTTGTTAAGGCGGGTCTTCTTGACAACAAGGAAACCATTGGTTGGAGAACCGCCCCGGGTGAGTTGACTCCCAATCCCGCTGTAGGAGAAGTAGTCATCTTTACCGATTACCTTGAACGAGGTTTTAAATCGCCTAGGTCAAAGTTTTTTCGAGACGTCTTGCATTTCCTTAATGTTCATCCTCAAGACCTGGGACCCAACTCCATCAGCAACCTTTGCCAGTTCCAGGTCTTTTGTGAGGTATACTTGCAGAGAGAGCCCATAGTTCCTTTATTTTGGAACTTCTCCCATTTGAATCGCCAGACCGAGTTTCCCAACGGTCCCAACCATGAACTTGGAGGAGTCAATATTCAAAGACATCGCGAGCGTGGATTTCCATCAGTCCTTCTGCCCAGCCATCCCAAGGGCTGGGCCGAGTCATGGTTTTACTGCCGGGACACATCTCCACCTGGCAAAAACCCACTCCCGGGTATCAGAGTAGATCGCCTGCCTATGGACTTCAAACTGCCCGAGAAGCTCATAGAAGAGGAAGAGTCAGAATTTATCCCCATTTCTCTGAGCTAAAGTCTTTGACCAACAACGGGCTCATCGGGATTGATCTGTTCCGCTGCTGGGTGGAGTGGAATATTCTTCCCTTGTGTCGCCGAGACGGACTTATGTATGAATATGATGGTACGGTAAACCATCTGCAGTGCTTCCACCACAAAAGACTCTCAGAGAGTGAAATTGTTGGAACCATCAAGAAGCTCACCAGTGAGCCTTTGGAAGAATGTGCCAAGATTGGGCTCAAGGCCTTCTGCCGCTCCAACCCGGTGCCGCCAGTAAGAGTCAAAGCCGCCTTTCGTTTCTTTATACTTACCAATGCTCTTGGTTTGAAATTCATTTCTATTCATCAGAAAAGTGATCCATTTTGGCGAAGGGCCCCCAAAGTGACTGCCCAGAAGTACACCAAGCCGCCACCAAAGAAGAGGAAGAAAACAAGTAAAGGTAAAGCCGCCGCCAAAGATTCATCTGTTGTCGGCGAGTCACGAGCTGACGATGAACACTCAGAGGTAAGACTTCCCCCTCACTCATTACCTGTGTATTCCGACTTATGCTTATACCATGCGTATTTATGTGTAGGGCGAGGACAATGAGAGCTAAGATGATGCGGTCGAGGTAATTTATATTTCTTCCGACTCACCTTCTCCTTCTCCTAGACCAGCCAGACGGATCTGCGGGAAAGTGCCCCTGTCTCACCCATATGCTTATATGAACCCTGATTTCCTTTTGAAGAAAGCAAGATACAGCCCTAAGTGCAAGACCCGCAGTCACTCTTGCGACATAATCTCCGGACTGCCTGAAAAGACAACCGGTCGAAAGTGCACCAGCGAGGTACACTTTTGTTTTATTATACCCTTCCTTGTGTAAAATATGACTTGCCACTTCATTAACTTTTAAGCCTTTATTCTACCAGACTTCTCCCCCTACATCTAGCGACTCAACAATGTCAGCTCTCCCGCTGATGGTTCGTGTGCAAGGATGAGTCCCTTTGTTAATCCCAATTTCTTCTAAACAACGATATGTGCTTTTAATCTTGGTGCCTTGGTCTCAGAGCAAAAGCGAAGAGAAGGAAAACTGGCGACTTATCTTCTGCTCCTAAAACAACTGAAGCCTTAGGCAGGAGCACCACTGTCCCAGAGATTGACGAGGAGCAAGCGGTGGCTCATGATATTCCTGTGGACGATATTCCCGATGTCCGAGATGACTCACCCGTAATTTTGAAGGAAACTGCTGACAAGGTTAACCCGCCAAGCCCTCTCAAGGCAACTAAAGATCTAGATGATGTCGTAGTCACCGGTACTGGCTACTCCACTCCTCCAGTTGCGGTACTGTCCAAGCATACCTTCAAGGAATCTCGTCCTTCCCCTGATCAAGATGCCAGTAAATTCAAGCTCCCCCATTATGAGGAGCTGGAATTTGACCAACTTTGCTCAGGCTTCGCAAGTCACCTAGAGAGGGATTATGAGATGAACAAAAGCTTGATTCGTCTTATGAAGGTTAAGCATGAGGTACGTCTCCTTATGCATTCTCTTCCACCCATTAGCATTCCAAGGGCCGGCTCATCTTTTGAAAGATGAGCCGGGTCTTGAATATAGTTAAAATCTCCAACCTGTAGCCCCCAAGGGCCGGGTCATCTTTTGAAAGATGAGCCAGGTCTTGAATATAGTTAAAATCTACAACCTGTAGCCCCCAAGGGCCGGGTCATCTTTTGAAAGATGAGTCGGGTCTTGAATATAGTTAAAATTTCAACCTGTAGCCCCCAAGGGCCGGGTCATCTTTCGAAAGATGAGTCGGGTCTTGGATATAGTTAAAATCTCCAACCTGTAGCCCCCAAGGGCTGGGTCATCTTTTGAAAGATGAGTCGGGTCTTGAATATAGTTAAAATTTTCAACTTGTAGCCCCAAGGGCCGGGTCATCTTGTGAAAGATGAGCCAGGTCTTGAATATAAATAAAATCTTCAACCTGTAGCCCCCAAGGACCGGGTCATCTTTTGAAAGATGAGCCGGGTCTTGAATATAGTTAAAATTTTCAACCTTTAGCCCCCAAGGGCCGGGTCATCTTGTGAAAGATGAGCTGGGTCTTGAATATAAATAAAATCTTCAACCTGTAGCCCCCAAGGGTCGGGTCATCTTTTGAAAGATGAGTCGGGTCTCGATTATAGTATGACTTTGAATAAAATCATACATTAGCCCCCAAGTGTTAGGAGTATTGCTTGCAATAATGTTGAAACTTGTCTCCCCAAATTTTATGTGCAGGAGTCTATGACCCAGACTGAGTCGGCTTTAGCCGACTTAAGGAAGAATCTGGCTGAACAACAAGATGCACAATCTGAGTCGGAGAGGAAATACCGCTTGATTCTGGCAGAGCTGGAGAGGATGAAGGCTGACCATCAGAAACTGGAGAAGAAAGCCAAAGCTGACCAAGCCGCCATCCTTAAGCGTGCTGAGCAAGCTGAGGAAAAATTGGAAGCCGCCCAGCAAGAGCTTTCCGGCTAAAAAAAGCACATATCCAACATGACTGTTGCTATGTTTGGTAAGCATTGACCCTTGCCTGTTGAAGAAATAATCTGGTCTCCCGAAAGACTATCACATACTGATGTGTCCTTTGTAGGTTCACGAGCCGCCAATCTTCTAGACGATTGCATGCTGAAGCTGAAGGCTGTATATACTTTCATCGAGCAGCTATATACCGGGGGCGTGCTGACGATTAAGGCGGTGATGGGCAATGATACGTCTGCATCGTATCTACTTTTCCGAACTCTTTTGCCCTTGTTTTGGACTCTAATTTGCATGATTTGAATGGAACTAACCCGGACTAACGTTGTTTTCAACATAATTGCCATGGTGTTGTTTTTGCGCAGAAATAGAAGTTCTTGGAATGACCTGAAAATTTACGAAGAATTTTTGTGGAATATATAAAAATACCGACGCAAGAATCAGCGGAGGAAGTGGAGCGTGGAGCCCACAAGCCCACCAGGCGCGGGCCACCCTGGCCGCGCCTGGCAGGCTTGTGGGGCCCACAACGCTCCACCGCCTCCAATCTCAGCTCTATTTAGTCCTTTTCGTCTGGGAAAAAATCAAGGAGAAGAGTTCATCGCGTTTTACGATACGGAGGCGCCGCCACCTCCTGTTCTTCCTTTGGAGGGCAGATCTGGAGTCCGTTTTGGGCTCCGGAGAGGGGAAATCGTCGCCATCGTCATCATCAACCTTCCTTCATCGCCAATTCCATGATGCTCTTCAACGTTCGTGAGTAATCTCATCGTAGGCTTGTTGGACGGTGATGGGTTGGATGAGATCTATCATGTAATCGAGTTAGTTTTGACGGGGATTGATCCCTAGTATCCACTATGTTCTGAGATTGATGTTGCTACTACTTTGCCATGCTTAATGCTTATCACTAGGGCCTGAGTGCCATGATTTCAGATCTGAACCTATTATGTTGTCACTAATATATGTGTGTTCTTGATCCTATCTTGCAAGTTGTAGTCACCTTTTATGTGTTATGACCCGGCAACCCCGGAGTGACAGTAGCCGGAACCACTCCCGGAGATGACCATAGTATGAGGAGTTCATGTATTCACCAAGTGTTAATGCGTTGGTCCGGTTCTTTATTAAAAGGAGAACCTTAATATCCCGTAGTTTCCATTAGGATCCTGATACGTCCATTTTGCATCATGCTTTCATTTTGATATTTATCGCTTTACGGGCTGTTATATTACTTTGTGGTACCATATTTATGCCTTTTCTTTCTTATTTTGCAAGGTTTATTTGAAGAGGGAGAATTAAGGCAGCTAGAATTCTGGACTGGAAAAGGAGCAAATCTGAGTCCTCTATTATGCACATCTCCAAATGCCCTGAAAATTTATGTGGAATTTTTTGGGAATATATAAAAATACTGGGCGAAAGAAGTACCAGAGGGGAGCTACCAGGGCCCCACAAGCCTGGTAGCCGCCACCCCCCGTGGTGGCGGCTACATGGCTTGTAGGCTCCCTGATGGCCCACTGGCCCCCCTCTTTTTCTAAATCAAGGGTTTTGTTCCAGAAAAAATCAATCAGGAGCTTTTTCGTGGTTTCGCCGCCGCCACGAGGTGGAACTTTAGCACATCCAATCTAGAGCTCCGGCAGGACGATCCTGCTGGGGAAACTTCCCTCCCGGAGGGGGAAATCGTTGCCATCGTCATCACCAACACTCCTGTCATCGGAGGGGAGGCATCTTCATCAACATCTTCATCAGCACCATCTCCTCTCCAATCCCTAGGTCATATCTTGTAACCAATCTCCGTCTCGCGACGCCGATTGGTACTTGTAAGGTTGCTAGTAGTGTTGATTACTCATTGTAGTTGATGCTAGTTGGATTACTTGGTGGAAGAGTTTATGTTCAGATCCTTGATGCTATTCATTACACCTATGATCATGATTATGATTATGCTTTGTGAGTAGTTACTTTTGTTCCTGAGGACATGGGATAAGTCATGCTAATAATAGTCATGTGAGTTTGGTATTCGTTCGGTATTTTGATATGTTGTATGTTGTATTTTCCTCTAGTGGTGTTATGTGAACGTCGACTACATAACACTTCACCATATTTGGGCCTAGAGGAAGGCATTGGGGAGTTGTAAGTAGATGATGGGTTGCTGGAGTGATAGAAGCTTAAACCCCAGTCTATGCGTTGCTTCGTAAGGGGCTGATTTGGATCCACTAGTTTAATGCTATGGTTAGACGTTGTCTTAATTCTTCTTTCGTAGTTGCGGATGCTTGCGATAGGGGTTAATCATAAGTGGGATGCTTCTCCAAGTAAGGACAGTACCCAAGTGCCGGTCCACCCACATATCAAACTATCAAAGTAACAAACGCGAATCACATGAACATGATGAAACTAGCATGACAGAAATTCCCGTGTGTCCTTGGGAGCGTTTTTCCTCCTATAAGACTTTGTTCAGGCTTGTCCCTTGCTACAAAAGGGATTGGGTCACTTGTTGCACCGTTTCTACTACTTGTTACTTGTTACTTTTTGCTTGCTACATTTCACCTCGCTACACCATCACTTTTACCGCTACTTTCAGTGCTTGCAGTTATTACCTTGCTGAAAACCGTTTATCAGAGCCTTCCACCCCTTGTTGGGTTTGACGCTCTTACTTATCGAAGGGACTATGATTGATCCCCTATACTTGTGGGTCATCAAAACTCTCTTCTGGCGCCGTTGCCGGGGAGTGAAGCGCCTTTGGTAAGTGGAATTTGGTAAGGGAACATTTATATACTGTGCTGAAATTTATTGTCACTTGTCACTATGGAACTGTTCCTTTGAGGAGTTTGTTCGGGGTATCTTCACCACGAACGGAAGCACGAGGAGTTGTTCCTCGACCTGAGGTACCTAATGAAAATATCTTTTATGAAATTCCTTAGGGTATGCTTGAGAAACTGCTGGCTAATCCTTTTACACGAGATGGATCTTCACATTCAGACTTGCATATGATCTATGTAGATGAAGTTTGTGGTTTATTTAAGCTTGCAGGTTTGCCCGAGGATGAGGTAAAGAAGAAATTCTTTCCTTTATCTTTTAAGGATAAGGCGTTGACATGGTATAGGCTATGTGATGATACTGGATCATGGGACTACAATCGGTTGAAATTGGAATTTCATCAAAAGTTCTATCCTATGCATTTAGTACATCGTGATCGAAATTATATTTATAACTTTTGGCCTGTGAGAGGAAAATCATAGCTCAAACTTGGGGGAGGCTTAAATCAATGCTATATCCATGCCCCAATCATGAGTTCTCGAGAGAAATTATCACTCAAAACTTTTATGCTCGGCTTTCTCATGATGATCGTACCATGCTTTACACTTCTTGTACCGGTTCTTTTATGAAGAAGGATATTGACCACAAGTGGAATTTGTTGGAAAGAATCAAACGTAACTCTGAAGATTGGGAGCTGGAAGAAGGTAAGGAGTCAGGTATGAATTTCCAGTTCGATTTCGTTAAATCTTTTGTTGAGACAAACACTTCTAGAGATTTTAGCGCTAAGTATGGACTTGACTCTGAGATAGTAGTTTCTCTATGTGAATCTTTTGCTGCTCATGTTGATCTTCCCAAAGAGAAGTGGTTTAAATATCATCCTCCTGTAGAAAGCAACATAGCCAAAACCAATCTAGTTGAGGAGAAAGTCATTGCTTTTAGTGATCCTGTTGTTCCTTGTGCGTACACTAGGAAACCACCATACCCTGCTAGGATAGAGGATTATTCTAAAGCTCCAACTGTGATATGTAGGGGGTAGATTAGACCACTTGCACCCCCTGAGGAGATTAGAGTTGAACCTAGTGTTGCTATTATCAAAGATCTCTTAGCTGAACACATAGACGGGCATGTTATCAAATTCCGTGAGGACTCCGCTAGAATTGCTAAACCTCACACGAAAGACAAATACGGACCTGTAGTTGGCCTGCCCGTTGTTTCTGTCAAGATAGGAGATCACTGTTACCATGGTTTATGTGATATGGGTGCTAGTGTTAGTGCAATATCCCGTTCCCTATATGATGAAATGAAAGATGAGATTGCACCTGCTGAGTTAGAACCCATTGATGTCACTATTACGCTAGCTAATAGAGACACTATCTGCCCTCTGGGAATTGTGAGAGACGTAGAAGTCCAGTGTGGTAAGACGAAGTATCCTACTGATTTCCTCGTCCTTGGTACTGCACAAGATAGCTTTTGTCCCATCATATTTGGTAGACCCTTTCTCAACACTGTCAATGCTCACATTGATTGCATTAAGCAGACTGTTACTGTTAGTTTCGAGGGTGTGTCTCATGAATTTAACTTCTCCAAGTTTGGAAGACAACCCCATGAAAAAGAGTCTTCTGGTCGGCATGAAATCATTGCTCTTGCCTTTAGAGCAATATCTGCTTGAGCATGAAAATGATATGCATATGGATGAAAGAGATGAGATAGATAAAATTGTCTTAGAACAATATCCTATTCTCAAGAATAATCTGCCTGTTGAACTGCTTGGGGATCCTCCCCCACCAAAGGGTGATCCTGTGTTCGAGCTTAAGCAGTTGCCTGATACTCTTAAGTATGCCTATCTTGATGATAAGGAGATCTATCCTGTTATTATTAGTATTAGCCTCTTAGAGCATGCAGAAAAGAAGTTACTAAAAACTCTGAGGAAGCACCGTGCTGCTATTGGATATACTCTTGATGATCTTAAGGGCATTAGTCCTACTCTATGCCAGCACAAGATTAAAACTGATCCTGACTTCAAACCAGTTGCTGATCATCAAAGGAGATTGAATCCTAAGATGAAAGAGGTCGTGAGAAAAGAAATATTAAATCTTCTGGAAGCAGGAAACATTTATCCTGTTGCTCATAGTGATTGGGTAAGTCCAGTACATTGCGTACCTAAGAAGGGAGGTATCACCGTCGTTCCTAATGATAAGAATGAATTAATACCACAAACGATTATTACTGGCTATAGGATGGTGATAGACTTCCGGAAACTGGACAAGGCAACCAGGAAAGATCATTATCCTTTGTCGTTTATCGACCAAATGCTAGAAAGGCTATCCAAACACACACACTTCTGCTTTCTAGACGGTTATTCAGGTTTCTCGCAAATACCTGTTGCACAATCTGATCAGGAGAAAACCACTTTCACCTGCCCCTTCGGTACCTTTGCTTATAGACGTATGCCTTTTGGCTTATGCAATGCACCTGCCACCTTTCAAAGATGTATGATGGCTATATTCTCTGACTTTTGTGAAAAGATTGTTGAGGTTTTCATGGATGACTTCTCCGTTTACGGGTCTTCCTTTGATGATTGCCTCAACAACCTTGATCGAGTCTTACAGAGATGCAAAGATACCAACCTCGTCTTGAATTGGGAGAAGTGCCACTTTATGGTTAATGAAGGCATCGTCTTAGGACACAAAATCTCTGAAAGAGGCATTGAAATTGATAAGCCTAAGGTTGATGCAATTGAGAAAATGCCCTGCCCCACAGATATCAGAGGTATACGAAGTTTCCTAGGTCATGCTGGTTTCTATAGAAGGTTCATTAAATACTTCTCTAAGATTTCTAGGCCTCTTACCAACCTCTTGCACAAGGATGTTCCTTTTGTTTTTGATGAGGATTGTGAGGAAGCTTTTGAAATACTTAAGAAGGCTTTGATAACCGCACCTATTGTTCAACCACCTGACTGGAACTTGCCCTTTGAAATCATGTGCGATGCTAGTGATTATGTTGTTGGTGCTGTTCTAGGACAAAGAGTTGACAAGAAGTTGAATGTCATTCACTACGCTAGTAAAACTCTAGACAGTGCGCAAAGAAACTATGCCACTACGGAAAAGGAGTTTTTAGGAGTCGTGTTTGCATGTGAAAAGTTCAGGTCTTATATAGTTGACTCCATAGTCACTATTCACTCTGATCATGCTGCTATTAAGTACCTTATGGAGAAGAAGGACGCTAAGCCTAGGCTAATCAGATGGGTTCTCCTACTACAGGAATTTGATTTTCACGTTGTTGACCGAAAGGGTGTTGATAACCCTGTAGCAGATAACTTGTCCAGGCTAGAGAATGTCCTTGATGACCCACGACCTATTGATGACAGCTTTCCTGATGAGCAATTAAATGTCATTCACACTTCACGTAGCGCACCGTGGTATGCTGATTACGCAAATTATATCGTAGCCAAATACATACCACCCAGTTTCACCTATCAGCAAAATAAGAAATTCTTCTTTGATTTGAGACACTACTTTTGGGATGATCCTCACCTTTATAAGGAAGGAGTAGATGGTGTTATCAGACGTTGTGTGCCTGAACATGAACAGGGACAGATCTTGCAGAAGTGTCATTCCAAAGCCTACAGAGGACACCATGCTGGAGATAGAACTGCTCATAAGGTATTGTAATCAGGTTTCTATTTTCCCACTCTCTTCAAGGATGCCCGTAAGTTTGTCTTGTCTTGTGACGAATGCCAAAGAATAGGGAATATCAGTAAACTTCAGGAAATGTCTATGAACTATTCACTTGTCATTGAACCGTTCGATGTCTGGGGCTTTGATTATATGGGACCCTTCCCGAGTTCCAATGGGTACACTCACATCTTAGTTGTTGTGGATTACGTCACTAAGTGGGTAGAAGCTATCCCCACTAAAAATGCTGATCACCACACCTCTATTAAGATGCTTAAAGAAGTCATTTTCCCAAGATTTGGAGTCCCTAGATATCTGATGACTGATGGCGATTCACACTTCATTCATGGTGTTTTCCGCAAGATGCTCGCTAAGTATGATGTAAACCATAGAGTTGCATCTCCTTATCATCCTCAGTCTAGTGGTCAAGTGGAGTTGAGTAATAGGGAGATCAAATTGATCCTACAAAAGACTGTCAATAGATCTCGAAAGAATTGGTCTAGCAAACTTGACGATGCACTATGGGCTTATAGGACTGCTTATAAGAATCCCATGGGCATGTCGCCGTATAAAATGGTTTATGGTAAGGCATGTAATTTACCTCTTGAGCTGGAACACAAAGCTTATTGGGCAATCAAAGAGCTCAACTTCGATTTCAAACTTGCCGGTGAGAAGTGGTTGTTTGATATCAGCTCATTAGATGAATGGAGGACCCAGGCATATGAGAATGCCAAGTTGTTCAAGGAAAAGGTTAAGAGATGGCACGATAAACGAATACAGAAATGAGAGTTCAATGTAGGTGATTATGTCCTGCTATACAATTCTCACTTAAGATTCTTCGCCGGCAAGCTTCTCTCTAAATGGGAAGCCCCTTACGTTGTCTAGGAAGTATATCGTTCCGGTGCCATCAAAATCAATAACACGGAAGGAAATTTTCCTAGAGTGGTAAATGGGCAAAGAATCAAGCATTATATCTCCGGTACTCCCATCAATGTTGAGACCAATATCATCAATGTCATAACTCTAGAGGAGTACATAAGGGATGTTTATCAGCCTGTTTCAGACCCTGAAAACAAAGAGGTATCTGTTTTGGTAAGTAACTGGACTCCGAAACTTTTCCAATAGGAAATTTCCTCCGTTTTGGAATTTTTGGAAAATTAGAAAAATAAAAAGCAGTCCGGAGAGGGCACGAGGCGACCACAAGCTTGGTAGCCGCCACCTACCCCCGTGGTGGCGGCTAGAGGGCTTGTGGGCACCTCGTGTGCCTCCCGGACTCCGTTTTCTTGCGGAGCACTCCTTCTGGTCTAGAAAAAATCATTATATATACGCCCGAAGGTTTTGATCTCCGCATCGCGCAGTTTTCCTCTGTTTTCGTTTCGAGCTTGTTTCTATGGCAGATCTAGATCATCATGACTTCCCGAAACGCTCCTAAAGACAAGATCTTCGAGAAGGTCATTATTCCCTACCTCGCGGAAGTGCTGAAACACCCTCAATCTATCAAGATGAACGAGGGGATGTTGCACATCTGTGATGTTGAGGGGCCTAAGAAGACCGGAAGCATGGAGATGAGGCTCGAAGCAATGGAGCAACAAGTCTTCAAGTGCCAAGGGATGGTGGAGCATGGACTCAACGCCAACCACATGATGATCACGGAGTTCACCAGCAAGCACAAGATGGATGCCATTGACATTGGGAATCACCTCTCCAGGCTCTATGACAGGGTTGATCAACTTCAGGGCCAGATCTATGACCTGCAGATCCAAAACTGTGAGTATGAGTATAGATTTAAATCAATAAGGTTGGCTGCAGATTTGAGGATTCCGGCGACTCGTTCATCCTGCCATGATGGAGCACCTATGCCTTGGAAGACGGAGGATCAGACCACTCCAACACCACCACCACCATCACCACCAAAGGAAGACAACTAAGCATTGTTATGGGCAATCCCCTTGGCTTTTACCAAGCTTGGGGGAGTTGCCCTGGTATCGTATCACCTTTATATATTTTGCTTTTACCTTTGTTTTAGTTCTTTCCATTCAATTTTTATTTCTTCGCTTAGTGGAATAAGTCTTTAGTGTTTAGTTTGAGTATTTTTCTTTTGTCTCTCCCCCTTTGTATTCGAGCTTGCGAGCTATATAATAAAGAGTATCTTGTCAAGGGCTTTGTTTTGTGCCGTGATCAAAAGTATGAAAAGAACGATAGCATGAAAGATCATGAGATGATCTTATGGAAAGTGGTAGCTTCACATATGACACGTATGATGATTGAAACTTGTTGAGAATAAATCAACATAGACCTCAGTCATTGTTGCAATTAATAAGAAGTAATAAGGAAATAGAGGTTCACATATAAATATATCATCTTAGACACTTTTTACAATTGTGAGCACTCACCAAACTATTACATGCTTAGGAGTAGATGTTGGACAAGGAATACACCATAATGAATTGTGTTTGCTTGGTTCCAAACAATGTTATATGTGTAGAGATCCCTTAGCATGTGACGATCGCTTCCACCTCATATTATCCAAAACTCCCACACCAAGTAGAGATACTTGTGCATCCAAAAACCTTCAACCCAGTTTTGCCATGAGAGTCCACCATACCTACCTATGGATTGAATAAGATCCTTCAAGTAAGTTGTCATCGGTGCAAGCAATAAAAATTTCTCTCTAATATGTATGATCTATTAGTGTGTGGAAAATAAGGTTTATACGAACCTGTGATGAGGAAGGCCTAAAAGCGACCGACTGCATAATAAAGTTCTTTATCACAGGAGGCAATATAAAGTGACGTTCCTCCGCACTAAGAGGACACACATTCAAACCTCAAAAGCGCATGACAACCTCTGCTTCCCTCTGCGAAGGGCCTATCTTGTACCTTTACTTTTTGCCCTTGTAAGAGTCATGGTGATCTTCACCAATTCCCTATTTTTGCCTTTGTCTTGGCTACCGTCACATGCTTGGGAAAGATCTATATTCATATATCAACTTGAAGTTGAGTACTTATGCTTTATTATTGTTGAATTTACCCTTGAGGTGAATAGTTGGGAGGCAAAACTATAAACCCCTATCTCCCTCTGCGTCCAGCTGAAACTTTGATACCATGAGTACCACATGAGTTGTAGCAATTGTGGAAAATAAAAGAGATGATTGAGTATGTGGGTTTGCCTTACAAGCTCTTATTTGACTCTTTCTGATGTTATGATAAATTGCAATTGCTTCAATGACTTTGGACTGTTGTTGGTTATTTCTCGGTAAGGTTTTTGCTTCATACTTTGCTTTGTGAAGGAATTGTTACTTTCCCATAAGAATCTTTATGATGTATTGCTATTCTATGTGTGATCATGATGCCCTCATGTCCGTATTATGTTTTATTGACACCTTCGTCCCTAAACATGTGGACATGTTTATGGAACTTGGTTTTCGCTTGAGGACAAGCGAGGTCTAAGCTTGGGGGAGTTGATACGTCCATTTTGCATCATGCTTTCATGTTGATATTTATCGCTTTATGGGCTGTTATATTACTTTGTGGTACCATATTTATGACTTTTCTCTCTTATTTTGCAAGGTTTATTTGAAGAGGGAGAATTCAGGCAGCTGGAATTCTGGACTGGAAAAGGAGCAAATCTGAGTCCTCTATTCTGCACATCTCGAAATGCCCTGAAAATTTACGTGGAATTTTTTGGGAATATATAGAAAATACTGGGAGAAAGAATTACGAGAGGGGAGCTACCAGGGCCCCACAAGCCTGGTAGCCGCCACCCCCAGGTGGCGGCTATAGGGCTTGTGGGCTCCCTGACGGCCCACTGGCCCCCCTCTTTTGCTATATGAAGGGTTTCATTCCAGAAAAAATCAATCGGGAGCTTTTTCATGGTTTCTCTGCCGCCACGAGGTGGAACTTGAGCAAATCCAATCTAGAGCTCCGGCAGGACGATCCTGCTAGGGAAACTTCCCTCCCGGAGGTGGAAATCGTCGCCATCGTCATCACCAACACTCCTCTCGTCGGAGGAGAGGCATCTTCATGAACATCTTCATCAGCACCATCTCCTCTCCAATCCCTAGTTCATCTCTTGTAACCAATCTCCGTCTCGGGACTCCTATTGGTACTTGTAAGGTTGCTAGTGGTGTTGATTACTCTTTGTAGTTGATGCTAGTTGGATTACTTGGTGGAAGAGTTTATGTTCAGATCCTTGATGCTATTCATTACACCTCTGATCATGATAATGATTATGCTTTGTGAGTAGTTACTTTTGTTCCTGAGGACATGGGATAAGTCATGCTAATAATAGTCATGTGAGTTTGGTATTCTTTCGGTATTTTGATATGATGTATGTTGTCTTTTCCTCTAGTGGTGTTATGTGAACGTCGACTACATAACACTTCACCATATTTGGGCCTATAGGAAGTCATTGGGGAGTAGTAAGTAGATGATGGGTTGCCGGAGTGACAAAAGCTTAAACCCCAGTCTATGCGTTGCTTCGTAAGGGGCTGATTTGGATCCACTAGTTTAATGCTATGGTTAGAAGTTGTCTTAATTCTTCTTTCGTAGTTGCGGATGCTTGCGAGAGGGGTTAATCATAAGTGGGATGCTTGTCCAAGTAAGGACAGTACCCAAGCGCCGGTCCACCCACATATCAAACTATCAAAGTAACGAACGCGAATCACATGAACATGATGAAACTAGCATGACAGAAATTCCCGTGTGTCCTCGGGAGCGTTTTTCCTCCTATAAGACTTTGTCCAGGCTTGTCCCTTGCTACAAAAGGGATTGGGCTACTTGTTGCACGGTTGCTACTACTTGTTACTTGTTACTTTCGCTTGCTACGTTTCACCTCGCTACACCATCACTTGTTACCGGTACTTTCAGTGCTTGCAGTTATTACCTTGCTGAAAACCGTTTATCACAGCCTTCCGCTCCTCGTTGGGTTCGACACTCTTACTTATCGAAAGGACTACGATTGATCCCCTATACTTGTGGGTTATCAGACCCCGCTGCCACAGGAGGGATGGACAATAGATGTCATGCAAGTTCTTTTCCCTAAGGACGTATGACTACATACAGAATACATGCCTACATTAGATTGACGAACTGGAGCTAGTTACATATCTCTCCGTCTTATAACTGTTGCATGATGAATAACATCCGGCATTATCATCCATGACCGATCCAATGCCTACGAGTATTTTACTACTGGCCCTTGCTACGTTACTCTGCTGCTACTGTTGTCACTGCTGCTACTGTTCCTCTGTTGCTACTGTTGTTACTCTGTTTCTACTGGTTACTGTTGCTACCGCTGCTATCATACTACCTTGCTACTGATACTTTGTTGCAGATACTAAATCTTTCAGGTGTGGTTGAATTGACAACTCAACTGCTAATACTTGAGAATATTCTTTAGCTTCCCCTTGAGTCAAATCAATAAATTCGTGTTGAATACTCTACCCTCGAAAATTGTTGCGATCCCCTATACTTGTGGGTTATCAAGACCTTTTTCTGGGGCGGTTGCCGGGGAAGCACAGCTATATTCTCTGAGTCACTTGGGATTTATGTCTGCTGATCACTATGAGGAATCCGAAAGATCCAGGAACTAAAGTCTTGCCCTCAACTACGAGGACATGTAAGGAACAGCCATCTAGCTCTACACTTGAGTCACCTTCAGTTATGAGTAAGTTTGCGACACCACCTCCTGCTAGAAATATTGATATGTCGCATGTGCTTGATGATGCTACTTCTGCTGCTCATGATGCTTATGATGATGCTATGCTTGATACTGCTTTGCCACTTGGTGCATTCCTTGATGCACAAATTGCTAGAGTTGCTGCTCGATGTGATGATACTTCTGAAACTGCTGATACTATTGAAGTAGAACCTACTATTTTATCTGCTAGAACTAGCTCTCCTAGATATGAATTGCCTGATATGACTGAGTGTTATGTTATGGAGGGAGAGATAGCTGAGGATTTTCTTGCGTGTAAGGATAGCTATGATGTTGAGAGTTTACTGCGTAAGTGGAAAGAAAAATGTTTGAATGCTAGGATGAAATACGACCCGAAGTTAGCTACTTCGCCTATCTTTGTGACCGATAATGTTGGAGATATTACCTGTGGGTAACCCGCCCTTAATGGGTCGGGTCACCGGAGGGGCGACTCACCATTAGTTATGTGTTCTATGGCCCAGGAGTTGTAGGGCGGTTCAAAGGGATCGTGCGGATGATGGAACATCAAGGAAGCTCCTGATCGTGGGGAACACGACGACTTAGAGATAAGGAAAGCTACCAAGAGTAGGATGGCGGGACTTTCTAAACCCTAGGGCCTCGACCTGTATATAAAGGCGAGTCCCAGGGAAAGGTCAGGCGAGTTAAAAAGAATCGAGAGCTAGGTCAGGCGAGTTACGCCCTCCTTGTAATCGAAACCACCATTAGTCCACACAAAGCAGGACGTAGGCTTTTACCTCCTCACGAGGGGCCGAACCTGGGTAAATCTGAGTCTCGCTTTCGCTCACCCCCTTTGAGTCGCCACCAAGGTACGATGGCTCCATCTCTAAGTCCTTTCATGAGGACATCTGCCGTGACAAAACCACGACAGTTGGCGCCCACCGTGGGGCTAGCGCACGGTGGAGTTGAGTTCTCGAAGGGAGCCCTATCAGGGTTAGAAAGCTATGTGGTCGGCATCATGACTAAGAGCCGCCGTGGGAAGTACTACATCGACAACTCGCTATGGGAATCGGAGGCCGATTCCGCCGAATCTGGCTACCGAGTCCCCTTCGGCAAGATCAACATCTTCATCGGCATGATCGGGACGCCTGTTCCTGAGCCGAACACCTCCACCAACATCGTCGAGCCGACCAGGTACGTCCTCCCCGTTACATGGCAGAACAAGAGTCGCCAGGTTTTCGTCGGTTTTACGCAGGGAGGCGATGCACAAGACGAAGTGGCGGGCCAGGAGATCACCCCTATCAATTCCGATGGCGAGTCATCCATGGGCGAGACGGAGTCGATCCACCCTCTTGAGGAAGGACAGCTCGGGGGGCTGTCGTTGGCAATGGATCCTGAAGTCCTCGAGAGGTTTCGTGGGCAAATCGCCATCTACACGGCGGGTTCAGCCCAGCCTCATCAGAATCCAACTGGCAACAACGAGACCGGGGGAACATCCAAGCCCCCAGCGCAAACCATGACGGAACTAGCAGCGGAGATAGCCAGCCTTATGGCAACCACGATTACATCTGAAAATTAGGAGTCGGTCAATACCGAACTAACCAAACTGCGGGAGGCGATGGCCAAGGCACAGCGCGACATGGAAGCAGAAGCCGCCAGGATCAAGACACAGCAAGCTGCGGTCGCCACACAGACGGAGCGGCTGAACACCGAAGGCTGGCGGCTCGAGATACAACAGCGCCCGTCTGACGCCGTCCATCAAAGGAGGCACAATGGGCGCGTCCCAGTCGACTTACACCCAACTCGCCTTTTTGACACTCCGCGCACCCCTGGGGCGGGTCCTGATCGGCCTTTACAAACCGCCCCGAGGGGAGGAATGGTTCCACCGCCCAATCCGCCGCCGGCTCAGCCAAAGGACGCCCATGCGACTCGATTCCAGACGCCGCGGGGTCACTTGTCAAATCCCGTCGACAATGTGCTCGCAACGACCCACCACTTGGAGTCCCTTCCGTTTTACGAAAACACCCCGGCCAAGATAGAAGCTAGAAACGCCATCGAGATGCTGAAAACGACCGTGGTTCAACATGCGCAGTATTCCCATAGCCTTGATCGGCTCCGCTCCACGCCTCAGGCGAGTCACACCAGAAGTCGCCACGAGGACTTCCCCGCAGTAACCAGCGGGCCGCGGCGGCTCCCCCAACACGATCCGCTCGGGATGCCCGACACATGAGCCCAGGATATTGTGGATGCAGCACGAGCCGCGCGGCACATGGAGCCAACGGCCGTGGTGGGTCAGGCCTACCCGGCTTACATACCGTCGCCGCCCGCACCCCTGGACGGCGGGGGCAAACACATTGGAGTATCATGCCTCGCGCCGGTTTTGCACAATGAGCGCATGCCAAAGGACTTCAAAGGGCCCAGGAAGGTTCCCAACTACTCGCCGGACCTCGAGCCCGGGTCATGGATCGAGAGCTATGAACTCACAATGGATATGCTTGACGTAAGCGAGGCGGTCTGTGCTAAATACTTCACTATGATGCTCGAAGGGACGGCACACACTTGGCTGAAAAACCTGCCGCCCAACTCCATCAACACTTGGGCAGAGCTGAAGGAGCGCTTCATCAAGAACTTCAGAGGAACCTGCAAGCGCTCAATGACTATCGTCGACTTACAGCATTGCATCCAGCGGCCGGATGAGTCGGTCCACCATTGGACCCGGCGGGTTGCGGAAGTTATCCATTCATCGGAAGGCATTTCGGCGGCTCAGGCGATGTTGATCCTGGAGAAAAATTGCCATTACGAGCCTCTGGTACTGAAGCTAGGGAGACTTAAGTGAAAGGTACAGGACATGGGCGAGCTAATGGACGCCCTTACCAGGTACCCTGAGTCGGATGACACCAAGGATCCTAGAAAGGGCGGCGATAAAATTGGTGCCGCCTGCAAGGGCGAGTTACAAAAGGGCCAATCCCGGTTTCAGAACCGGGGCAATAACCACCATGGCGGGCATGGCAAGAAGCGGCAACAGGAGGGTCCTACGGAATTCGTTGCTAATACTAATATCAGCAACGCAAACCCGCGTCAGAAGAAGCGGGGCTTTAGTGGAGGAAACCACGTAACTACCATGAAATGCGTAAAGGCCCGTTCCCGCAGCACGCCACGGCTGAAGGACCGGCGACTCACTCGTGGGAGGATTGCTACGTGATGCAAGAGTTTCGGGCCGAGGCGCTCAAAAGAAGTCAAGGTGGCGAGCAGGGCCAGCGGCAGGAGCAACCCGGCGCATCCGGGTCACGACAGGTCACGTTCGGAGGATTCCCCAACAAAGGACCACACGGCGGGTCGCAGCACAATGCCGGCCAATACCAAGTTCATAACCAGCAGTACCACCCACCGGGAATGTTCCAACAACCCCCCCCCCCCCCCCGCAAGGAGACCCCCAGCGGCAGGAGGATCGGGGCGGGTTCCAAAATAACCCCAAACAGTTAAACAGCGGGCAGTACCACGTGTTCACCAACAACACCTGTAAACGGGATCACAAGGTGAAGCATAGAACTTTCATAGCTCAGCCAGCGCTCCCTCGGTACCTTCACTAGTCAGAGCAACCCATAACGTGGAGCCGGGAAGACCATCCACCCTGAGTCGATAACCCTGGCGACTTAGCCCTCGTCGTGGCTCCCCAAGTCGGGGGATACACCCTCTCCAAGGTCATCATGGACGGGGGCAGTAGCATCAACATCCTATATTTCGACACTTTCCGGCGGATGAACCTCCTAGAGAAGGACATGATGTCGTCATCCACGGTCTTCCACGGTATTGTCCCTGCTAAGTCGGCGTACCCGATTGGGCGGGTTAAGCTTAAGTCAAGATCAAGAGCCCCTATCATGCGCTATTTGGACGTCCGGCTTATGCCAAGTTCATGGCCCGCCCATGCTATGTTTATCTCAAGCTCAAGATGCCTGGACCCAAGGGTCCCATCACCGTCCATGGCGACAGGAAGATAGCCCAAGAGTGTGAATAACGAGATGCGGCTTATGCCGAGTGAGCTTCCGCGGCCGAGTAGCTCAAGTTTCACCAATCCCATGTCGACCCGGCGGACATGACGCCGCTCAAAAGGCCGACTATCGATTCTGAGCCGCCCCTCAAGTTCAAACCAGCGGACAACACTAAGGTTATCGATTTTACGCCGGGCGACTCCAGCAAGCAGTTCACTATTGGGGCGGGTCTCGACCCCAAATAGGAAAGCGCGCTCATCGAATTCATCCATGAGAATCAGGACATCTTTGCATGGAAACCTTCTGACATGCCGGGTGTACCGAGAGAATTCGCTGAGAACCATCTTAATACTGACCCTAAAGTTAAGCCAATGCGGCAGTACCTTTGCAGGTTTAATGAAGAGCGTTGTAAGGCGATTGGAGAAGTAGCCCGGCTCCTTGCCGCTAGGTTCATCATCGAGGTTTTTCACCCAGAATGGCTGGCTAACCCAGTCCTGGTGCTCAAGAAGAACGGCACTTCCCGCATGTGCATTGATTACACTGACCTTAACACAGCATGCCCGAAGGATCCGTTCGCCCTTCCCCGCATTGATCAAATTATTTATTCGACGATGGGTTGGGAACGTCTGTGTTTCTTAGACGCTTATTTGGGATACCACCAGATAAAGATGGCGGTGGCGGATCAGGAGAAGACATCCTTCATAACCCCGTTCGGAGCTTTCTGTTACGTGTCCATGCTGTTTGGGCTCAAGAGCGCGGGGGTGACTTACGAGTGATGCATCCAAAACTGCTTACACAGCCAGATAGGCCGTAATGTCCATGCTTACGTGGACGGCATCGTTGTCAGATCTCACCGCAAGGAGTCGCTCTTGGAGGATCTCAAAGAAACCTTCGACAACCTGCGTGTTTACCAGATGAGGCTTAACCCCACCAAGTGTGTTTTTGGTGTCCCTGTGGGGAAGTTATTGGGTTTCTTGGTATCAGAACGTGGCATCGAGGCCAACCTGGAGAAGATTGAGGCAATTACTTCACTTGGGAAACCAGCCAACGTTAACCAAGTACAGCGCATGGCGGGTCGACTCGCGGCCTTGAGCCGTTTCATAAGTCGCGTTGGGGAGAAGGCCATCCCTCTCTACCAGCTGCTCAAGAAAACCGATCGTTTCGTATGGACGGACGAGGCCAACGAAGCCTTCGAAGCCTTGAAATGGCAATTAGCTAACCCCGCTAGTGCTGGCGGCTCCGACAGACAAGGAACCTATGCTCCTGTACAATGCGGCCAATTCCAAAGCAGTTAGTGTGGGAGTAGTTGTCGAGCGAAAGGAAGAAGGAAAAGAATACCCCGTCCAGCGACCGGTGTATTTCATCAGCGAGGTCCTCACCCTCTCCAAACAACGCTACCCACATTGGCAAAAGTTGGTTTTTGGAGTATTCATGGCGAGTCGAAAATTGAAACATTACTTCCAGGAACACCCGATCATGGTCGTCAGCTCTACCCCCCTCGGCGACATCATACAGAACCGAGAGGCTACTGGACGGATTGCCAAATGGTCCATCGAGCTTGGACCCCATCAGGTGCGGTATACGCCTTGGATAGCTATCAAATCTCAAGCACTCGTGGACTTCATCAATGATTGGACCAAGTTACAAATCCCTGAGGAAAGACCAGACCTTACATATTGGACCATCTATTTCGATGGGTCCAGACAGTTGGAAAGCTCGGGGGCTGGCGTGGTGATAACCGATGACCCACAAGTATAGGGGATCAATCGTAGTCCTTTCGATAAGTAAGAGTGTCGAACCCAACGAGGAGCGGAAGGCTGTGATAAACAGTTTTCAGCAAGGTAATAACTGCAAGCACTGCAAGTAGCGGTAACAAGTGATGGTGCAGCGAGGTGAAACGTAGCAAGCGAAAAGTAACACGTAATAAGTAGTAGCAACGGTGCAGCAAGTGGCCCAATCCCTTTTGTAGCAAGGGACAAGCCTGAACAAAGTCTTATAGGAGGAAAAACGCTCCCGAGGACACACGGGAATTTCTGTCATGCTAGTTTCATCATTTTCATGTGATTCGCGTTCGTTACTTTGATAGGTTGATATGTGGGTGGACATGCGCTTGGGTACTATCCTTACTTGGACAAGCATCCCACTTATGATTAACCCCTCTCACAAGCATCCGCAACTACGAAAGAAGAATTAAGACAACGTCTAACCATAGCATTAAACTAGTGGATCCAAATCAGCCCCTTACGAAGCAACACATACACTGGGGTTTAAGCTTATGTCACTCCAGCAACCCATCATCTACTTACTACTCTCCAATGCCTTCCTCTAGGCCCAAATATGGTGAAGTGTTATGTCGTCGACGTTCACATAACACCACTAGATGAAAAGACAACATACAGCATATCAAAATACCGAACGAATACCAAACTCACATGACTATTATTAGCATGACTTATCCCATGTCCTCAGGAACAAAAGTAACTACTCACAAAGAATAATCATAATCATGATCAGAGGTGTAATGAATAGCATCAAGGATCTGAACATAAACTCTTCCACCAAGTAATCCAACTAGCATCAACTACAAAGAGTAATCAACACTACTAGCAACCTTACAAGTACCAATCGGAGTCGCGAGACGGAGATTGGTTACAAGAGATGAACTAGGGATTGGAGAGGAGATGGTGCCGTTGAAGACGTTGATGAAGATGCCTCCCCTCCAATGAGAGGAGTGTTGGTGATGACGATGGCGATGATTTCTCCCTCCGGGAGGGAAGTTTCCCCACCAGGATCGTCCTGCCAGAGCTCTAGATTGGATCTGCTCAAGTTCCGCCCCGTGGCGACGGCGAAACCACGAAAAAGCTCCCGATTGATTTTTTTTCTCGAACAAAACCCTTCATATAGCAAAAGAGGGGGGCCAGTGGGCCGTCAGGGAGCCCACAAGCCCTGTAGCCGCCACCAGGGGGTGGCGGCTACCAGGCTTGTGGGGCCCTGGTAGCTCCCCTCTCGTACTTTTTTCGCCCAGTATTTTTTATATATTCCCAAAAAATTCCATGTAAATTTTCAGGGCATTTGGAGATGTGCAGAATAGAGGACTCAGATTTTCTCCTTTTCCAGTCCAGAATTTCAGCTGCCTGAATTCTCCCTCTTCAAATAAACCTTGCAAAATAAGAGAGAAAATGCATAAATATGGTACCACAAAGTAATATAACAGCCGATAAAGCGATAAATATCAACATGAAAGCATGATGCAAAATGGACGTATCAACTCCCCCAAGCTTAGACCTCGCTTGTCCTCAAGCGAAAACCAAGTTCCATAAACATGTCCACATGTTTAGGGACGAAGGTGTCGATAAAACATAATACGGACATGACGGCATCATGATCACACATAGAACAGCAATACATCATAAAGATTCTTATGGGAAAGTAACAATTCCTTAACAAAGCAAAGTATGAAGCAAAAACCTTACCGAGAAATGACCAACAACAGTCCAAAGTCATTGAAGCAATTGCAATTTATCATAACATCAGAAAGAGTCAAATAAGAGCTTGTAAGGCAAACCCACATACTCAATCATCTCTTTTATTTTCCACAATTGCTACAACTCACGTGGTACTCATGGTAACAAAGTTTCAGCTGGACGCAAAGGAATATAGGGGTTTATAGTTTTGCCTCCCAACTATTCACCTCAAGGGTAAAGTCAACAATAATAAAGCATAAGTACTCAACTCCAAGTTGATATATGAATATAGATCTTTCACAAGCATGTGACGGTAGCCAAGACAAAGGCAAAAATAGGGAATTGGTGAAGATAACCATGACTCTTACAAGGGGAAAAAGTAAAGGTATAAGATCGGCCCTTCGCAGAGGGAAGGAGAGGTTGTCATGCGCTTTTGAGGTTTGAATGTGTGTCCTCTTAGTGCGGAGGAACGTCACTTTATATTGCCTCATGCGATAAAGAACTTTATTATGCAGTTCGTCGCTTTTATGCCTTCCTCATCACAGGTTCGTACAAAGCTTATTTTTCACACACTAATAGATCATACATATTAGAGAGCAATTTTTATTGCTTGCACCGATGACAACTTACTTGAAGGATCTTATTCAATCCATAGGTAGGTATGGTGGACTCTCATGGCAAAACTGGGTTGAAGGTTTATGGATGCACAAGTAGTATCTCTACTTGGTGCGGGAGTTTTGGTTAATATGAGGTGGAAGCGATCGTCACATGATAAGGGATCTCTACTCATATAACATTGTTTGGAACCAAGCAAACATAATTCATTATGTTGTCTTCCTTGTCCAACATCTACTCCTAAGCATGTAATAGTTTGGTGAGTGCTCACAATTGTAAAAAGTGTCTAAGATGATATATTTATATGTGAACCTCTCTTTCCTTATTACTTCTTATTAATTGCAACAATGACTGAGGTCTATGTTGATTTATTCTCAACAAGATTCAATCACTATACGTTTCATATGTGAAGCTATCACTTTCCATAAGATCATCTCATGATCTTTCATGCTATCGTTCTTTTCATACTTTTGATCACGGCACAAAACAAAGCCCTTGACTAAGATACTCTTTATTATATAGCTCGCAAGCTCGAATACAAAGGGGGAGAGACAAAAGCAAAAGACTCAAACTAAACACTAAAGACTTATTCCACTAAGACAAGAAATAAAAACTGAAAAGGAAAGAACTAAAACAAAGGTAAAAGCAAAAGATATAAAGGTGAAACGATACCAGGGAAACTCCCCCAAGCTTGGCAAAAGCCAAGGGGAGTGCCCATACCAATGCTTAGTTGTCTTCCTTTGGTGGTGATGGTGGTGGTGGTGTTGGAGTGGTCTGATCCTCCGTCTTCCAAGGCATAGGTGCTCCATCATGGCAGGATGAACAAGTCGCCGGAATCCTCAAATCTGCAGCCAACCTTATTGATTTAAATCTATACTCATACTCATAGTTTTGGTTCTGCAGGTCATAGATCTGGCCCTGAAGTTGATCAACCCTGTCATAGAGCCTGGAGAGGTGCTTCCCAATGTCAATGGCATCCATCTTGTGCTTGCTGGTGAACTCTGTGATCATCATGTGGTTGGCGCCAAGTCCACGCTCCACCATCCCTTGGCACTTGAAGACTTGTTGCTCCATTGCTTCGAGCCTCGTCTCCACGCTTACGGTCTTCTTAGACCCCTCAACATCACGGATGTGCAACATCCCCTCGCTCATCTTGATAGATTGAGGGTGTTTCAGCACTTTCGTGAGGTAGGGATTGATGACCTTCTCGAAGATCTTGTCTTTAGGAGCGTTTGGGGAAGTCATGATGATCTAGATCTGCCACAGAAACAGGCTCGAAACGAAAACAGAGGAAAACTGCGCGATATGGAGATCAAAACCTTCGGGCGTATATATAATGATTATTTCTGGACCAGAAAGAGTGCTCCGCAAGAAAATGGAGTCCGGGAGGCACACGAGGTGCCCAAAAGCCATCTAGCGGCCACCAGGGGGGTAGGTGGCGGCAAGCAAGCTTGTGGCCGCCTCGTGCGCTCTCTGGACTGCTTTTTATTTTTCTAATTTTCCAAAAATTCCAAAACGGAGGAAATTTGCTATTGGAAAAGTTTCAGATTCCAATTACTTACCGAAACAGATACCTCTTCGTTTTCAGGGTCTGAAACAGGCTGATAAACATCCCTTATGTACTCCTCTGGAGTTATGACATTGATGATATTGGTCTCAACATTTATGGGAGTACCGGTGATATAATGCTTTATTCTTTGCCCATTTACCACTCTAGGAAAATTGCCTTCAGTGTTATTGATTTTGATGGCACCGGAACAATATACTTCCTCGACAACGTAAGGTCCTTCCCATTTAGAGAGAAGCTTGCCTGCGAAGAATCTTAAGCGAGAATTGTATAGCAGGACATAATCACCTACATTGAACTCTCGTTTCTGTATTCATTTATCGTGCCATCTCTTAACCTTTTCCTTGAACAACTTGGCATTCTCATATGCTTGGGCCCTCCATTCATCTAATGAGCTGATATCAAACAACCGCTTCTCACCGCAAGTTTGAAATCGAAGTTGAGCTCTTTGATTGCCCAATAAGATTTGTGTTCCAGCTCAAGAGGTAAATGACAGGCCTTACCGTAAACCATTTTATATGGCGACATGCCCATGGGATTCTTATAAGCAGTCTTATAATCCCATAGTGCATCGTCAAGTTTGCTAGACCAATTCTTTCGAGATCTATTGACAGTCTTTTGTAGGATCAATTTGATCTCCCTATTAATCAACTCCACTTGACCACTAGACTGAGGATGATAAGGAGATGCAACTCTATGGTTGATATCATACTTAGCGAGCATCTTGCGGAAAACACCATGAATGAAGTGTGAACCGCCATCGGTCATCAGATATCTAGGGACTCCAAATCTTGGGAAAATGACTTCTTTAAGCATCTTAATAGAGGTGTGGTGATCAGCATTTTTAGTAGGGATAGCTTCTACCCACTTAGTGACGTAATCCACAGCAACTAAGATGTGAGTGTACCCATTGGAACTCGGGAAGGGTCCCATATAATCAAAGCCCCAGACATCGAACGGTTCAATGACAAGTGAATAGTTCATAGGCATTTCCTAACGTTTACTGATATTCTCTATTCTTTGGCATTCGTCACAAGACAAGACAAACTTATGCACATCCTTGAAGAGAGTGGGCCAATAGAAACCTGATTGCAATACCTTATGAGCAGTTCTATCTCCAGCATGGTGTCCTCCGTAGGCTTCGGAATGACACTTATGCAAGATCTGTCCCTGTTCATGTTCAGGCACACAACGTCTGATAACACCATCTACTCCTTCCTTATAAAGGTGAGGATCATCCCAAAAGTAGTGTCTCAAATCAAATAAGAATTTCTTCTTTTGCTGATAGGTGAAACTGGGTGGTATGTATTTGGCTACAATATAATTTGCATAATCAGCATACCACGGTGCGTTACATGAAGTGCGAATGACATTTAATTGCTCATCAGGAAAGCTGTCATCAATAGGTCGTGGGTCATCAAGGACATTCTCTAGCCTGGACAAGTTATCTCCTACAGGGTTATCAGCACCCTTTCGGTCAACAACGTACAAATCAAATTCCTGTAGCAGGAGAACCCATCTGATTAGCCTAGGCTTAGCGTCCTTCTTCTCCATAAGGTACTTAATAGCAGCATGATCAGAGTGAATAGTGACTTTGGAGTCAACTATATAAGATCTAAAGTTTTCACATGCAAACACGACTGCTAAAAACTCATTTTTCCGTAGTGGCATAGTTTCTTTGGGCACTGTCTAGAGTTTTACTAGCGTAGTGAATGACATTCAACTTCTTGTCAACTCTTTGTCCTAGAACAGCACCAACAGCATAATCACTAGCATCGCACATGATTTCAAAGGGCAAGTTCCAGTCAGGTGGTTGAACAATAGGTGCGGTTATCAAAGCCTTCTTAAGTATTTCTAAAGCTTCCTCACAATCCTCATCAAAAACAAAAGGAACATCCTTCTGCAGGAGGTTGGTAAGAGGCCTAGAAATCTTAGAGAAGTCTTTACTGAACATTCTATAGAAACCAGCATGACGTACGAAACTTTGTATACCTCTGATATCTGTGGGGCAGGGCATTTTCTCAATTACATCAACCTTAGCCTTGTCAACTTCAATGCCTCTTTCACAGATTTTGTGTCCTAAGACGATGCCTTCATTAACCATAAAGTGGCACTTCTCCCAATTCAAGACGAGGTTGGTATCTTTGCATCTCTGTAAGACTCGATCAAGGTTGTTGAGGCAATCATCAAAGGAAGACCCGTAAACGGAGAAGTCATCCATGAAAACCTCAACAATCTTTTCACAAAAGTCAGAGAATATAGCCATCATACATCTTTGAAAGGTGGCAGGTGCATTGGATAAGCCAAAAGGCATACGTCTATAAGCAAAGGTACCGAAGGGGAAGGTGAAAGTGGTTTTCTACTCATCAGATTGTGCAACAGGTATTTGCGAGAAACCTGAATAACCGTCTAGAAAGCAGAAGTGTGTGTGTTTGGATAGCCTTTCTAGCATTTGGTCGATAAACGGCAAAGGATAATGATCTTTCTGGTTGCCTTGTTCAGCTTCCGGAAATCTATCACCATCATATAGCCAGTAATAATCATTTGTGGGATTAATTCATTCTTATCATTAGGAACTACGGTGATACCTCCCTTCTTAGGTACGCAATGTGCTGGACTTACCCAATCACTATGAGCAACAAGATAAATGATTCCTGCTTCCAGAAGCTTTAATATTTCTTTTCTCACGACCTCTTTCATCTTAGGATTCAATTTCCTTTGATGATCAGCAACTGGTTTGAAGTCAGGATCAGTTTTAATCTTGTGCTGGCATAGAGTAGGACTAATGCCCTTAAGATCATCAAGAGTATATCCAATAGCAGCACGGTGCTTCCTCAGAGTTTTTAGTAACTTCTTTTTTTCATGCTCTGGGAGGCTAGTACTAATAATAACAGGATAGATATCCTTCTCATCAAGATAGGCATACTTAAGAGTATCACGCAACTGTTTAAGCTCGAACACAGGATCACCCTTTGGTGGGGGAGGATCCCCAAGCAGTTCAACAGGCAGATTATTCTTGAGAATAGGATATTGTTCTAAGACAATTTTATCTATCTCATCTCTTTCATCCATATGCATATCATTTTCATGCTCAAGCAGATATTTCTCTAAAGGATCCGTAGGACGTACGGCAATAGAGGCAAGAGCAATGATTTCATCCCTACCAGATGGCTCTTTTTCTTGGGTGTTCTTCCAAACTTGGAGAAGTTAAATTCATGAGACACACCCATAAAACTAACAATAATAGTCTGCTTAATGCAATCAATGTGAGCATTGACAGTGTTGAGAAAGGGTCTACCGAATATGATGGGACAAAAGCTATCTTGTGTAGTACCAAGGACGAGGAAATCAGTAGGATACTTCGTCTTACCACACAGGACTTCTACGTCTCTCACAATTCCTAGAGAGCAGATAGTGTCTCTGTTAGCTAGCGTAATAGTGACATCAATGGGTTCTAACTTAGTAGGTGCAATCTCATCTTTGATTTCATCATATAGGGAACGGGGTATTGCACTAACACTACACCCATATCACATAAACCATGGTAACAGTGATCTCCTATCTTGACAGAAACAACGGGCAGGCCAACTACAGGTCTGTATTTGTCTTTCGCGTGAGGTTTAGCAATTCTAGCGGAGTCCTCACAGAATTTGATAACATGCCCGTCGATGTCTTCGGCTAAGAGATCTTTGATAATAGCAACACTAGGTTCAACTCTAATCTCCTCAGGGGGTGCAAGTGGTCTAATGTAACCCCTACATATCACAGTTGGAGCTTTAGAATAATCCTTTATCCTAGCAGGGTATGGTGGTTTCTCAGTGTAGGCACAAGGAACAACAGGATCACTAAAAGCAATGACTTTCTCCTCAACTAGATTAGTTTTGGCTATGTTGCTTTCTACAGGAGGATGATATTTAAACCACTTCTCTTTGGGAAGATCAACATGAGCAGCAAAAGATTCACATAGAGAAGCTACTATCTCAGAGTCAAGTCCATACTTAGCGCTAAAATCTCTAGAAGTGTTTGTCTCAACAAAAGATTTAACGCAATCAAACTGGAAATTCATACCTGACTCCTTACCTTCTTCCAGCTCCCAATCTGCAGAGTTACGTTTGATTCTTTCCAATAAATTCCACTTGTGGTCAATATCCTTCTTCATAAAAGAACCGGTACAAGAAGAGTCAAGCATGGTATGATCTTCATGAGAAAGCCGAGCATAAAAGTTTTGAGTGATAATTTCTCTCAAGAGCTCATGATTGGGGCATGAATATAGCATTGATTTAAGCCTCCCCCAAGCTTGAGCTATGCTTTCCCTGTCACGAGGCCAGAAGTTATCAATATAATTTCGATCACGACGTACTAAATGCATAGGATAGAACTTTTGATGAAATTCCAATTTCAACCAATTGTAGTCCCATGATCCAGTATCATCACATAGCCTATACCATGTCAACGCCTTATCCTTCAAAGATATAGGAAATAATTTCTTCTTTACCTCATCCTTGGGCAAACCTGCAAGCTTAAATAAACCACAAACTTCATCTACATGGATCAGATGCAAGTCTGGATGTGAAGATCCATCTCCTATAAAAGGATTAGCCAGCAGTTTCTCAAGCATACCCAAAGGAATTTCATAAAAGATATTTTCAGTAGGTACCTCAGGTCGAGGAACAACTCCTCGTGCTTCCGTTCGTGGTGAAGATACCCCGAACAAACTCCTCAAAGGAACAGTTTCCATAGTGAGAAATGACAATAAATTTCAGCACAGTATATAAATGTTTCCTTACCAAATTCCACTTACCAAAGGCGCTTCACTCCCCGCAACGGCGCCAGAAAAGAGTCTTGATGACCCACAAGTATAGGGGATCAATCGTAGTCCTTTCGATAAGTAAGAGTGTCGAACCCAATGAGGAGCGGAAGGCTCTCATAAATGGTTTTCAGCTATGGAAGTAGCGGTAAACCCTAATAACTGCAAGCACTGAAAGTAGCGGTAACAAGTGATGGTGTAGCGAGGTGAAACGTAGTAAGCGAAAAGTAACAACTGGCAAGTAGTAGCAATGGTGCAGCAAGTGGCCCAATCCCTTTTGTAGCAAGGGACAAGCCTGAACAAAGTCTTATAGAAGGAAAAACGCTCCCGAGGACACACGGGAATTTATGTCATGCTAGTTTCGTCATGTTCATGTGATTCGCGTTCGTTACTTTGATAGTTTAATACGTGGGTGGACCGGTGCTTGGGTACTGTCCTTACTTGGACAAGCATCCCACTTATGATTAACCCCTCTCGCAATCATCCGCAACTACGAAAGAAGAATTAAGACAACGTCTAACCATAGCATTAAACTTGTGGATCCAAATCAGCCCCTTACGAAGCAACGCATAGACTGGGATTTAAGCTTCTGTCACTCCAGCAACCCATCATCTACTTACTATTCCCCAATGCCTTCCTCTAGGCCCAAATATGGTGAAGTGTTATGTCGTCGACGTTCACATAACACCACTAGAGGAAAAGACAACATACAACATATCAAAATACCGAACGAATACCAAACTCACATGACTATTATTAGCATGACTTATCCCATGTCCTCAGAAACAAAAGTAACTACTCACAAAGCATAATCATAATCATGATCAGAGGTGTAATGAATAGCATCAAGGATCTGAACATAAACTCTTCCACCAAGTAATCCAACTAGCATCAACTACAAAGAGTAATCAACACTACTAGCAACCTTACAAGTACCAATCGGAGTCGCGAGACGGAGATTGGTTACAAGAGATGAACTAGGGATTGGAGAGGAGATGGTGCTGATGAAGATGTTGATGAAGATGCCTCCCCTCCAACGAGAGGAGTGTTGGTGATGATGATGGCGACGATTTCCCCCTCCGGGAGGGAAGTTTTCCCAGCAGGATCGTCCTGCCGGAGCTCTAGATTGGATCTGCTCAAGTTCCGCCTCGTGGCGGAGGCGAAACCACAAAAAATCTCCCGATTTATTTTTTCTAGAACAAAACCCTTCATATAGCAAAAGAGGGCGGCCAGTGGGCCGTCAGGGAGCCCACAAGCCCTGTAGCCGCCACCAGGGGGTGGCGGCTACCAGGCTTGTGGGGCCCTCGTAGCTCCCCTCTCGTACTTCTTTCGCCCAGTATTTTTTATATATTCCCAAAAAATTCCACGTAAATTTTCAGGGCATTTGGAGATGTGCAGAATAGAGGACTCAGATTTGCTCCTTTTCCAGTCCAGAATTCCAGCTGCCTGAATTCTCCCTCTTCAAATAAACCTTGCAAAATAAGAGAGAAAAGGCATAAATATGGTACCACAAAGTAATATAAGAACCCATAAAGCGATAAATATCAACATTAAAGCATGATGCAAAATGGACGTATCAATAACTTCGCCTCAAGGGGACAAGTTTTCCTATGTCCTCCGGCTCATGTTCCCATGTACCAATAATGCAGCAGAATACGAAGCTTTGCTCCATGGTTTGCGACTCGCCAAGGAGATGAACCTCACACGGGTCAGATGTTTGGGTGATTCAGATCTGGTGACACAGCAGGTTTCTGGCACCTGGGATTCACGAGACCCTCTGATGGCAGCTTACAGACGATTTGTGTTAGATGTGGCGGGTCATCCCAATGGATATCAAGTGGATCACATCGACCGACGGCTTAACGAAGCAGCGGATGCTCTTTCCCGCCTTGGTTCGCAGCATAAGCCGGTTCCTCCCAATATCTTTTTGGATATATTACATAACCCTTTAGTAAAACTTCCTTCGGAGGAAGATCTAGCGGTACCAGACCCCGAATCTCAACTCGTGGCGGCTCTTCCCGCTACTCCAGACTGGGTGATTCCCTACATGGCGTATCCAACCAAAGGCGAGTTACCTGCCGACGAGTTGCTAGCTCGCCAAATTGTTCGTCGGTGTAAATCCATGGTCATACACAATGGCAAGTTACACAAACGAAGCACCTCAGAGGTATTTCAAAGATGTGTTTCTTCTGAAGAAGGATGTTTGATTCTCAATGAGATTCATGTGGGTGACTGTGGTCATCATGCTCGATCCCGATCCTTGGTTTCTAAAGCTTTCAGACATGGGTTTTATTGGTTGACGGCTCACGCAGACGCAGAGGAGATCATTCGCCGATGTAATGGCTGCCAAAAGTTTGGACGCCAGATGCATGTACCGGCTCACGAATTGCGGATGATACCAATCACTTGGCCATTTGCAGTCTGGGGGCTCAATATGGTCGGTCCCTTCAAAATGTCTTCCAACAAAAAGACTCATCTGTTGATGGCGGTTGACAAATTTACCAAATGGGTGGAGGCAGAACCTGTTAGCAGTTGTGACGTTGATACGGCCGTCAAATTCTTGAAGAAGCTAATTTTCATGTTCGGATATCCACATAGTATCATTATTGACAATGGTACTAACCTATCCAAAGGCGCAATGCAAGAGTTTTGTTCACGAGAGCATATCCGGCTTGATGTTTCCACAGTTGCACATCCCCAGTCCAATGGACAGGCACAGAGGGCGAATCAGGAAATATTGTGGGGGATTAAGCCTCGGCTCATGGTACCTTTGGAACGTACACCGGGATGTTGGGTCGAGGAGTTGCCATCAGTACTATGGAGTATCAGGACGACTCCAAACCGCTCCACGGGTTTTACTCCTTTCTTTCTGGTCTATGGGGCAGAAGCGGTGTTACCAAGTGACATCAAGCATGATTCCCCATGAGTCATTGCCTACGTGGAGGAGGATAACGAGTTGGCGTGACAAGACTCGTTGGATGCTTTGGAGGAAGAACGTGATTTGGCCGCGTCACGGTCAGCGATTTACCAACAGGACTTGCGATGCTACCATAGTCGTCGGGTCAAGAGCCGAGCTTTCCCAAAAGGCGACTTAGTGCTTCGTTTGATTCAAGATCATACTGGTATGCACAAGTTATCACCTCCATGGGAAGGACCATTTGTCGTCAGCAAGAATCTTCGGAACGGCTCATACTATTTGGTGGATCTTCGCCCAGATCGGCCAACTACACATGTTGAGACAACTCGCCCGTGGAACATAGCCCATTTGCGGCCTTACTACACTTAGAGCCATGAGCTCCCTCTTTTTTCTTTATCAGTTTTTAGCAAATTGTAATCTATGAATTATGAAAGCAATAAAGCCGGCACCCATGAATTTCGGGGTCCTTTGCCATTTCAGCTTTTCAAAGCATGAGTCTTTATTGTTCTATAAGTCGCCCAAACATGGATGCTATCAAAGTCAAAGAGCATAAGTCGCCATGCTGCACTTGCTTCAAAACTGGGCTTTGATAAACCGCCAAAGAGGACCCATGTTGCCAAGTTGCACGGTCCAAACATAGGCGCCTTATATGGTTTTGAGAATTAAACCGGCTTACTTGGGGGCTACTAGTCCCCAAGTCATTTTTCAGTAAGAGAGTATACGCTTCTGTAATCCTATGTCTGGTTTCTTCCTAAACCATAGGTCACTTGGGGGCTTCCACTTATCAAGTTCAGCCTGAATACCCTCTTGGCTAGCGAAAAATTACTGCATCACAAATGGTTATACTGGACTATGTGTTGAACAAGTCACCACATTGACCTATGTACTCGAGACGAGTCAATCCGTTATTTGGACCCTGAACTCGCCTTGGTTAAAACATAAAAGGTACCCGCCAGAGTCACACATCGAAAATAGAGAAACCATTGTTTCATTGAATCTGCTTCACAGAAGCTTGACTCGCGCCTGATCAGCCGGTCTAAAACAACAAAGCTTTTTTGCAAAATCTTCCTAAGGGTAACACTAGAGTTTTGCAAACTCGTCGTATCCTATCGAAACTCCTTGAGTCTATAAATCTTTTACTTTGAGCCGGCTTTGATTATAACTCGCCCCGGCTCATATTTCTCGTCATAACCCGGGGGCTGATTTATTTCTCGCCATATCCCGGGGGCTAACTTATCTCTTGCCATGATCCAGGGGGGCTGGTTTATTCCTGGCCATGCCTTTACTGACTCGGCTGCTATTGTTCTTAATATACCAGGAAAAAATTGGAGACATTCCTTGGTTTACCAAACGTTGCACGCGAGTCATGCATAAGATTCAAGGACTACAAGTGGTTCCAACCAAGAAAAATACAGCATGTTTTGTGTTGCACACATACTAGCAAGAGTATTACAGGGCTCGCATGGCCAGAATGGGTATCATCCCCCGAAAAAGGAAGGATCCATGGGCGAGTCAGGCCGCCGCCGGGTCGCCTTGTCTTGAGCTCTCCCCGCCTTCAATTCGTAAGTCGCCCAGCTTCCAGTTACACTTGGACAAGGCAATGAACTCTTCTTCATCGTCAAGGAAGAGAGATAGGTCCAAGTCAAGATCAAATGGATTCTTGGGACGACTAGGAACCAGGCTAGCAGTTTCATATGCAGGAGGCATCACCTTCTTTTTGTTCTCGTCATAGGCGGCTTGGTACTTGTTCAGTTCCAAACTGGTTGCCAGTTGAGTCGCCGTGTAGCGAGATTCTATGATGGTTCGGTGATAGTCCATCTCGGTGAATTCTGACCCATCATCTTTCAGCTCGGGGTAGCCGGCAACTATTTCTTCGGTTTTGAGCTCCGGGGCGAAGGCTAAGCACCGACTCAGGGTGTTCAACACTCCCTTTTGGGCGGCTGATCTTTTTAACTCCTCTATTTGAGGAGGCAGCGTAGACAAGAAGCCAAGCATCTGCTTGATGGTCATTACTGGTCCCTTGTTGCCCATCACTGCCTTGATCGATAGCACGCCTCCGGTATATAGCTGCTCAGCAAAGGTGTATATGGCTCTTAACTTAAGCAGGCAGTCGTCCGGGAGGTTGACAGCTCGTGCGCCTGCAAAGGGGAAATCAGTATTTGATAATTTTTGATTCCAGATTGGTTAGTCAAACAAGTTGAAAGATAAAGCTTACCAAACATGGCGACTCTCATATTGGACACATGCTTTTTTAAGCCGGTCAGATCTTGTTGGGCGGCTTCCAATTTCTCCTCTATCTGCTCAGCACGCTTCAGGATGGCGGCTTGATTGGCCTTGGCTTTCTTCTCAAAAAAAAATTGGTCAACCTTCATCTTTTCTAGATCAACGTGCAGCAAGCGGAATTTCGTCTCCAACTCGGAGTGAGCATCCTGTTGCTCAGCCAGGTTTTTCTTTAAATCGGCTACTGCCGACTTAGTCTGTGCCATGGACTCCTGCACATCATATTTGGGGAGACAAGTCTCAGAATTTTTGCAAGCAATACTCCTGACACTTGGGGGCTAATGTATGATTTTTTATCAAAGTCATACCATATGCAAGACCCGGCTCATCTTCCAAAAGATGACCCGACCCTTGGGGGCTACAGGTTGAAAGTTTTTTCTAATACAAGACCCGGCTCATCTTACAAAAGATGACCCGGCCCTTGGGGGCTACAGGTTGAAGTCTTTTCTAATACAAGACCCGGCTCATCTTCCAAAAGATGACCCGGCCCTTGGGGGCTACAGGTTGAAGTTTTTCTAATACAAGACCCGGCTCATCTTCCAAAAGATGACCCGGCCCTTGGGGGCTATAGGTTGAAGTTTTTCTAATACAAGACCCGGCTCATCTTCCTAAAGATGACCCGGCCCTTGGGGGCTACAGGTTGAAGTTTTTCTAATACAAGACCCGACTCATCTTCCAAAAGATGAGCCGGTCCTTGGAAGGCTAATGGGTACAGGAAAATACATCAACATACCTCGTGTTTGGTCCTCATAAGGCGGAGCAAGCTTTTGTTCAGTTCAAAATCCCTCTCCAGATGACTTATGAAGCCGGAGCAAAGCTGGTCGAATTCCAGCTTCTCATATTGGGGGAGCTTGAGGGGTTCTGCGTCGTCATCAGGGGAAACATGAGTCGCCTCGGAAGTATGTTTGGAAAGCACGGCAGTCGGGGGAGTGGAGTAGCCAACGCCAGTAACCACGACGTCTGGATCGTCAGTCGCCTTGAGAGGGCTTGGCAGGTTACTCTGACAATCGTTCTCCTTCAAAATGACGGGCGAGTCATCCCGGGCATCGGGAATATCGCCCGCGGGAATATCGCCTGCAGGAATATCACAAGCCGTTGTTTGCTCCTCATCAGTCTTGGGAACAGAGGTGCTCATGCCTAAGGCATCAGATGTTCAGAGAACAGAAGAGGAGTCACCTGTCTTTCTTCTCTTCGCTTGTGCCCTGCGACAAAAGCACCAAAATTAAAAGCGCATATCATCGTTTAGGAAAAATTGGGTTAACAAAGAGGACTTACCCTTGCACACGAATCATCGCCCGGAGAGCAGATATTGCTGAGTCGCCAGATGTCGGAGGAGACGTCTGACAAAACAAATACTTGAAATTCACAAAGTGGCGAGTCATATTTCATACGACAAAGGGTATAATAAAACAAGAATGCACCTCGCTGGTCCATTTCCGACCGATTGTCTTATGAGGCAGTCCGGTGATCAAGTCGCCAGAGCGACTATGGGTCTTGCATGAGAGGGTAAATCTTGCTTTCTTCAAAAGGAAATCAGGGTCCATATAAGCATGAGGGTGAGACATGGGCACTTTTCTGCAGATCCGCCTGGCTGGTCTACGGGAAGGAGAAGGTGAGTCGGAAGAAATGGAAATTACCTCGACTGCATCATTCTTGCTCTCATCATCGTCGCGCTACACATAAGGATGTATGGTGTAAACTTAAGTCGGAACACATAGATAAGGAGCAAGGGAAAAACCTTACCTCTGAATGTGCCTCGTCTGCGTGTGAGTCGCCAACAAAAGATGAATCCTTTGTGGCGGTTTTCTTTTTGCTCGCCGTATTTTTCTTGTTGGTTGGCACCTTGGTGGACTTCGGGGCGGCCGTTTTGGGGCCCCTCTGCCAAAACACATCGGTTTTCTGATAGATGGAGGCAAATCTTAAGCCACGAAAGTTGTTAAGCATAAACAAGACAAAGGGTGGCTTGGATTCTTACTGGTGGCACCAGATTGGCACGGCAGAAGGCTTTAAGACCAATCTTGACGCATTCTTCTAGAGACTCGCCGGTTAGTTTCTTAATGACTCCGACAATTTCTCTCTCTGAGAGCTGGCGGCGACTGACGCGTTGTGGACGGTCTGGTGTGCCATCGTAATCATACATCAGCCCGTCGCGGCAACTCAGGGGATGGATGTTCCATTCTATCCAGCAGCGGAACAGGTCGATCCCGATGAGCCCGTTGTTGTTTAGGAATTTCAAATTGGAGAAGAGTGGGGTAAACTCCGACTCTTCTTCTTCTGTGAGCTTGTCAGGAAATTTGAAGTCCATGGGCAGGCGGTGTGCTCTAAAGCCCGGGAGAGGATTCTCTCCTGGTGGAGAAGTGTCTCGGCAGTAGAACCATGACTCGGCCCAGCCTTTGGGATGGGTGAGCAAAAGAACTGTCGGGAATCCACGTTCGCGGCGTCTCTGGATGTTAACTCCTCCAAGCTCGTGGTTGGGACCATTGGGGAACTCGGTCTGGCAGTTTAGGTGGAAAAAGTTCCAGAATAAGGGGATCATGGGTTCTCTCTGCAAATATACTTCACAGAAGACCTGGAACTGGCATAAGTTGCTGATGGGGTTGGGTCCCAGATCTTGAGGATGGAGGTTGAGAAAATGCAGGACGTCCCGGAAAAACTTTGACCCAGGCGGCTTAAACCCACGCTCAAGGTAATCGGTGAAGATCACTACTTGTCCTGGAGCGGGGTTGGGGGTCGACTCGCCTGGGGCGGTTCTCCAACAAATGGTTTCCTTACTGTCAAGGAGACCCGCCTTAAAGAATTTCTCAAGCATGGCATCGTCGACTTTGGTTGGCAACCAATCACACTTCGTAATGGCCATGACTACAAAAAAAATGGAGTACGAGGCGACTCAGTAACATACTAGGAGATGTTCTAACCCGTCGGTGTGGGCCTACGGTGTTCGTACAAGAATTGGTAACCCACCAAAAGGTTTATGTATATCATGGCCCGTTATTTGGGTGACCTACGGGTATATCTTCAAAAAGTATTCTAACCCGCCCTTCAGACTGGAAGAGGAGGTATCATGGCTATAGTAATGAAACTAAGTCGCTATGAAGACTGAAGCTAAACGACGACTCTCAGAAGTGTTCTTTTCCTTAGAGATATTCTCAACAAGTGAACAGGAGATCGCCGCAGGGGACGAATGCTCGGAGCTTCGTGTTCCTTGGCGCCCAGAAAGTCGCGGTCGGTGGAAAAAACTCCAGGATCCGGAGACGACGTCGGGGTGCTGGTGCTTGGAGACGACGCCAGGGTGTTGGCGCTCGGAGACGAAGTGGACAGGGAAGACGAAGACGAGATGGAGGTTGGTGACGGGGTTTCTTCCCCCCCCCCCCCCATTTCTCTTGTTATTTAAAGGGCAGGAACGGAAAACGAGGCTGTCGAGGCGGAGATCGAGGCGACAAGTCAGAGATCGCGATGATGGCGCCTAGATTTTCGGGATAAGCAAGTATGGGCAAAAGATCCGTTGACGGTTATAGTGTTGGGAGCCCTGGGACCAAGAGGATCCGGTGACGCCATTTGATACTATATGGCGACTCAGGTTAAGTACAACGGATGGCGACTTAACATTCGCCGAAGGTCGGAAATGAGGAGAGTCGCCCCAAGTTGATGGGAGTTTATTGACACGAATGAATTCACGACAATCTGGGGCCTAATGTTGGGGATATTACCTATGGGTAACCCGCCCTTAATGGGTTGGGTCACTGAAGGGGCGACTCGCCATTAGTTATGCGTTTTATGGCCCAGGAGTTGTAGGGCGGTTTAAAGGGATCGTGTGGATGATGGAACGTCAAGGAAGCTCCTGGTCGTGGGGAACACGGCGACTTAGAGATAAGGAAAGCTACCAAGAGTAGGATGGCAGGACTTTGTAAACCCTAGGGCCTCGACCTGTATATAAAGGAGAGTCCCAGGGAAAGGTCAGGCGAGTTAAAAAGAATTGAGAGCTAGGTCAGGCGAGTTACACCCTCCTTGTAATCGAAAACACCATTAATCCACACAAAGCAGGATGTAGGCTTTTACCTCCTCACGAGGGGCCGAACCTGGGTAAATCTGAGTCTCGCTTTCGCTCACCCCCTTTGAGTCGCCACCAAGGTGCGATGGCTCCATCTCTAAGTCCTTTCACGAGTACATCTGCCGTGACAAAACCACGACAGATAAGTATTATGAATTCTCTGTCGACCCTGAGTTAATCACTCTAGTCGAATCTGATCCTTTTCACGGTTATTAGTCTGAAACGGTTGTAGCCCATCTTACCAAACTGCACGATATAGCCACCCTATTCACGAGTGAGGAAAAGATCTGCCACTACTATATCCTTAAGTTGTTTCCTTTCTCGCTAAAGGATGATGCTAAGACCTGGTTCACTTCTCTTGCTCCTGGTTGTGTGCGTAGCCCCTAGGATATGGTCTACTACTTCTTTGAAAAATATTTCCCTGCCCATAATAAGCAAGCTGCCTTGCAGGAAATATACAACTTTGCGCAAGTTGAAGAAGAGAGTCTCCCACAAGCTTGGGGGAGGCTTGTCCAGCTACTAAATGCTTTGCCTGATCACCCTCTTGAGAAGAATGAAATACTTGATATCTTCTATAATGGACTTACCGATGCTTCTAGAGACCACCTAGATAGTTGTGATGGTTGTGTTTTTAGGGAACGAACTGTAGAACAAGATGAGATCCTATTGAATAACATCTTGTGCATTTAGAATGCTTGGACTATTCCCGAACCACCTCCTAAGACAACTCCGAAGAAAAGAGGTATTCTATTCCTCAGTCATGAAGATATGCAAGAAGCTAAGAAATCTATGAAAGAGAAAGGCATTAAATCTAAAGATGTCAAAAATCTACCACCTATCGAAGAGATCCATGGTCTTGATAACCCGATACAGGTAGTAGAAGTAAATTATCTGCATAGATTCGATGAGAGTGATATTCCTTTTGATAAGCCTGCTAGCTTATGCCTGGATGAATTTGATAACTTTGTTGCCAAACAACAGAGTTTCAATGATTATGTTAGCAGACAGTTGGAATAGAATGCTCGTATGCTTAGTCATTTAAGTGCTTGTGTGGACAGAAACATCAATGATCTTAAGCTTCTGAGTAAACATGCCTCTATGGTTACTACTCAGGTAGAACAAGTTCTTAAAGATCAGAATGACTTGCTCAATGAGTTGAATGACAATTCTGTCAGAGTCGTCACTAGAGGCGGTAGAATGAACTAGGAACCTTTGTATCATGAGAGTCATCCAAAGAGAATTGAACAAGATTCTCAAGGAGTTAGCACTGATGCACCTAATCATCCTAGAGAGAAGAATAAAGATGATAGGAACCTGCACGCTAGCAACCCTGTTGCTGCTACACCTGAGAGTCCAAACGATGTCTCTGTCTCTGATGCCGAAACACAATCTGGTCATGAACATGAGCCTAATGATAATATCAATAGTGATGTTCATGATGATGCTCAACCGAGCAATGATAAGGATGTGGAGATTGAACATGTTGATCTTGATAACCCACAGCCTAAGAATAAGAGATACGATAAGAACGACTTCGCTGCTAGGAAGCATGGTAAAGAAAGGGAACCCTGGATTCAGAAACCCATGCCCTTTCCTCCCAAACCATCCAAGAAAAAGGATGATGAGGATTTTGGGCGCTTTGTTGAAATAATTAGACCTGTCTTTCTGCAAATGCGTTTGACAGATATGCTCAAAATGTCTCTGTATACTAAGTATATGAAGGATATTGTGACTAATAAGAGGAGGATACCTGAGGTTGAGATTTCCACCATGCTCGCTAATTATACCTTCAAGGGTGGAACTCCTAAGAAACTAGGTGATCCCGGAGTGCCCACTATACCTTGCTCCATTAAAGGAAACTACGTTAGAACTGCTTTATGCGACCTTGGAGCCGGTGTTAGTGTTATGCCTATTTCTCTTTATCGTAGGCTTGAACTGGATAAGTTGACACCCACTGAAATCTCTCTGCAAATGGCTGACAAATCAACTCCTTTTCCTCTCGGCATTTGCGAGGATGTGCATGTTGTGGTTGCCAACGTCACTATCTTAACAGACTTTGTTATTCTGGATATTCCCGAGGACGATGCCATGGCGGTCATCCTTGGAAGACCCTTTTTAAACACCGCAGGAGCTGTTATAGATTGCAACAAAGGCAATGTCACTTTCCATGTCAACGGTAATGAGCATACGGTGCACTTTCCAAAGAAACAATATCGAGTACATTGCATCAATGTTCTCTAAAAAACTTCGTCGATTCTTATTGGGAGCTTTGAATGCCCTATTCCTCCTGTTAATATGAAGTATGATTTGCTTGTTGGGGAGATTCACATCCGCATTGAGGTAACCTAGTGACTATTCAAAAATTCTCCGTCTTCTTTTGCGATTCGAAAAAGTTTGTCAAGGAGACTTGATCAACCTCATTGACGGATTTCTTTCGATGACCATCAGATGGATGAATCGAGGAGTCACAAACGTCTGTTCCAAGCTTTCACCTTCGGTTGCTTAGAAGAAAAATGATAGATTTAGTTTAGTTTTCCGTGCTTTCTGTTTTAGCATCCCGTCGAAAAGTACCCCGAAAATAAAAGTTCTCCGAACGTCCTCAAAATCAAGTATGATTTTTTCTGAAATTTTTGAAAAATACTGAGACGAAGAGCTAGTCTGGGGGCTGCACCAGTGGGCCACAAGCCCTTGAGGCGTGGGCACCCCCCTGGTCGCGCCTCCTGGCTTGTGGGGCCCACGTGCACCCCCTCCACTCATTCTAGCTCCCATCTGCTTCTCCTACCTCCAGAAAAAAATTGTTTCGTAGCTCAAACCCATGTTCTTGCTCTTCTTGCTGGGATTTTCGATATCCTTGCTCAAAGCACCATTCTCCGAACTGTTTTGGGGAAATTGCTCCTTGGTAAGTGACTCCTCCATTGGTCCAATTAGTTTTTGCTCTAGTGCCTTATACTTCGCGTATTTTTGCTGCCTTGGTGACCATGTTCTTGAGCTTTGCATGCTAATTTTAGCTGGTCCCAAGTAGTTTTGATGCGTAATATGGCCTCTAGGCACTTGTGGGAGTAGTTGCTATGAGTTTTCTTGAGCCATGTTCACTTTTCCTTAGAGTCACTAAAAATTTCAGAAATTTTCAGAGATAGAAAAGGGAAAAGATGAGGATGGTTCTTCAGAGGCTCTTCAAGCCGTGACCCCAAGGATGGTGGAAGTGAGAAGAAGCCCAAGTATCCGGTCCCTCAAGTAGCAGAAGTTCGAGCGTGCGAATGGCCAAGCGATGTGTTCTTACGCGCCGTCGGACTTTATGAGGACTTTTATTACTTGGTGGAGAACGCAGGCCTTACCGCCTTCGTTGAAGATAAGTGTCCGCAATACCTCCTCCTCATTAATATTTTCGTGCAAAGATTTAACTTCTATCCAAGGAAGAATCCTCCTATGGTTGAGTTCAAATTATATGATATCCCCCAGCGCATGTCACTCCAGGATTTTTTCAATGTTTGCAAATTACCTTATGTTGGGGATATTCATGAACCTCGTCCACGGGACTTGGAGGCTTTTATCGATACAATTGTTGTAGGAGAGGAGAGAGGAGTGTCTTGCGCTAGAGCTGCTAGCATACATTTTCCCGGGCTTCGGTACTTCTCATTATTCATGGGAAAATGTTTGATTGGCCGTGGGAAAGCTGGGTCCCTTAGCTCCCCAGATCTTGAGGTCTTGCGCGAAGCCCTTTATAATGATAAAAATTATAGCTTGGGTGCTATAGTAGATCAACGGTTGAACACGAACCGTTCTAAAGGCGTTGTATATGGAGGTATCTATGCTACTCGTCTTGCTAGACATTTTGAGATACCTATTAGACTGGACGAGGAAGAAGAGATTCTTCTTCCCGAGAGATATCTAGATTATGATAGCATGGTTCGCCATGACTTTCTTGATAGAGATATAAATAGAAGGATGATTTATAACCTGGTATTTAGTCAGGGTACTCGTGAGACTATTACTTTGCCTGCTCCTTCTTTGTTCAATCTTCATGCAGGCAGGTACATTATTTTGCCCTTGGACATCTACGCATATTGGGGCTTAGCCCAACCACAGGTGCCCATGCCCGAGCCACCAGTCGAGTACTAGACGCCAGTTTATCAGTGGGAGCCAGAGGAGCTCACATGGCAGTGGCATCCTTAGTCTACTCCGGAGTACCCCGGAGCTAGTTATTTCCCTCCTTGGGAGTAGACGAACTTAGGCCAAAAGCCTAAGATTGGGGGAGTATGTGTTCCTCATCGACTTTACATTCTTGTTTATGCTTTCACTTTGTTCGTCGGTGTTCACACTTTGCCACTATAGCATCCATGCTAGTTTATTTTCTTTTCGTGTGTCTGTCTAGTTTGAGAAAACACAAAAAGATTTTCTTTTTATTCTTTTTCTGGTTGGGAGCTTTCCCGTGTAAATAGTTTTCTTTTTTCTTTGGGTCAAGGTAGAAGAACATGGTTACAATGTTTAGTGGCTCTCGCATGTATATTTGTTTATCTGTTAAAGAGCCATATTACTTTGTCTTCTCCTTTGTGTTTACCTGCAGATTCCAGCTTAGTCCAATGCACGAGCACTCTTATTATTGTTCACATCATTCGGTCGTGCAAGTGAAAGGCAATAATGACGATATATGATGAAGTGACTGAGCCTGGAAAAGCTGGTATGAACTCGATCTATTTTGTTTTTGTAAATATGACCAGCTCATCGTTCCTGATTCAGCTTTGTTGTGAGAGAAACATGTTTGCAATGACAACTTAGAGATCATAGTTTCTGATGCCATCCTTAATTAGCTAGGAGCTTATAATGATTCGTCTTGGATGCCAACATGAATTTTGAGATGACTATGATGTAGTATGATAGGATGGTATCCTCCTTTGAATGTTTCAAGTGGCTTGACTTGGCGCATGTTCACGCATGTAGTTGAAACAAAATCAACATAGCCCTTATGATATTCATGTTCATGGTGATTTATGTCCTACTCATGCTTGCACTCAATGTTAGTTAATCTCAATGCATTTTGATGATTGTTGTCGCTCTCTAGTTGGTCGCTTCCCAGTCTTTTGCTAGCCTTCACTTGTACTAAGCGAGAATACTGCTTGTGCATCCACTTCCATAAACCCAAAGTTGTTCCATATGAGTCCACCATGCCTACCTATATGTGGTATCTACCTGCCGTTCCAAGTAAATTTGCATGTGCCACTCTCTAAATCTTCAAGAAATAATCTGTTTTGCATGCCTGAACCGCTCATGTGGTGACAGGGGCTATCAGTATCTTCCATGCTAGGCGTGTTATCCTCGATATGTGTTTATTCACTATCATTCACGAGAAAGGGGCCGGTAATTAGAATTCCCAGTTCCATGCTCAAATCGAAAAGATAACTGCAAACAAAACTCCCCCTGGATTGATTTTGGTATGGACGGCACCCGAGGATTTGGCTAGTCGTGGAGTGTGATTGATCGGTGGTGGGGGAGTCAAAACTTTACTTTTCTGTTTGGGAACTGCCTATAGCATGTGTAGCGTGGAAGATGGTGAAAACTCTTAGTCATTGTGTTGACAATGAAAGCATGCCACCCAAAATTATTTGTCTCTGTTTTAAAAGCTTGAGCTCTGGCACCTCTGCAAATCAATGCTTCCCTCTGCGAAGAGCCTGTCTATTTATGTTCCTGTTGAGTCATCATCCTCTTATAAAAGCACCAATTAGAGAGCACCTCTGTCATTTTTATGCTTTGTTTCTAATTGTATTGAGTATGACTGTGACTGGATCTTCCTTGCCATGAATTACAATGTTTAGTCAGCCCTTGGTCTTTGAAGGTGCTCTGCATTTATGTTTTGCGGTCTCAGAAAGATCTAGCGAGATATCATCTGTTTGTATTGCTTCATGATTGTTTTGATTGAAGTGTTGACGTTTGAGACTTATTATTATTTGCTCACTAGTTGATTATGCCATTGATATGAGTTTACCGTGAGACCTAGATGTCATTTGCTTATGTGGTTAGCTTGTGATCTTGCTGAAATTTTGGTTATGAGTTAGACATAGTTGCAACAAGAAGATCAACCAGAGTTCGTAAAAGTTTTTCTTTTGTCTCTTTCAGTTTTTCAACTGAATTGCTTGAGGGCAAGCAAGGCTTTAAGCTTGGGGGAGTTGATACGTCTCCGTCGTATCTACTTTTCCAAACTCTTTTTCCCTTGTTTTGGACTCTAATTTGCGTGATTTGAATGGAACTAACCCGGACTAACACTGTTTTGAGCAGAATTGCCATGGTGTTGTTTTTGCACAGAAATAAAAGTTCTCGGAATGACTTGAAAATTCACGGAGAATTTTCGTGGAATATATAAAAAATACTGGCGCAAGAATCAGCGGAGGAAGTGGAGCTTGGAGCCCACAAGCCCACCACGCGCGGCCCCCCTAGCAGGCTTGTGGGGCCCACAACGCTCAACCGCCTCCAATCTCAGCTCTATTTAGTCCCTTTCGTGCGGAAAAAAATCAAGGAGAAGAGTTCATCGTGTTTTACGATACGGAGGCGCCGCCACCTCCTGTTCTTCCTTTGGAGGGCAGATCTGGAGTCCGTTTTGGGCTCCGGAGAGGGGAAATCGTCATCATCAACCTTCCTTCATCGCCAATTCCATGATGCTCTTCACCGTTCGTGAGTAATCTCATCGTAGGCTTGCTGGACGGTGATGGGTTGGATTAGATCTATCATGTAATCGAGTTAGTTTTGACGGGGATTGATCCCTAGTATCCACTATGTTCGGAGATCGATGTTGCTACTACTTTGCCATGCTTAATGCTTGTCACTAGGGCCCAAGTGCCATGATTTCAGATCTGAACCTATTATGTTGTCTCCAATATATGTGTGTTCTTGATCCTATCTTGCAAGTTGTAGTCACCTACTATGTGTTATGACCCGGCAACCCCGGAGTGACAATAGCCGGAACCACTCCCGGAGATGACCATAGTATGAGGAGTTCATGTATTCACCAAGTGTTAATGCGTTGGTCCGATTCTTTATTAAAAGGAGAACCTTAATATCTCGTACTTTCCATTAGAACCCCGCTGCCACGGGAGGGATGGACAATAGATGTCATGCAAGTTCTTTCCCTAAGCACGTATGACTACATACTGAATACATGCCTACATTAGATTGACGAACTGGAGCTAGTTATATATCTCTCCATGATATAACTGTTGCATGACGAATTACATCCGGCATAATCATCCATCACCGATCCAATGCCTACGAGTCTTTTACTACTGGTCCTTGCTACGTTACTTTGCTGCTACTGCTGTCACTGCTGCTACTGTTACTCTATTGCTACTGTTGTTACTCTGTTGCTACTGGTTACTGTTGCTACCGCTGCTATCATACTACCTTGCTACTGATACTTTGCTGCAGATACTAAATCTTTTAGGTGTGGTTGAATTGACAACTCAACTGCTAATACTTGAGAATATTCTTTGGCTTCCCCTTGAGTTGAATCAATAAATTTGGGTTGAATAATCTACCCTCGAAAACTCTTGCGATCCCCTATACTTGTGGGTTATCACGCAGCAAGGAGCGAGTCAGAACCATCAAGCACATGCTTGGCTATCTGTCCACATTGCCTCCTCAAATAGAGGAACTGAAAAGATCAGCCTCCCGGAAGGGAGTCCTGAACACCCTGAGTCGGTGTTTAGCCTATGTCCCGGAGCTCAAACCAGAAGAAATAGTCGTCGGCTACCCTGAGCTGAAGGATGACGGGTCAGAGTTCACCGAGGTGGACTACCACCGAGTTATCATAGAATCTCGCTTCGTGGCGACTCAACTGGCAGCTAGCTTGGATTTGAGTAAATACCAAGCCGCCTATGATGAGAAGAAAAAGAAGGTGACGCCTCCTTCGTACAAAACTGCTAGCTTGGTTCCTCACCGACCCAAGAATCCATTTGATCTTGACATGGCCTATCCCTCTTCCTTGATGATGAAGATGAGTTCGTTGCTCTATCCAAGTGTAATTGGAAATTGGGCGACTTACGAATCAAAGGCAGAGAGAGCTCAAGGCAAGGTGACTCGGAGGCGGCTTGATTCGTCCACTGATCCTTTCTTCACTTGGGAATGACACCCGTTTTGGCCATGCGAGCCATGTGATAGTTTGTTAAATTTTGTGGAACAACAATCAGTCAGTAGTACCTTTGATGGAACCTTTCCTGAACCACAGTTATTCCTTGAATCGATGCGTGAATCGCGTGTAAATTTGATGAACCAGTGAGTGTCATAATTTGACAAAAAAAGTCTTCACCTTATGTGTCAGGAAAGACATAAGCCGACTCAGTGAGTGTATGGCAAAGAATAGACCAGCCCCCTGGATTACGGCAAAAAAAGGATCAGCCCCCCGGGTTATGGCAAAAAATAGATCAGCCCCCGGGTTATGGCAAATAGTGTTTAAAAATGAGTCGGGGCGAGTTATAACCAAAAGCCGACTCAAAGATATTAGGAAACCTTGTGGTCTTGCCATTAAGAAATAAAATTTTATCGACTCAGTGAGTTACGATAGGATAAGACGAGTTTGCAAAACTCTAGTGTTACCCTTAGAAAGCTTTTGCAAAAAGCCTTGTTGTTTTAGACCGGCTGATCAGGCGCGAGTCAAGCTTCAGTGAAGCAGGTTCAATGAACCAATGGTTTGTCTATTTCCCATGTGTGACTCTGGCCGGTACCTTTTATGTTTTAACCAAGGCGAGTTCAGGGTCCACATGATGGATTGACTCGCCCTGAGTAGATAGGTCCATGTGGCGACTTGTTCAACACATAGTCCAGTATAACCATTTGTAATGTGGTAATTTTTCGCTACCCAAGAGGGTATTCAGGGTGAACTCAATGAGTGGAAGCCCCCAAGTGACCTATGATTCAGGAAAAAGCCGGGCATAGGATCAAAAAAGTGTATACGCTCTTACTGCGAAACGACTTGGGGACTAGTAGCCCCCAAGTAAGCTGGCTTAATTCTCAAAACCACATAAGACGCCTATGTTTGAACCGTGCGACGTGGCAACGTTGGTCCTCTTTGGCTTTATCAAGGCCCAGTTTTGTAGTAAGTGCAGCATGGCGACTTATGCTCTTTGACTTTGATAGCGTCCATGTTTGGACGACTTATAGAACAATAAGGACTCATGCTTTCAAAAGCTGAAACGGCAAAGGACCCTGAAATTCGTGGGTGTCGGCTTTATTGCTTTCATAATTCATTGGTTACAATTTTCTGAAAACTGGTAAAAAAGGGAGCTCATGGCTCTAAGTGTAGTAAGGCTGCACATGGGCTATGTTCCAGGGGCGAGTTGTCTCAACCTCTGTAGTCGGCCGATCCAGACGAAGATCCACCAAGTAATATGAGCCGTTTCGAAGATTCTTGATGATGACAAACGGTCCTTCCCACGGAGGTGATAGCTTGTGCATACCAGTATGATCTTGAATCAAACGGAGCACCAAGTCGCCTTCTTGGAAAGTCCGGCTCTTGACCCGACGACTGGGGTAACGTCACAAATCTTGTTGGTAAATCACCGATCGTGATGCGGCCAAGTCACGTTCCTCCTCCAAGGCGTCCAGCGAGTCTTGTTGCACCAGCTCGTTGTCCTGTTCCATGTAGGCGGTGACTCGTGGGGAATCGTGTTTGATGTCACTTGGTAACACCGCTTCTGCTCCGTGGACCAGAAATAAAGGAGTAAAACCCGTGGAGCGATTTGGAGTTGTCCTGATACTCCATAGTACTGACGGCAACTCCTCCACCCAACATCCTGGAGTACGTTCCAAAGGTACCATGAGCCGAGGCTTAATCCCCCGCAATATTTCCTGATTCGCCCTCTCCGCCTGCCCATTAGACTAGGGATGTGCAACCGCAGAAACATCAAGCCGGATATGCTCTCGTGAACAAAACTCTTGCATTGCACCTTTGGATAGATTAGTACCATTGTCAGTAATGATACTATGAGGATATCCGAATCTGAAAATTAGTTTCTTCAAGAATTTGGCGTCCGTATCTGCATCACAGCTGCTAACAGGTTCCGCCTCCACCCACATGGTAAATTTGTCAACCGCCACCAATAGGTGAGTCTTTTTGGTGGAATACATCTTGAAAGGGCCAACTATAACAAGCCCCCAGACTGCAAACGGCCAAGTGATTGGTATCATCCGCAATTCCCGAGTCAGCACGTGCATCTGGCGTGCAAATTTTTGGCAGCCATCACATCGGCGAATGATCTCCTCTACGTCTGCGTGAGCCGTCAGCCAATAGAACCCATGTCTGAAGGCCTTAGAAACCAAGGATCGGGACCCAGCATGATGACCATAGTCGCCCGCGTGAATCTCATTGAGGATCATGCATCCTTCTTCAGGAGAGACGCATCTTTGAAATACCCCCGAGGTGCTTCGTTTGTGTAACTCGCCATTGTGTATGACCATGGATTTACACCGGTGGACGATTTGGCAAGCTAATAACTCGTCAGCAGGTAACTCGCCTCTGGTGAGATATGCCATGTAAGGAGTCGCCTAGTCTGGAGTAGCGTGAAGAGCCGCCACGAGATGAGACTCGGGGTCCGGTACCGCTAAATCTTCATCTGAAGGCAGTTTTACCGAGGGTTTATGCAATACATCCAAAAAGACATTGGGAGGAACTGGCTTACGTTGTGAACCGAGACGGGAAAGAGTGTCCGTTGCTTCGTTAAGTCGCCGATCGATGTGATCCACTTGATAACCATTGAAGTGACCCGCTACATGTGACACAGCTCGTCTATAAGCCGCCATCAAAGGGTCCCGTGAATCCCACGTGCCAGAAACATGTTGTACCACCAGATCTGAATCACCTAGACACCTGACTCGCGTGAGGTTCATCTCTTTGGCAAGTCGCAAACCATGGAGCAAAGCTTTGTACTCCGCTGCATTATTGGTACAGGGAAACATGAGCCGAAGGACATAGCAAAACTTATCACCTTGAGCCGAAGTTATCACCACGCTAGCCCCCGAGCCTTCCAATTGCCTGGACTCGTTGAAATGGATGGTCCAATAAGTATGATCAGGCCTTTCCTTCGAGATTTGTAACTCGGTCCAGTCATTGATGAAATCCACGAGCGCTTGAGATTTGATGGCCGTGCGAGACGTATACCGCACATGATGGGATCTGAGCTCGATGGCCCACTTAGCAATCCGTCCGGTGGCCTCTCGATTCTGTATGATGTCGCCGAGGGGGGCGGAACTGACGACCATGATCGGGTCTTCCTGGAAGTAGTGCTTCAGCTTCCGACTCACCATAAACACCCCAAAAACAAGCTTCTGCCAATGTGGGTAACGTTGCTTGGAGAGGGTGAGGACCTCGCTGATGAAATACACCGGTCGCTGGACCGGATACTCCTTTCCTTCTTCCTTCCGCTCGACAACTACTGCCACGCTGACCGCCTTGGAATTGGCTGCAATGTACAGGAGCATAGGTTCCTTGTCCGCCGGAGCCGCCAACACTCACGGGTTAACTAATTTCCGCTTCAAGGCTTCAAAAGCTTCGTCGGCTTCATCCGTCCACATGAAACGGTCAATTTTCTTGAGCAACTGATAGAGAGAGATGTCCTTCTCCCCGAGGCGACTTATAAAGCGGCTCAAAGCCGCGATTCGACCCGCCATACGCTGGACCTGGTTAACGTTGGCTAGTTTCCCAAGTGAGGTAATTTCCTCGATCTTGTCTGGGTTGGCTTCAATGCCACGCTCTGATACCAAGAAACCCAAAAACTTCCCCGCAGGGACACCAAAAACGCACTTGGGGGGGTAAGCCTCATCTGGTAAACACGCGGGTTGTCAAAGGTTTCCTTGAGATCCTCCAAGAGCGATTCCTTTCGGCAAGACCTAACCATGATGTCATCCACATAAGCATGGACATTACGGCCTATCTGGTTGTGCAAGCAGTTTTGGATGCAACGTTGATAAGTCGCCCCCGCACTCTTGAGCCCAAACGGCATAGACACGTAACAGAAGGCCCCTAATGGGGTTATGAAGGATGTCTTCTCCTGATCTGCCACCGCCATTTTGATCTCATGGTATCCCGAATAAGCGTTCAAGAAGTCGTCTGACGTTCACAACCCGCTGTCGAGTCAATAATTTGATCAATGCGGGGAAGGACGAATGGATCCTTCGGACACGCTCTGTTGAGGTCAGTGTAATCGATGCACATGCGGAAAGTGTCGTTCTTTTTTAGCACCAGGACTGGGTTAGCCAGCCATTCAGGGTGGAAAACCTCGATGATAAACCCAGCGTCCAGGAGCCGGGCTACTTCCTCTCCGATCGCCTTACGATGCTCTTCATTGAACCTGCGAAGGTACTGTCGAACTGGCTTAACTTTAGGGTAGGGATTAACATGGTGCTCAGCGAATTCTCTTAGTACACCTGGCATGTCAGAAGGTTTCCAGGCAAAGATGTCCCTATTCTCACGGATGAATTCGATGAGCGTGCTTTCCTATTTGGGGTCGAGACCCGCCCCAGTAGTGAACTGCTTGGTGGAGTCGCCAGGTGTAAAGTCTATAACCTTGGTGTCGTCCGTTGGTTTAAACTTGAAGGGAGGCTCAGAATCGATGGTAGGCCTCTTGAGCGGCGTCATGTCCGCTGGGTCAACATTAGCTTGGTGAAATTTGAGCTCCTCAGCCGCGCAAGCCGACTCGGCGTAAGCCGCGTCTCCTTCTTCACGTTCTTGAGCTATCTTCCTGTCTCCGCTGATGGTAATAGGACCCTTAGGGCCGGGTATTTTGAGTTTGAGATAAACATATCATGGGTGGGCCATGAATCTGGCATACGCCGGCCGTGAAAACAACGCATGATAGGGGCTCTTGATTTTGACCACTTCGAACAGGAGAGACTTGCTCCTGTAATTTGACTCTGTGCCAAAAGCCACGTTAAGTTTAACCCGTCCAATGGGATATGCCGACTTACCAGGGACGATGTCGTGGAAGACCGTGGATGACGGCATCAGGTTTTTCTCCAAGAGGATCATCCGTCGGAAAGTATCAAGTATAAGATGTTGATGTTGCTGCCTCCATCCATGAGGACCTTGGAAAGGGTGTACCCTCCGACTTGGGGAACCACAACCAAAGCCAACTCGCTAGGGTTGTCCACTCGGGGGGGGGGGTGGTCTTCCCTGCTCCAGGTTATGGGCTGTTTAGATGAGTGAAGGTATCGGGGGAGCGCCGGCTCAGCTATGCTGAAGGTTCTATGCTTCACCTTATGATCCTGTTTGCACGTGCTGGTGGTGAACACGTGATACTGCCCGTTGTTCAATTGTTTGGGGTTATTCTGAAACCCGCCACGATCTTCTTGTCGTTGGGGATCCCCTTGCAGGGGGGTGCTGGAACACTCCCGGCGGGTGGTATTGCTGGTTGTGAACTTGGTACTGCCCGGCGTTGGGCTGTGACCCGCCCTATGGTCCCGGGTTAGGAAAACCACCGAACGGGACCTGGCGTGACCCAGATGCGTCGGGTTGTTCCTGTTGATGGCCCTGTTCGCCACCTTGACCTCTTCTGAGCGCCTCAGCTCGGAATTCCTGCATCACATAGCAATCCTCCCAGGAGTGAGTCGTCGGTCCCTCTGTCGTGGCATGCTGCGAACAAGGGCCTTTGAGCATTTCATGATAATTGCGCGGTTTCTGCCCACTAAAGCTCCGCTTCTTCTGGCGCAGGTTTCTGTTGCCGGTATTAGTATTAGCGACAAATTCCGTAGGACCTTCCTGTTGTCTCTTTTTGCCGTGCCCACCAGAGTGGTGGTTGCCCCGGCCCTGAAACTGAGAATGGCCCTTGTGTAACTCGCCCTTCCTGGCGGTACTAACTTTGTCGTCGTCCTCCCCGGGATCCTTGGTGTCGTCCGACTCGGCATACCTAGTAAGGGTATCCATTAATTCGCCCATGTCCTGTACTTTCCACTTTAGTCGCCCTAGCTTTAGTACCAGAGGTTTGTAATGGCAATTCTTCTCCAGGATCAACACCGCCTGAGCCGCCGAGATGCCTTTTGATGAATGAATAACTTTCGCGACTCGCCGGGTCCAATGGTGGGCCGACTCATCCGGTCGCTGAACGCAGTGCTGTAGGTCGACGATGGTCATCGGGCGTTTGCAAGCCCCTCTGAAATTCTTGATAAAGTGCTCTTTTAGCTCCGCCCACGTGTTGATGGAGTTGGGCGGCAAGTTTTTCAACCACGCACGTGTCGTCCCTTCGAGCATCATAGTGAAGTACTTAGCGCAAACCGCCTTGTTTACGTCGAGCATGTCCATCGCGAGTTCGTAGCTCTCGATCCATGACCCTGGTTCGAGATCCAGCGAGTAATTGGGGACCTTCCGAGTCCCTTTGAAGTCCTTCGGCATTCGCTCGTTGCGCAGAACTGGGCAAGACACGATACACCGATGTGCTTGCCTCTGGCGTCCGGGGGCGCGGGAGGTGACGACGTGTAAGCCGGGTAGACCTGACCCGCCGCGGCTGTTGTCTCTATTTGACGCGCAGCTCGTGCCGAGTCCACGATATCTTGAGCTCTCGTGTCGGGCATCCCGAGCGGGTTAGGTTGAGGGAATCGCCGCGGCCCGCTGGTTACCGCGGGTAGGTCCTCGTGGCGACTCCTAGTGTGGCTCGCCTGAGGCGTGGATGCAGTCGATCAAGGCTATGAGAGTACTGCGCGTGCTGGACCATGACCGTCTTTAGCATCTCGATGGCGTTTCTCGCCTCTATCTCGGTCGGAGAGTTTCCATAAATCGGCAGGGACTCCAAATGGCGGGTTGCCGCCAGCACATTGTCCACGGGATTCGAGAAGTGACCCCGTGGCATCTGGAACTGAGTCGCATGGGCATCCATTGGTTGAAGCGGCGGTGGATTGGGCGGTGGAATCGGACCTCCCCTTGGAACAGTTTGTAAAGGCCGATCAGGACCCGCCCCGAGGGTGTGCGGAGTGTCGAAAAGGCGAGTTGGATGTAAGTCGGCTGGGATACGCCCATGGTGCCTCCTTTGGTGAACGGCGTCGGACACGTGTTGCTGTCTCTCGAGCTACCAGCCTTCGGTGTTCAACCGCTCCGTCTTTGCTGCGATCGCGGCCTGCTGCGTCTCCACCCTGGCGGCTTCTGCTTCCATGTCCCGCTGCGCCTTGGCCATTGCCTCCCGCAGCTTGGCTAGCTCGACGTTGACAGACTCCTGATTCTCGGACGTGACGGTGGTTGCCATAAGGCTGGCGACCTCCGCCGCTAATTCTGCCATGGTTTGCGCTGGGGGTTTGGACGTCCCACCTATCTCGTTGTTGCCGATTGGATTTTGCTGAGGTTGCGCTGACCCCGCCATGTAGATGGCGATTTGTCGACGGGACCTCTCGAAGACCTCGGGGTCCATGGCCAACGACAGCCCTCCGAGTTGTCCTTCCTGGAGAGGGTGGATTGAATCTGTGTCACCCATGGATGACTCTCCATCGGAATTGACGGGGGTGATCTCCTGGACCGCCACTTCGTCTTGTACGTCGTTTCCCTACGTAAAACCGACGAAAGCGTGGTGACTCATGTCCTGCCATGTGACGGGGAGGACGTACCTGGCCGGCTCGACGATGTCGGTGGAGGTGTCCGGCTCAGGCACATGCGTCCCAATCATGTCGATGAAGACGTTGATTTTGACGAAGGGGACTCGGTAGCCAGATTCGACTGAATCGGCTTCCGGGTCCCACAGCGAGTTGTCGATGTAGTACTTCCCGCGGCGGCTCTTAGTCATGATGCCGACCGCATAGCTTTCTAACCCTGGTAGGGCTCCCTTCGAGAACTCAACTCCACCATGCGCTAGCCCCATGGTGGGCGCCAACTGTCGTGGTTTTGTCACGGCAGATGTCCTCGTGAAAGGACTTAAAGATGGAGCCATCGCACCTTGGTGGCGGCTCGAAGGGGGTGAGCGAAAGCGAGACTCAGATTTACCTAGGTTCGGCCCCTCGTGAGGAGGTAAAAGCCTATGTCCTGCTTTGTGTGGATTAATGGTGGTTTCGATTACAAGGAGGGCGTAACTCGCCTGACCTAGCTCTCGATTCTCTCTAACTCGCATGACCTTTCCCCGAGACTCGCCTTTATATATATGTCGAGGTCCTTGGGTTTACAAAGTCCTGCCATGCTACTCCTCGTGGCTTTCCTTATCTCCAAGTCGTCGTGCTCTCCACGATTGGGAACTCCCTTGGTAATCCTCCATCCGCACGACCTCTTGAACCACCATCCAGCTTCTGGGCCACGAGACACGCGTTAAATGGTAAGTCGCCCCTTTGATGACCCGGCCCACTAAGGGCGGGTTATCCGCAGGTAATATCCCCAACACTTCTGCTGCTGTCGAAGAAGATAATATTCAAAATCCTTCTTCAGTTAAAGTCGTGACTCAGATTGAGCCGTTTGTTCAAGTTGAGCCACCTTTGGATGCTGAACTGGCTCTTGATACGGAGATGACTCCTGCCAAGGAACCAACTGTTGTGGGAACAATTGGTGATAAACAAGGTGCCCCTGATGAGCGAGCTCTTCAACCTTCAAGCGATGTTGCTCCTCCAAGCCCAATATCTTGTATGGATAATATTGCTCCATCAGCCGGCGCGGATGGCACAAAAGTGATTATTACTGGTGAGGCTTATCAAGCTCCAGACCCTTCAACTATTGTAACCAAGGTTGTGGCAAAGATGTGTCGGCTTATGTAGAGAAAGGAAAATACAAGCTTGAGCTTCTATAACTTGAAGACCTTGACCTTCAAGGACTGTATCAGCAATATGTGACCCGAATGTCCAAGAGCTAGGATTTTGAAGTAAACTTGGTCAATACCATGAAGACCAAATCTGAGGTTAACTTTTTACCCCTTTACCTATTGTGTATATCATTGTAGCCCCCAAGAGCTAGTTTAGTACAATAAGTAATGAACTGGATCTTGTGAATATCCCGATGAGCCTTTTTATAGCCCCCAAGTAGCGGGTCATTATGCAAAAATAATAAGTCGGTACTTCCTTGATTCAAGATGTAAAATCCATTGAACATAGCCCCCAAGGGCTAGCTTATCTCCATGATATAGTAGGGTCGGAGCTTAGAATTTGTTTTTAAACAGCTGAATATCATAGCCCCCAAGTGTTGGGTCGCATGCGTCAAGTGACTTGGGACTTCGTAGAAAATTTGATCTGAGTGGTATAGTCCCCAAGGACCGGGCCATTATGATAATAATGAGCCGGTACTTTTTAGATGCCTTGAGGTGTAAATTTTCTCTGACCCTGACCCCAAAGGTCGGCTTATCTGCCTGAGAGAGACGTGTCTTTGCATATAAAATTGTCAAGTTAGCCCCCAAGGGCCGGTTTTTCTTTTTGAAACAGCTGAGTCTTCTCGTTGTATAGCGAAGAAAATGACACACTAGCCCCCAAGTGCCATGTGGATTGCTTGCAATTGCATGGGACTTTGTCGATTTGATCCAATTTTTTCGAATCATGTAGCCCCCAAGTGTCGAGTCGTCTTGCTCAAGGGGATCAAAACTTGTACTTATAACTTCTGTGCTTTTGCAGGAATGATTGAAACAATCTGAATCTATGGGAACCAACCTTCAAAAGCAACTTGTAGATGAGAAGAAGCTGAAGTCTATTGTAGAGCAGAAAGTGACCCGGCTAGAAGTAGGGAAGAAACAAGCATGTGATCTTCTTGGTCAAACCAAAAATGATTTTAAAAAGAAAAAGTTGCCATGCTCAAATGCATCAAAGATGCGGAAAAGCGGCTCGGATCTGTCACTCAAGAGCTGCATACGGTGATAAAGCAACTTAATGACATGGTTGCTGCAATCTATGGTAAGATGTGTGAATTTTGTGTCCTTTGCATTTCGAGGTCAAATATTTTCCCATGTTATTTCCTTGCTGGTTTGTTCAAAGGATGCAAGGATGAAAATCTTGTTCAACCACCAATTGTGAAGCTCAAGGCCATCTTCACATACATAGAACAACTTTTCACAGGATCTCTTTCTACTATTAAGGCGACAAAGAATTTGCGGGATCCTTGATAAGCCTCCGTCGTATCTACTTTTCCAAACTCTTTTGCCCTTGTTTTGGACTCTAATTTGCATGATTTGAATGGAACTAACCCGGACTAACGCTGTTTTCAGCAGAATTGACATGGTGTTGTTTATGTGCAGAAATAAAAGTTTTCGGAATGACCTGAAAATTTACGAAGAATTTTTTTGGAATTAATGAAAAATACCTGCACAAAGATCCACCGGAGGAGGTGAACCAGTGGGCCACAAGCCCAGGAGGCGCGGCCACCCCCCCAGGCCGCACCTACCAGGCTTGTGGGGCCCACAGAGCTCCACCGCCTCCAAACTCAGCTCTATTTAGTCCGTCTCGCCCGGAAAAAATCAAGGAGAAGAGTTCATTGCGTTTTACGATACGGAGGCGCCACCACCTCCTGTTCTTCATCTGGAGGGCAGATCTGGAGTCCGTTCTGGGCTCCGGAGAGGGGAAATCATCGCCATCGTCATCATCAACCTTCCTTCATCGCCAATTCCATGATGCTCTTCACCGTTCGTGAGTAATCTCATCGTAGGCTTGTTGGACGGTGATGAGTTGGATGAGATCTATCATGTAATCGAGTTAGTTTTGACGGGGATTGATCCCTAGTATCCACTATGTTCTGAGATTGATGTTGCTACTACTTTTCCATGCTTAATGCTTGTCACTAGGGCCCGAGTGCCATGATTTCAGATCTGAACCTATTATGTTGTCGCCAATACATGTGTGTTTTAGATCCTATCTTGCAAGTTGTAGTCACCAACTATGTGTTGTGACCCGGCAACCCGGAGTGACAATAGCCGGAACCACTCTCGGAGATGACCATAGTATGAGGAGTTCATGTATTCACCAAGTGTTAATGCGTTGGTCCGGTTTTTTATTAAAAGGATGACCTTAATATCCCGTAGTTTCCATTGGTATCCCGCTGCCACGGGAGGGATGGACAATAGATGTCATGCAAGTTCTTTTCCCTAAGCACGTATGACTACATACGGAATACATGCCTACATTAGATTGACGAACTGGAGCTAGTTACATATCTCTCGGTGTTATAACTGTTGCATGATGAATCACATCCGGCATAATCATCCATCACCGATCCAATGCCTACGAGTCTTTTACTACTAGTCCTTGCTATGTTACTTTGTTGCTGCTACTGTTACTCTGCTGCTACTGATGTTACTCTGCTGCTACAGATTACTGTTGCTACTGCTGCTATCATACCACCTTGCTACTGATACTTTGCTGCAGACACTAAATCTTTCAGGTGTGGTTAAATTGACAACTCAACTGCTAATACTTGAGAATATTCTTTCGCTTCCCCTTGAGTCGAATCAATAAATTTGGGTTGAATACTCTACCCTCGAAAACTGTTATGATCCCCTATACTTGTGGGTTATCAAGACATTTTTCTGGCGCCGTTGCCGGGGAGGCCAAGTGAAGAATATTCTCCCGTCAACGTGCCATTTTTCTGGCGACGTTGCTGGGGAGGCACAGCTATATTCTCTGAGTCACTTGGGATTTACGTCTGCTCGTCACTATGAAGAATCTGAGAGATCCAAAAACCAAAGTCTTGCCCTCCACTACGAGGACAGGTAAGGAACTGCCATCTAGTTCTGCACTTGATTCACCTTCTGTTATGAGTAAGTTTGTGACACCACCTCCTGTTAGAAATCTTGCTATGTCGCATATGCTTGATGATGCTACTTCTGCTGCCCATGATGCTTATGATGATGCTATGCTTGATACTGCTTTGCCTGATGATGCTATGCTTGATACTGCTTTTCCTGATGATGCTATGCTTGATACTGCTTTGCCACTAGGTGCATTCCTTGATGCACAAATTGCTAGAGTTGCTGCTAGATGTGATGATACTTCTGAAACTGCTGATACTATTGAAGTAGAACCTGCTATTTTGCATGCTAGAACTAGCTCTCCTAGACCTGATATGTCTGATATGCCTGAGCATTATGTTATGGAGGGAGAGATAGCTGAGGATTTTCTTGCGTGTAAGGATAGCTATGATGTTGAGAAATTACTGCGCAAGTGGAAAGAACAATCTCTGAATGCTAGGACGAAATACGATCCGAAGTTTGCTACTTCGCTATCTTTGTGACCGATAAGGATTATGAATTCTCTATCGACCCTGAGTTAATCACTCTGGTCGAATCTGATCATTTTCACGGTTATGAGTTTGAAACGGTTGTAGCCTATCTTACCAAACTACACGATATAACCACCCTATTCACTAGTGAGGAAAAGATCCGTCACTACTATATCCTCAAGCTGTTTCCTTTCTCACTAAAGGATGATGCTAAGACCTGGTTCACTTCTCTTGCTCCTAGTTGTGTGCGTAGCCCCCAGGATATGGTCTACTACTTCTCTGAAAAATACTTCACTGCCCATAAGAAGCAAGCTGCCTTGTAGGAAATATACAACTTTGCTCAAGCTGAAGAAGAGAGTCTCCCACAAGCTTGGGGGAAGCTCGTTCAGCTACTAAATGATTTGCCTGATGACCCTCTCGAGAAGAATGAAATACTTGATATCTTCTATAATGGACTTACCAATGCTTCCAAAGACCACCTAGATAGTTGTGTTGGTTGTGTTTTTAGGGAACGAACCGTAGAACAAGCTGAGATCCCATTGAATAATATCTTGTGCAATGAGAATGCTTGGACTATTACCGAACCACCACCTAAGCCAACTCCAAACAAAAGAGGTATTCTATTCCTCAGTCCTGAAGATATGCAAGAAGCTAAGAAATCTATGCGAGAGAAAGGCATTAAATCTGAAGATGTCAAAAATCTACCACCTATCGAAGAGATCCATGGTCTTGATAACCCGATACAGGTAGTAGAAGTAAATTCTCGACGTAGGTTTGATGAGAGTGATATTCCTTTTTCTAAACCTGCTAGCTTATGCCTGGATGAATTTGATAACTTTGTTGCTAAACAACAGAGTTTCAATGATTATGTTAGTAGACAATTGGAACAGAATGCTCGTATGCTTAGTCATTTAAGTGCTTGTGTGGACAGAAACGTCAATGATCTTAAACTTCTGAGTAAACATACTTCTATGGTTACTACTCAGGTAGAACAAGTACTTAAAGCTCAGAATGACTTGCTTAATGAGTTGAATGACAATTCCGTTAGAGTCGTCACTAGAGGCGGAAGAATGACCCAGGAACCCTTGTATCCTGAGGGTTATCCGAAGAGAATTGAACATGATTCTCAAGGAGTTAGCACTGATGCACCTAGTCATCCTATAAAGAAGAAGAAAGATGATAGGAATTTGCACGCTAGCAAACCTGTTGCTGCTACACCTGAGAGTCCAAACGATGTCTGTGTCTCTGATGCTGAAACACAATCTGGTGATGAACATGAGCCTAATGATAATATCAATAGTGATGTTCATGAAGATGCTCAACCTAGCAATGAAAAGGATGTGGAGATTGAACCTGTTGATCTTGATAACCCACAGCCTAAGAATAGAAGATACGATAAGAATGACTTCGCTGCTAGGAAGCATGGTAAAGAAAGGGAACCATGGGTTCAGAAACCTATGCCCTTTCCTCCCAAACCATCCAAGGAAAAGGATGATGTGGATTTTGAGCGCTTCGTTGAAATGATCAGACCTGTATTTCTGCAAATGCGTTTGACAGATATGCTCAAAATGTCTTCGTATGCTAAGTACATGAAAGATATTGTGACTAATAAGAGGAGGATACCTGAGGTTGAGATTTCCACTATGCTTGCTGATTATACCTTCAAGGGTGGAACTCCTAAGAAACTAGGTGATCCCGGTGTGCCCACTATACCTTGCTCCATTAAAGGCAAATGGCCGACAAATCAACTGCTTTCCCTATCGGCATTTGCGAGGATGTGTCTGTTGTGGTTGGTAACGTCACTATCTTAACGGACTTTGTTATTCTGGATACTCCCGAGGACAATGCCATGGCGGCCATCCTTGGAAGACCCTTTTTAAACACCGCAGGGGCTGTTATAGATTGCAACAAAGGCAATGTCACTTTCCATGTCAATGGTAATGAGCATACGGTGCACTTTCCGAAGAAACAATATCGAGTACATTGCATCAATGCAATCGAAAAAACTTCATCGATTCTTATTGGGAGCTTTGAATTCCCTATTCCTCCTGTTAAGATAAAGTATGATTTGCTCGTTGGGGAGATACACATCCCCATTGAGGTAACCTAGTGACTATTCGAAAATTCTCCGTCCTCTTTTGCGATTAGGGAAAGTTTGTCAAGGAGACTTGATCATCCTCATTGACGGATTTCTTTCGTTGACCATGAGATGGATGAATCGAGGAGTCGCAAACCTCTATTCCAAGCTTTCACCTTCGGTTGCTTAGAAGAAAAATGATAGATTTAGTTTAGTTTTCCCTGTTTTCCGTTTTAGCGTCCTGTGGAAAAGTACCCCGAAAATAAAAGTTCTCCGGACGTACTAAAAATCAAGTATGATTTTTTCTGGGTTTTTTGAAAAATACTGGGACGAAGAGCTAGTCTGGGGGCTGCACCAGTGGGCCACAAGCCCTGGAGGCGCGGGCACCCCCGTGGCCGCGCCTACCAGTCTTGTGGGGCCCAAGTGCACCCCCTCCACTCATTCTTGCTCTCATCCACTTCTCCTACCTCCAGAAAAAATCGTTTCGCAGCTCAAACCCGTGTTCTTGCTCCTCTTGCTGGGATTTTCGATCTCCTTGCTCAAAGCACCATTCTCCAAACTGTTTTGGGGAAATTACTCCTTGGTAAGTGACTCCTCCATTGGTCCAATTAGTTTTTGCTCTAGTTCCTTATACTTCGCGTATTTTTGCTGCCTTGGTGACCCTGTTCTTGAGCTTTGCATGCTAATTTTAGCTGGTCCCAAGTAGTTTTGATGCGTAATATGGCCTCTAGGCACTTGTGGGAGTAGTTGCTATGAGTTTTGTTGAGCCTTGTTCACTTTTCCTTAGAGTCACTAAAATTTCAGAAATTTTCAGAGATAGGAAAAGGAAAAGATGAGGAGGTTCTTAAGAGGCTCTTCAAGCCGTGACCCCAAGGATGATGGGAGTGAGAAGAAGCCCAAGTATCCGGTCCCTCGAGTCGCAGAAGTTCGAGCGTGCGAGTGGCCAAGCGATGTGTTTTTACGCGCTGCCGGAATTTATGAGGACTTTTATCACTTGGTGGAGAACGCAGGCCTTACCGCCTTCGTGGAAATTAAGTGTCCGCAATACCTCCTCCTCACTAATATCTTCGTACAAAGCTTTAACTTCTATCCGAGGAAGAATCCTCCTATGGTTGAGTTCAAACTTTATGATATCCCCCAGCGCATGTCACTCCAGGACTTTTGCAATGTTTGCAAATTGCCTTTTGTTGGGGATATTCATGAACCTTGTCCACGGGACTTGGAGGCTTTCATCGACACAATTGTTGTAGAAGAGGAGAGAGGAGTGTCTTGCGCTAGAGCTGCTAGCATACATTTTCCCGTGCTTTGGTAGTTCTCACTATTTGTGGGAAAATGTTTGATTGGCCGTGGGAAGTTGAGTCCCTTAGCTCCCCAGATCTTGCGGTCTTGCACGAAGCCCTTTATAACGATAAAACTTATAGCTTGGGCGTAATAGTAGCTCAACGGTTGAACGTGAACCGTTCTAAAGGTGTTGTCTATGGAGGTATCTATGCTACCCGTCTTGCCAGACACTTTGAGATACCTATTAGACTGGACGAGGAAGAAGAAATTCTTCTTCCCGAGAGATATCTAGATTATGATAGCATGGTTCGCCATGACTTTCTTGATAGAGATATAAATAGAAGGATGATTTATAACCTGGTATTTAGTCAGGGTACTCGTGAGACTATTACTTTGCCTGCTCCTTCTATGTTCAATCTTCATGTAGGCAGGTACATTATTATGCCCTCGTACATCTACGCATATTGGGGCATAGCCCAATCACAGGTGCCCGTGCCCGAGCCACCAGTCGAGTACCAGACGCCAGTTTATCTGTGGGAACCAGAGGAGCTCACACAGCAGTGGCATCCTCAGTACACTCCGGAGTACCCCAGAGCTGGTTATTTCCCTCCTTGGGAGTAGACCAACTTAGGCCAAAATCCTAAGCTTGGGGGAGTACGTGTTTCTCACCGACTTTATATTCTTGCTTATGCTTTCACTTTGTTCGTCGGCGTTCACACTTTGCCACTGTATCATCCATGCTAATTCATTTTCTTTTTCTCGTTTTATTTTCGTGTGTTTGTCTAGTTTGAGAAAACCCAAAAAGATTTTATGTTTCTTCTTTTGCTTGTTGGGAGCTTTCCCGTGTAAATAGTTTTCTTTTTCTTTGGGTCAAGGTAGAAGACCATGGTTACAATGTTTAGTGGCTCTCGCATGCATACCTGTTTAGCTGTCATAGAGCCATATTACTTTGTCTTCTCCTTTGTGTTTGCCTACAAATTCCGGCGTAGTCCAATGCACGAGCACTCTTATTATTGTTCACATCATTCGGTCGTGCAAGTGAAAGGCAATAATGACGATATATGATGAAGTGACTGAGCCTGGAAAAGCTGGTATGAACTCGATCTATTTTGTTTTTGTAAATATGACTAGCTCACTGTTCCTAGTTCAGCTTTGATGTGAGAGAAACATGTTTGCAATGACAACTTAGAGATCATAGTTGTTGATGCCATGCTTACTTAGCTAGGAGCTTATAATGGTCTGTCTTGGTTGCCCACATGAATTTTGAGATGACTATGATGTAGTATGATAGGACGGTATCCTCCTTTGAATGTTTCAAGTGGCTTGACTTGGCGCATGTCCATGCATGTGGTTGAAACAAAATCAACATTGCCTCTATGATATTCATGTTCATGGTGATTTGTGTCCTACTCATGCTTGCACTCAATGTTGGTTAATCTCAATGCATTTTGATGACTGTTGTCGCTCTCTAGTTGGTCGCTTCCCAGTCTTTTGCTAGCCTTCACTTGTACTAAGCAGGAATACTGCTTGTGCATCCACTTCCATAAACCCAAAGTTGTTCCAGATGAGTCCACCATACCTACCTATATGCGGTATCTACCTGCTGTTCCAAGTAAATTTGCATGTGCCACTCTCTAAACCTTCAAGAAATAGTTTGTTTTGCATGCCCGAACCGCTCATGTGGTGACAGGGGGCTATTAGTATCTTCCATGCTAGGCATGTCATCCTCGATATGTGTTTATTCACTGTCATTTATGAGAAAGGGACCGGTATTTGGAATTCCCAGTTCCATGCTCAAGTCGAAAAGATAATTGCAAAAAAACTCCCCCAGGATTGATGTTGGTATGGACGGTACCCGAGGATTCGGCTAGCCATGGAGTGTGATTGATTGGTGGTGGGGGAGTCCAAACTTTACTTTTCTGTTTGGGAACCGCCTATAGCATGTGTATCGTGGAAGATGTTGAGAACTCTTAGTCATTGCGTTGACAATGAAAGCATGCCACCCAAAATTATTATCTCTCTTTTCAAAGCTTGAGCTCTGGCACCTATGCAAATCAATGCTTCCCTCTGCGAAGGGCCTCTCTATTTATGTTCCTGTTGAGTCATCCTCCTCTTACAAAAGCACCAATTAGAGAGCACCTCTGTCATTTTTATGCTTTGCTTTTAACTGTGTTGAGTATGATTGTGATTGGATCTTCTTTGCCATGAATTACAATGTTTAGTCAGCCCTTGGTCTTCGAAGGTGCTCTTCATTTATGTTTTGCGATCTCAGAAAGAGCTAGCGAGATACCATCTATTCGTACTGCTTCATGATTGTTTTGATTGAAGTGTTGACGTTTGAGACTTATTATTATTTGCTCGCTAGTTGATTATGCCATTGATATAAGTTTACCGTGAGACCTAGATATCATTTGCTTATGTGGTTTGCTTGTGATCTTGCTGAAACTCTGGATATGAGTTAGACATAGTTGCAACAACAAGATCAAACAAAGTTCGTCAAAGTTTTTCTTTTGTCTCTTTCAGTTTGTCAACTGAATTGCTTGAGGACAAGCAAGGCTTTAAGCTTGGGGGAGTTGATATGCCTCCGTCGTATCTACTTTTCCGAACACTTTTGCCCTTGTTTTGGACTCTAATTTGCATGATTTGAATGGAACTAACCCGGACTAACGCTTTTTTCAAGAGAATTGCCATGGTGTTGTTTTTGTGCAGAAATAAAAGTTCTCGGAATGACCTGAAAATTTACGGAGAATTTTTCTGGAATTAATGAAAATACCTGCGCAAAGATCCACCGGAGGAGGTGAGCCAGTGGGCCACAAGCCCAGGAGGCGCGGCCACCCCCCAGGCAGCACTACCAGACTTGTGGGGCCCACAGAGCTCCACCGCCTCCAAACTCAGCTCTATTTAGTCCGTCTCGCTCGGAAAAAAAATCAAGGAGAAGAGTTCATCGCGTTATACGATACGGAGGCGCCGCCACCTCCTGTTCTTCATCTGGAGGGCAGATCTGGAGTCCGTTCTGGGCTCCGGAGAGGGGAAATCGTCGCCATCGTCATCATCAACCTTCCTTCATCGCCAATTCCATGATCCTCTTCACCGTTCGTGAGTAATCTCATCATAGGCTTGCTGGACGGTGATGAGTTAGATGAGATCTATCATGTAATCGAGTTAGTTTTGACGGGGATTGATCCCTAGTATCCACTATGTTCTGAGATTGATGTTGCTACTACTTTGCCATGCTTAATGCTTATCACTAGGGCCCGAGTGCCATGATTTCAGATCTGAACCTATCATGTTGTCGCCAATATATGTGTGTTTTAGATCCTATCTTGCAAGTTGTAGTCACCTACTATGTGTTATGACCCGGCAACCCCGGAGTGACAATAGCCGGAACCACTCCTGGAGATGACCATAGTATGAGGAGTTCATGTATTTACCAAGTGTCAATGCATTGGTCCGGTTCTTTATTAAAAGGAGGACCTTAATATCCCGTAGTTTCCATTAGGACCCCGCTGCCACGGGAGGGATGGACAATAGATGTCATGCAAGTTCTTTTCTCTAAGCACGTATGACTACATACGGAATACATGCCTACATGAGATTGATGAACTAGAGCTAGTTACATATCTCTCGGTGTTATAACTGTTGCATGATGAATCACATCCGGCATAATCATCCATCACCGATCCAATGTCTATGAGTCTTTTACTACTGGTCCTTGCTACGTTACTTTGCTGCTGCTACTGTTACTCTGTTGCTACTGTTGTTACTCTGCTGCTACTAGTTACTGTTGCTACTGCTGCTATCATACGACCTTGCTACTGATACTTTGCTGCATACACTAAATCTTTCAGGTGTGGTTGAATTAACAACTCAGCTGCTAATACTTGAGAATATTCTTTCGCTTCCCCTTGAGTTGAATCAATAATTTTGGGTTGAATACTCTACCCTCAAAAACAGTTACGATCCCCTATACTTGTGGGTTATCAATCCTCCATTTAATATTAGGGACATGCTTAAACAACTATCAATGGTGCCGCAATGGATTGAAGAATATTAGAGATTGGTGGCTCATATGGGAGCAAACTTGGCACTTGCTCGTGCCAAGGCCTATGTGCCAGAGTTTGATGTTGAAGCGGCAGCTAACGAGTTTCCAGAACTGAAAGTAGGTGGCTCTCAGTTTACAAAGGAAGATTTGACCAACTGTGTAAAAGAGACCCGTCCTCTCGCAACTCTTCTCGCAACCAAGCTGGATACTAAGAAGTACCAATCTTGTTATTCAATGGACAATGAACGCATTAATGCCTCAAAGGACCAACCTTTTGAAATCATTCGTCTTTGCCGTAAGCGACCATTTGCCCCTGATGTCGACTCATCTGTTATTGTTTCTGGTACTTCAGATTTCCATCTCTATGCTCAACTGGATGGGTTGACAAAGAACAACATATTGAAGAGGACGAGCCGACTACTGCATATCCTGGCGCAAAACGTCAAGACAAGTCGGCTCAAGTAGAAACCGCACAAGCCGTCGACTAGGAGTAATGTCAATTACTATCGGTGAAAAACTTGATATTTTTTGTGGATCCTAAGATGAGCTTGTAATATGGGGTAGTGGATTTGACCTGGCTGTCGTGCCATCGTGCATGTAAAACTTTAACTTTTGCATCTGTGATGATATTTATCAATATATCTTTGCATTGCTTCTGGATTATTTGGTAAGCCATCCTCATTTATTTGTATGGGATAGGCTGCCCAAAATAATAAAGATTCTTGTGATGACTTGATGAGGAAAATAAGTGGTCATCTTGTGACACAGTGTAATAACCCGACAGTCTGTGAATGACCCGACAATACTGTTATCAAGAAAATAACTGGTCAACTTTGTGACACCGTGTAATAGCTTGGTAGTCAATATATGAATCTGTGAAAAAATGAAATTCCTGCAATAAGAATTTGAAATAAGATATATTTATGAGCCGGCATTATAAGCCACGCAATGTATATCAATTTTTGAGACTCAAATCTTACTCTAATGAAACTAGCATGATAGCCACTAGTTTATCCTCGCTCACTGTAAGCTGGCCCTCACATGACCCAATTGATGTAACCTGGATAAGTTCAGATTCGACTTATCCTAGAGTACACAAGGTCGGAGTAGTATGATGCAAACAGGCAGGTTTAACCAAGTTTCAAAGAAGGCAGCTCAATAGCCCATGGAGTATCCTCACTTTCTTTATGCCGTCTCTCAGGTGACACAAGTGTGTTTTAACCTAGATCGGTTTAGGGTCCCTAAGGATTGACTTATCGAGAATACACGGGGCACCTTGTTCAGAGAAGCATCTTGCACACAGGCACGTTTAGCAATATTTTTTTGTTATTTTTGGCTTGTAGCCGTGTTAAGAGGGAAATTATAACTGGCTAACTCGTTGAATCAGGAGCCCCCAAGTGACATGTGTTTCAAAGAATAAAGACTCGGGCATTTTGTAGCCGAAACGACAGAGATCCCGAGTTTCGGGGGTGCCGGCTTTATTATATTGAACACAAAGATGTATACATAGGTATGAACAATGTTGTGGAGCCAGTTGCTCTAAGTGTAGTAAGGCTGAAGATGAGCAATGTTCCAAGGCTTGTTAATTTCCTCCTCTGAGGTACATGACTTCTTATGCTCATGTATGTCAATCAGATAATATGATCCATTGTTGATGTTTTTGCTGATGACAAAAGGCCCTTCCCATGGTGGTGAAAGTTTTGTGTGTGTCTGTTTGGTCTTGAATCAAACAGGGCACTAAGTCACCTTCCTGGAAAGTTCGACCGCGGACTCTATGGATGTGATAGCGACATAGGTCTTGTTGATATATGGCTGATCATGAAGCGGGAAGGTCGCGTTCCTCGTCCAATGCATCAAGGGCATCTTGGCGAGGTTGTTCATTGTCTGCTTCAACATAAGTTGCAACTCTCGGGAGTCATGTCTGATATCACTTGGTAAAACAACCTCTGCTCCATAATCCATAAAAAATGGCATGTAGCCTGTGGATCAATTAGGGTAGTTCGTATGCTCCAAAGTATCAAGGGGATATCTTCGACCCAGCAACCCGATGTTTTCTCCAAGGGGACCTTGAGCCGGGGTTTGGTCCCACCTAATATTTCTTGGTTGGCTCGCTCTGCCTGCCCGTTAGATTGCGGATGTGCTACTGATGCAAGATCAAGCCGGATATGTTCTCTCTGACCGAATTCATCCATAGATCCTTTACACAAGTTTGTGCCATTATCTACGATGATGCTATGTGGATAACCGTAACAATAAATTAGCCTTTTCATGAATTGGACCATAGTCTCAGCATCACACTTACTGATCGGCTCTGCTTCAACTCACTTGGTGAATTTATCTACTGCAACCAGAAGATCTATCTTTTTATCTAATGGCATTTTGAAAGGTCCCACCATATCAAGCCCCCACACTTCAAATAGCCAATTTATTGGAATCATCCATAACTCTTGAGCTACACATGAGCCTATCATGCAAACTTTAGCAACCATCGCACTTTCGCATGATGTCTTCTGCATCAGCATGAGCGGTAAGCCAGTAAAAACCATGACGATAAGCCTTTGCAACCAACGACCTTGAGCCAGCATGATGACCACAATCTCCAGCATGGATTTCATTAAGGATTTCACGGCCTTCATGAGGAGAAACACACCATTGAAAACACTAGTAATGCTTCGACGGTGTAACTCGCCATTGACTATAGTCATGGTAGTCGTGGACTTGCAGTGTCTGACAATTTGTTGAGCGATGATTTCCTCATCAGAGAGCTCTCCTCGTGTCAAATATGCCAAATATGGTATGGTACAATCAGAAATTGCGTGAAGAGCCACCACTAGTTGTGCCTAGGGATCTGGGATAGCTATGTCCTCCTCTGATGGAAATTTAACTGAAGGATTGTAAAGCACATCGAGGAAAACATTTGGCAGCACCGACTTACGCTAAGAACCAAGTTTGAACAAGGCGTCAGTAGCCTCATTGAGTCGGCGATCAATGTTATCAACTTGATAACCCTGAAAATGACCTACAATAATCGTGACTGCTCGTTGATATGCCGCCATGAGAGGGTCCTTGGAATCCCAAGTCCCTGATACTTGTTGAGCCACCAAATTTGAGTTGCCCAAACATCTGACCAGGCTGAGGTTCATCTCCTTGGCCATATGGAGCCTGTGAAGGAGATTTTCATACTCAGCTACATTGTTAGTGCAATAGGACATAACAAAGTTTGTCACCTCGAGGGGAAGATAAAAATAACTCCAGCCCCCGAGCCTTCCAATTGTCTTGACCCATCAAAATGTATTGTACATTATGTGTTATCTGGTTTTTCTTGGGGGCTTGCAATTCTGTCCAATCATTGATGAAGTCCGACAGAGCTTGAGACTTAATAGTTGTTCGAGGCACATATTTCACATGATGTGGTCCAAGTTCGATTGCCCATTTAGCAATCCGTCCTATGGCCTCTCTATTTTGGATAATATCGCCCAGAGGAGCTAATCTGACCGCTATGATTAGATGTTCCTCGAAAAAATGTTTGAGCTTACGGCTAGTCATGAAGACACCAAAAACCAGCTTCTGCCAATGTGGATATCGTTGTTTTGACAAGGTCAAAACTTCATTGACATAATAGACACATCGCTGCACTAGATATTCTTTCCCTACCTCCTTGAGCTCAACGACAACTGCAACACCCGCTGCTTTATTATTTGAAGTGATGTACAAGAGCATAGGCTCTTTGTCGATGGGGGCGGCTAAAACATATGGCTCAACCAACTGTTTCTTTAGTGCTTCAAATGCGTTATTAGCGGCTTCAGTCCAAACAAAATTATCACTCTTTTTGAGCAACTGGTAGAGAGGAATCGCCTTCTGATGAAGGTGGCTTATAAATTGGCTCAAGGCTGCTATACGACCGGCCATGCGCTGGACGTCATTGATGTTTGCCGGTTTAGATAGAGAAGTCACCACCTTGATTTTCTGTGGGTTGGCCTCGATGCCACGCTATGAAACCAAGAGTCCCATCAACTTGCCTACAGGCGCTCCAAAGACGCATTTGTCTCGGTTAAGCTTCATCTTGTATATACGAAGGTTGTCGAATGTTCCCTTTAGATCATCCAGCAGAGTCTCTTTCTTCTGGGATTTAACCACAATCTCATCGACATAAGCATGAACGTTGCACCCAATTTGGTTGTGTAAACAGTTCTGAACGTATCGTTGATAAGTAGCCCCCGCGCTATTAAGGCCAAAGGGCATAGAGATATAGCAAAAAGTGCCAAAAGGGGTGATGAAAGTTGTCTTCTCTCGATCCTCAATAACCATTTTGATCTCATGATAACCAAATAAGCATCCAGAAAACACAGTCATTCACATCTGGCTGTGGAGTCAATGATCTGATCAATGCGAGGAAGAGCAAACAGATCCTTGGGGTAGGCTTTGTTCAGATCTGTGTAATCAACACACATACCCCAAGTGTCGTTGTTTTTCAGAACAAGCATTGGATTTGTCGACCACCCTGGGTGAAAAACTTCAATGATGAACCCAGTAGCTAGGAGCGGGGATACTTCTTCACTAATAGCTTTCCGCTTATCCTCGTTAAAATGACGGAGGAATTGAAGAACATGTTTCATCTTAGGATCAACATTAAGGTGGTGCTTAGTGAGTTCCCTCGGTACACTAGGCAAGTCAGAAGGTTTCCATGCAAAGATGTCCCGATACTCATAGATGAACTCGATGAGTGCACTTTCCTTTTTGGGATCCAGTCCGATCGCAATAGTGAACTACTGGGAAGAATCACCAGGAGTGAAGTCTACCTGCTTAGTATCCTCGGCCGGCTTGAACTTCAGGGCGGGTTCCCATTTTGTGGTGGGCTTCTTAAGAGAAGTCATGTTGCCTGGGTCAACATTGGCTCTGTAGTAATTTAACTCCTCCGCAGCATAAGCTGACTCTGCATAACCTGCATCCCCTTCCCCACACTCCTAGGTGAGTTTTCGACTCCCATCAACTGTGATGGTACCATTCCCCCCAGCATCTTAAGCTTGAGGTAGATATAACAAGGTCGAGCCCTGAACTGAGCATAAGTCGACCATCCAAAAAGAGCATGATATAGGCTCTTAATTTTGACCACCTCAACCATCAAAGATTCACATCTATAATTGAACTTCGAGCCGAACACAACATCTAGTTTGATTAGGCCAATTGGATATGTAGATTTTCCAGGAACAATTCCATGAAAAACTATTGAAGATGGGTGCAACTTGTCCTCAGAAAGGTTCATGCGTCAGAAGGTGTCATAATATAAAATGTTGATGTTGCTTCCTCCATCCATGAGTACTTTGTTAAGAACAGAACCTCCCACTTGAGGCGCCACCACCAGAGTCAGACCACCCAGATTATCAACCCGAGCTAGATGATCTTATTTTCTCCACATGATTGGTATTCATACCAATTTAGATACCTGGGGGTTGCTGACTCGGCCGTATTGATGGCTCTCCTTTTGACCTTACTCTCCCACTTGCAAGTACTACTGGTGAACACATGATATTGTCCGCTGCTTAGTTGCTTGGGGTTACTCTAAAATCCGGTGTGATTATCATGCTATTGATTTCCCTGTCCCGAGTGTTGTTGCCCGTTGTTGTTATCGTCGGAGTGCCGATAACCTGCACCTGAGCCGCCCGATTCAAGAGAGCTTGGACCTGCAAAGCCCCCAGATGAGCCGCCACTAAACCCGCCGAGATGACCTATATTGGCACCACCGTTGCCTCCTTGAAAGTTTTGGAAAACTTGATTCCAAAATGCCTGCATGAAGTGGCAATTTTCACACGAGTGAGTGGATGTCTTGTCGGGAATTGTGCTTAGGACAAGGGGCCTTGAGCACTTCTTCATAATTGTGTGGCTTTCCGTTATAAACCCTATCAAAGTTGTTGTTCCGTTGCTAGTTTTTAAAACCAGTGTTGGTATTAGCAACAAAATCTGACCCGTCGTCTAGATGCTTGCGTTTTCCACCATTGCCTTGGTTATTATGGTTTACTTGATGCCCGGAATTGTGTTGCTGATGACCTTTGTCGTTGCCTTGCTTCGTCCCTTTGCTAGATTTATGCTCACCTGAGCCGGGATTTTTGGTGCTATCATACTCAGCATACCTGGTAAAGATATCCATGAGGTCTCCTATATCGTGAACCTTCCGCTTCAGGCATCCAAGCTTCTGAACAAGTGATTGGAAGTAGCAATTTTTCTCCAAAATCAAGACATCTTGGGCACCTATGATATTGTCAATTTTTCTCCAAAATCAAAATGTTCCTTTAACTCTAACCAAGAGTTAATGGAATTGGGGGCAGATTTTCAACCATGTGCGAGCCGGTCCTTCCAACATCCTGGTCAAATACTTGGCGCACACAGCATCGCTAACATCAAGCATGTCCATAGCGAGCTCATAACTTTCAATCCATGTCGTCGGCTCGAGATCGGCTGTGTAATTTGGAACTTTGCGGGGACCCTTGAAATCTTTGGGCATACGCTCGTTGCGTAGAGCTAGAGATAAGCATGGAACTCCAATCGTCCTGCTCTTTATACCCGCCATCGAAGAGTCAGGTCAGGTTACAGAGTCTGGTACTTGACCCGCCGGTGGTGCTGCTACATCTGCTTCTCGTAAGGATTGAGCCACATCCACTATTGCTTGGGCATCCGAAACCACAAGCCAATTTGGGGAATTCCGAGGTTGTTGCGTGCGACCACTACTAGACACCGCTAGTGAATCGGCGACTCTTACTACGACTTGTGTATGGTGTCAAATGAACCCGGTCTCAACTGTAGGAGTATGGCGCTTGTTGGGTGACTGCTGTTTTCAACATATCAAAGGTGTTCCTAGCTTCAACTTCAATTGGGGTGTTTCCAGTAATCAGAAGTGCTTCAAGGTGGTGAGTTGCTGCGAGCATATTATCCACCGGGTTAGAAAAGTGACACATCGGCGTGTGAAATTGGCATGGTGATGGTTGAGCCGTCGATGAATGAGTTGTCTCGGGCTGTTGATCCGGCTGATGGGCTTGCTCCACTCGAGGTTGCCCGGTTCTTGGCATGCGCTGCAAAGTATCGAATAATCGGGCTGGCTCAAGGTTAACAGGTCGACGACTCTTGTATCTCCTCTGTTGAAGAGCTTCCAAAGCGTTTTGGCGGAATCCCAGTTGCCATGCTTCTGCCTTTAAACACATAGTCTCACCACGGATGTGGTTCTCTAGCTCTGCCATGCAAACATTCTCAGCATCGATCTCCCCCTAGATCCCGGTCATCTTAGCTCGAAGTTTAGCCATCTCCGTGTTGCGCTCCTCTTGGTTTTCTTATGTAACCGACAATGTTGAAGATATCGCTTATTGTTATCGTCTTGGTCAACTGGGGGTTAGATATTAGTCGGAAATTGGTCGATTAATCAATTTTATCGGTCACCTATTAATCGACCATTTTTATAGATCTCAGGTCCGCAATACTAAAATATGCTATATTCAACACCAAAAAATTGTTGGGGTGAAGTGTTACCTTGATTCCTAACCTTTGAATCCTCGTATAATGACAAACAAAATAGGAAAATGGTACATATTGCATAACAAAGACCATAAAACACAAATAAACATAGCTTTTGCAAAGATGGTGATATGAACTTGCCCAATTTATCGTTAGATTCTAGATAAATCGTTTGTTAGAGTGATAAATCAGCCAAAAGATAAATGGTGAAGATAAGGCATAATCTTATTGGTCACCCCCCAAGTGACGATAAATCGGATGATAAATTGTTGAATCAAAAGATATTTTTAATAGTGGTAACCGATGATGCCAGAAGATTTGTCATCTCCACCGTCAAGTCCGTCAAAGCTTGAGTCGGTGTTTTGCTTGCCCCAACGGCTCCTGAGGCTGATGCTGACCCACCAGCACCATTGGCTGCTCCACTGACGGTGGAGTTATGCGCCGCAATGGCTCCTACCATATAGGTGGTGGCGTGGCGTGGCGGCTCAATAAACTCCAAATCATCTGTGCAGCCCCCAAGCCTGCCATCAAAACATGGGTAGATCGACTCGGTGTCACCAGTCAATGACTCACCGTAGTCAGAGTTGACGAGGGTATCCCCGCCGGTCATGGAATTGTCTGCAAGTTCAACCCCTTGAGTAAAAAACCAACGAAGACGTGCATACGGCCGGTTTGAACACGGTCGGGTTGCTTGTGCCGAGCCGGCTCGACAATGTCGGTGAAGATGTACGACTCGGGGCCTGAAGCGCCGATCTTGCTCATGAACGCGTGGATCTTGCTGAAGGGGAGCCGATACTGGTACTCGATTGAGCCGGCCTCACGACCCCAATCTGAGTCGTCGATGTAGAGCTTACCATGGAGATTCTTGGTCATCTCTCCTATTGCATATCCCTCGATCCCTAGAAAAGCTCCCTTCAAGAACTCAACTCCACCCGTGCAGGCCCAACGGTGGGCATCAACTATCGTGGTTTTGTCTCGATGGATGTCCTAGTGAAAGGACTTAGGTGCAAGGCTATCGCAACTAGGTGGCGACTTGAACGGGGTTAGTTAGAATCAAGCAACGCGAGTTTACCCAGGTTCGGCCCCTCCGATGGAGGTAAAAGCCTATGTCTCGCTTTGGTGTTTTATTGATGATCGACTCGATTATAAGGGTGTGGAATAGCTAACCTAGCTCTCGAGTCTTTCTTACTTGTCCTTTCCACCTCACGTGCTCCTCTTTATATATACAGACAGAGGCCCTGAGGTTACAATAGAATCTGAGTCATATTGCAACCCGTGTCTTATTCTACTTCCTACTAACTTGGGCGAGGGAGAATCTCCACGTTTCCCTTGGTGAGTCGGCCTCCATGTGATGGGATTTGATATGGCCTCTTGGTGAGTCGCCCCTTGGGCCTGCGCGTCTAGGGCCTCCTGCCCAAGTTATGGTCCAGACGGGTTATCCCCATGGCGGGTTGACCCATGGGGTATATCCCCAACAACTTGGGATTGATAAAATTGAAATGTGTTGTGATTGTGTGAGCATTTAAGCCATCGGTGAGGGTGGAAGGAGAATAAATGACAATATAGATTGGATTCCATGTGTTGAAAGCAAGGGCATGGACCTATTCAGATCTCGACTCATGGTTACTTGGTAAGGGGAGTGTGACATTTATTCTTCCGTTGCAACGCACATGGTCATTTGCTATCTATACCTAATAATAAAGGGATTAGTGCTTCTTTTTAATCGTCCAACAATTACCCACGAAGTTGCCATAATTTACCCACTATACCACCCATAAATTAGAAGAAAAAATGATTCGTCTTTTCCTTCGCAAGTCGCTGCGTTGAACTTTAGTTTTTCACTCAGCGAACCGCAATTGTATAACAAAGAGGCTCTAGCTCGTTGGCTAGAGCACCACCCTTCTATTTGGAAGACCCAGGTTCGAACCACACTATCACTCAGAAAACCGCAATTGTATAATAATTCCTTCAGCGAAAACGAGCTTAGGGGCAACAATGGAGCTTGGGGGCATAAGTGGTGAGTCTTGTTGGGGAATAAGACCCCCTTTTATATAGCATGTGCAATTCCAACTGTTATTCTGCATGCACATCATGTACAAGCAGTACTACTGCTCTTGAGAGCACTACTACCGTTTGACATGGTAGTAAAAGGAGATCCACTGGTAGTATCGCTTAATACGGTACCTTTCGGCTACTTCCGCTCCACTGCCACTGAAAGTAGAGAGGGGAAGGCGGAGGTGGGCCAACGCGGAGGTGCCTGCGGTAATACCGCCACAAGTGGTACCACCGTTTGGGCAGGAGTTGTACTACTGCTTGATGACATACTATCGCACCACTTCCGCCCCACTACCGTCGATGCGAAACAAGTCTATGTTGACCCAGTGGCAGCGCCCATGGCACTGAACAACAGAGTACCGATGGAGCAGTACTACTGCTGACTAGAGTGGTACTGTCGCTCCCCAAAGCAGTACTGATATGTCTATTTTGCATCATGATTTCCTATTGATATTTATAATGTCTTCAAGCATTACTCCACTTTATGATGCAATCCTTATACCTTTTGTCTCTTATTTTACAAGGTTTACACGGAGAGGGAAATCACCGGAAACTGGAATTCTGGACGTGAAGGGCTATGCAAAAGTTGGAAATGTTGTGGACTCCAAATGAACTGAAACTTCGTGAAGATTTTTTATGAAATATATAAGAATTATCGATGCAAATAAATACCAGAGGGGACCCACCACCTGCCCACAAGGCAATAGGGTGCAACCACACCCTAGGCGTGTCTTGATGCCTTGTGGATCCCATAGGCGGCCTCTGGTGCCTGTCTTCTGCTATATGAAGGGTTTTTACCTAGAAAAATAAGAGTAATACTTTCAGGAGAAGCACCGCCATCTCGAGCCGGAACCTGGGCAGGAGCACTTTTGCTCTCAGGTGGAGCAATTTTGTGAGGGAAACTTCCCCCCGGGAGTGGGAAATCAAATCCATCATCATCACCAATGCTTCCTCCTTCGTGGGAGGACCAATCTCCATCAACATGTTCACCAGCAGCATCTCATCCCAAACCCTAGTTCATATCTTGTATCCAATCTTTGTCTCAAAACCTCAGATTGGTACGTGGGGGTTGCTAGTAGTGTTGATTACACCTTGTAGTTGATGCTGGTTGGTTTACTTGGTGGAAGATTATATGTTCAGATCCTTAAGCATATTCATTATACCTTTTATCTTGAACATGATGATGATTTGTGAGTAGTTACTTTCGTTCTTGAGGACATGGGATAAGTCTTGTTACGACTAATCATGTGATGTTGGTATTCGTTTGATATTTTGATGATATGTATGTTGCTCTTCCTTTAGTGGTGTCATGTGAACGTCGACTACATGACACTTCACCATACTTGGGCCTAAGGGAAGACATTATGGTATAATAAGTAGATGATGGGTTGCTAGAGTGACAGAAGCTTAAACCCTAGTTTATGGGTTATTCCGTAAGGGGCTGATTTGGATCCATATATTTCATGCTATGGTTAGATTTATCTTAATTCTTCTTTTGTAGTTGTGGATGCTTGCGAGAGGGGGTAATCGTAAGTGGGTTATTTGTTCAAGTAAGAACAACACCCAAGCACCGGTCCACACACATATCAAATTATCAAAGTAACGAACGTGAATCAACTAAACGTGATGAGCATGACTAGACGACATTTCCCATGTGTCCTCGAGAACATTTTTCTTTATATAAGAGAACCTTCCAGCTTGTCCTTTGCTATAAAAAGGATTGGTCCACCTTGCTTCACCTTTGTTACTACTATTACTAGTTACTTGTTACGAATTATCTAGCTACAAAACTATATATTATTGTTACTTATAGCACTTGCACATAATACTTTGCTGAAAACCGCTTGTCATTTACTTCCGCTCCTCGTTGGGTTCTACACTCTTACTTATCGAAAGGACTACGATTGATCCCCTATACTTGTGGGTCATCAGGTACTACCACCGAGCGCATGTGTACTATCACTTGGGTTCCTCAAACTTGGCAAGCAGAATAATAGATGGACTCCAAATTACCGTGAAGGGAAGTGGGTGCATGTGGGTATGTGTACGTGTTGATTCCACCCCAACCTTTCCAATACGGACCCCCTCTTGATATTACAGTTTTCCTATGACTCAAATACTGTCGAAAAGGCGACACCTAAAAAACTCGTATTTATCAATCACCACCGAGGGTGTAAATCATCTTGTGCCAAGATAGATTATGTGAATTCACCACCGAGTCGGACAATCCTTTCCATGTAATGAATTGCAAGATCGCCTTTGCGAGCGTGAATGACATCATCACCAAGAACAACGAGTTTTGGAATAAGAACAAGAACAACATCGTCATGAAGAACAAACAATTCAAGCTCAACGTGCGCTCCGTGATGCAACTCACGCTTTGGAAGAGCGCAACCGCCAAGCGTGCGAAGAACAAGAAGCACTCTGACGTGAACACCAAGAAGAAGCTGTTCACCAAGAGGAGCGACAAGAATGGAGGAACCAGTGTGTTTACCTCATTGACGCGGTCAAGCATATCATGACGAGCCCGATGAAGAAGAACCTCCAAGGCAAGGGCATCGTAATCACCATCACAATGATGAACAACGGTTCGGCAAGCTCTAGTTCAGCATGCCTAAGTTCTCCGGAAGCAATGAACCCGAGTACTACCTCTCATGGGCACTTAAGCTTGACAAGATCTTCCATCTCCACAACTACGAAGAAGAAAAGAAGGTCGCCATGGCTTCACTTGAGTTCCAAGATTATGTTCCCATTTGGTGGGAGCAAGTGATCGAGCGAAGAAGATAAAAGGCGAACCTCCTATCACGATTCGAAATCAAATGAAGGACCTTATGAGATCTCGCTTCATGCCAACCCACTATAATCGTGATCTCTTCAAGAAGCTACAACTCCTCAAGCAAGTCACCAAGTTGGTAGAAGAGTACTACCAAGAAATAGAAATGACCATGATCCGAGCCAATGTCAAGGAGGAGGATGAGCAAACAATGGCGCGTTTCTTGAATGGGCTCAACTACCAATCAAGAAAATTGTGTATTTCCAACCCTACTCCAACCTACTCAAGCTAGTGCATCAAGCATCAAAGGCAGAACACCAAGTGCAAGATGACTACAAGTACTCCAAGTTCTCTTCCAAGACCTACGGCTCAAGTATTCAAGTTTATCCAACTTTGACGCCTTCGACTACGAGAACTCCAACAACTACCGGTGATAAGCCAAGTTACAAGTCAACGATGACATCTTCGAGTTGTCCTCCTTCTACAAATAACTACAAGACAAGAGCTCCATACTCTATAACACCGTCGGATGTTACCGCTAAAACAAGCTCCATCAAATCCTTCACGTGCCAAGGCCGAGGCCACAAGAGATTCAAATGTCCTACAAGACGCGTTATGATTCTTCATGCCTATGACTCCATGAGTGATGAAGAGATGGAAGCTTTGGAGCACGTGGTCATGCACCGCCAAGTGAATGAAGATGAAGATGAAGATGTGCGAATCTTTTGCGATAATGATCTCAACCCCTCTCTCGTTGTTTCCAAGGTTTTGGCACTTCATCAACAACGATACGAAGACCAACGTTGCCACATCTTCCACACTAAAGTGGACATCCAAGGGAAATCCATAAAGTTCATTACCAACAGAGAAAGTTGCCACAATCTTGCAAGTGAAGAACTTTGTTCCAAGATACAATTGGTCAAGAAGAAGCGCCCACACCCCTACAAGGATCAATGGTTAAGTGACTCCGACACTCTCCAAGTCGACCACACCGTGCAAGTCTCCTTCAAGATTGGTGCATATGAAGATACTTCAGAGTGTGATGTGGTTCCAATGTCCGTGTGCCATCTCCTTCTCGGTAGACCTTGGCAATTCGACCGTGATGTCATCCACAACGGTCGAACTAATCACTATAGCTTCAAGATGAAGGGCAAGGAGTACGTTCTTCAACCAATTTTGCCAAGTCAAGTGACTGCCGACAAGCAAGCTTCAACCCATCATGGAGATAAAAGTGAGAGAGTGATCCACCTAAAAGAGAGTGAGTGCCACAATCCATATTTGACTGACTCCACGATGAGGGACAAGAAATACCTAGTGTTACTAGCCACCAAAAGATACTTAAGGGACGTGAGTGAGAGCTCATCAAATGCGTTTTACTTTGTATTTGTGTGCAAAGATGAGGTCGCGAGGACTAATACGTCATAACATCTACCTTTAGTTTTGTCTTGTTTATTGCTAGAATTTCAAGATGTTTTTCCTCATGAGCTACCTCCGGGACTACCTCCCCTACGCGGAATCGAACACCGCATCAACTTCGCCCTGGAAGACCACTTCCAAATAAGGCACCGTACCGCATCAACCCCGACGAGACTAAGGAGATCCAAACGTAAGTGAACAAACTCCTCGATAACGGGTATGTACGCGAGAGCCTTAGTCCACGTGCGGTTCTGGTTATACTTGTGCCTAAGAAAGCTGGTAGTATGTGTATGTGTTCCGATTGCCGTCATATTAATGCTATCACTGTTAGGTATCACCATCCAATTCCACACCTTGATGGCATGATTGATGAACTTAGTGGAGCCACCATTTTCTCTAAAACTGATCTTAAAATTGGCCACTACAAAATTTCATGCAAGAAGGTGATGAGTGGCAAATGGCTTTCAAAACAAATTTGTCCTTTATGAATGGTTGGTTATGCCTATGGGTCTATCACAAGCACATAGTGCTTTCATGTGTGTGATGCATTATGTCCTTCGACATCTCATTGGTTATTGTGGTGTCATATACTTTGATGGCATTCTTGTGTTTAGCAAATCTCTAAAGGAGCATGTTGCACATGTTAGGGAAGTATTACAAGTTCTTAGGAAAGAGCAATTATATGCAAACATGTAAAAATGCACTTTTGGTGTTGATATACATGTTTTCCTATGATTTTTTTATATCTTCTAAGGGCGTCTAAGTAGATGAATCCAAAATTGATGCTATTAAAACTTGTTTCACTCCCACAAATTTGCAACAAGTGTGTAATTTCCTTGGACTAGCCGACTTTTACTGTCGCTTTGTTAAGGACTTTAGCATGATTGCATCTCCTTTACATGCTTTGAGCAAGAAGAATGCACCCTTTGTTTGGGGACCGTCGTTAGACACCACTTTACACGAGCTTCAAAATTTGCTTACACATGCACCATTGCTCGCATTACCCAATTTTGATCAAACTTTTGAAGTGCATTGTGACGCTGGTGGTAATAGCATAAGTGGTGTGCAAATGCAAGAGAAATGCCCCATTGCGTACTTTAGTGAGAAACTTTCTCGAGCTCAACTTAACTATCCCATATATGATAAATAATTGTATGCTTTGGTGAGAGTCTTACATGTTTGGGAGCATTATATCCGCCCACGTTAATTTTCCATTCATACCAATCATGAAACTCTCAAGTATCTTAAAGGGCAAACCAAGTTGAAAAAATGGCATGCTAAATGGAGTGAATTCATTGAGTCATTTATCTATGTCATGAAGTACATAAAAGGGTAAAGAAAATGTTGTGGCAGATGTTCTTTCTCGCAAATGCATGCTATTTACTCAACTTGAATTGATTGTCATTGGTTTTGAGCATATCAAAGACTTGTATGAGTATGCTGTTTCTTTTGCCATTCCAAATGCCAAATGACAAGATAACAATTGTCGGGAGAAATATTACATTAAAGATGGATGTCTTATGCATGGTAACAAGTGTTGATCAAGAAGAACATCAAGGAACGGGAAGAGTGCCTACCCATCATAGAGTACGCCTACAATCATGCGTGACACTTTACCACTGACAAGTCTCTCTTCCATGCGGTCTACTACTTCAACTCTTTGTCCCCATTAGACATACTTCCTTTACCACTCCAAGAGCGGCTGAACATGGACGCAAGCGCAAGGCAAGATACATAAAAAAATGCATGAAGAAACAAGGCGCACAATCGAACGTCAAGTGGAATGCCTCACCACCAAGCGCAACATCAACAAACACCCCATGGTGTTCAACACCGATGATCTTGTGTGGATACACCTTCACAAGGATAGATTCCCCGCCAAGCGCAAGTCAAAGCTACTACCTCGAGCCGACAGACCCTTCAATGTGTTGGCACACTACAAGGACAATGCCTACAAGATCGACATTCCACATGACAAGTACAATGTGAGCGACATCTTCAACGTCACAAACTTATCTCCCTTCCATGATGACGAGGATATCGATCTGAGGATGGATCTTTCCCAGGGGGGATGCAGAGCATCCCATGGTCATCCACATGGATCTACACCAACCTCTCAAGCTCCAAGTGGTCATATGACAAGAGCTCGTGAACACGCCATCCAAACTGAGGTGAGATCTCTCCTTACCAAAACAACATTCAATCCACTCAAGACTTGGTTGCTACCTCAAGCGGAAGTGCTTTGTATACTCACATATGACGAACAAGACGATAAGGACGCCAAGCGCGGGAAGCTCAAGGAGGAGCTGAAAACATGCTTCAACCATTGGATGTTCGGTCCTTACTAGACGTACGGTACCCTGGAGATCAACCAGCCGGAAGGCCCAGGTGAACTCTAGAGTGACCGGACAACCGACGAAGATCGGAAGTCCGACACGTCCCAACGTCGACCGTCCGACCGCCTCTGAAAATCCGACGCCTCTAGTCCAACACCGAATCGACAGAATACCGAAGCCCTACCATCGAACACCCGACAACCTCCAAAAATCTAGCGCCCCCTCACTTGACCCGAGTCATCGGAAGCCCGACCCTCTATGGACGTCAGGTACTTCATGAGCCACCAGATGACCGATAACTTCGCGACGTCCAAAACCTGTCTCCGTGCAACCACTTGGGCCTTGGCCCATGTAGCCCCCTCTCTCGATAGACTATAAGTACTATACCCCTTGGATGAATTAGGTGTAGCATATGTTTAGCTCCTGAGTTAGTTTAGCATTGCTCCTTCCAATTCCTCCTTCTCCATGGAGATGCCCCCTATGTGAGAAGATCCAAGTGGATGTCAAGGCCCCTTTCGTAGGGCAGATCCTCTAAGGATTCAAGGACCCATCTCTTTGAGTGGGAAGAACTATCATCTTTACTTTATATCCCGTGTTGAACTCAAATCATTGTATCCTCTTGTGTTTCATGGTTTTAGAGGATGTGTGCTCGGAGATTGCCTTGAGTGTTTTTTCTTGATTTCTCTCCTTTTCCCCCTCAAAGTGTGAAAAGATTGACACCCTCGGGTTCGCCCGTATCATGAGTGGTATATTGGATGTCCGGTTACCCTTCATGACAGGGCATTCGCCGATGAGGGTGATAACCCTCTCCCGTCAGTTGTTCCTCTCCACTCGCCTAGCGAGAGCATGGCCCTGGATCAGTAGGTCCGTGATCACGCCGAATTCCTCGAGGGTCACCGTCATCTCACCACATGGGAGATGGAAAAGCGTGCGTCTAGGGCGGCCACCAGTCCACCAAAGCTGTGAGAGCTGAGTGGACGAGTGTCGACGACACATGCTTGAATTGCAGCACGAAATCCAACAATCAGGCTCTCTCGGAGTACAAAGTATAGCGCTTGTCGTACTACATCTGAAGGGCCTTCGTGTGACCCCTCATCCGCCATGCGGGAGCATCTGTCAAAATATAGACGCAAAATAATTAGTAATTTATTTTAACAAATCCAATGTTTTTGTTCAAAAAATTGATCATAGTTATTACCACTCCATTCTCGATGGGGCGTGATGACCCTTATCGAATCCAGGGTCAAGCAATGTTTACTTAGTGCCGATGTTTTCCGCAAGGTGGGGCCTCCTAAAACAATTGCAAATGAATCATGTCATATTCAATGAACATGCATCATATCATATTCAACGGACATGCATCATATCATTTTCATCAATTATCACATACAACCTACATTCATATCATATTCATCCAATAAATATGATCAATGCAAATGAATCATATTCAACCAACATCATTCATTTATTTAACATTTGTAAATTTGTACAAAAATATATATTTAACATTTGTTAATAAAATTGAAATATGCATATGCATAATTTACCAAAATCCATCATATTCAACATTGTACTATATGCATATGATCCATTTGACAATATCCATCATATTTATCCAACTAGTTAGAATCCCTCCAACTAGTTAGAATTCCTCCAACATCCATCATATGACCATTCATTCATTTCTTTTTAACATGAACTAGGGTTCATCTTCAAACTAGATAGAATCCCTCCAACTAGTTACTAGGGTTCATATTCAACCACATATATCATATAGAATCAAACCAAACAAACCTAGGATCACCACCTTTTGACCTACTAGAGGAAATAGGGTTCATTCGTACCAAATAATGCATCAAATCGAAAGTTTTTTGATTAAAACGAAATGAAGGGATTGAAAGAGCTTATTTCTCCCATTTTGGAGCCATCTCGATCTACAAAAAAGATGAAAAACGAAGAGATCCGAAATGAGGAGTGGAGGGGTTGAGAGAGGAGGAAGAGGAACTTCCTCTATATTTTTGAGGCGCGGGGTTGAAGAAGATGGAGTGGGCGAACCGCCCCGTGCAGCTTATAACAATTCAGAGCCAACCGTCAGGGTCTCCGATGATAGGGTAAGACAGCCTATCACCGTGAAGCCCGACGGTAGAGTGGGGCGAAAAGCACGCATCGCTTTTGTTGCTGCTGACGCGGATGAGTTATCTATCATCATTGTCCTCAATGGTAGGCTATGCAACCATAGCGCCAACCGCCTAGGCAGTAGGAAAAAGGGTCAAATTCTTTTTTTTAACCAGGATCAGAATAAACCTTGGTCAAAGGGTCAAAACACCAAATTTTGCGAGTGAGGGTTTGGGGTTTGTGGACGGCGAGGTTAAAATTCAGTTGAGATCCAGGCCTTGTCACGCCCCCTGCCCGCTCACCAAACGCAGTTACGAACTTCGGGCCCACGGTCCTCCCAGTCATGCGTAGGAGTAAAGACGAAGCATAAAAAAAAGGTAAAAGAAGGGTAAGGTCGCTGTACTGCTCGTACTGCTCCCCCTCTTCAGGAGAAGCAGAGGAGAGCCATCCGAGAGCGACGGAGCTGCTTCTTCGCAATGGCGGCGAGATCTCCGCTCCACTGAGCAAGCCACCGGCCTCCTTACAGGCGTGCGTCTGCTAGGTGAGCTTGCTCGCTTGCTCTTCCAAGGAAATGCATAATTCGTGAGAAGGTTTTGGTAATCGGAGCCAGTTCGGCAGAAAGCTCGGTGCCGGCCGGTGAAGCGGAGGACAAAGGGCCAGTGGCAGGCGCGGCGGACCGGCAATTGCTCTCCATCAGGAGATGGCGCACGTTTCGTTCAAATCCAAGGAAGTGGACAGCGTGCCCCGGTGGTCGGAGTACCTGACCGCCGACGAGTCATCTCCCTCGGCGTCGGCAAGCTGGAGGACCATGGGCGTCGACGGGCCTCAAGCCTCCGCGAGTGGCCATAGGCACCTTCAGATGGAGCCAGTGGTTCAGCTCTCCAAGGTCGCGGAAGGGCTGCTGGCCAAGATGTACAGGCTCAACAGCATCCTGGACTATCCAGATCCAAACACGCACACCTTCTCAGAGGCATTTTGGAAAGCTGGTGTTATGCCGAATTTTCCCAAAATTTGCATCACCTTGTCCAAGAAATTTCCTGAGCATCCCAACAAGCTGCAGCTTGAAAAGGCAAGTGTCTCGACCATACGGATGTATCCTCTCAACCTTTGGGAACCCCTTTCATTCAAAAAATAAAATAAAATCCTCTCAACCTGGAATTTGCTTAATCTTATGGTACTATGCCTTTCAGGTAGACAAGTTTGCTCTTGATGCTTTGAATGAAAACGCGGAAGGTTACATGCAAAACCTAGAGCGATGGATCATGGTATGTGCCAACTACCGAGATTAACAATTAATTGTATCAGGCAGGATAAACAAGTTTTGTTCTGTTCTGTTGACTATCAATTAAGTGCTGCCATCTGGTAGGATAAATTTTGAATATATATGACCTAAGGCAGCCCCCGACTTGTAAAAATGGAATTACATTGACATAGGGCTTCATAATTGTATTCTGCACCCCTGTAATTGAGCATCCTCGTTGGGATTTGTAAAAATGGAATTACATTGACATAGGCCTATAGTTTCAACCTCCTTAAGTCATTATTTTCCAATGTATTGGTCAGAGATGAGACCAATGCTCCACTAGAGTATTTTTTGATACCATAATTATGTTGGTTGCCCCTAAATCCCGTTGACCTTCAATCAATACAAAAGAACAACAACGACAAAGCCTTTAGTCCCAAACAAGTTGGGGTAGGCTAGAGGTGAAACCCGTAAGATCTCGCGACCAACTCATGGTTCTGGCACATGGATAGCAAGCTTCCACGCACCCCTATCCATAGATAGTTCTTTGGTCATACTCCAATCCTTCAAATCTCTCTTTATGGACTCCTCCCATGTCAAGTTCGGTCTACCCCGACCTCTTTTGACATTATCAACACGCTTTAGCAGTCCGCTATGCACTGGAGCTTTTGGTGGCTTGTGCTGCATATGACCAAACCATCTCAGACGATGTTGGACAAGCTTCTCTTCAATCGGCGCTATCCCAACTCTATCTCATATATCATCATTCCAGACTCGGTCCTCCCTTGTGTGGCCACACATCCATCTCAACATGCGCATCTCCGCTACACCCAACTGCCACACATGTCGCCTTTTAGTCGGCCAACACTCAGCGCCATACAACATTGCGGGTCGAACCGCCGTCCTATAGAACTTGCCTTTTAGCTTTTGTGGCACTCTCTTGTCACAGAGAATGCCAGAAGCTTGGCGCCACTTAATCCATCCGGCTTTATTTCGATGGTTCACATCTTCATCGATATCCCCATCCTTCTGCAGCATTGACCCCAAATATCGAAAGGTGTCCTTCTGAGGCACCACCTGCCCGTCAAGGCTAACCTCCTCCTCCTCGTGCCTAGTAGTACTGAAACTGCACCTCATGTACTCGGTTTTAGTTCTACCAAGTCTAAAACCTTCCAATTCCATGGTTTGTCTCCATAGCTCTAACTTCTTGTTGACCCCCGTTCGACTATCATTGACTAGCACCACATCGTCCGCAAAGAGCATACACCTTGACCTTCAATCAATAACCATTCAAAATATGGAGAAATTTTGAGCTACCTTGATGATTTCCAAAAGTCTTCTAAAATACTGGTCAAACTTTGGTTGGTTTGGTTCCGTAACTGGAATCATCACGACCAGTAGAAGATCTCAGGAAATAGTTGTGGTGAACAGGCTGCTTCAGTTTGTAGCCTCGCTGCCGGCTAGCCATGGTAAATGCAGCGCTGTCTAGAATAGCATGCACATAGGAGAGGGTGGTGGGGTAGGAGAGAAGCACGAGGTAGAGACAGACTGATAACCCTATTGCTTGCCTTTTCATTGATTACGATCCGAGTTATGACTTGCAAGCACGAATTTCCTAACACAATTCAGACTCCAAACGTAAGAGCCAAACTACTAGCTAATTAATGCCTGCAAAATCTTGCTGCTGTCCTGGACGGACACGTCTCTTGTAGTGCGATCCAACTACAAGCTAGTATCAACTTGAGAATGGTGCTATATTCTGTTCTATTCTATTTCAGAATAATGTGTCCAGAGGAAATTGATCTTTAGTACAATAATATACTACTCACATGCAGTACATTATATTAAAAAAAAGACAATGCTCACATGCAGTATACTTCTATTCTTATTTTCACATTTAACTAACTTTATTTTGATTTTCACACCACTAGCTGCTTCTTGATTTGCTGGAATTTCGTGAACAAGTTCTGCGACTAATTTTGGATCTAAGTAGTACGGTCATAACATTGCTGGTAAGGAAACAGAGTCTTGGGTTGAAGTAACTCCCTGTCATTTTCGCATCTGTAAATAATGGCATTTGCACTATTTTTCGCAGCCCCATCAGAATTCTTTAATTCTTCATGCTTTTATGGATCTAATTTGCTCATTTGTGAGAGTCAACCTTTTCTCTGACAAGGTAATTATAACCTTAATCCCATCCTTGATTGAAATATGTAATGGCTCCGGATATTCTGTACCTGTTTCGTCTGCAGTAAGAACTGCCTGGTGTTCTAATTCACAGATACCAAGAAAGATGATCCTCCAGGTTTACAACATCTTGCACGTCATGCTAAAGGGTGGACGTGATTGTGAGTTTTATCATCGGTAAGGTGGTAAGGGTACTAAGTTGTACTAGCAAATACAAGTGTTCACCACCTTTCAAAAGCCTTTTTGTATATGCTGTATTTGTTTCCCAGTTGGCTTAAATCATTTGTCTGGTTCATGTGCTAATATTCTATTATTACACACGGGACATATATAAACTTTATAATTGCTCAAATATTGTATCTGTGCATGATAATTGATTACGTCTAAAGTTAAAAACAAACATGTTGGCAATGCAATAATTTTAATTCAAAATTTGAAAGCCAGAATGTACTAACTTTTCAGTCCTGGGTTGCTGACAACTTCTGTAGTTTATCTGCAACTGTACACATATGAATCCTTTTACAAATCATTAGCAGTGCTTGTTTTTCAATATATTAATCTTATGATGGTTAAGAATGCAACTTACACACTTGCTAATTTGCTATTGAATTGGATCTCGGGGACATTTATTGTTGGGTCTGTGTCACCAAATCTGTCATGCTAACTGAGCAAAATTCCTTTTTATTCACCTTTCAATAATTTTGATTATTTTATTATACACAGATTGGTTCAGTTTGTGGATTCTTATGATCCACCTGTCAAGGGATTGCATGAGGATCTAAATTTTGTGAGCCCGCGTATTGGCGAGGTGATACCATCTGCTTGTACATTCCAATAATAATAACTAGGAAGTGAAGCTTCATGATTTACAAGTCTATCACTAAGGTTACAAGTCTATGATTGTGAAAAGCATTGCAGATACTGTTTTTAGAGTGACAGTCAGGGTTGTTTAGCATATCTGTAAGGCTAATTGTTTTGATATATTATATGCCCTATTTGGTTTCGTTCTTCCATGATCTGTTCATGTTAGCCGTCATTCTTTCCGTCAGTGTGTTCAGCATTTGATTTTATTTCTCTCTGCTATTGTACTTTTATTGCATATATGTGTTACTTTGTGTTGACTCTTTTACACGCTTTGACTAAATTATTTTGCTCCGCAGGTTCTAGAGGCTGTTGGCCCAATTATCTTTCTTTCAACTGATACCAAAAAGTTAAGAAATGAAGGATTCCTCAGTCCATTTCATCCACGGTATCCTGACATCCTTACGAACTCTGCTCATCCCATGGTTAGTTGTTTCACTGACACTGACTAGAAATGGATACTTGCAATTTCCTTGTGGCCAAATGCAATAATAGAATAGGTATTTAAACTAGAGTCATAACATCATTCTGTTTGTTGCCAGAGGGCCCAAGATCTGGCTGATGTGACGTCATATCGTGAATGGGTTCTTCTTGGATATCTTGTTTGCCCTGATGAACTACTTCGGGTGACAAGTATAGATGTTGCAATGGTACATTCTATGCTTTTCTTCTGTTATTTGTTGTGTTTCCGAAATGTGCTGGACACATGCAAACTCAAAGTCGATATGATGTTTCCGAAATGTGCCACCTTATTACTCACTCACGCTGGCACAGACTTCATCTTATTTGTCTAGAGCTTTATCATGATACTACTTATGTTGTGTTTATTTTTTGTGTTATTCAGGTTGTTCTTAAAGAGAACTTAGTACTCCCTCTGTTCAGAGATGAGGTGAATCAAAGTTCATGTGATGGCTACTGTTAGTTTTTGTTGTTCAATATAATAATTTTAGCTTTCGTTTGTTTCTGTAGTACATCTTGCTTCACGAGAACTATCAACATTATGTCCTTCCAAAAGTTTTAGAATCAAAGAGAATGGCTAAATCTGGACGTACTAAACAAAAGGAAGCTGATATGGAATACAATATTGCAAAGCAGGTTGAGAAGATGTTAACGTATGTCGTTCTTCACTGATCTCATCTCTTCTACTTTACCTCTGCTCTAAGATAGCTTTAAAAATATTTCTGGTGGACTGTTTTGACCTTCTTCCGCAGGGGATTATTTTCTCTTCCCAAGTAAAGGTTTCCTCCCTCCTAGCATTTCCTTTTTACTCACACCTATCTCTCTGCTGTGTTGACTTCCTGCAGGGAAGTGCACGAGCAAGCATTGGTGGCATGTGATGCTATACATCATGAAAGGAGAATTCTTCTTAAGCAGGAAGTTGGAAGGATGGTATTGTTTTTTACAGATCAACCTAGCCTCCTGGCGCCCAATATTCAGGTTTGGTACCATCTCTCTCTGTCCTAACACATAAGCTTGCAAAGAAAATTTACCATATTTCTGATATTAACATTTGAACGATATCTTGACTCTGTTTTTGATATTAGTCTATTCGAGTGTTTACACTTCCGTGTCTTAGTGACCGAGAGAAGCCAAAAATTGTTCCTTATTCAGGGATGAAAGCCATATACGAATTAACTGGATTTATAAATGGGCTGTATAAAAATGAGCTAAATTCAGGTCAGTTGTCAGTGATAATCTCATGACCCCGAAATTCTTGCAGATGGTATTTTCTGCTCTTGCTTTGGCACAATGTGAGGTGGTTTGGTATTTCCAACATGTAGGGATTGCATCATCAAAATCTACTCGAGGGAGAACTGTTGACATTGTTAGTGATTTTACTTATTTTGTCTCGGAGATCTCAACCTTTGTTTCCTTCCCTTTCTAACTTTGTCATAAAATCTTTCAGGATGCAACTGACCCAACCATTGGTTTCATATTAGATGGAATGGGCAAACTCTGTTGCCTGGTCCGTAAATATATAGCAGGTTCTCCCCGACCTGTTTCTGTTCCCCTCCCCCCCTCCCTTTTTTCAGTGTAACTTACATAAGACAGCGATCCTTACCACATTCTTTACTTTGTTATCTTTGCAGCAATAAAAGGCTATGCGTTATCGTACTTATCATCTTGTGCTGGAAGAATACGGTTCTTACTTGGTACCCCAGGCATGGTTGCTCTTGATCTAGATGCTACACTGAAGGGCCTGTTCCAGCAAGTTCTCCATTGTCTGGAGAACATTCCAAAACCTCAGGGGGAGAACGTCCCTGCTATTACTTGTGACTTAACTGTAAGTGTTTCCGTGAGGTCATTTTGTTAATTATGCAGGTTGGGCACATGGGCTAACAGCCTAACGCTATTAAAGTTTAACTTGTATAATTGATGGGCACACATACACAAACATGCAAGCACATACTTGCAGACACACAATTTTGTATTCAGTTTTCTGTTACTAGTTTTTCCGCACACTTGCAATTGGAATAAATAACTACTTGTTGCAAATCAGAAAGTTTCAGTGTCTTGACAAATTCTTTCCAGTTTTTACGTCTCTGCTTATACTTCAATATTTTCTAGTGGGCATGAATTTAATGGAGTTCACTTCAACATACATGCCGACGGTATAGTTTTCTCCTAGGGTCCTTTTGTTGGGGTCTGCGCATAGAAAGCTCACATGCTTGTCTATGAGTACATTTTTCTCATTTGCAGATAACTATTTCCCCCTTTTTTATCTGTTAATGGTCTCATCATTTTAATCATGTTTTCCTGGGTTGGTTGAGTGCATCCTGATCATTGTATGTAAATAAATGGTGAAAATACACACCATTAGCCACTGCTTGCCGTAAACCTAAAAAGCAAGAGAGACACAACCAAACAGAGAGCTGCGCATGGGGCAGCAGCTAGGTGATTCATAATTTATGGAGCATTCAATAGAGTAATAAGTGGAAATCAGTATTTGTTCATAGAGTTTAATTATAAGATTTGTTAAACCTATTAATCTGATGGTGCAGGATTTGCGCAAGCACTGGCTATCCATTTTGATGATTGTCACATCTTCACGATCCTCTATAAATATAAGGCACTTGGAGAAGGCTACCATGTCTACTGGGAAGGAGGGCCTGGTCTCAGAAGGCAATGCTGCATACAGTTGGTCTAGGTGATCGAAAGTTACCATTTTGAATTGAATACAATATCTTGACAAAGATGCTGCAATTTTTGTTAACTAACAATGACACTTACAGGAATGCCATAATTTTCCTGAATTATTATCTGAATCTCTTGCGCTGTTTTCGAATCTCTTGAGCATTCTAATCCACATAATATGGTAGTAGCTATTTTTTCCTAACATCTATGCTTCTTCGTGTTGCTCTGGTACTAATCTTTTGGTAGTAAATTTGCTAGTTCCTTCCACAAAAAATGCAGATGCTGAAATCTAATTCTTCTGCAAAGCTGTATCTCACTAGAATGAATTTCTTTTACAGATGTGTGGACGAACTTGAGAGCCAACTTTCCAAACATGGAAGCCTTAAAAAACTGTACTTTTATCATCAGCATCTCACAACTGTAAGTGCATTCTGCTTACGTTTGCCATGCTATTATTATATATTTGCTATTTCCTTTCCTTTCAAGTAACTATACTTTTTTGGGGTTAATTAGTTGATTTTTACTGGAATCTTGCAGGTCTTCAGAAACACAATGTTTGGTCCAGAAGGCCGTCCACAACACTGTTGTGCATGGCTCGGAGCAGCTTGCAGTTTTCCAGAATGTGCTTCTGCAATTATTCCTGAAGAGGTTTGTATTTCAACTCATTATTTTACTGTGCGGTATTATGATGCTTAATACAACGTGAAGATGCACGTTTGCAAAATGGCGAGCTATGATGAATTGTGAAAGGATAGGTCCACCATCATGGTGGATCTTTGCTTCAACAGATGGGTCTTAATAGTGCCTTGTTTTCGAAAAAGGGCGCTTTATTACTTACTCCCTCCGTTCCTAAATATAAGTCTTTTAAAAATTCCACTACGAACGGATGTGTATAGACATACTTTAGATTGTACATCCACTCACTTTGCTCCGTATGTAGTCCGTAGTGGAATCTCTTAAAAGACTTATATTTAGGAACGGAGGGAGTAAAAGATCTAAGCATTACACCCGGCCTCTGCATAACCAAGATGCACACAGCCAAAAAGGTCCTCTGACACAAAAAAAGAGGTGAAATACAAAGAAACATGTAGAGTCCGTATAATGCCTAAAGCGGAAGGGCACCAATCCTAAGATCATGCTGCCACTCATGTTGGGTAAAAGTATCCCTCGCCGTAGCCTCCAATCGTGTACACACCTCCGTAAACAGGTCTTGATTCTGCAGACGTTGTAGAGAGGACCATAAACGAAGAATCCCGGTACATCTGTAGATAACCTGGAACAGAGAAGTACTTTTATCGTTAAAAACCTTATCATTTCTACATAGCCAAAGCGACCAAATAACGGCAAGCGCTCCCACCTTTAGAAGAGTTCTGAACCTGTGATCAATCCCATGTAACCAGTTGCCAAATACATTAGCAACACTACATGGAGGATACAAGCCAGAAGCTATTTGGATGATTGACCATGTCATACAAAAGCGAGCAACTTACCTGTTCTGATACATAGACTTTAGATTGTCATGGACATCAATAATTCCATACATGCTAATTGAACTCCTTTTATAGCACAGTTCAACTATGATTCTAATGTATGCTAAGATTACTCCACTATATGTACCACACCTCTCTTCCTTGTCTGAAATGTCGACTACTGAATATTATAACAGGTTAATAAGATTGGCAGAGATTCTATTTCATATGTTGAATCCCTTATTGAGTCTATCATGGGTGGATTGGAAGGTTTGATAAATATTCTTGATTCAGAAGGTGGATTTGGCTCACTGGAGATGCAGGTAGAGAATTTCTGAGCTCATATTGATAGTTTCAGCTTGATGTAGGTTCCTTACTTAATACCTTCACCTCCAAACTCTTCAGCTTTCGCCGGAACAAGCAGCTCTACGATTGAATAATGTAACAAGAGTCAAAGCTGTTCCAGGCTTGTCAGCACCAGGGAATGAGAGCTATCCTGATAATAGTTCTTCAGTTAAGATGTCAGTCAGTTTGCTACTTCCTATCATTATTTGAATGCTATGGGGTTTCCGTTACTTCAACTTTAATTGTCGATGTATGAAAACAGGCTGGAAGCTGCTATGCAAAGGCTGACAAGTCTATGTTCTGTGCTAAATGACATGGAGCCTATTTGTGTTCTCAACCATGTTTTTGTTCTCCGGGAGGTCTGTACAATTTATGCTTCTCTATTTTTGTTTATTTTGCTACCTGACAGTACACACATCATTTGTTACTTCTTCTTACACCAAGGACGTGCTTGAGTTGTCTCTTTTTATGGTCGAGTCTCTTTTTATGGTTGAAACGAAGGAGATTTTGATGTGACAGTCTATCTTTACTTTACTTTACAGTAGCCTTTTTTTGTAGTTGTGAAGATACCTGTGATATTATTTTTCTCCTGTAACATAATATTCTTAAGATGAAAAAGAAACTGATCTCAATACAAATATCTTATTCTGTAAGGTCGTCTTAATGTTTGTCTTTGTTTCCAGAATAAAAAACATTGCTTCTGTTATTTATTTCTGACAGCAGATATGGAAGTGTCCTTGTTTGACTTACTTTTTGTACTTCATATTTCACAGTACATGAGAGACTGCATCATAGGAAATTTCAGGAGAAGGTTTCATAGCATGATTCGAACTGATAACTGTCTTCAGCGACCATCAATCATAGAATCTCTCCTAAGAAGACACCTTAGCATCATCCATCTGGCAGAGCAGCATATCAGTATGGACCTTACTGAAGGTATACGGGAAGTGCTCCTAGCAGAGAGTTTTACTGGGCTGTTCTCAAATCTGCAAATATCTGAGAGACCAGTAGAGACAAATGGAGGAGGATCTGCCATAGAGATAATTTGTAGTTGGTACATCGAGAACATAGTAAGGGATGCATCTCGCACTGGAGTTGTTCATGATGCAACTCATAATTGCTTCAGGAGCTCACAGCCCATTGGTGGTGGATATTTAGCGGAATCATTTACAGATAAAAGAGAACTCAAAGCACTTGTTCGTCTTTTTGGTGGTTATGGAATAGATAAAATGGATAAGATGCTAAGGGAACATACTTCTGCTCTGTTAAATTGTATCGATTCAGCACTGAGGTCGAATCGTGATGCATTGGAAGGCCTGGCTGGAAGTGTAAATTCTGGTGATAGGATTGAAAGAGATGCAAATCTAAGGCAGATAATTGATATTGAAGCTTTGGCCGACTTCTGTATCCAGGCAGGGCAGGCAATAACTTTCCGTCAGCTGTTGGTAGAAGCTGTCGGAGCAGTCCTTGAAGAGAAAGTACCTCTTATATATTCTCTACTGAAGGGATTGACTATGCAGTTGCCAGACGAGGTACCTGATAAAAATGAGATCATTAGATTGAGAAGGGTTGCAAGCAGTGTTGGTGTTGGTGACAAACATGACGCCGAGTGGGTGCATTCAATTCTCGCAGAATCTTCTTCTGCTAGTGATAATTCTTGGATCCTACTTCCATATCTTTGTTCTGCATTTATGGTGTCCAATATGTGGAGTAGTGCTGTTTATGATGTCAATACAGGTGGTTTCAGTAACAATTTGCACTGCCTAGCAAGGTAAAAAAATAATTCCTATTGGTTACTTATGATTCCAGCAGGGCTATTTTTTGCTGGATATTAGAATATGTATATCCCTTCCATCGATAATATGATTAACATGTACAAGGCTAATTTGCTAAGGATTCTCGTAGGTTCATATTGGTTATATTTTACAATATTGTGGCATAGTAGAGGGTGTTAAGCTATGACTACCCTCTTGTGTTTGCATAGGTGTGTTAGTGCTGTGGTTGGAGGAAGTGAATACACTAGGATGGCGAAGGAACAGCGAATAAATTCTCTTTCAAATGGGCATACAGATGAGCCTCAAGAAACTGAATTGCTGAGCCGTGCCTCAGCTGAATCAAATATTAAATCTGCTATGCAACTGTATGTGAAATTATCTGCTGGGATCGTCCTGGATTCATGGAATGACAGTAGCAGGTAATGTGCTTTATCTGTCCTATTTGTTTCAAAGTCAATCCTAGGTAAAATGGTTTTACATTAGATATTACACTTTTCTTCTTGTTCCTTGTCGATTGGTGCGCACATTATTTTGGTTGGCTAGGATTGTCATACAAGTACTGGTGCTGGAATCTGGTTGAATTTCTGTTTGACGGTGTACTAGATATGGCACCTATACTAAAGTGTAAAGCCAGATACTGGCTAACTGGCATATTGCTCATCGTCTGGTGCTGCTGGTATGCTGCCCAGCATGATGGTGATGAACTTTTTTTAATGCATGTTCTAATCCTAAGTAGAATCTTTTATGCAAAAACTAATCAGATCACTGCTATCTGATACGTTAAATACTCCCTCCGTCCGGAATTACTTGTCGCATAAATGAATGAAAATGGATGTATCTAGAACTAAAATACATCTAGATACATCCATTCCTATGACAAGTATTTCCGGACGTGAGAGAGTACTATCTAGGTCAGTGAGGTTTTCTGCTTCCAATTGCTTTGGAGGGCAGGAAGTTCTTAATTTCCTGGTTTCAAACGCTATTTATTGACTATGACAAACGAGATTTTCGGTGTGCTAATGGTTTGGTAGTTTGTGTTGGTTACAATGTGCTTACAACCGATCCTTGCCGACTTTTGATGGTTTTATATGATCTTAATGCAGACCACACATTGTTCCAAAGCTAATATTCCTTGATCAACTCTGTGAGTTGTCCCCCTACCTCCCAAGGAGCACCTTAGAAGCTCACATACCTTACACCATCCTGCGTTCGATCTATCACCAGCTGTACGGAGCTGCACAAATGGGTTCGGAACCGACGGAACCATCCCCAAGGCAGTCGCCTCTGATTTCTCTGGCACATGCTTCCCCATCAATGAGGCCGAACCGATCGGACACAACACCCAGGTCTCACACTTACGAGTCGGGCTACCACAGCTCATCTGGCTCCCAGCATGATGACGGCTATGAAGTGGACCGAAGGACCGGGGAGAGGCAGCTACGAAGCATGAGGCGTTCTGGGCCACTCGACTACGGTGCAAGCAGGAAAGCGAAGTTCGTCGAGGGTTCAAGCTCTGGAAGCCATGGGGCTGGCTCACTACAAAGGTTTGCTGTGTCAAGATCTGGCCCTCTGTCCTACAAATAGGCCTTCATTTTTTCTCGCAACAGGGCGATTCTGTGTGCTTGCCTTCACAGAAATGCAAGCGCTGTATCTAGTACTGTGCTGATTGGCTGTGTGCATCCTGTGATGCAGAGGCCGGGATACTCCCCTTTCCGAGAAAACGTACTGAGCCGATGGAATCTTGCTCGAGCAGATGCCCATTCTTTTGTAGTAGTACTTGTAGTTTTCAATTGCTTGACAGCAGAGCGAGATCTATGTACATGTACCTAGTGCTCTTGTAACTCATGTAATCCTTTGTGTAATATCTGTTGGTGCTCAGGTTTGACTGTCGGTAGAAAACTGATCTGAGCCGGCTTGCGGTGTGAAAACTGTCCTAGTATATGTTTACTGTAAAGTGATCGGTTTTTGCTAATTTTCCGTCAGACTGTTTTTAATTATATGTACTACTCCTTTGTAAACTAATATAAGAGCATTTAGATCATCATTTTAGTGATCTAAACGCTTTTATATTAGTTTACGAAGGGAGTAATAGTTATTGTTGTTGAAAATGAACATGTATATTTCTTTCCCTACATAATTTTAACCTTATTTCGACTAAAGAATGGGGAGTTAGTGGCTTTTTAGTCACACAGTTAACTTTGAGTCTCGTTCATTTTCTTCCAAGATTCACCATTGTTTTTGGTTAACCACACATCGTACAACAATGCATCCTTCCTCATCGAGTAACCTGCGATGATGTTTACTTCATGTTTAAACAACAAATAATAATTCAATGATATTTTGCCGAACACTTGGTGCACATGGTGTTTGCTTTTTTTCTTCGATAAAGGACATTTCATTGAATAGATATATCGAGGTGATACAATTGCATGGAAAAGAAAGCCCGGCCTCTGCATAGCTTGATGCACACAGCCAAAAAGTCCAAACTACCCAAAAATAAAATTTGCTTTACAGCTAAGAAAATAAATCAAGTCCATCCTAAGGTGTGGTAGATCCTATCGGGAGATCACATCGTCATCCATGGAGGTAGAAAACCTCCCTGGCCGTACGCTTCGGTCGTATAGACGCCATCATAAAAAGGTCCCTGTCCTCCAGCCTCTGCAGGATAGACCAAGTATGGAGCCATTGTGTACATACATGAATAACCTGCATTAGAGATGAGACACATTTATTATTAAAAATCACATCATTCCTGGTAAGCCACAATGCCCAGCATAAGGCAACCGCCCCCACAAGAATATGTGCAGAAAATTATTTATCAATACCCTGAAACCAGTTGCCGAACATGTTACGTGCACTACGTGGTGGGTATAAATTTAAAGCTACTTGAACTATGGCCCAAACTGCCCGAGCGAACTTACACTCAAAAAATAAGTGTTTAATAGACTCGTCATGTTGGCAGAAAACACATGTCTTGTTACCATGCGAGTTGCGTCGTGCCAGATTATCTCTACTTAAGATGACTCCTATATTAATATCTTCACTCTTAGAGGAATTTTGAGCTTCCACAATTTCCGGTTATCTATCGAAATATCACAATGAACCATTGCGTCATACATGGATTTGACTGAAAATTTTCCATTCTGATGCAACTTCCATCGAAAAATGTCCGGTTCACCTGACAGCTGAATATCCTCCAAGCGAATGAGTAATTCATTCCATGCTGCCAGGCGAGGACCTAAAAGATCCCTACTGAAAGAAATATCAGGGTTTTCTTGTCCCAAAACTTGTTTGATCGTGACAAATTTATGTCTGACAATCCTATACAAGCTCGGGTATTGCACCATGAGTGGGTTGGTCCCGAGCCAGGTGTCTTCCTAGAATCGAACCTGAGAACTGTCCCTAATCGAGAAGGTTCCAAATTGGAAAAAGAATTCCTTGGCCTTCATCACGCCACACCAAAAATGTGAATCCCTGGGTTTCCAATGAACTTGAGAAATGTCTTTGGATCTCACATACTTGTTACGAATGATTTCCTGCCACACCCCATTCTCAGTGAGTAGTTTGTAAACCCATTTGCTGAGAAGAGCAATGTTTTTAATCTCAAGGTCTTGAATTCCCATTCCCCCTTGACTTTTAGGTCTACATAATACACTCCACCTAGCGAGTCGATATTTCTTGGATTCATTATCACACCGCCAAAAAAATATGGATCTAAAGTAATCGAGGCGCTAAAGAACCCCTTTCGGGAGGTGGAAGAATGACAACATGTATAAAACCATGTTGCTGAGAACGGAATTGATCAAGATCAATCGCCCCCCGTAAGACAATAGTTTGGCCTTCCAGCTGGCTAGTCGTTTCTCAAGTCTCTCTTCCACATGCTTCCACTCAGCGATAGTTAAACGCCGATAGTGTATGGGAATACCGAGATATCGAATCGGGAACTGCTCGAGCTGGCATCCAAAAATCTCAGCAAACTCAGGTGCTGATTGTGCAGCATCGCCAAAGCAAAAAAGTTCACTCTTATGAAAATTAATTTTGAGACCAAAAAGTTCCTCAAAAGCACATAAAAGCAACTTGAGATTTCTTGCTTTATCTAGATCATGATCCATGAAAAGTATAGTGTCATCCACATATTGTAGAATAGATAGACCATCTTCTACCAAATGTGGAATGACACCACTAACTTGATCGGCCAACTTAGCCCGCTCAACAAGGGTAGCTAGCATGTCGGCCACAATACAAAATAGGGGATGCGGGGTCCCCTTGGCGAAGCCCCTTCCTTGTCTGAAAATATTTGCCAACATCATCGTTAACTTTGATGGCCACACTACCTCCAAAAACAAAGCTCTCGACCCAGCGACACCATTTTGGCGAAAACCCCTTCATCGTAAAGTTTGCAACAGAAAGGGCCACTTAACTTTATCATAGGCTTTTTCAAAATCTATTTTAAAGATGACTCCATTCAACTTTTTACGGTGAATCTCATGTACAGTTTCATGCAGCACGACAACTCCATCTAATATGCTGCGGCCCTGCATAAATGTTGTTTGAGTGGGTTTGACGACATGGTCAGCCACTGTGACAGCCCGATGCCGACGCCCCAGAAGATTCCCCTTTATTTCCGTTTCCGTCGTGTGATTAGTTTTATTCGTTGCATAGTCATGTAGTTTGCATCATCGAATCATGCATGGCATCATGTCATCTGTGCTTGTCTGGTGTGGCTAGTTGCACCTCGTTGTTTGAGTGTGAGCGCATGTGTGTATGTGCCTTAGGGCCTTGCAACGTGATTGGGTGCAACAAGTTCAAGCTCGTAACCCCTGTGGCACCATGTTTTCAAACTCCTTTCTTTCCATTTAGTTGAGGCAGATTTAAAAGTTCATGTTTTGGTTCAAAACAAAATGTTCCTCCTCTTCAAAATTTCTTTCTATTAATTGTGGGGCGCAACACTCATTTATTTGATTTTTTTCCTTTTGGTTTTATTCAAAAACAGAGCCCCATTTCATTTAAAAGTAATTTTTTTCCTTCTTCTAAAAATGTCCCACTTATTTTCTTAAACTTTGGCAACATTTTAGATGCCCAAATGTGTTTGTATTTTTGTTTTACTCCTTTTATTTTATCTTCTGGATTTATTCAAAATCCATTCATTTTATTTTTGCAAAAACGTTTTCTTTTAGTTTCAGAGAGAGAGGAGAAAGCAGAGTGGGCTTCCTGGCCCATCTCCTTTCTTTCTCTAGCGAGCCCACCTCCCTCTTCTCTCCCTGCTCGTCCCGATCCATCCACCCTTCTCCCAGCGCTGCCTTCCCCCTCGCGCAGCCTCCCCCTCGTCCCGATCCGTTTCCTCCCCCTGCGTAGCCTCGTCCGATCCCCTCCTCGGGCATCCCAGCGCTCCGCCGCCGCGCCATGGCCGTTCTCCCCTGCCGAGCCGAGCTCGCCTCCCTAGTCCTCCCCCTCGATCGAGCCGTGGAGCAGCTCCTCTGCCCGAGCTGCTCTACCCCGCGCCCGCGCTGCCCCAGCCCCATGGCTCCCCGTTGGTGCCCGACCTCGCCATGGCCGCCAGCTCGCCTCGCTGCTCCCCAACGCCGCCACAACCCCGGTCGCCGCCTGCTGCAAGGATCCCCTGCCGCCGTCGCCTTGGCCTCCTGTCACCGGAGATCCCCGGTCGCCGCCCGAGCCGCCATGTGCCTCTCCCCTGCCGCCGTTCGCCATGTCCGGCCGCCGGAGGTCCCCCCTCTCCTCGAGCCGCCATGGCTCCGACCTCCTTGTTCCCCTCGTGCTGCTGTTTGTTGCTGCTTCTGCCTGATGCGGGCTGCTGGTTATTTGTTGCTGCCGCTTGCGTGAAGCCGATGTGCCGACGCTGCTAGCTGTTGGCCTGCTTGCTGCCGCCTTGCTCCTTGCCATGCTGCGTTTTGCTGCTAGACTGCCGATGCGTGTCGCTGCATTTTGCTGTTGTCGTGCCTTGCTGCCGCTGTTGCTAGTGCTGCTGCCTGTAGCTGCTTAGGTTGTTAGTTGCTGTGAGCTAGCTGCTGGCCGTGCTTGCTAGCTTGCTCTTGTACTGATGTGTGTTGCTGCTGATTTGGTGTACTGTTCATGCTGCTTGCTAGTGTGCTTGCTATAGTTGCTTTGCTGCTTGCTTGCTGCTAGCTGTAGTTGATAGGCTAGGTAGATAGTTGATGTTGCCTGCTATCTGTTTTGCTAGATGCTAGCTGTAGCTTGCGTTGACTGATGATTTGCTTGCTTGTGCTTAGTTGCTGTTGCTAGATGCTTAGTTGTTGTTTTATTCTGCTTGCATTGCTGATAGTAGATGCTCTGCTGCCTAGTGCATTGCTGCTAGGTTAGTTGCCTAGCCGGTTGCTGCTAGTTAGAGTTTTTAGCTGCTGTTTGCCGAGGTTGCTGCTAGACTAGTTGTTGCTGCCGCTTGTCGTCGCCGCATGCACCATCCCCTTCTTCATGGAGCCGACAAGATCGGCGAGTACCACGTCGTCCTCGACGACCCCGGAACGTGTTCGACTCCCGACGCCGAAGATCGTCTACCGACGCAAGAGAACAACTACCGTCGACGAGACCGTGTACGACTACTTCCATGACGAGCACGACTTCCACGACGTCCGCTACAAACCGATCCGCTTCGAATCACACGCTTCGAAGGTATACCGACGAGACGTGTCGTGTAACAAATGAATGTGATGTATGAGTTGAATGTATGTTGCACCGTATGTTGCCCGTGGCACGTTGTGTTCCTCTTTCGTTGTGCCCTCGACACATGGGAACCCGATATACGGGATCACCCCATCTATATTTAGCGTTCCCGCACCCGCTCCCTATTCGTTGGCACGATTGCTCGTCGAGTTATCGGATAGGAACGTTGCCGTGGCATCGTTTCCGTCTTGCCGCCATGGTCCCCTCTCGCTCGCCGTGGCGAAACATGTTTCCTTCTCTTCTTGCCGTGATGTTGTAACTTGCATGCATGACACATTCATGGCATATATATCGTGTGTTGCATGCCTCTTGTGCCGTAGCTCCGTTCTATGTTTCGCGTGTTACCCAACTAGTATGACAGGTAGAATAATCGCTTCACCCCTTTCCATGTTAACAACATTTAAGATTGCCGAGTAAATAATCGGGAGTGAATTAAATAATTAAATGTGGAGTTTCGTCGATATGCAACTCGTTGCATATCGAGCTTCACTTAATGTGTAGTGTTTGCGTGAGGTGAATTGCCATGCCTGCCTTGCATCTTTGAACTGATCACGCATCATATTAGGTTGTGCATCATGTTGTGCATCGTGTGGTGAATATCTGTGTTGATGTTTGTTTCCGGTTTGCTCCGTCTCGATAGAGTTCCGCAAGCGTGTCGGAATGTGAGGACCCGTTCGACTACGATGGTTCGTCGACTTCTTGGAGTTGTTCTTCTTCCAAGCGGGATCTCAGGCAAGATGACCATTTCCCCAGATACCATTACTATCATTGCCGTGCTAGTTTTATCGCTTTTATAGATTATTCCTCGTTGCCTACCACATGTTAAATATCAGCCTCTCAACAATGCCATGAAACCTTCAACCTGTTCAACCTACCAAACCACTGATTGGCTATGTTACCGCTTGCTTAACCCTGCGTTAGCGTTGCTAGTTGCAGATGCAGTTGCAGATGCAGTTGCTTCCATGTGATAACATGGGTTCCTTGTTATATCACCCTATTAATGCTATTTAATTTAATGCACCTATATACTTGGTAAAAGGTGGAAGGCTTGGCCTTTCTAACCTGGTGTTTTGTTCCACCTTTGACCCCCTTAGTTCCGGCTAACGGTGTTATGTTCCATAAATGAGCGCTCCTAACACGATCGGGGTTGTTATGGGGACCCCCTTGATAATTTGTTTTAGATTAAAGCTGGTCTCGCAAGGCCCAACATTGGTTCTACATTTTCCCAACATAATAATTTTGTTAATATTGAGTTTCATAGGGCGTCATGAACCCGAGGAGTAATTTTACATAAACAGGGGGGCCAGTGCTGATGGTGTTGGTCCCAAACGGTCTGCCCGCGGGGCCACCACGGGGAAACTCGAGGTTTGGCACCCGTAGCTAGTTCCATCCGTCGTGTCCTGAGAACGAGATACGCGGCTCCTATCGGGATCGTCGACACGTCGGGCGGCCTTGCTGGATTAGTTTTACCTTTGACGAGATATCTTGTGCATCGGGATTCTGGTGATGCTTTGGGTAATCTTAGAGTTGAGGTTTCCCACTAAGGAATCTGACGAGATCGCGAGCGTCGTGATTGAGGATTTCTATGCGGCTTGTAGTAATTTGTGATGGACTAGTTGGAGCACCCCTGCAGGGTTAAATCTTTCGGAAAGCCGTGCCCGCGGTTATGTGGCAACGTGGAAGCTTTGTTTAACACTGGTTCTAGATAACTTCAAGTTAACTTAATTAAAATATGCCAACTGTGTGCGTAACCGTGACCGTCTCTTTCGTGAGTTCCTTCTCCGACCGAGGACACGGTGGGGTTATGTCTGACGTAGGTAGGTGTTTAGGATCATTCATTTGATCATCCGTAGTTCACGTCCGCTATGCGTAGATCTTCCCCCTCTTATTTCTTGTACTCGTAAGTTTAGCCACCAAATATATGCTTAGCCGCTGCTGCAACCTCACCACTTAACCATGCCTCACCCATCAAGCTTTGCTAGTCTTGATACCTTTGGAAATGAGATTGCTGAGTCCCCTCTGGCTCACAGATTACTACAACACCAGTTGCAGGTACAGGTAAAGGTTATTTGACGCGAGCGCGTTGATTGTTCATTTGGAGTTGCTTCTTCTTCTTCTTCTTCATCGATCTAGGATGGGTTCCAGGCCGGTAGCCTGGGATAGCAAGGATGGACGTTGTTCTTCTTTTCTCGTTTGTTTTCGCCCGTAGTCGGACCCTGCTCTTACTCTTTATGATTATGTAATGTACTGATGTGACTCTGATGTAGCTTGTGGTGAGTGTAAGCCAATTCTATATATATATCTCTTCTTTTCAGTACATGTACTTGTAACGATATCCATTATTGCGACACGACGAGATGCGCTTCTATCCCTAACGAGGCCTTCGTGCCAAATTGAGGATAGGGTCGCATCTTGGGCGTGACAGCCACCCGTTCAACGATTAGTTGCGACCTTCGTAAAGATTTTAAAACTTACATTTAGAAGGAAAATCGGTCGATATTGTTGAATACGACTAGCCTCCTTAATCTTAGGCAATAGGATAATTTCCCCATAGTTTTAATGAGAAATATCGAGGTCTTTGGTATGCAGTTGGTTAAACAACTGAACCAAGTCTGCCTTAATCACGTCCCAAAAACATTGATAAAACTCTGCCGGAAAGCCATCCGGTCCCGGGGCCTTGTTGTGTTCCATTGGGAACACCACAATTCATATTTCCTCCTCAGAGAATGGAGAGGTTAAGAATTCATTTTCCAGTTCCGAAACTTGAGGAATGTCATGAGTAATAGACTCGTCCAACTGAAAAGTTGTTTCAGCTGAAGGTCCAAAAACCTCTTTGTAATACTTGGTAATAAAATTTATGAGTGGTCCATCCCCCTCGATTCGGCTTTCCTCCTGGTCAAGAGTGAATATACGTTTATTTCTATGTCTGCCATTGGCGAGCATTTGAAAGTATTTCGTATTATCGTCACTGTTAGAGCATATTTCTCCATATGTGGTTTTGGTAATTGATGACAATTCCTATGGACTAATGGTTGCCTTATGTTATATTTATAGGATTTGTCCATAGGCACTTCTTGAAGTCCATCTGTTGGGTTCAAGGAGTTTATATGATGACCAAGATGGTATTCAAGGTATTATCCAAAGAATGGTCATAGAGACACAAGGTTGATCAAGATTGTCAGACAAAGAGTAAATCAAGATGATCAACACACAAAGCGTACAAGATGTACCGAGAGGGATCAAGTGATCCCATGGTATGGTAAGCATTGTCCATTACGTGTTTGTGTGCTAACCCATGGTCTTCGTGAGAGTTCTATGTGGGGGTTAGGTGTGTTTCCATGGGCTTGCGTCAAAAGGAAGATCTCATACAACCCATGAAGGATGACGTCAAGTGGTGATCGTCACCAAGATTGCGGTGTGCAAGTTCAAGTGGATCAACACGAATATATCATGCTTGAAGCTTGCCGTCCATTGTGGTGGCAATGGACTTGTGAAGATATGCTGAAGAGTGGCTCACCCATAGTGAGTATGGGGGAGCAATTAACTAGTCTTCATCAAGCCAACGCAATCAAGAAAGGTGGTCCATCTTGAGGAAGCCGAGATCATCATCATCTAGCTTAAGAGGACGAGGTGCAAGGTATAGGTTTGCCCTTGATAGATTTTCTGTTTTAGGATAGTTTGATGCACTGTCAAGGGGGGCTCTCAAGTGAGTAGCTTGATCGTATCGTTCGTTGAGAGCTCAAACCATTTGCATCCTTGCATCATACTTCTTGGTTCTTGTTTGGTGTTTCTCTTTGTGAGTTTTAGAGCTTATGGTCATCTTCATGACAAGCTCGAGTTCATCGAAAACGGAGTCCATATGCATCTTCAATGATGTTTTCGACGTTGGGAGTTTTTACCGGTCTTATTCGAAGAAGGGTTCTCACCATTTTCTTATGGGACTTTTATAACTTTCTTATTATTTATATTTCTATCAAGATTTTGTTAGCCCATGTCATTAGCTTTCCAACAAACTTGGTTTCGTTGAAATCGGAGTCCGTATGCGAAAGTTAGAGCAGATTCAGTATCCAGCGGTAGTACCGCTCCTCGTGCCAGCGGTAGTACCGCCCCCGGAGTTGTAGTACCGCCCCAGGAGCGGTAGCTATTTCTTACTACCGCTCGCTAGCTGTAGTACCGCTCCGGGTGGGTGGTAGTACCGCTTCGGGACGGTAGTACCTCTCTTTGAGCGGTTGTTCTTCGTCGGACTTTTTGCGAAGACTTTCTCTAGAGGTAGTACCGCCAGGGTCTAGCGGTAGTACCGTCAGGGTCTAGCGGTAGTACCGCCAGGGGCTAGTGGTAGTACCGCTGTGCTCGGGCTGTAAGTGGGGGTAATGGTGTGATTTCTTCCCCCACTATATAAAGGGGTCTTTTTCCCCCTTGGACTAATTTTATCCGTTGAGCTCGTGTTCTTCCTCCATTGTTGAACTTCTTAGAGATTGCTAACTCTCAATCCCTCCAATGATTCTTGCTAGTTCTTGAGGGAAAAGAGAGAGGAGATCTAGATCCACATCTCCACCAATCACTTTCTCCTCTATGTGAGGGGAACCCCTTGGATCTAGATCTTGGAGTTCTTTGTGAGCTCCTTGTTCTTCCTTTCATATTTCTCCATAGCTTTTGTTGTTGTGGAGGGATTTGAGTGTGAGGGACTTGACCACTTTATGTGTTCTTGCCATTGCATGAGTTGCATCGGTTTGAGTTCTCCACGGTGATACGTGGAAGTGAAGTTTGAGAAGCCATATTACCTTTTGGTACCTAGTACCCTAGAGATTGTTCTTTGTGGATGCTTTGGCGTCCTAGAAGCTTGGTGGTGTCTTGGAGCTCAATCATTGTGGTGTAAATCTCCGGGAAAGCGTCGGGGTCTCCAATTAGGTTGTGGTGATTGCCCCGAGCAATTTGTACGGGTACCGGTAACCGCCCCCAAGGGTTGCCATTTGTACGGGTTCGGTGACCGCCCTCAAGGGTCCCTTAGTGAAATCACGGCATCTTGCATTGTGCGAGGGCGTGAGGAGATTACGGTGGCCTTAGTGGCATCTTGGGGAGCATTGTTCCTCCACACCGCTCCAACGGAGATTAGCATCCGCAAGGGTGTGAACTTCGGGATACATCATCGTCTCCGCGTGCCTCGGTTATCTCTTACCCGAACCCTTTACTTATGCACTTTACTTTGTGATAGCCATATTGTTTATTGTCATATATCTTGCTATCACTTAGTTGTTTATCTTGCTTAGCATAAGTTGTTGGTGCACATAGGTGATCCTAGTTGTTGTAGGTTTTGTGCTTTACAAATTAAACGTTAGTTTTATTCCGCATTTATTCAAGCCTAAACCGTAATTATTTCAAAGCGCCTATTCACCCCCCTCTAGGTGACATCCACGTCCTTTCAATTGGTATCAGAGCTAGGTCTCTCTTTATTAGGTTTAACCACCTAGAGAGTAAGGATGTCGACTAGGGGTTTAGGATTCTTTGACACACCTAGTTTCGATGGCACAAATTTTGATGTTTGGGTAATTCGTATGCTTAATCACTTCCGGGTCTTGGACCCAAATTTAGAGCAAATTGTAGATATGAGGTTTTCTCCTCCAAAGGATTCTCAAAATATATCTTTAGAGGATGAGAAAAACTCTTATCTCAATGCTCAAGATTCCAATGTGCTTTTTGATGCTTTGAGCAATGTAGTTATATTTCAAATCATGCCATTCCGGGATGCTCATGAGTTGTGGACAAAGCTTCAAGATAAATATGGTGTGTCCAAGATTTGTAGGGATGATTGTTCTCAATCCACCTCTGGTCGTGTGGTCTTCTCAACTTCATCTACTTCACCTACATGTGGATTGTCACAAGGTAATGATATGGTGAGTAGTGGTGATCATTGCAATGATGATAGTGGGTTTATTGTTGATGATCCTTCTTCACTATATTATTGCAATGCTTCATCTTTGGGCATTAACACTTCAAGCACTCTAAATGTTTTACATGCTTGTGTTGATAGTCCTTGCATATCATGTAAAAACTGCTTGACTAAATCTCATGATGATATGCTTCCTATATCTTGTTGCCATGATAAAAATGTATATATTTCCTTGAGTTGTTGTGCTAACAATGTAGAGGAAATTCATCACTCCATGGAACAAGATGTGGCCTTGAATGATGCTTCAAGGGATCCTACATCATCATCTATTGTTACTCACTTTTGCCTTATGGCTAAGGCTTCAAAGGTATCTCCTACTTTGAATCCCAATGTATCTAATGATGATGATGTTGATGAAAATGAGGATGAGAGTAATTATGAAGAGAGTGATATTATTGCATCCTTAAAAATTAAGGGTGAAATGATTTTTAAATCTCTTTATAAGAACAGACTTGCTTGTTCCAACTTCTTGGAAATCATGTCTATTGCTACCGAGGGCAAGAAATACATTGAGGAGTTGGAAGCTCATCTCGAGGAGCATGAGGCCACCATTGAGACAATGGAAGGTCATGAGCGTGATTACACTAACGAGATCGTGGAGCTATCTCAAGCTCTTGAAAACGAACAAACCACCAAGGAATCTCTTGAGGAAACCTTTGCTATAGAATTATCTAGATTAAAGAAATCCCATGATAGAGCTCTCGAGGTGGCTAATGATTTTAGAACGAAAAACGATAAGCTTGAAGTTGCACATGCTAAACTCGTTGAGGACTATGAGCACCTCGAAAATGGCTCAAGGTCTATTAAGAGTTCGCTCATCGAACTCACCGAGTCTCATGCTCAACTTGAAGCTTCATATGCTAAAGAGCTTGCCAAGTTGCCTTCTCCTCTTATTGTTAATAATGATGCTTGTGCTACTAACTCTACTTCTTGTGAAGCATCCATTTTAAAGGAGAATGTTGAGCTAAGGGCTCAACTTGAGTTGCTATCTAGCAATTATGGGAAATTGGAAGAAAGTCATGTAATGCTCACAAGCTCTCATGATGATCTTCTAGTATCCCATAATGTGCTAAAATTAGCCCATGAGGCCATTACTACCAAGGTAACATCGAGTGAGCCTCATGTGGACATTAGCACTACTTCTAGTCAAAAAGCTATATTGCCATGTGCTAGTCCTCGTAATTCATCTACTCATAATGTTGCTACATCTTGTGATGAATTACTTTCCATGCCTTGTTGCTCTAACAATGAAGCTTATACTTCCTCTAGTACCTGTGTTGATACTAGCCATGTAGAGGAAATCAAAGAGCTCAAGGCCCAAGTCACTTCCTTGAAGAAAGACTTGGAAAAGAGTCATGAAGGAATGTCCACACTCAAAAATGTCTTGTGTGGGCAAAAATCCCCGAATGAAAAAGATGGACTTGGATTCAAATCCAACAAGAAGAATAAGTCCAAAAGCTTCAAGAAGAAGGGACAAGAACAAGTCAAGAATTCGGCCAAGATTATTTGCTTCAAGTGCAAAATTGAAGGGCACCATGTTAGATCTTGCCCACTAAAGAAGAAGCCCCAAAGTCACAAGCAACAAGGGAAGCGACCACAAGTTCAATCACATACTCAACTACAAGTTGAAGAAAGGCCCCTTTCCCAGAAGACCCAAGCCAACACTCCTCATGTTGAGAAATCAATAGGGAAGAACTTAAAGGGTAGATGTTGCTACTTATGTCGTGAGAAGGGTCACTTCGCTTCTTCTTGCATGAGAGGTAATTTATCCAACCCAATCATTATTGATGATATCTATTCTCTTGGGAAGGATAAGGTTGGCAATGTGTTTGCCAAGTTTTTTGGTACTCAAAGTGGTGTCAAGAAAAGTACCATTTGGGTTGCCAAGCCTATTGTGACTAACCTCTTAGGACCCAACGTGGTTGGGGACCAACAAGCTCAAACTTGATCAATAGGTGAATGTGGAGTACATTAGAGACTTGGATACATAATGAAGAATTAAGGGGTCTTCATCATTCATATTATCTCAAGCCAAGTTATTTGGATTATCGAGTTTCTATCTTATTTCCAATGTGCCTCCTTACGGTAACTTGTACTTAAACTGTTTACATTGTTAGTTGCTTGCCCCTTTGCATGTTGTGGTTTTGTACCTTGAAAGTGTTTGTATATGTTGTGCTTCCAACTTTCTTATCTTGAGTAATCGAATATGTGTATGTTGGTTTGCATATCATGTACATGTGAGTCTTGTATTGAGGCTTTTTGCATCTTGTTTGTATCTTTGTTGGCTCTTGTGAGAGATTAATGGATTATCCCATTGTGGGGGAGTGATATGCTTTGCACACCTCACAATCCTATAAATGTGTATACATGGGGAATACCACTTAGTATTGATATTTCAAGATTATCTAGTTTTTATGTGGTATGTCTTACTCATGAGAAATTCAAATTCTATATGGTCCATTAATTATCTCTTGTTGGTTTTAATTTTCCACTTGTTAATATTGTTGGGTTATCACATTATGAGGGAGTAATATGCTATGTGCATATTACAAGCCTATAAAATGTGTACATTTTAGGTATTGCCACTTAGTGTTGATATTGTAAATTATCTTGTTCCTAGGTGGCATGTTAGCTCTACAAGTGTCATTTGCTTGCGTTTTATGGGTAAATATGATCTTGGATATTTTTACGATCTACCAATGAGTATCATTTCCAAAATACTTCTTGTCGTTGACAATTGGTATTCCCATCATGTGGTAGGAATTGCTAATCGTCTTTACATTGGTTTTTGTGTTTCATTTGTCTTCCTTGCCTCTTGTGGATCTATTTTAACATGTCTAGTGTTTTTATAGATATAGAGAAAGTGATGATCCCATCTTGTGCATTTTGTATTTAAATGCAAATTCTATATAATGCACATCTCTTGGGGGAGCTATCCTATTTTCTTTAGAACACTCTCTTTATTCGCCCATCATAAAATCTTTTGATCCTCATCAAGTGTGTGTTGATGGGAGGCAAGTCTTGCTCTTTATGATGCTTTGTGCCATCACGAAAATTTGTCGAGGGTTTGGTTTGTTGGAAACTAGCTCTCTTTTGGAAACTAGATACCTCGTGTTTGTTTTCCTTCAATTGGTATCTTGTTTCCTTTTATTTGTCATGTGTAAATGTATATCTCATTCCTTGAGGTATCTTTTAATTGATATCCTTCAAGTGATAGTTTTTAGTTTGGTATCTTATTATCACTTGATACCTTGTATTTTGGTGTATTATCAACTTTGTTTTGAGTTGATTCTTGAAAGCCTTGAGCATGCATATTTACTATATATAGCTTATTTTGCTTGCTTTCTTTATTTGACCCAATATATAGGGGAAACTCCACCTTGTCATAAATTGGCTAAAGTGCGCATGAAATTCAAATTCATATCTATGTGCACATATGTATGTGGAGTTTGTCCTATTTATTGTTGGTTTTCTAACTCTTTGGTCCCAATGAGCTTGGGCACCATTTTGTTTGTTTTGTTGTTCCAGGAACAATTGGAGATGCCTTGGATGCTTGGCTCACCTATAAGGAAGGTGTTGAGACCATGTGATTATTGGAGCCAAGTTAGGATGATCAACGAACAACTATCTACTACATCAATCCAATGTTGTCTTGGTAACAAGTATCTACTTCATGCATTCATTTCTTGCAAAGGCCCAAACCTGTCTTTTCTTTTCTAGGTTGCATCATGGCATGAATCTCTTGATTCGTTCTTGTAGTACTTGTTTCCTTTCTCAAAGCATCCGAAGGATGATGTCTTATTGCTAATTGGGATGTCTTTGATGTTCGAATGTTGGAAGTTCATATTGTACAGTAAGAAAATATTAGGCCATGTGCTATGCTTCCAAGCAAAGATCTTATTGATATATTTATGACTTCCTTTTGGATATCTTGTTTGTTCCTTCTTGTAACCATTTCGTGTGTACATCCTTCTTTGTGGATATATATCATCATGATTGTCTTCTACTTAGAATCTTTTACACATGAGAGAAGTTACATCTCTAATTGATATCCTCTTCTCTTTCACGTCCACCGTTGCATTTCCTTTTTCAATTTTGGTGGCTTTGTGAAAGGATTTTTCTTGAGTGCGTATCTTATTTTCCTACATATTGATGCATTCTTTGGCCGTGAAGATTACTTTTCCTCATGCTTGTATTGATGAGGGTTTTGCCATTTCGATTGGTATCCCTCCTCTTGACAAGGTTCTTATTTCCTATCTTCACCATGGGTTGTGGCAAGCGTTGGTTCTTATTTTGTTTATTAGTAAGCTTGTGAACCCATTTTCTAGTATGTGTGTGTGTGTGAATGATATGTCTTGCACTTTGTTTCTCATTTCATCAAGACTACGTTGATGAGTAATGCTCATCCTTATCTTAGTCTTCTCAAGTGCTTTGCCATGACTCACACACATTATTTTGGTTGAGCCTATTCTTAAGGTGCTTCTTTTACATGTTGCTCAACCATTTGTTTTGTGCAAGTGATATGCTTATTGCCTCATCTATCTTCTTGCACTCGTTGTGTGTTTTTATTAATTTTGGGGGAAAACGATCCTATTTTGTGCACTTGTATCAAATACAAAAATCTCTTATTAGTGCACAAATCATGGGGAGCTTCTCTAGTTTTGATAAAACACTCCGTTGCCTTTATCATAATATCTTTTATTCATGTGGTTCGAAGGACCATATGATTGTTTGTTCCATCTGGTATCTTTTGATTGCTTGCCTCTATTTTTGTATGTCCTTGTGGCATACGATCCTTTTATTTGCAATCTTTGGGTCCTCGATATAGTTCGTTTTCCTCCAACTTCTTATCATTGGCTTTCTAAACTTTTTGTCCATTTTGGCAATCGATGCCAATGGGGGAGAAGTTTAGAGAGTTTAGTTTGGTTATGCTTAGAGGGTTTTGCTTTTATTGCACAAGCATTTACATCTTGTACGCATGCATTATTGCTTTGCATGTGTGTGCTTGGTTATGCTTATTTCCTTATATAAACTCTCTTTAAGTGGTTGTCATCAATTACCAAAATGGGGGAGATTGTTAGAGCATATTTCTCCATATGTGGTTTTGGTAATTGATGACAATTCCTATGGACTAATGGTTGCCCTAAGTTATATTTATAGGATTTGTCCATAGGCACTTCTTGAAGTCCATCTGTTGGGTTCAAGGAGTTTATGTGATGACCAAGATGATATTCAAGGTATTATCCAAAGAATGGTCATAGAGACACAAGGTTGATCAAGATTGTCAGACAAAGAGTAAATCAAGATGATCAACACACAAAGCGTACAATATGTACCGAGAGGGATCAAGTGATCCCATGGTATGGTAAGCATTGTCCACTACGTGTTTGTGTCCTAACCCATGGTCTTCGTGAGAGTTCTATGTGGGGGTTAGGTGTGTTTCCATGGGCTTGCGTCAAAAGGAAGATCTCATACAACCCATGAAGGATGACGTCAAGTGGTGATCGTCATCAAGATTGCGGTGTGCAAGTTCAAGTGGATTAGCACGAATATATCATGCTTGAAGCTTGCCGTCCATTGTGGTGGCAATGGACTTGTGAAGATATGCTGAAGAGTGGCTCACCCATAGTGAGTATGGGGGAGCAATCAACTAGTCTTCATCAAGCCAATGCAATGAAGAAAGGTGGTACATCTTGAGGAAGCCAAGATCATCGTCATCTAGCTCAAGAGGACGAGGTGCAAGGTATAGGTTTGCCCTTGATAGATTTTCTGTTTTATGATAGATTGATGTAGTGTCAAGGGGGCTCTCAAGTGAGTAGCTTGATCATATCGTTCGTTGAGAGCTCAAACCATTTGCATCCTTGCATCATACTTCTTGGTTCTTGTTTAGTGTTTCTCTTTGTGAGTTTTAGAGCTTATGGTCATCTTCATGACAAGCTCGAGTTCATTGAAAACGGAGTCCATATGCATCTTCAATGATGTTTTCGATGTTGGGAGTTTTTACCGATCTTATTTGAAGAAGGGTTCTCACCATTTTATTATGGGCCTTTTCTAACTTTCTTATTATTGATATTTCTATCAAGAGTGTGTTATCCCATGTCGTTAGCTTTCCAACAAACTTGGTTTCGTTGAAATCGGAGTCCGTATGCGAAAGTTAGAGCAGATTCACTATCCACCGGTAGTACCGCTCCTAGTGCGAGCGGTAGTACCGCTCGTGTAGCGGTAGTACCGCCCCCGGAGCTGTAGTACCGCCCCGGAGCGGTAGTTATTTCTTACTACCGCTCGCTAGCTGTAGTACCGCTCTGGGTGGGCGGTAGTACCGCTTCGGGACGGTAGTACCTCTCTCTGAGCGGTTGTTCTTCGTCGGACTTTTTGCGAAGACTTTCTCTAGAGGTAGTACCACTAGGGTCTAGCGGTAGTACCGCCAGGGCTAGCAGTAGTACCGCTGTGCTCGGGCTGTAAGTGGGGGTAACGGTCTGATTTCTTCCCCCACTATATAAAGGGGTCTTCTTCCCCCTTGGACTAATTTTATCCGTTGAGCTCGTGTTCTTCCCCCATTGCTGACCTTCTTAGAGCTTGCTAACTCTCAATCCCTCCAATGATTCTTGCTAGTTCTTGAGGGAAAAGAGAGAGGATATCTAGATCCACATCTCCACCAATCACTTTCTACTCTATGTGAGGGGAACCCCTTGGATCTAGATCTTGGAGTTCTTTGTGAGCTCCTTGTTCTTCCTCTCATATTTCTCCATAGCTTTTGTTGTTGTGGAGGGATTTGAGTGTGAGGGACTTGACCATTTTGTGTGTTCTTGCCATTGCATGAGTTGCATCAGTTTGAGTTCTCCACGGTGATACGTGGAAGTGAAGTTTGAGAAGCCATATTACCTTTTGGTACTTAGTACCCTAGAGATTGTTCTTCATGGATGCTTTGGCGTCCTAGAAGCTTGGTGGTGTCTTGGAGCTCAATCATGGTGGTGTAAAGCTCCGGGAATGCGTCGGGGTCTCCAATTAGGTTGTGGAGATTGCCCCGAGCAATTTGTACGGGTACTGGTAACCGCCCCCAAGGGTTGCCATTTGTACGGGTTTGATGACCTCCCTCAAGGGCCCCTTAGTGGAATCACGACATCTTGCATTGTGCGAGGGGGTGAGGAGATTACGGTGGCCTTAGTGGCATCTTGGGGAGCATTGTGCCTCCACACCGCTCCAATGGAGATTAGCATCCGCAAGGGTGTGAACTTTGGGATACATCATCGTCTCCGCGTGCCTCGGTTATCTCTTACCCGAACCCTTTACTTATGCACTTCACTTTGTGATAGCCATATTGTTTATTGTCATATATCTTGCTATCACTTAGTTGTTTATCTTGCTTAGCATAAGTTGTTGGTGCACATAGGTGAGCCTAGTTGTTGTAGGTTTTGTGCTTGACAAATTAAACATTAGTTTTATTCCGCATTTCTTCAAGCCTAAACCGTAATTATTTTAAAGTGCCTATTCACCCCCCCTCTGAGACATCCACGTCCTTTCAGTCACCTTGCACGAGCGAGTCCACCTTGCAACGTTGGTACCATTTAATCTCTTCCTCGCGTAGTAGGCGGGCAATCTGCTCATTTAGATGGCTTTTTTGCTCAATCTCAACAGGAGAAAGAGGCCTCACCTCCGCAATTTTATTAAAGGTATTGATTAAGGTAGACAGTCGCAACTTTTCTTTTTTGTAGATGCCAACAGTGTGCTTGGCCCATCCACGAAGAAATCGATGCAAGGCGCTAATTCTATTAATGCATCATTGAATGGGCATGTTACCGCGAGGTTGACGCGCCCACACTTTCTTAACCAGGTCATGAAAGCCCTCTCTAGTGAGCCATCCCAGTTAAAATTTAAACTGATGACAGTTAGGGCTTGTAATTGATTATCCAAAATCGGTTAGCAATGGAGCGTGATCCGGTAAGGCCTCAATTCTTTCTAGTGCCCGTACCGAGGCTAGGGGATATTTATATCCCTAGTCGGTGGTAACTAGCACCCGATCCAGTTTTTCAAAGGTTGGAACTGATCGGCTATTGGCCGAGGTATACTGACGACTAGACATAGTGATCTCCCTCAGGTCCAGGCTGTCAATAACAACATTAAAGAGGAAAGGCCACCTAGTGCCAAACCGGTCATTGTTTTTTCCTGCTGATATCGAAGGATATTGAAATCCCCCCGATCAACATGGGATGGGGATTGTCTCGGCAGGTATTAACAAGTTCTTTTAGAAATGCAGACTTAAACTCCTCCTGAGCGGCGCCATATACAGCCACCAGGCTCCAAAGGAAGTTGTCGGACTTGTTTCGAAGGTGAAATTTGATATGATATCCCCCCTTTGATGTGGACAAAAGTTCCAAGTACGTAGAGTGGATGCCTAGCAAGATTCCACCGGACCTTCCGGTCGGGGGTAAGACGTGCCATTCATAATCATAACCACATGAAAAGTGGTCCAGATCACGTGTTGGGAAGTCACGTTTTCCCGACTCAGTGATGGCCACAAAGTCTAACGCATGATCCTTAACACAATCGGCAATGTGTTTGTGTTTAGCCAAGTAACCAAGACCTATGCTATTCCAAAACATGCCTCTCATGCTGAACCATTTTTTTATTTAGAGACCTTTGCCTTCTTATATGGACGCCCTCTTTTCTTTGCTGAACTAGACTTATTCTTGCGTACCGACGCAATAAGCTCACTGTCACGCCCAAGATGCGACCCTATCCTCAATCTGGCACGGGGCCTCGTCAGGGATAGAAGCGTATCTCGTCGTGTCGCAAGAATGGATATCGTTACAAGTACATGTACTGAAAAGGAGAGGTATATAAGAGAGTTGGCTTACACTCGCCACAAGCTACATCAGAGTCACCTCAGTACATTACATAACATCAAGAGTAAGAGCAGGGTCCCTCTACGGACGAAAATAAACGACAAAAGAAGAACGACGTCCATCCTTGCTATCCCAGGCTGCCGGCCTGGAACCCAATCCTAGATCGAAGAAGAAGAAGAAGAAGAGGCAACTCCAAATGAACAATCAACGCGCTCGCGTCATGTAACCTTTACCTGTACCTGCAACTGGGGTTGTAGTAATCTGTGAGCCACAGGGGACTCATCAATCTCATTTCCAAAGGTATCAAGACTAGCAAAGCTTAATGGGTGAGGCATGGTTAAGTGGTGAGGTTGCAGCAGCGCCTAAGCATATATTTGGTGGCTAACTTACGAGTGCAAGAATTAAGAGGGGGAAGATCTACGCATAACGGACGTGAACTACTGATGATCAAATGAATGATCCTGAACACCTACCTACGTCAGTCATAACCCCACCGTGTCCTCGATCGGAGAAGGAACTCACGAAAGAGACAGTCACGGTTACGCACACAGTTGGCATATTTTAATTAAGTTAACTTCAGGTTATCTAGAACCAGTGTTAAACAAAGTTTCCACGTTGCCACATAACCGCGGGCACGACTTTCCGAAAGATTTAACCCTGCAGGGGTGCTCCAACTAGTCCATCACAAATTACCACAAGCCGCATAGAAATCCTCAATCACGAAGCTCGCGATATCGTCGGATTCCCTAGTGGAAAACCTCAACTCTGAGATTACCCAAAGCATCACCGGAATCCCGATGCACAAGATATCTCGTCAAAGGTAAAACTAATCCAGCAAGGCCGCCCAACGTGTCGACGATCCCGATAGGAGTCGCGTACCTCGTTCTCAGGACACGGCGGATGAGCTAGACGTCGGGATCGCTAAACCTCCGGGTGACCAGAGGGGCGCCGGACATCGCTCAGGTGGGGCCAACACTCATGAGGAGCACTGGCCCGGGGGTTGATTAAATTATCCTCGGGGTCCGGAAAGTCCCTATGCAATTTTATTAGGTGTTTAGGCAAATGTAGTACCAAAGTTGGGCCTTGCCAGACCAGCTTTAATCTAAAACGAATTATCAAGGGGGTCCCCATAACAACCCCGATCGTGTTAGGAGCGCTCAATTATGGAACATAACACCGGTAGCCGGTAACTAAAGGGGGCAAAGGTGGAACAAAACACCAGGCTAGAAAGGCCGAGCCTTCCACCTTTTACCAAGTATATAGGTGCATTAAATTAAATAGCATTTAAAACGGTGATATAACAAGGAACCCCTGCTTGACATGGAAGCAACTGCACCTGCAACTAGCAACGCTATCAACAGGGTTAAGCAAGCAGTAACATAGCCAATCAGTGGTTTGCTAGGTTGAACAGGTTGATGGTTTCATGGCGTTGTAGAGAGGCTGATATTTAACAGGTGGTAGGCAACGAGACGTAAACGATAGCAACGGTAAAACTAGCATGGCAATGATAGTAATGGTATCTGGGGAAATGATCATCTTGCCTGAGATCCCGCTTGGAAGAAGAATGCCTCCGTGAAGCAGACGAACCGACGTAGTCGAACGGGTCCTCACATTCCGGCACGCGTGCGGAACTCCATCGAGACGGGGAAACCGGAAACAAGCATCAACACACGATAATCACCACACGATGCAAGACACACATGATGCATGAACGGTCTAAAACAAGGCGTGACAATCACAACAATCAAACACTACACATTAAGTGAAGCTCGATATGCAACGAGTTGCATATCGACGAAACTCCACGTTGAATTATTTAGTTCACTCCCGGTTAACTACACGCAATATTAATGTTGTCAAACATGCAAGAGGTGAAGCGGAAAATAAACTACCTATCTAGACACTTTAAATGAGGTCGGAAATGACATATAGCACCTCCGAAACGACCTCACCTGTTAATTTACAATTCTGTCCAGATCTGAATTAATGCATTTAATTGGTTGTTAAACAGCAAAACAAATAGGTTCACGTGATTCTACGCGTCATGGCAAGCAATCTACACATAAAGAACATCTCCAACGGAGCTACGGTTCAAAAGTTACAAGCACCGCAAGATATGATGGCATGAATGCAAAATGTGTGCAACGGCGGCTACGAGCACATCAACACAAACAACCAGCAAGAGGAAATGAATCTACACAAGATTCTAAGCAAGTTTCATGTAGGACACGATCAAATCGGAGCTACGGTTCGAAAACTACGAGCAAAACAAGAAAACATCACAATCTGCCCAAAACAGCCACATATCAACTTCTACGTCTCACAACTTCGGCTACACAACTCCGATAAGCTCAAGCAAAGCACGGCACAGAAGAGGGCAAAAAGCACAACTACAATCAACTAACAACATCTAGCATGGCAGCACGGAGCACTAGGAAAAGAAGACACAAAAATGGCACCTCACGCACTATTTCAGACTTAGTGAAAATAACACCTCCTGAAAGTGCACTTTTCAGCCTGAAGCAATATTGACAGCAGCAAAACCTATAGCTACAGGAGTCCAAATGGCATGAAACTTAACAGCATGCTAGAGAAACATAAGGGGTACAACTAACTCCATTGGTCCAACCCCAAAAGAGCTACAGATCACAAGCTAGAAGCAAAACAAAACAGCAACAAAATAATAACAGAATCCAGACTTAGAAATATTTCAGCTCCTCTAAAACAGCACTATTCAAGCAACTTGAGGGCATTCAAACAACACCTAAACATGCATTTCTATTGCAACCAAAAATACCAGGGGCTAAACAAAACATCCGAGATCAACTCTCTAGTTGACAACTAATTCAAACGAGGCCCGGAATAAAACCTACGGGTTAAACAAAAGGGCATCACGACAAAATATCTTGCGAACTAACTTCCTCAAAAGCTAAAACTAATTGCACAGAAAAATCCATGGGATTTTTCTACCCCGAAAACATATATAAAATGTGGGGTTTGTAACACAAAATATCGCCACCCAATAATGCGAGTTAATACCTCTAAACGGGAAAATAAACTACCGGCAAAACCCTACACGGAAAAATACGAGTGACCGCTCTAAAATACGTAGAAATATGGTCCCTAAAACATGGACATTAAATCTATGGCATACGGGCAATCCGGATACGCACGGAAATTAACTACGGAATGGATCCTAGCTAAACAGCACGTAAAACGAGGCATTAGGCACTCTAAACAGCGTTAAATAAATATGCATGTTCGATAAACGTGTTCTACTCGCGAAGCTACCCCAAAACGATATATAACACGCGTCGTTCCGACTTACGGGTAAAAAGATACGGGCGTTTTAAATAAATAGCTAAACCTGAAATAACTAAACCGAGAAGGGAAAAAATAAAAACGAGGTTTGCGCGGAAAACGAGGAAGAGAGAGAGAGGTTGTCCGAAAAATAAGGAGGAGGGGGGTTATTTATAAAGAAAAGGGGGCTCGGTTAACCGGAATCGCGCTGCGGATCCAACCGCGGGGTCGGATTCGGACGATTCCGAACGCGGGGCGCGCTACGTGGCCGTGTTGTGTAGATGTCCGGAGACGAGAGGGGAAACGGGCGGCACGACACGAATTTTAAAACACGCCAGACGTCCGACGGTAGACCAAATACGGTGCCGCTACGGGCGACCGTTCGGATACCAGACGGTCTCCGATCGCGACGAAATTCGACAGGCGGCCTAGCTATAACTAATCACAACCGCGTGCCAAGTTTCACCTCGATCAGAAAGAGTTTTTAAACGCACATTAAAAACAGGGTTTCGATGGTGCCGCGGGCGCGTGCGTGTGCGGTCGGGCTCAGAACGGACGACGACGAGAACCGGCAACTACTAACGAATGCAAGTTTTGAAAACTGGCGGCAACGGAGATGCCGATGCAATGCAGATGATGCGCATGATGCGATGATGACGCGACAAATAAAATAAATCACATGACGAAAACGGAAAGAGAGGGGAAGCTTCTGGAACGTCGGCACTGGGCTGTCACAACACTCCTACACTACAAGAGGATCTCGCCCCGAGATCCAGGAATGAAAGGGGGAGAGGATGAGAAAGCGAGAGGTAAAAATTTAGTCGCTTCTTTGACAAACGAGTGAAACCACAATCCTTGAAGGTTGCAAATAGATGAGGACTGATATGAGAGACGAGCAAGAATTCACGGAAAAATTCGGCAGCACTTCGGTAGGAAAATGGGACAAAAATTCGGAAAGGTGGAAGAAATAGACAATATTCACAACAAACAAGTAAATAGAGCAAGGGAACACCATGACCTTGATAGAACAACAAGATTGACCCAAATGAGCAACATCACAATGCCTCCGGAACAATAGAATATGAACTAGCTCAAGAGGAAGAAGAGAATGAAGAAAAGAATGACAACTACCATCACAATAGAATTGAAGAGCCTCCGGATAGAGAATTGACGTAGCAATTGGAAAAACCAACAACGAAAAGAACAAGATAGTAGTGGGCTTATGAAAATCATCTCAACAACTATGAGGTGACAACCAACCACTGGGAGAAACAAGGATAGCATGGGAGCAACAAGAAATGAGCACTCTTACACCAAGAGGATACATCGAGAACTTGGATTAATGACAAGCACCATGATAGCAACAATCCATAGGAAAGGCTTTAGGTGAAATCCAAACCAAGGTAACTCGATGAAGAAATCATGGGTTGAAATATCTCATGATCATAGAATTGGTGGTTTTAATTATCTCATACTTAAAAGGAAAACTCTCTGAGGCTCCTACACTAACAAGAAGGCTATAATGCCACCTCAAAGGATCAAGGAAGAACAAATGCACTTGAAAATGCAAGAGAACGGATACTTGAGGTTCTCCACCAAGAGTCTTGAAGAACACTTGAGAAATAATTGAAACCTTGATGAACCACCATGAAGGACCTCCGTGTAGAATGAATGATGCAAAGATATCAAGGTAGAAAATACTAAGATTATGACCTTGCAAAGTCTTCGATGAAGCTTCACGAAGAGAAACTTGAGAAAACTTGGCATTCCAGAAAGAAAAGATAAGAACACTTGAGAAAAAAAAGGAATTGATATCATGAGCCACTCCGGAAGAAAGATTCAGATTACAACGAACAAGGGTAAGAATTCTGTTATGCTTATCCTTCATCAAGTTAAATTGACGACAATCGACGGATTTAGCATATCACTTATTCTACTAGAAATGAATCTTGAAGAGCCAGAGAGCTAAGCACCACTTGAGGCATGATTGAAGGGCGCATCGGTAAGAATTCACAACTGAATGGGAATTCCAAGAATGCATGGAAACACATGAGAATGAATAGATCATAAGCCACCTAACAGAAAACTTGAACAAGGCACCGGATAATCGAGAGACGAACGAAGAGACAACAATTGAGAAGAATTAAGGATGAAGCTGAAAGCTGAGAACGAAGAATCTTCTAAAATGATGGCCTTCGGAGGAACGAGAAATAAAAACCACTCAGAGAAGCACCCGATAGCACGAAAGGGATTACCCATTATTGGAATAATGAGAGGGTAACACGAAGCTGAGCTGACAATCTTTACAAGAACGGGGCAAGCTTTACGAGGAACACTCCTTCGAATAGCAAGCTGAGAAAGATCGAGAACAACGCCAGGAATTACTGAGACCTCCGGAATAATGAAGAATGCAAGGTTGAGCCAAATATGAAAATTAATTCAAATAGAACTTGAAGAAGGGATATGACTGATGAAATTCATACTTCTTAGTTGAAAACAATTAAAGACCTCCGGAAAAGATTAAGGAGCCAGGTAAGATCCTGGGAAAGAACCTGTGGGTTATGGGCCCACTCAAAGAAAATCACGTTAGAAAATATTAGAAGAAAGATTGATATAGCCCCGGTAAGAAGAGAACTTGATGAGGTTGAGCGCCTCGAAATAGTTGAAAAGATTGGAAACAAGAACTACTGAGATAACTTCAACGCTCCGGATAGAGAAGAGAGGAATGGCAACAAGAAAGCGTGATAAAAATCTCCAACATGGGGAAGAATTTACAAGGAGGAAAAGGATAAGATGAGCACGGACAACTGAATTAAATTCACCGGGTAAGAGAGAAGGAACAGACAGCGGAAGCACCAAGAAAAGAAAACTCTTGGACGAAAATTGAATCACTAAGAAAAGGGTGGGAGGGCGGGGAAAACAAAGACAACTCGGGACAGATGAGATGAACTCCGGAATAAAGAGAAAATTATCTTGCAAAATTGGAGAGGATTGAATCCACTTGGAGAGAAACACACCGGTTGAATGGAATTAACATGACGACTCCGGTTGACAAGAATTTATAAGACGATTGATTGAGCAAAAGGATTTGCATTCTCATATAAAAATATGAAAACACCTCTTGGAAAGGTTTGAAATCACCACTTGACATCGAAGCAACTCGAATTACCATAATCAACAAAACAAGGATGCGGCTTGCAATTAGCCAGAACAAACTCATGAAAAAGATTTCCGTTCGAAATTTTCGTGGACAGGATCGCACGGGCACGATTTACAGTAGCCACCAAGTGCAAGGCAGTGCACCTGACATACGAAGCATCCCCGAGTCGTAGCAAGCTACAAGGACTCTTTAAGACACAACGTGTACCACTGTAAGTCGACCGTGAACAAACGAACCCACTAGATGTCGAACCCCAACCTAACATCATGCATTTGTTGGAAGATTGTCCTATAAGCAACTACTTGAATTCCCACCTATGAATTCCCGAAATATCTGGTCATGCAATCTGGTACACGGATACAAGGAGTAATTGTTGGGGAACGTCGCAAGGGAAACAAAAAAAATTTCCTACGCGCACGAAGACCTATCATGGTGATGTCCATCTACGAGAGGGGATGAGTGATCTACGTACCCTTGTAGATCGTACATCAGAAGCGTTAGTGAACGCGGTTGATGTAGTGGAACGTCCTCACGTCCCTCGATCCGCCCCGCGAACAATCCCGCGATCAGTCCCACGATCTAGTACCGAACGGACGGCACCTCCGCGTTCAGCACACGTACAGCTCGACGATGATCTCGGCCTTCTTGATCCAGCAAGAGAGACGGAGAGGTAGAAGAGTTCTCCGGCAGCGTGACGGCGCTCCGGAGGTTGGTGATGATCTCGTCTCAGCAGGGCTCCGACCGAGCTCCGCAGAAACGCGATCTAGAGGAAAAACTATGGAGGTATGTGGTCGGGCTGCCGTGGCAAAAGTTGTCTCAAATCAGCCCTAATACCTTAGTATATATAGGAGGGAGGGGGAGGGAAGAGGCAGTCTCAAACCCTCAAGGTTTGGCCGAAATTGGAGGTGGAGGAGTCCTACTCCAATCCTACTTGGAGTAGGATTCCACCTTCCCACTTGGAAACTCTTTCCACCTTGTGTTTTTTTCCTTCTCAAACCTCATGGGCCTTAGTGGGAACTTATTCCAGCCCACTAGGGGCTGGTTTATCTCTTCCCATAGCCCATGAGACCCCTTGGGGCGTGACACCCCTCCCGATGGTCCCCGGCACCCCTCCCGGCACTCCCGGTACACTACCGACGAGCCCGAAACTTTTCCGGTAATGCACGAAAACCTTCCGGTAACCAAATGGGGTCATCCTATATATCAATCTTCGTTTCCGGACCATTCCGGAAACCCTCGTGACGTCCGTGATCTCATCCGGGACTCCGAACAACATTCGGTAACCAACCATATAACTCAAATACGCATAAAACAACGTCGAACCTTAAGTGTGCAGACCCTGCGGGTTCGAGAACTATGTAGACATGACCCGAGAGACTCCTCGGTCAATATCCAATAGCGGGACCTGGATGCCCATATTGGATCCTACATATTCTACGAAGATCTTATCGTTTGAACCTCAGTGCCAAGGATTCGTATAATCCCGTATGTCATTCCCTTTGTCCTTCGGTATGTTACTTGCCCGAGATTCGATCGTCAGTATCCGCATACCTATTTCAATCTCGTTTACCGGCAAGTCTCTTTACTCGTTCCGTAATACAAGATCCCGCAACTTACACTAAGTTACATTGCTTGCAAGGCTTGTGTGTGATGTTGTATTACCGAGTGGGCCCCGAGATACCTCTCCGTCACACGGAGTGACAAATCCCAGTCTTGATCCATACTAACTCAACGAACACCTTCGGAGATACCTGTAGAGCATCTTTATAGTCACCCAGTTACGTTGCGACGTTTGATACACACAAAGCATTCCTCCGGTGTTAGTAAGTTATATGATCTCATGGTCATAGGAATAAATACTTGACACGCAGAAAACAGTAGCAACAAAATGACACGATCAACATGCTACGTCTATTAGTTTGGGTATAGTCCATCACATGATTCTCCTAATGATGTGATCCCGTTATCAAGTGACAACACTTGCCTATGGCTAGGAAACCTTGACCATCTTTGATCAACGAGCTAGTCAACTAGAGGCTTACTAGGGACAGTGTTTTGTCTATGTATCCACACAAGTATTGTGTTTCCAATCAATACAATTATAGCATGGATAATAAACGATTATCATGAACTAAGAAATATAATAATAACTAATTTATTATTGCCTCTAGGGCATATTTCCAACAGTCTCCCACTTGCACTAGAGTTAATAATCTAGTTCACATCACCATGTGATTCCAATGAATTTAACACCCATATAGTTATGGGGTCTGATCACGTCTTGCTTGTGAGAGAGGTTTTAGTCAACGGTTCTGAAACTTTTAGATCCGTGCGTTCTTTACAAATCTTTATGTCATCTTATAGATGCTGCTACTACGTGCTATTCGGAAATGCTCCAAATATCTACTCTACTATACGAATCCGTTTCACTACTCATAGTTATTCGGATTAGTGTCAAAGCTTACATCGACGTAACCCTTTACGACGAACTCTTCAACCACCTCCATAATCAAGAAAAATTCCTTAGTCCATTAGTTACTAAGGATAAATTTTGACCGCTGCTAGTGATTCAATCATGGATCACTCTCTGTACCCTCAACAGACTTTGAGTCAAGGCACACATTAGGTGCGGTACACAGCATGGCATACTTTAGATTCTACGGCTAAGGCATAGAAGACGACCTTCGTCTATTCTCTTTATTCTGCCGTGGTCAGGTTTTGAGTCTTACTCAAATTCACACCTCACAACGCAACCAAGAACTCCTTCTTTGTTGATCTATTTTGAACTCTTTCAAAAACTTGTCAAGGCATGCATCTTGTTGAAACTTCTATTAAGCGTTTTCGATCTATCTCCATAGATCTTTGATGCTCAATGTTCAAGTAGCATAATCCAGGTACTCCTTTGAAAACTTCTTTCAAACAATCTTGTATGCTTTACAGAAATTCTACGTTACTTCTGATCCACAATATGTCAACCACATATACCTATCAGAAATTCTATAGTGCTCCTACTCACTTCTTTGGAAATACAAGTTTCTCATAAACCTTGTACACACCCAAAATCTTTGATCATCTCATCAAAGTGTATATTCCAACTCCGAGATGCTTGCACCAGTCCATTGAAGGATCACTGGAGTTTGCATACTTGCTAGTATCTTTAGGATCGACAAAACCTTCTCGTTGTATCACATACAATGTTTGCTCAAGGAAACCGTCGAGAAAACAATGTTTTGACATCCTACGTGCAATATTTCATAAATAATGCATCAACAACTAACATAATTCTAACAGACCTTTAGCATCGCTACGAGTGAGAAAGTCTCATCATAGTCAACTGTTTGATCTTGTCGAAAACATCTTTGCGACAAGTCGAGCTTTTCTTAATAGTGACTTATCACCATCATCGTCTGTCTTCTTTTAAAGATCCATTTTACCCAATAGTCCCACGACCATCAAGTAGTTCTACCAAAGTCTACACTTTGGTTTCACACATGGATCCTCTCTCGGATTTCATGGCTTCCAGCCATTTGTCGGAATCTGGGCCCACCATCGCTTTCTCCATAACTCGTAGGTTCACTGTTGCTCAACAACATGACCTCCAAGACAGGGTTACCGTACTACTCTGCAGCAGTACGCGACCTTGTCGACCTACGAGGTTTGTAGTAACTTGATTCGAAGCTCAATGATCACCATCATCAGCTTCCACTTCAATTGGTGTAGGCGCCACAGGAACAACTTCCTACGCCCCGCTACACACTGGTTGAAGTGATGGTTCAATAACCTCATCAAGTTCTACTACCCTCCCACTCAATTCTTTCGAGATAAACCTTTTCTCGAGAAAGTATCCTTTTCTAGAAACAAACACTTTGCTTTCGGATCTGAGATAGGAGATGTACCCAACTGTTTTGGATATCCTATGAAGATGCATTTATCCGCTTTGGGTTCGAGCTTATCAGACTAAAACCTTTTTCACATAAGTTTCGAAGCCCCAAACTTTCAAGAAACGACAGTTTAGATTTCTCTAAACCTCAGTCTATACTGTGTCATCTCAACGGAAATACGCGGTGCCCTATTTAAAGTGAATGTGGTTGTCTCTAATGCATAACCCATAAACGATAGTGGTAATTCGATAAGATACATCACATCATGCACCATACTAAATAGTGCGTGGTATGACGTTCAGACACATCATCACACCATGACGTTCCAGGTGGCATGAACTGTGAAACAATTTCCACATTGTCTTAACTGTGTACCAAAAACTCGTAACTCAGATATTCATTTCTATGATCATATCGTAGACAGTTCATCCTCTTGTTACGACGAACTTCACTCTGAAACAGAATTGAACTTTTCAATATTTCAGACTTGTGATTCATTAAGTAAATACTCCTGTATCTACTCAAGTCGTCAGTGAAGTAAGAACATAATGATATCCACTGCGTGCCTCAGCACTCACTGGACTACATACATCAAAATGTATCACTTCCAACAAGTTACTATCTTGTTTCATCTCAATGAAAACAAGGCCTTGCTCATGTGGTATGATTTGCATGTCACTAGTGATTCGAAATCAGGTGAGTAAAGATCCATCAGCATGGAGCCTCTTCATGCAATTCATACTAACATGACTCAAGCGGCAGTGCCACAAGTAAGTGGCACTATCATCATTTAACTCGTATCTTTTGGCACCAATGTGTAACACTACAATCGAGATTCAATAAACCATTGAAGGTGATTATTCAAGCAAATAGAGTAACCATTATTCTCTTTGAATGAACAATCGTATTGTAATAAACACGATCCAATCATGTTCATGCCTAACGCAAGCACCAAATAACAATTATTTAGGTTCAACACCAATCCCGATGGTAGAGGGAGCGTGCGACGTTTGATCATATCAACCTTGGAAACACTTCCAACACGTATCGTCACCTCGCCTTTAGCTAGTCTCCGTTTATGTCGTAGCTTTCATTTCGCGTTACTAATCACTTAGCAACCGAACCAGTATCCAATACCCTCATGCTACTAGGAGTACTAGTAAAGTACACATCAACATTATGTATATCAAATACACTTCTTTCGACTTTTGCCAGCCTTCTTATCTACCAAGTATCTTGAGTTGCTCCGCCTCAGTGATTGTTCCCCTCATTACAGAAGCACTTAGTCTCGGGTTTGGGTTTAATCTTGGGTCTCTTCATTAGTGCAGCAACTGTTTTGCCGTTTCACGAAGTATCCCTTCTAGCCCTTGCCTTTCTTGAAACTTAGTGGTTTTACAAACCATCAACTATTGATGCTCTTTCTTGATTTCTACTTTCGCAGTGTCAAACATCGCGAATCGCTCAAGGATCATTGTATGTATCCTTGATATGTTATAGTTCATCACGAAGCTCTCACAGCTTGGTGGCAGTGACTTTGGAGAACTATCACTATCTCATCTGGAAGATTAACTCCCACTTGATTCAAGCGATTGTCGTACTCAGACAATCTGAGCACATGCTCAACGATTGAGCCTTTTCTCCTGTGCTTTGTGGACAAAGAATCTTGTCGGAGGTCTCGTACCTCTTAACAAGGGCACAAGCATGAAATCACAATTTCATCTCTTTAGAACATCACTTATGTTCCGTGACGTTTTACAACGTTTTCGGCGCCTTGCTTCTAAGCCATGAAGTATTTTGTACTGAACTATCGTGTAGTCATCAGAAACGTGTATGTCGGATGTTCACAGCATCCACAGACGACGCTCGAGGTGCAGCACACCGAGTGGTGCATTAAGGACATAAGCCTTCTGTGCAGCAACGAGGACAATCCTCGGTTTTACAGACTCAGTCTGCAAAGTTTGCTACTATCAACTTTCAACTAAATTTTCTCTAGGAACATATAAAACAGTAGAGCTATAGCGCAAGCTACATCGTAATTCGCAAAGACCATTAGACTATGTTCATGACAATTAGTTCAATTAATCATATTACTTAAGAACTCCCACTCAAAAAGTACATCTCTCTAGTCATTTGAGTGGTACATGATCCAAATCCACTATCTCAAGTCCGATCATCACGTGAGTCGAGAATAGTTTCAGTGGTAAGCATCTCTATGCTAATCATATCAACTATACGATTCATGCTCGACCTTTCGGTCTCATGTGTTCCGAGGCCATGTCTGCACATGCAAGGCTCGTCAAGCTTAACCCGAGTGTTCTGCGTGCGCAACTGTTTTGCACCCGTTGTATGTGAACGTTGAGTCTATCACACCCGATCATCACGTGGTGTCTCGAAACGACGAACTGTAGCAACGGTGCACAGTCGGGGAGAACACAATTTCGTCTTGAAATTTTAGTGAGAGATCACCTCATAATGCTACCGTCGTTCTAAGCAAAATAAGGTGCATAAAAGGATTAACATCACATGCAATTCATAAGTGACATGATATGGCCATCATCACAGGCTTCTTGATCTCCATCACCAAAGCACCGGCACGATCTTCTTGTCACCGGCGTCACACCATGATCGCCATCATCATGATCTCCATCAACGTGTCGCCATCGGGGTTGTCGTGCTACTCATGCTATTACTACTAAAGCTACGTCCTAGCAAAATAGTAAACGCATCTGCAAGCACAAACGTTAGTTATAAAGACAACCCTATGGCTCCTGCCGGTTGCCGTACCATCGACGTGCAAGTCGATATTATCTATTACAACATGATCATCTCATACATCCAATATATCACATCACATCGTTGGCCATATCACATCACAAGCATACCCTGCAAAAACAAGTTAGACGTCCTCTAATTTTGTTGTTGCATGTTTTACGTGGTGACCGAGGGTATCTAGTAGGATCGCATCTTACTTACGCAAACACCACAACGGAGATATATGAGTTGCTATTTAACCTCATCCAAGGACCTCCTCGGTCAAATCCGATTCAACTAAAGTTGGAGAAACAGTCACTTGCCAGTCATCTTTGAGCAAAGGGGGTTACTCGTAACGATGAAACCAGTCTCTCGTAAGCGTACGAGTAATGTCGGTCCAAGCCGCTTCAATCCAACAATACCGCGGAATCAAGAAAAGACTAAGGAGGGCAGCAAAACGCACATCACCGCCCACAAAAACTTTTGTGTTCTACTCGAGAAGACATCTACGCATGAACCTAGCTCTGATGCCACTGTTGGGGAACGTCGCAAGGGAAACAAAAAAAATTTCCTACGCGCACGAAGACCTATCATGGTGATGTCCATCTACGAGAGGGGATGAGTGATCTACGTACCCTTGTAGATCGTACAGCAGAAGCGTTAGTGAACGCGGTTGATGTAGTGGAACGTCCTCACGTCCCTCGATCCGCCCCGCGAACAATCCCGCGATCAGTCCCACGATCTAGTACCGAACGGACGGCACCTCCGCGTTCAGCACACGTACAGCTCGATGATGATCTCGGCCTTCTTGATCCAGCAAGAGAGACGGAGAGGTAGAAGAGTTCTCCGGCAGCGTGACGGCGCTCCGGAGGTTGGTGATGATCTCGTCTCAGCAGGGCTCCGCCCGAGCTCCGCAGAAACGCGATCTAGAGGAAAAACTATGGAGGTATGTGGTCGGGCTGCCGTGGCAAAAGTTGTCTCAAATCAGCCCTAATACCTTAGTATATATAGGAGGGAGGGGGAGGGAAGAGGCAGTCTCAAACCCTCAAGGTTTGGCCGAAATTGGAGGTGGAGGAGTCCTACTCCAATCCTACTTGGAGTAGGATTCCACCTTCCCACTTGGAAACTCTTTCCACCTTGTGTTTTTTTCCTTCTCAAACCTCATGGGCCTTAGTGGGAACTTATTCCAGCCCACTAGGGGCTGGTTTATCTCTTCCCATAGCCCATGAGACCCCTTGGGGCGTGACACCCCTCCCGATGGTCCCCGGCACCCCTCCCGGCACTCCCGGTACACTACCGACGAGCCCGAAACTTTTCCGGTAATGCACGAAAACCTTCCGGTAACCAAATGGGGTCATCCTATATATCAATCTTCGTTTCCGGACCATTCCGGAAACCCTCGTGACGTCCGTGATCTCATCCGGGACTCCGAACAACATTCGGTAACCAACCATATAACTCAAATACGCATAAAACAACGTCGAACCTTAAGTGTGCAGACCCTGCGGGTTCGAGAACTATGTAGACATGACCCGAGAGACTCCTCGGTCAATATCCAATAGCGGGACCTGGATGCCCATATTGGATCCTACATATTCTACGAAGATCTTATCGTTTGAACCTCAGTGCCAAGGATTCGTATAATCCCGTATGTCATTCCCTTTGTCTTTCGGTATGTTACTTGCCCGAGATTCGATCGTCAGTATCCGCATACCTATTTCAATCTCGTTTACCGGCAAGTCTCTTTACTCGTTCCGTAATACAAGATCCCGCAACTTACACTAAGTTACATTGCTTGCAAGGCTTGTGTGTGATGTTGTATTACCGAGTGGGCCCCGAGATACCTCTCCGTCACACGGAGTGACAAATCCCAGTCTTGATCCATACTAACTCAACGAACACCTTCGGAGATACCTGTAGAGCATCTTTATAGTCACCCAGTTACGTTGCGACGTTTGATACACACAAAGCATTCCTCCGGTGTTAGTAAGTTATATGATCTCATGGTCATAGGAATAAATACTTGACACGCAGAAAACAGTAGCAACAAAATGACACGATCAACATGCTACGTCTATTAGTTTGGGTCTAGTCCATCACATGATTCTCCTAATGATGTGATCCCGTTATCAAGTGACAACACTTGCCTATGGCCAGGAAACCTTGACCATCTTTGATCAACGAGCTAGTCAACTAGAGGCTTACTAGGGACAGTGTTTTGTCTATGTATCCACACAAGTATTGTGTTTCCAATCAATACAATTATAGCATGGATAATAAACGATTATCATGAACTAAGAAATATAATAATAACTAATTTATTATTGCCTCTAGGGCATATTTCCAACAGTAATATCACACAAATCCTATACTAAACCATCACTTGTATCACCTCCGTCAACACACAACCAGAATCTCGGACCTTCATCTACAACAGACCCTCGTGATCACAACGATACAAAGCATGGCAGTACTCCCGAACAATCTGCACCAGTACTGGGGACATCGGGGTTATCTCACCACTACTAGTATTGAGGCAATTACGAACATCCTTCGTCCTGAGATACTAAGAAATCTGAATGATAACGATGTGCTCAAGAATCCCCTGGAGCTCAACTCCCCGGAAGAAGATCAAGTCAGACAGGAGGCACCAAGACAGAACTCCGTCACATCGGCATCATATAGATCCCAAGAATATCCGCGTGATCCTAAAAATATTTTGAGTGGGAAGAGGAGTAGGATAAATTATTACGTCAAGATTCCTCACTAGAGCATAGAAGAGGAGAAAAAAGAATCCTACTCTCCGATATATAACTAAGACTCAAATAGTTTTTCACTAGACTCGACTCGGCCAAGTTCGATCAATCAAGGGGGCTCCTAGGTCGGTCCTTGCTCTGATACCAACTTGTCACGCCCAAGATGCGACCCTATCCTCAATCTGGCACGGGGCCTCGTCAGGGATAGAAGCGTATCTCGTCGTGTCGCAAGAATGGATATCGTTACAAGTACATGTACTGAAAAGGAGAGGTATATAAGAGAGTTGGCTTACACTCGCCACAAGCTACATCAGAGTCACCTCAGTACATTACATAACATCAAGAGTAAGAGCAGGGTCCCTCTACGGACGAAAATAAACGACAAAAGAAGAACGACGTCCATCCTTGCTATCCCAGGCTGCCGGCCTGGAACCCAATCCTAGATCGAAGAAGAAGAAGAAGAAGAGGCAACTCCAAATGAACACTCAACGCGCTCGCGTCATGTAACCTTTACCTGTACCTGCAACTGGGGTTGTAGTAATCTGTGAGCCACAGGGGACTCAGCAATCTCATTTCCAAAGGTATCAAGACTAGCAAAGCTTAATGGGTGAGGCATGGTTAAGTGGTGAGGTTGCAGCAACGCCTAAGCATATATTTGGTGGCTAACTTACGAGTGCAAGAATTAAGAGGGGGAAGATCTACGCATAACGGGCGTGAACTACTGATGATCAAATGAATGATCCTGAACACCTACCTACGTCAGTCATAACCCCACCGTGTCCTCGATCGGAGAAGGAACTCACGAAAGAGACAGTCATGGTTACGCACACAGTTGGCATATTTTAATTAAGTTAACTTCAGGTTATCTAGAACCAGTGTTAAACAAAGTTTCCACGTTGCCACATAACCGCGGGCACGGCTTTCCGAAAGATTTAACCCTGCAGGGGTGCTCCAACTAGTCCATCACAAATTACCACAAGCCGCATAGAAATCCTCAATCACGAAGCTCGCGATATCGTCGGATTCCCTAGTGGAAAACCTCAACTCTGAGATTACCCAAAGCATCACCGGAATCCCGATGCACAAGATATCTCGTCAAAGGTAAAACTAATCCAGCAAGGCCGCCCGACGTGTCGACGATCCCGATAGGAGTCGCGTACCTCGTTCTCAGTACACGGCGGATGAGCTAGACGTCGGGATCGCTAAACCTCCGGGTGACCAGAGGGGCGCCGGACATCGCTCAGGTGGGGCCAACACTCATGAGGAGCACTGGCCCGGGGGTTGATTAAATTATCCTCGGGGTCCGGAAAGTCCCTATGCAATTTTATTAGGTGTTTAGGCAAATGTAGTACCAAAGTTGGGCCTTGCCAGACCAGCTTTAATCTAAAACGAATTATCAAGGGGGTCCCCATAACAACCCCGATCGTGTTAGGAGCGCTCAATTATGGAACATAACACCGGTAGCCGGTAACTAAAGGGGGCAAAGGTGGAACAAAACACCAGGCTAGAAAGGCCGAGCCTTCCACCTTTTACCAAGTATATAGGTGCATTAAATTAAATAGCATTTAAAACGGTGATATAACAAGGAACCCCTGCTTGACATGGAAGCAACTACACCTGCAACTAGCAACGCTATCAACAGGGTTAAGCAAGCAGTAACATAGCCAATCAGTGGTTTGCTAGGTTGAACAGGTTGATGGTTTCATGGCGTTGTAGAGAGGCTGATATTTAACAGGTGGTAGGCAACGAGACGTAAACGATAGCAACGGTAAAACTAGCATGGCAATGATAGTAATGGTATCTGGGGAAATGATCATCTTGCCTGAGATCCCGCTTGGAAGAAGAATGCCTCCGTGAAGCAGACGAACCGACGTAGTCGAACGGGTCCTCACATTCCGGCACGCGTGCGGAACTCCATCGAGACGGGGAAACCGGAAACAAGCATCAACACACGATAATCACCACACGATGCAAGACACACATGATGCATGAACGGTCTAAAACAAGGCGTGACAATCACAACAATCAAACACTACACATTAAGTGAAGCTCGATATGCAACGAGTTGCATATCGACGAAACTCCACGTTGAATTATTTAGTTCACTCCCGGTTAACTACACGCAATATTAATGTTGTCAAACATGCAAGAGGTGAAGCGGAAAATAAACTACCTATCTAGACACTTTAAATGAGGTCGGAAATGACATATAGCACCTCCGAAACGACCTCACCTGTTAATTTACAATTCTGTCCAGATCTGAATTAATGCATTTAATTGGTTGTTAAACAGCAAAACAAATAGGTTCACGTGATTCTACGCGTCATGGCAAGCAATCTACACATAAAGAACATCTCCAACGGAGCTACGGTTCAAAAGTTACAAGCACCGCAAGATATGATGGCATGAATGCAAAATGTGTGCAACGGCGGCTACGAGCACATCAACACAAACAACCAGCAAGAGGAAATGAATCTACACAAGATTCTAAGCAAGTTTCATGTAGGACACGATCAAATCGGAGCTACGGTTCGAAAACTACGAGCAAAACAAGAAAACATCACAATCTGCCCAAAACAGCCACATATCAACTTCTACGTCTCACAACTTCGGCTACACAACTCCGATAAGCTCAAGCAAAGCACGGCACAGAAGAGGGCAAAAAGCACAACTACAATCAACTAACAACA